>NC_082665.1:92649311-93265561 GCF_025265405.1 Mesoplodon densirostris | reverse complement strand
CTTTTGGAACTTATCACAGTACAGTTTGCTTTATGAAATTATGTAGTTTTCCAAGGAAAAGTTGTTTGTCATTACATTTTTGAGCCATTCTTGTTGGGAAGACTTGTAATAGATTTCTGATGATTGTGACCTTCTGATGCGAAAACTTTCCTCATTTAGATTTATTTTAAAATTTATGTGATTATTTTTGAAATAAATACTAATTGTCATTTTTTTCTCTCACAGCTTCATATCCTCCAATTCAGCCTCATCCTCTAATAAAACATCAGCAGATTCCTCTTCATTCACCACCTCCCAAAGTTTCCCACCATCAGCTGATGCTACAACAGCAGCAACAGCAAATTCAGCCAATCACACTTCAAAGTCCAACTCAAGACCCACCGCCATCCCAGCACTGTTTACCACTCCAAAACCACGGCCTGCCTCCAGCTCCCAGTAGTGCCCAGTCACAGCATTGTTCCCCAATTCAGAGTCATCCCCCTCCTTTACCAGTGTCTCCTAGCCAGTCACAGGCAGCACAGCAGTCTGTAGTGGTGTCTCCTCCACCACCTCATTCACCAAGTCAGTCTCCTACTATAATTATTCATCCACAAGCACTTATTCAGCCACACCCACTTGTGTCATCAGCTCTCCAGCCAGGGTCAAACTTGCAGCAGTCCACTGCTAATCAGGTGCAACCTACAGCACAGCTGAATCTTCCATCCCATCTTCCACTTCCAGCTTCCCCTGTTGTACACATTGGCCCAGTTCAGCAGTCCGCCTTGGTGTCCCCAGGTCAGCAGATTGTGTCTCCAGCATCACACCAGCAATATTCAACCCTGCAGTCCTCTCCAATCCCAATTGCAACCCCTCCGCAGATGTCGACATCTCCTCCAGCTCAGATTCCACCACTGCCCTTGCAGTCTATGCAGTCTTTACAAGTGCAGCCTGAAATTCTGTCCCAGGGCCAGGTTTTGGTGCAGAATGCTTTGGTGTCAGAAGAGGAGCTTCCAGCTGCAGAAGCTTTGGTCCAGTTGCCATTTCAGACTCTTCCTCCTCCACAGACTGTTGCGGTAAACCTACAAGTACAACCACCAGCATCCGTTGATCCACCAGTGGTAAGCCCTTGGAAGCTCTTTGACTTTCTTGCTGACCTGAAAGTAAAAACAGTTTTCTCCCACGCTATGTTATATCATTAGATCTAAATGCCAATGAATTTAAAAAGCTTGAAATTTCCATCTGTCAGTATCTGACGTACATGCTGTATGGACAAAAAAAAAAAAATGCCTTTTGTTGTAGTATGGTTGCATGCTTGATAATTTGTGATGGTTATTAAAGTCCCTCGTTAATTTTATTACTATTTAAACAAATCCATCTGCTATCTTTACAGAGTTGATTTTTTTTCCCCAAGGGAATGCATTTGAACCAGTGTCATCTGCACAAAGTTTTTTCTCTTAAGGTGATTATCCTTCATAGATCCCTTCTGTTGGCTTGTATGTTCTTAAACGTATGGTTTATCTAGCTAACCTTTTTGGCTGTATGCATTCTGAAGTACTAGGCCTTTATGGGGCTTTTGCTTCAAGGTGGAGGTATGCTTGTTTGATGTAATTTTTTGGTAAACTTGTATTTTGTAATTAAAACTTTGTAAAAAACAGTTATTCTAGGAAAGAATCCAACTTTGCAAAAACAACATTAACTGTAGGCCATCTTTTAGAATTATTAAACTTCTGATTTTTAAATTTCTACTAAGGGAGAATATATACTTAAAATATTTCTCATTTAAAAAGCTAAGAAAATCTCAGTGGATGAGTTGAATACTGAGGATGAAAAAATCCACTGGGAGGAGTAAAAGTTTTGAGTAACTGAGATTGTGGTGAAATTTATCAAAATAAACCTCTAGAAATGGTACATATTGCCTACAGAGGAAAATTATCCTGAAAAATGTTTTTCTTTTAAACATTCTATAAAGGACTTTTTAAATTTATAAAATAATTTATAATAAAAATTGAAATAAGGTCTCTAAATGTTAGAATGATCAAATTCATAATTAATTTATAACTGAGGAAAACAATATTCTCAAAAGAGGTTTTATTTTTTATTTTCACTTTTTTTGAATTTTATTTTATTTTTATACAGTGGGTTCTTATTAGTTATCTATTTTATATATATTAGTGTATACATGTCAATCTCAATCTCCCAGTTCATCCCACCACCACCCCCCAAAGGAGGTTTTATATCAAACCTCGCTAAAGAGATTTTATCACTTGAAGGCTAGCAACCATAAACTCAGAAAGGAAAGGAGTTTCAAAGTCTGTTCCTTAATGGGAAACATTTTGGTTCTCAGGATGCAAATTTATAGATTCTTTATTCTTGTCATTCTGACTGATCTTAATAGGCATGAAGAGATTGAATTCCACTTCCTACTCACTTTTATTAAGAACAGAACTTGACAAAGACAACAATGGGCATCTAGAAATAAGTTTGTATTTCAATTATTATGTCTTTATATTTTCTTTTAATGGATTTTTGAAGTTTACAGTGGATATTATAATATAAAAACACAGGCTTAAAAGTGTACAGTAACTTCAAAGAAATCAAATTTAATTTGAATTTATATTCTCACTTTCTAGTTCAATGAATTGGTTTTTAACAAGTAAAAAAATAAAATTTCTCTATATGCCTTATATTTTTCTAATTATTTTTGTTAGGGCAGACCTTGGAGGAACATGTTTGGGATAGAAATATCCAAAACATAACAACCCTTGAATTGAAGCTAAAAATATCTAGGATCTTATTATTTTCTGCCCTCTATTAATTTTGTTTTTTTTAAAATTTATGTTACCTCATTTTTGGAATTTTTTTTTTTCATGAGAAGAATAACTTTCTCTGCTATCACTGGTATGGTCATATTTGCTACAGATGTTTCCATGTTATTGTTCTTATCTTTTACCTTTCTTTGAGTACCATAGCCTACTTATTAAATTGCTGTATTTTTCTTTTATTACCTTTATCAAATCAATTTTTTTAACCATCACATTTCTTCATGAATTACACATTCGTTCACAATTTCCTGGTTGTTTCAAATATTCAAAGGTAGAGAGATACTTACTTCTAAGAGATGTGAAATTTTCAAAGATAAGTGAATTTTCAAAGTAAAATCAGTATGTTTTTTTAAAAGATTTTTCATTGACATTTAGGTATGATAAGTAAGATATGGTAAGTGTAGATAATTTAGAACTAATAAATGTTTTCCACAGTTTATTTAGGGAAAGGAGACAGATGGGACTAATGTACTTTATTGAGGTAAGTTTGGCAGCCAGTGTTAGTTTTAGAATAGTCATAGTTATGAATTAAAGAGAAATTGTGATGTACAGTTTCCAAATGATCTTGTGAGCAAAACCTTCACTTCTTTGCTTTATTCAGTCTTTTAGTTGTCACACTTAGATTTTTTTTATGCTGATGGTGCCAGATGTCTGTGACAGATCTGCTTTTGCCTACTTCTTTTATTCCTTAACTTACTTTGCCTTTACATGGGAGATGTGGAAGAAAGTATGTATAGTTAGGCTTACCTGTAAAGAACGAAAAATATTTTACGGTATTCTTTGTTGGATTATTTCAGAATATGTTATTTGTGTTTGCCTCTTTTAATCCTTTAAAACTCTTTCATTACATTTTAAAAATCAGAATACTATGCATGATCATGCATGATCTTTGATTCCTTGAAAGGTACTGTAGTAGGTGTTTGAAAAACTTGTGACAGCATTAATATTAAAGAGAGAGTTTCAGCATTTTATGGAAAGATGATCTTTGGAAGAAAGTAATATCTAATAAAGGAATGGTACATAGATACAGTTGAGCTGGTTGATACAACCATTACTTGTCTAATTACCTCTGAATCAACATCCCCACCACTCTGCCAAATTAAGGTAATCACTACTACAGCAGGTGCCCCTCACTAGAAGTTTTTGTTTTTTGTTTTTCCTTTAACCCCCAGGACATTTTTTTGGATGACTTTCCCTATATTGGACATTATCATCATTTAAAAAAAATTATCGTGAACAGATACTAGCAGCTATCATTGTTGCGCTGTACGGTAATGAACGACTGCTTTCACTCCTGAGGATCCAGACATGAGGCAAGGACTCTCTCTTAGTGAAACAGGTTTCCAGATTCAGGGTTGTGAGCAAATAACTTTAAAAAATGTTGCCTACTTAGTAGCTGACTCAAATCACAGCTCAGGATATTATATTTGATATAAAATTATCAGTAACAAAGGGATTTTTTAATTTTAAAAAAAGGAAGCTATTTTTTTCTTAATAGAGTCTTGAAAAATTAGGAGTCTTTTTTGTTTGTTTTGGTTTTTAAATTCTATTGCTGTTGTTAGATATGCCTTTGTAGGTAAAACTTCATAGTCCTTTTTATCACACATTGTTTATGCTGGTTTCAGGAATATTGATTGTTTTTATATTTAATTTCAAATCAAACTTTTTCAATAGTTTGATTAAAAATACATACAATATTAGACCATTTAAAAGTTTTTTGTGAATGTTGAAGAAACATTTTTTGTTTTGATATTTATTAGAAATATTAATCAGTTTGGGTAAGTTATCTTAAAAACTCACAACTTTTATAAATGTAAGTAATAAACTTTGTACATATAAGAAGGGGGTAAATTGCTTTGTGGCTTTGTTTTTAGTGACCTGTCATCTTTCAAAAATAATGGTTAAATAAAAAACGATGACAAATTAAAATAAATACCTGTGTCAGTCTCTACAAGTGGACTTTGAAAATTCAGCCTTAAATTTAATAAAAAAATCAATAATAGGTTAGACATTTTTAAAGTTCCTTCTCAGAGTACTTTTGAGTCCATGTTTTCTTCTTAAGTATTATCTTTACCATTGGATAACAAGGTAGTTAAATTAAAGATGTAACTTTCTTCTATAAGTATGGAACAATATTAAAGAACTAAAAGTAATATGTCAAATGGTTTAGGATGTGTGTGTGTGTGTGTGTGTGTGTGTTATTTCAAGGACAGATGTTTTCTGTTTAACTGATACTAGCTTATAAAAATTCATTAGATTCTTGAGTAGATCAGAAGATTAAACATGTAATCACATACCTTTTTTGTGGGTACTCAGACATTACTTTTCAAAGTTTAATCTTTAATTCACATAAATATAATAAAGAATAACCTGGGATGTAGTCCTTTAAACAGTGCATTTCCTTATATAATATGTATCATTTTGGAGATTTACTTAACATGCTTGTGAAAAATATTAGTATCTATTTTGATTTATGACAATGGAAGTTAACAGAAACTATTGTAAATTCCCCAAATAGTTGTTTGAGTGTATAAAATCAAAACATTTTAAAAAATTAACAAAATTAAAAATATGTCCTGACTTGACTATCATCTTTGGGAAACCTTAGTGATTTATAGCCTAGGTACTGATCCACAACTTGCTTTCAGTGAAATATCATCAAGTATCATGAATCATCAAGGATTATGAAAAACTTCATTTGAATGATTTTAAAGTTTTCCTTTCAATCTGTCAAATAGTCATTTTGCCTTTTAATTTTTAAAACACTCGGAATTTATTTTGTTAATTAAATTAAGAACACCTTATCAAATGTATTTTAGAAACATTTTTAGGCAGCATGGTTTGTCGTTGCAGGTTTATCAAGTAGAAGATGTATGTGAAGAAGAAATGCCAGAGGAGTCAGAAGAATGTGTCCGAATGGATAGAACTCCACCACCACCCACATTGTCTCCAGCAGCTATAACTGTGGGGAGAGGAGAAGATTTGACTTCTGAGCATCCTTTGTTAGGTGAGGAAATGCCTGGATTTGGGGAAATTTTCTATTAGAGAAATGTTAGTAACGGAAAAAGTTTTTTTTCACTAGAGGTGGTATTAAACTAATTTGCTGTGTAATTAATTGCTGCAAAACATAGATTAGAATTCAAGACTTTTTAAAATAATTAGTTAATTAATTTATGGCCGCATTGGGTCTTCATTGCGGTGCACGGGCTTCCTCTAGTTGCGATGAGTGGGGGCTATTCTTCTTTGCGGTGCGCGGGCTTCTCATTGCGGTGGCTTCTCTTGTTGCAGAGCATGGGCTCTAGGCACACAAGCTTCAGTAGTTGCGGCACGCAGGCTCAGTAGTTGTGGCTCGCGGGCTCTACAGCACAGGCTCAGTAGTCGTGGCGCACAGGCTTAGTTGCTCTGCGGTATGTGGGATCTTCCTGGACCAGGGCTTGAACCTGTGTCCCCTGCATTGGCAGGCGGATTCTTAACCACTGCGCCACCAGGGAAGTCCCAAGATTTTTTTTTTTTTTGATGAGGAATAATTAGAACAGTTGTTGAGGAACTACCCAAATCAAAAATGTATTTCAGCCTTTGAATTTTTAGTAGTTTGTACAGATATGTTTCATATGACTATTCAGACTTATGTGTCAAGCTATTTCTAGCTTAAAACCTAGAATAAATCAAAGTTCTATCAGAAGATTTCAATTATACTTTCCAAAAATCACAAAGCATGGGCTTCCCTGGTGGCACAGTGGTTGGGAGTCCGCCTGCCAATGCAGGGGACACGGGTTCGTGCCCTGGTCTGGGAGGATCCGACATGCCACGGAGCGGCTGGACCCGTGAGCCATGGCCACTGAGCCTGTGCGTCCAGAGCCTGTGCTCCGCGATGGGAGAGGCCACAGCAGTGAGAGGCCCGCGTACCGCAAAAAAAAAAAAAAAAAAAAAAAATCACAAAGCATTTGAAGTCATATCTGACATTCGTCATAATTGCTTGTGATCCAGACTGAGTAAATGCTTTTAAAAGTGTTCTTTCCCAGACAGTACTTAAATTAAGCCTTACTAATTCTGACTAGGGACGTGGATTAAAAAATTCTTGAGCTTAAGCATTCAAATTCTTACTCACTACTTCAGAACAAATTCTTATTCACTACTTCAGAACAAATTCTTATTCACTACTTCAGAACATACTTACGAGTTCAAGTAAATCTTCTCTATACTCCTCCTCATAATATCAAAGTGACTATGAATCCTAGGTATTTTACTAAAACATTATAATCTATAGCCTGGTGTCTAAGTCCTAAAAAAGATATATTCTGTGTTAGGGTTTTTTTTTTTTTTTTTTTAAGTATTTAATTTAGGTCAGGGGTTGGCAAATGATAGCTCACGCTTCAGATCCTTCCTGCTGCATGTTTTTGTATGGCCCATGAGCTAAGTATGGTTTTAAAATTTTTTAATGTTTGAAAAAAAAATCAAAAGAAGAGTAATGTTTCATGTCATGTGAAGATTATGTGAAATTCAAATTTCATTGTCCATGAATAAAGTTCTGTGCAACACAGCCATGTTCATTTGTTCAGATATTATCTGTGGCTACTTTTGCATTACTGCAGCAAAGATGAGTCATTGCAGAGACCATATGTCCTTTAGAGAAAGTTTACTGACCGCTTATCCAGATAATACTAATCTTGGTTCAGGCTTTGTCGTAAGTATTTTGTTCTATTGAATATCTCATGGCCTTCATGATCACTTTCAGTTAAGAAGAACCACTACAACAGGCATGGAAACAGACTGTAACGGGGCACTGACTTTGCTACCAAAGCAGCCCTTGTCCTCTCTTTTCTTCAGCATGCCACATTTCTATCCCTTCTCTTCTTTCTAGCTTTTATCCCTTACTACCAATGTGAATCTCTGGAAAGCACGGAGGGGGAAAACCAATTTTCCTCCAACTTTTTCCCCTTCCTGAAAAATAGAAAACATTTTGTCAATAAATTATATGAAATATTTAAGACAAGTTCAATATTATTGCCTTTGCTTATTCAAAATAATACCTCAAAAGATAGATTTAAGAAAATCTAACTATAGTATTAAATCTTTGTAGTTTGTGTACACTGAAAATGGATTTATGTTGCTGCAGATTTCTTGGAGTTTTGATTTAAAGGCAGAAATATGTGTTTAATTGGATACTAACCTTGCATTGTGACTGTGATTTAATTACCTAATAATCATTACTAATGATACTCAAGAAAATTTAAACATTTTTGAAATATTGAAACTCAAGAATATCTTCACACTATTTCCTCAGGAATGTAGTCTGAGATCCTGGCAGGCATATCCATCCCTCTGGCTAAATTGTCTTAAGTACAATGTAGATTTTTGAATCTTCCTTTAATTTACATCATACTTAACTAGTTTCTGTAGTATATGAGGGGGGAAAAACAAGCACAGGTTGCTCATCAAATCATGTAATAAACTAACCTATAAAAATAGAGGGACTTGTTTCCACCCAGGATTCAGTCTTCATAAATCTATAAGAATTCTTTAAAAAGCATCCATAAAAAAGAGTAGAAAAAGCTCATAGATCTTGCTCAGAAAATGAGACTGTGAATAGGCAGAGTAACCTGTGGCAAAGTCTTATCAGTTAACTTGGGGTTTCTCTCTCACAGTTGTCTTAAATCTAGAGAGTGTAGTAATTGTGTTTTTTTTGTTTTTTTTTTAAAAACTAATTAATTAAATTTTGGCTGCGTTGGGTCTCTGTTGCTGCTCGCGGGCTTTCTCTAGTTGTGGCGAGTGGGGGCTGCTCTTTGTTGAGGTGCGTGGGCTTCTCATTGCGGTGGCTTCTCTTGTTGTGGAGCACGGGCTCTAGGCACGTGGGCTTCAGTAGTTGTGGCACGTGGGCTCAGTAGTTGTGGCTCACGTGCTCTAGAGTGGGGAGGCTCAGTAGTTGTGGCACACGGGCTTAGTTGCTTGGCAGCATGTGGGATCTTCCCAGATCGGGGATCGAACCCATGTCCCCAGCATTGGCAGGCGGATTCTTAACCACTGCGCCACCAGGGAAGTCCCCAATAATTGTGTTTTTGTTCTGCTATAATATGTCAATGTTTCTTGTGTTTTTTATTTTAACAGCTGATTATAAACTGGCAAGTCATAGCTATTAATAACTTTTTTAAGAAGTCAGTAACTTACAACTTTGTTTTCAACAAAATTTAGATCTATTTGTATGTATGATCCAAAAATTAGTTAGAACATATACTAAGCAGTATTTTCTGAATAAACCACAATATACTTAATGCAGCTTTATATTTCTAAAGTAACAAAATATTTATAAATCTATAAGAGATATTAAAATTTATCTTATTTTTCACTTCTCCATAGATTTATATTTTCCTTCCAACAGAAAAATTGCTTTTTAGCCCAGTTCAGGATTATATCTTTTATCCTTTTCCTCTAGGAGTATATGTGAAAATCGGGTATGTGGGGTAGGATTTTTATGGAGTTCTTCAGTCTGGTAATGCGTGTGTACAATTGTGTATTTGTTCCTGGAAATCAGCAAACCAGTATTTCCTGCTGACTTTTTCTTTGCTTTGCTTTTTTTTTTTTTTTTTTTTTTGGCTGCGTTGGGTCTTTGTTGCTGCACGGGCTTTCTCTACTTGCGGCGAGCGGGGGCTGCTCTTTGTGCTGTGCACGGGCTTCTCATTGCAGTGGCTTCTCTTGTTGCGGAGCATGGGCTCTAGGCGGGCGGGCTTCAGTAGTTGTGGCGCACATGCTCTGCAGCATGTGGGATCTTCCCGGACTAGGGATCAAACCCGTGTCCCCTGAATTGGCAGGCAGATTCTTAACCACTGCGCCACCAGGGAAGTCCTCTGCTGACTTTCTTTTGTAGTTTTTAATGAGGGATTGTGTGACTTTATATAGGTTTTCCAGTACAGTTTATCCTGGTGGATTATTTGGTGGAACTAGGTTAAGTTATGGCTGTAATCTTGCTGTGATAAGCTACATAGTGTTATTAATTACATCAGAGTTACTATGTCTGAACTGTTAGCTTTTCCATTTCTGACACTACACTATTTTGTTAGCTGAAAATTTTATTCGATAGGGATTTCTTTTCTTTCTTCTCTACCTAACTGGGCTATATTTTGAGCATTTTTGATAGTGATATCAATCCTTTTCATTACTGATGGTGGAGAGGAGTTACCGTAGCAATGAAAAAAGCATTGTCTCCGGAACCCAGAACCTGACTGCCTGGGTTAGTATCCCAGCTCCACTGCTTATTAGCTGTGTGCCTCTAGGCAAGTTGCTTTATCTTTCTGTGTTTTGATTTCCACATCTATAAAATGGAGATAATAACAGTACCTACCCATAGGCTAGTTTTGAGGACTAAATGTGTTATAACATGTAAGACATTTATACAGTACCTGGCACAGAAGTGCTCAGTAAGTAGTAGTATTGTCTTTACCACATGTTCTTTTTTTGTTATTTTTCTCAGACATCTTGTACTCACTGGTATTCCTAGCTATCAGCTGGTTCCGTCTCTCCACTTTGGTACAGCTTAGTAAAGGTTTATTGCTACCAAATGGGGAGGTAAAGTCTCCATTGTAGGCTGTGGGTCTGTCTTATTGTGGTCCTCAGAGTTTAAAGGGGAGGAATCACAGTGATCCAGCCCAACATTTTGCAATTGCCTGGTATACAGTGTTCCCCCAAATTGACATGTATAGTGTCAATGAAGAGTTGTTAAAGATAACAACAACAAAGAACATTTGTGCATGGATGTGGATTAGCTTGAAATAAAGGTAATGCCCTGTATAATTCATTAAAATTATTACTTATTCTGTGGATTTCATGATTCTTTTTTTCTTAAGCATGTTTTCAAAGTACTTTTTTCCCCCCATATCATTTGGAATATATAAACAGAAACATAGGGAATTTAATATCTGTATAGCTTAAAATTTAAAAGTTTTTTTAGTAATTATTCTTAAATTGACATTCTAAAACATTTTCGTGTCTTATGGGACAGTTCTTTGTAACCAAAGTTGGAATGACAACTTTGAGCAAGTCACCCCTTTCCTCTGTAAGTGGGAATAGTAGTATGTATCTCATAAGGTTATTGTGGAGATTAAATGAGATAATAAATATAAAGGTCTTAGAATGTTTTTTTAAAGCACCAGATATTAACTACTATTGCTTAGAATGTTTTTTTTAAAGTACCAGATATTAACTATTATTGTTACTAATATTTATTCTTGAATTTTCTTTCATATTTGCCTGGGCAGAATGCTAAAGATTAAAAAAATGACTTTTTTTTTTGTTCCACAGAGCAAGTAGAATTACCTGTTGTGGCATCAGTCAGTGCTTCAGTAATTAAATCTCCGTCAGATCCTTCACATGTGTCTGTTCCTCCACCTCCGCTCTTACTTCCAGCTGCTACCACAAGGAGTAATAGTACATCTATGCCTAGTAGCATACCCAGTGTAGAAAACAAACCTCCACAGGCTATTGTTAAGCCACAGATCTTGACCCATGTTATTGAAGGCTTTGTAATTCAGGAGGGATTGGAGCCATTTCCTGTAAGTAGCAAGCAAATTTGTATTTTTACAATTATTCATGTAGCATTATCTTAAAATATATAATCTGTTGTTATCTAATAAAAAGCTTGTAATTTTATCTCAAAAGTTGTTAATCTTTTATCTAGAATTTCTTTATATATATCCTTTATATATTTCCAGATATACTTCTAGGATTTTACGCTACCTATTTAAATGTATAAACTAAGAAGAAAAATTTCAGGATATAAGGATATCAGTTTTATAATTTTTAGAGAAGGCAATTTTATGTTTACTCCAATGAAATAAACTTTCTGTTTTTTTAAGGGGATTGAAATGATACCTAAAGTGCATTAGTTTCTTTTTAATGGTGTTTTCTTGCATAATATGATACTTTGTGAACTTTAACTTGAATACAGAAAATAATAACTTCCCAGTGATCTCATACTTCTGATGTTACCCAGTTGATGCTTTAAAATTAGCAACTAGATTTTTTCATTATTCTTAAATCTCAGCCTTCAATCAGATTTCAAAAATGCTTCAAAATGTTCACCTCAAAATTGAGGTGCTATATCTGTCACTAAAAGTATTGTGATTTGAGACTAACTGTACATTACAGCTACCCTAGCTACATTACATACTAATATCTAGAGATGAACATTTTCCCTTAGAAAATATACCAAGACAAGTGGCCCAAATCAAAGCCCAAATCAAAGACAAGAAAACAAAATTATGTATTTTGAAGGACTTTGAACTATCTGATTTTTCAGATTCATAGGTAGTGCATTGTGATTGCACTGTGATAGTTGACTGTCTAATCAGTTGTCTTTGCTTTCAGTTTACTGTGTGTATATTAAGCTTGGATCTAAGAATCTCTGATATATAGTGAGTGGAGGAATGGGTGTTTTTCTCCCTATTCCTCAGTGATTGGATCCTGGCTCTGCCACATATAGACTATGTAACCTTTGTCAAGTCATTCAGCCTTTTTGAAATTCATTTGTTCATCCAGCAGATGGAGGTGATACTTTGCTCTTAGGGTTATTGTGAAGACTAAATGTGCATAAATTGTTCTGTGTAGTGCCTGGCACTTAATGGCCATAGCTTTGATTATCAGTTATTACTAGTGACAGTTACAACTTCTTCTTTCAGATTACAAAAGTAATATATATTATTTTTTTAATGGAAAATTTGGAAAATGTAGAGAACAAATAATCCTCAGTAATACCACAGAGTATATTTTTATATATATATTTTTTCATATGATCAAGGTTATTATTATATATACAGTTCAGCTTCTTTCACTTAGTATATCTTGAGCATTTATTTTCTAGTTTGATTAATAGTACTTAGGAAACATTTTGAAAGGTTACATAATATTTCACTTTCTGGACAACTGTAATTTATGTAATCCATTACAGTTGGCCCCCCATATCCACAGGTTTCACATCAGGGAGTCAACCCAATCATAGATCAGGAATTAAAAAAAAAAAAAAAAGTCTACAAAGTTCCAGAAAGCAAAACTGGAATTTGCCATGCATGGGCAACTGTTTACTTCGCATTTACATTGTATTCAATATTATAAGTAATCTAGAGATGATTTAAAGTATATGGGGGGTGGGATGGGGAGGGTGGGAGGGAGGGAGATGCATGAGGGAAGGGATGTGGGAACAGATGTATATGTATGACTGATTCACTTTGTTATAAAGCAGAAACTAATAAAAAAAAAAGAGAAAAAAAATAAAAAAAATAAAGTATATGGGATGGGACTTCCCTGGCGGTCCAGTGGTTAAGACTCCGTGCTTCCAATGCATTGGGTCGATCCCTGGTCAGGGAACTAAGATCCCGTATGCCATGTGGTGTGGCCAAAAAAAAAAAAAAGTACATGGGAGAATGTGCATAGGTTATATGCAAATAATACTCCATTTTACATAAGGGACTTGAGCATCTGCAGAATTTGTATCCTCTGGAGTCTTGGAACCAATCCCCTGCAAGTACTGAGGGACAACTATGTTGTTGGACATTCAGGTTTCCATTTTTTTGCTGTTCAGATAGCCCTGAAAGGAATATTTTTGTATGTAAATTATCCACATTTGAAATCCACATTTTAAATAATTTCTTTAGCATAAATTCCTAGAAGTATAGGTGTTGGATCACATTACATATGTATTCAACGTATGTATTCATAAGACTCCTGATACATATTGCCAAATTATTTTCTGGAAGATTATTTAAATTTATTCATATACCAGAAGTGTATACTCCTAGCAGCACTGAATATTACAGTTTTTTCAGCAATGAGTTTTCCATTTTTTCTTTTTTCGATTATAATAGGTTGCTGAACTAGGGAGTCAGGAGACTTGAGTTCCTGATTCTGCTTTTGTAAAGAAATCACCTGCATATTTTTTTTTTTGGATAGGCATTCCTTTGTTTTATTTTATTTTTTTAACACCTTTATTGGAGTATAATTGCTTTACAGTGGTGTGTTAGTTTCTGCTTTGTAACTAAAGTGAATCAGCTATACATATATCCCCATATCTCCTCCCTCTTGCATCTCGCACCCACCCTCCCTATCTCACCCCTCTAGGTGGTCGCAGAGCACCAAGCTGATCTCCCTGTGCTATGCAGCTGCTTCCCACTAGCCATCTGTTTTACATTTGGTAGTGTATATAAGTCCATGCCACTCTCTCACTTCATCCCAGCTTACCTTTCCCGACTCCGTGTCCTCAAGTCCATTCTCTACATCTGCGTCTTTATTCCTGTCCTGCCCCTAGGTTCTTCAGAACCATTTTTTTTTTTTTTTAGATTCCAAATATATGTGTTAGCATATGGTATTTTTCTCTTTCTGACTTACTTCACTCTGTATGACAGACTCTAGGTCCATCCACCTCTCTACAGATAACTCAATTTTGTTTCCATTTATGTCTCAGTAATACTCCATTGTATATATGTGGCACATCTTCTTTATCCATTCATCTGTCAATGGACACTGAGGTGCTTCCATGTCCTGGCTATTGTAAAGAGTGCTGCAATGAAAATTGTGGTACGTGACTCTTTTTGAATTATGGTTTTCTCAGGGTATATGCCCAGTAGTGGGATTGTTGGGTCATATGGTAGTTCTATTTTTAGTTTCTTAAGAAACCTCCATACTGTTCTCCATAGTGGCTGTGTCAATTTACATTCCCACCAACAGTGCAAGAGGGTTCCCTTTTCTCCACACCCTCTCCAGAATTTATTGTTTGTAGATTTTTTTTTTTTTTTTTTTTTTTTTTGCGGTATGCGGGCCTCTCACTGTTGTGGCCTCCCCCGTTGCGGAGCACAGGCTCCGGACGCGCAGGCTCCGGACGCGCAGGCTCAGCGGCCATGGCTCACGGGCCCAGCTGCTCCGCGGCATATGGGATCCTCCCAGACCGGGGCACGAACCCGTATCCCCTGCATCGGCAGGCAGACTCTCAACCACTTGCGCCACCAGGGAGGCCCTGTTTGTAGATATTTTGATGATGGCCATTCTGACTGGTGTGAGGTTATACCTCATTGTAGTTTTGATTTGCATTTCTCTAATGATTAATGATGTTGAGCATTCTTTCATGTGTTTGTTGGCAATCTGTATATCTTTGGAGAAATGTCTATTTAGGTCTTCTGCCCATTTTTGGATTGTGTTGTTTGTTTTTTTGATATTGAGCTGCTTATACATTTTGGAGATTAATCCTTTGTCAGTTACTTCATTTGCACATATTTTGTCCCATTCTGAGGGTTGTCTTTCATCTTGTTTATGGTTTCCTTTGCTGTGCAAAAGCTTTGAAGTTTCATTAGGTCCCATTTGTTTATTTTTGTTTTTATTTCCATTTCTCTAGGAGGTGGGTCAAAAGGATCTTGCTGTGATTTATGTCATAGAGTGTTCTACCTATGTTTTCCTCTAAGAGTTTTATAGTGTCTGACCTTACATTTAGGTATTTAATCCATTTTGAGCTTATTTTTGTGTATGGTGTTAGGGAGTGTTCTAATTTCATTCTTTTACATGTAGCTGTCCAGTTTTTCCAGTACCACTTACTGAAGAGGCTGTCTTTTCTTCATTGTATATTCTTGCCTCCTTTATCAAAAATAAGGTGACCATATGTGCATGGGTTTATCTCTGGGCTTTCTGTCCTGTTCCATTGATCTATATTTCTGTTTTTGTGCCAGTACCATACTGTCTTGATTACTGCAGCTTTGTAGTATAGTCTGAAGTCTAGGAGCCTGATTCCTCCAGCTCCATTTTTGTGTCTCAAGATTGCTTTGGCTATTCGGGGTCTTTTTTGTTTCCATACAAATCTTGAAATTTTTTGTTCTAGTTCTGGGAAAAATGCCATTGGTAGTTTGATACGGATTGCATTGAATCTGTAGATTGTTTTGGTTAGTATAGTCATTTTCACATTGTTGATTCTTCCCATCCAAGAACATGGTATATCTCTCTATCTGTTTGTATCATCTTTAATTTCTTTCATCAGTGTCTTATAGTTTTCTGCATACAGGTCTTTTGTCTCCTTAGGTAGGTTTATTCCTGGGTATTTTATTCTTTTTGTTGCAGTGGTAAATGAGAGTGTTTCCTTAATTTCTCTTTCAGATTTTTCATCATTAGTGTATAGGAATGCCAGAGATTTCTGTGCATTAATTTTGTATCCTGCTACTTTACCAAATTCATTGATTAGCTCTAGTAGTTTTCTGGTAGCATCTTTTCGATTTTCTATGTATAGTATCATGTCATCTGCAAACAGTGACAGCTTTACTTCTTTTCCCATTTGGATTCCTTTTATCTCTTTTTCTTCTCTGATTGCTTTGGCTAAAACTTCTAAAACTATGTTGAATAATAGTGGTTAGAGTGGACAACTTTGTCTTTTTCCTGATCTTAGAGGAAATAGTTTCAGTTTTTCCCCATTGAGAGCAATGTTGGCTTTGGGTTTGTCATATATGGCCTTTATTATGTTGACGTAAGTTCCCTCTATGCCTACTTTCTGGATGGCATTTATCATAAACAGGTGTTGAATTTTGTAGAAAGCTTTTTCTGCATCTATTGAGATGATCATATGGTTTTTCTCCTTCAATTTGTTAATATGGTGTATCACTTGATTGATTTGCGTATATTGAAGAATCCTTGCATTCCTGGGATAAACCCCACTTGATCATGATGTATGTTCCTTTTAATGTGCTGTTGGATTCTGTTTGCTAGTATTTTGTTGAGGATTTTTGCATCTGTGTTCATCAGTGATATTGGCCTGTAGTTTTCTTTGTGACATCTTTGTCTGATTTTGGTATCAGGGTGATGATGGCCTCATAGAATGAGTTTGGGAGTGTTCCTCCCTCTGCTATATTTTGGAAGAGTTTGAGAAGGATCGGTGTTAGCTCTTCCCTAAATGTTTGTTAGAATTCGCCTGTGAAGCCATCTGGTCCTGGGCTTTTGTTTGTTGGAAGATTTTTAATCACAGTCTCAATTTCATTGCTTGTGATTGGTCTTTTTATATTTTCTATTTCTTCCTGGTTCAGTCTTGGAAGGTTGTGCTTTTTAAGAATTTGTCCATTTCTTGCAGGTTGTCCATTTTCTTGGCATATAGTTACTTGTAGTAATCTCTCATCATCCTTTGTATTTCTGCAGTATCAGTTGTTACTTTTCCTTTGTCATTTCATTTCAATTATATTGATTTGAGTCTTCTCCCCTTTTTTCTTGATGAGTCTGGCTAATGGTTTATCACTTTCGTTTATCTTCTCAAGAACCAGGTTTTAGTTTTATTGATCTTTGCTATTGTTTCCTTCATTTCTTTTTCATTTATTTCTGATCTGATCTTTATGATTTCTTTCCTTCTGCTAATTTTGGGTTTTTTTGTTCTTCTTTCTCTAATTGCTTTAGATGTAAGGTTAGGTTGTTTATTTGAGATGTTTCCTGAGGTAGGATTGTATTGCTACTAACTTCCCTCTTAGAACTGCTTTTGCTGCATCCCATAAGTTTTGGGTTGTTGTGTTTTCATTGTCATTTGTTTCTAGGTATTTTTTTTATTTCCTCTTTGATTCCTTCAATGATCTCTTAAGCAAGAGATTTAGTAGTGTATGGTTTAGCCTCCATGTGTTTCTTTTTTTACAGATTTTTTCCTGTAATTGACATCTAGTCTCATAGCGTTGTGGTCAGAAAAGATACTTGATATGACTTCAGTTTTCTTAAATTTACCAAAGCTTGGTTTGTGACCCAGGATATGATCTATCCTGGAGAATGTTCCATGAGCACTTGATAAGAAAGTGTATTCTGTTGTTTTTGTATGGAATGTCCTATAAATATCAGTTAAGTCCATCTTGTTTAATGTATCATTTAAAGCTTGTGTATCCTTACATTCATTTTCATTTTGGATGATCTGTCCATTGGTGAAAGTGGAATGTTCAAGTACCCTACTATGATTGTGTTACTGTCAATTTCCCCTTTTATGACTGTAAGCATTTGCCTTATGTATTGAGGTGCCCCTATGTTGGGTGCATAAATATTTACAATTGTTATATCTTCTTCTTGGATTGATCCCTTGATCATTATGTAATGTCCTTCTTTGTCTGTTGTAATAGTCTTTATTTTAAAGTCTATTTTGTCTGATATGAGAATTGGTACTCCAGCTTTCTTTTGATTTCCATTTGCATGGAATATCTTTTTCCATCTCCTCACTTTCAGTCTGTATGTGTCCCTAGGTCTGAAGTGGGTCTCTTGTAGACAGCATATATATGGGTCTTGTTTTTGTATCCATTCAGCCAGTCTGTGTCTTTTAGTTGGAGCATTTAATCCATTTACATTTAAGGCAGTTATCAATATGTATGTTCCTATTATCATTTTCTTAATTGTTTTGGGTTTGTTATTATAGGTCTTTTCCTTGTCTTGTGTTTCCTGCCTAGAGAAGTTCCTTTAGCATTTGTTTTAAAGCTGGTTTGGTGGTGCTGAATTCTCTTAGCTTTTGCTTGTCTGTAAAGGTTTTAATTTCTCCGTCGAATCTGAATAAGATCCTTGCTGGATAGATTAATCTTGGTTGTAGGTTTTTCCCTTTCATCACTTTAAATATGTCCTGCCACTCCCTTTTGGCTGTCAGAGTTTCTGCTGAAAGATCAGCTGTTAACGTTATGGGGATTCCCTTGTATGTTATTTGTTGTTTTTCCCTTGCTGCTTTTAATATTTTTTCTTTGTATTTAATTTTTGATAGTTTGATTAATATGTGTCTTGGTGTGTTTCTCCTTGGATTTATCCTGTATGGGACTCTGCATTTCCTGGACTTGATTGGCTATTTCCTTTCCCATATTAGGGAAGTTTTCAACTATAATCTCATCAAATATTTTCTCAGTCCCATTCTTTTCCTCTTCTTCTTCTGGAACCCCTATAATTCGAATGTTGGTGCATTTAATGTTGTCACAGAGGTCTCTAAGACTGTCCTCAATTGTTTTCATTCTTTTTTGTTTATTCTGCTCTGCAGTAGTTATTTCCACTGTTTTATCTTCCAGGTCACTTATCCATTCTTCTGCCTCAGTTATTCTGCCATTGATTCCTTCTAGAGAATTTTTAATTTCATTTATTGTGTTGTTCATCACTGTTTGTTTGCTCTTTAGTTCTTCTAGGTCCTTGTTAAACGTTTCTTGTATTTTGTCTATTCTATTTCAAAGATCTTAGATCATCTTTACTATCATTACTTTGAATTCTTTTTCAGGTAGGCTCCCTATTTCCTCTTCATTTTTTTGGTCTGTTGGGTTTTTACCTTGCTCCTTCATCTGCTGTGTGTTTTTCTGTCTTCTCATTTTGCTTAACTTACTGTGTTTGGGGTCTCCTTTTCACAGACTCCATGTTCATAGTTCCCATTGTTTTTGGTGTCTGCCCTCAGTGGCTAAGATTGGTTTAGTGGGTTGTGTAGGCTTCTTGATGGAGAGGACTGGTGCCTGTGTTCTCGTGGATGAGGCTGGATATATATTGTCTTTCTGGTGGGCAGGACTGCATCTGGTGATGTGTTTTGGGGTGTCTGTGACCTTATTATGATTTTAGGCAGCCTCTCTGCTAATGGGTGGGGTTGTGTTCCTGTCTTGCTAGTTGTTTGGCATAGGGTGTCCAGCAGTATAGCTTTTTGGTCGTTGAGTTGAGCTGGGTCTTAGTGTTGAGATGGAGATCTCTGGGAGAGCTTTCGCCATGTGATATTATGTGGAGCCAGGAGGTCTCTGGTGGACCAATGACCTGAATTCAGCTCTCCCACCTCAGAGGCACAGGCCTGGCCCCCAGCCAGAGCACGAAGACCCTGTCAGCCGCATGACTCAGGAGAAAAGGGAGAAAGCAAGAGAGAAAGAGAGAGAGGGAGAGAGAGAGGGAGTGGGAGAGAGAGAGGGAGGGATGGAGGGAGGGAGAGAGAGGAGAGAGAGAAAGAAAAAATAAAATAAAGGTATTAAAATAAAAAATTTTTAAAGTATTAAAAATAAAAAAATTAAAAAGTAATAGAAAGAAAGAAAGGAGAGAGCAATGAAACCAAAAAACAAATCCACCAATGATAACCAGCACTAAAAACTATACTAAAGAGGGCTTCCCTGGTGGCGCAGTGGTTGAGAGTCTGCCTGCTGATGCAGGGGACACAGGTTCGTGCCCCAGTCTGGGAAGATCCCACATGCCGTGGAGCGGCTGGGCCCATGAGCCATGGCCACTGGGCCTGTGCGTCCGGAGCCTGTGCTCCTCAACGGGAGAGGCCACAACAGTGAAAGGCCCACATACCACAAAAAAAAAAAAAAAAAAAAAAAAAAAAACTATACTAAAGAAAAAAAAAAAGGAAGCAAATAACGGACAGACAGAGCCCTAGGACACATGTTTAAAGCAAAGCTATACAGACAAAATCACACAAGCATACACATGCACACTCACAAAAAGAGAAAAAGGAAAAATATATATAAATGTATTCAAAAAAAGAAAGGAAGCGAGCAACCAAATCAATAAACAAATCTACCAGTGATAATAAACTCTAAATGGTAAACTAAGATAAACATAAAACCAGAAACAAATTAGATGCAGAAAGCAAACCCCAAGTCTACAGCTGCTCCCAAAGTCCGCTGCCTCAATTTTGGAATGATTCGTTGTCTATTCAGGTATTCCACAGATGCAGGATATATCAAGTTGATATAATCCGCTGCTTCTGAGGCTGCTGGGAGAAATTTCCCTTTCTCTTCTTTGTTCGCACAGCTCCCGGGGCTCAGCTTTGGATTTGGCCCCGCCTCTGCATGTAGGTCGCCTGAGGGCGTCTGTTCCCGCTCAGACAGGATGGGGTTAAAGGAGCAGCTGACTCGGGGGCTCTGGCTCACTCAGGCCGGGGGAAGGGAGGGGTATGGATGCGGGGCGAGCCTGCAGTAGCAGAGGCCGGCATGACGTTGCACCAGCCTGAGGCGCGCCGTTAGTTCTCCCGGGGAAGTTGTCCCTGGATCACAGGACCCTGGCAGTGGCGGGCTGCACAGGCTCCCGGGAGGGGAGGTGTGGATAGTGACCTGTGCTTACACACAGGCTTCTTGGTGGTGGCAGCAACAGCCTTAACGTCTCATGCCCATCCGTGGGGTCCATCCTTATAGCTGCAGCTCGTGCCCGTCTCTGGAGCTCATTTAGGTGGTGCTCTGAATCCCCTCTCCTCGTGCACCCTGAAACAATGATCTCTTGCCTCTTAGGCACATCTAGAGTTTTTCCCGGACTCCCTCCTGGCTAGCTGTGGTGCACTAACTCCCTTCAGGCTGTGTTCATACAGCCAACCCTAGTCCTCTCCCTGGGATCTGACCTCCGAAGCCAGTGCTTCAGCTCCCAGCCCCTACCCGCCCCAGTGGGTGAGCAGACAAGCCTCTCGGGCTGGTGAGTGCTGGTCGGCACTGATCCTCTGTGCAGGAATCTCTCTGCTTTGCCCTTTGCCCCTAATTCTGTGTTAATGTGTGGAAACGTTTCCTCCTTCACAACTCCCTTCCGGAGGTGCAGGTCCCGTCCCTATTCTTTTGTCTCTGTTTATTCTTTTTTCTTTTGCCCTACCCAGGTACGTGGGGAGTTTCTTGCCTTTTGGGAGGTCTGAGGTCTTCTGCCAGCATTCAGCAGGTGTTGTTCCACGTGTAGGAGTTGTTCCACGTGTAGATGTATTTCTGATGTATTTGTGGAGGAAGGTGATCTCCGCATCTTATTCTTTCGACATCTTGAAGGTCTCCTCCTCCACCTGCATACTTTGAATATTAGTTCCCTTATCTTTTTTTTTTAATGTATGTATGTATTTATTTATTTATTTTTGGCTGCGTTGGATGTTCATTGCTGTGCGCGGGCTTTCTCTGGTTGCGGCGAGCAGGGGCTACTCTTCTTTATGGCGCATGGGCTTCTCGTTGCAGTGGCTTCTCTTGTTGCAGAGCCCAGGCTCTCGGCGCACAGGCTTCAGTAGTTGTGGCACATGGGCTCAGTAGTTGTGGCTTGCGGGCTCTAGAGCACAGGCTCTGTAGTTGTGGTACATGGGCTTAGTTGCTCTGTGGCATGTGGGATCTTCCTGGACCAGGGCTTGAACCCATGTCCCCTGCATTGGCAGGTGGGTTCTTAACCACTGTGCCACCAGGGAAGTCCAGTTGCCTTATCTTTAAAATGCATATGATAATGATCTATCCTGAGGAGATAATCCTACAAATAAAAAGCTTTGTGCATGAAAAATAAATCTTAAAGGTTATTGCAGGAAAAAAATATATTAAAGGTACTCGCTCATCAAAATTTATTACTGATTTTTTAAAAAACTTTTTAGCCTACCTGCCTAAACTAGGACCCTTGGTTCCATTTGACTGAGACTTTGAAGCATCCATACTGCTCATGAACTGCAATATAAAGCATTTATGTTCAGGTTGCTTAACCTTTTCTAAAGGAATAAAGCCCTTAATGAATGGATCTGATCAGTCATACACGTAAATTATCACAGATACCATTCGTTTCAAGAGATTTTTAAACTAAGTTGT
The DNA here is from genome assembly GCF_025265405.1 of Mesoplodon densirostris. Classification (NCBI taxonomy): domain Eukaryota; kingdom Metazoa; phylum Chordata; class Mammalia; order Artiodactyla; family Ziphiidae; genus Mesoplodon; species Mesoplodon densirostris. The sequence goes on along the minus strand of NC_082665.1, from coordinate 93,243,270 downwards.
TTCTGAAAATCTTTTAAAAGATTATTTTATTTTGTGCTGTCTGTCTTTTAAAGGTGAGTCGTTCATCTCTGCTGATTGAACAGCCTGTGAAAAAAAGGCCTATTTTGGATAATCAGGTGATAAATTCTGTGTGTGTTCAGCCAGAGCTACAGAATAATGCAAAGCATGCAGATAATTCATCTGACACAGAGATGGAAGACATGATTGCTGAAGGTTTGTGGATTTTTCTTTAAGATGCCCTTTAACTTTGACTTTTATTGTTTGAAACAAGACATGGGTATTTATTCCACACAGATTTTCACTTGGAAGTATTTACTTTTTTTCCTCATATAATGCATTATTTGACTAAAATAGTGGGAAAGCTAATCAGACTCTTAATGGTCATACAATTAGAATAGGAAGATTGGTGTTAATTTGTATACTATCAGTTTGACATTTGAAGGAGTGTGGTTGGGAAAAGTTCCATTATATATGAAACTAATTCAGAATTTTAGGATCAAAACAACCAATTCTCTTTCTTAAGCAGACTTAAATAAATGACTGTTTTACTGAGTTTGCTTAAAAATTTAGAGCTTCTGGGTTGTTTGGTTTTAGACTTTATGTATTCAGATGTTTGATATCAGGTGGGTATTACAGTTGTGTTAAGGACGTAGTCTTCAGTCAAAAGGCGATTAAGTTTGTTCATAGAGGAAAATATCACTAAATCTTCTCAGTGTCAAAGAATTTTTTTATAGACCTTATTCTAATAGTGACTATTCCATAAAAGTCAAAGTGGTAATGCAAAGTGACTTTAGGCAAACAAACACAAATAAATGCAAAAATGATATATTTTACTTTTTATTGATTCTGATCATGGCTCTGCAGTTGATACCATTCAGTTTAATTAAATAGCATTTAATATAGTCAGAGCTCTGTAATAGTGAATTAATTAACATCTCTGTCTAAGTAATTATCAATATATTAATATATTTCATCTAAAATTAATTTATTCATTTTGTAAATATTTAGCATATATTATGTGCCTGTACTTTGCTAAAATTAAGTAAAATAGCATGCTGGTAAGCAAAATAGATACTGACTTGGCTCGCAGTTTTCCTAATTCTTAAGAGGAAGGCTCCTCTGTCATTGTGGTAATTTATGAACTGTTGCAAAGTATTTATCACTGTTTTACTTTTTATTTGAATAGCAAAGAGTATGATAGTAGTATAAAATTTTTTTACTGCTAATTTATGTTGAGTTCAATTTGATTTTTTTTATTTAAAAAAATGTTAAACATGAAAATTTTCAAACATACATACAATTAGAGAGAACTGTATAATGAATCCCACCTCACCCAGACGCAACATTACCCAATTTTAAACATTATTTTGCCACACCAGCTTCATCCATCCCTTTTGTTTTTTTTTTTTTTTTTTTTTTTTTTTGCGGTATGCGGGCCTCTCACTGTTGTGGCCTCCCCCGTTGCGGAGCACAGGCTCCGGACGCGCAGGCTCCGGACGCGCAGGCTCAGCGGCCATGGCTCACAGGCCCAGCCGCTCCGCGGCATATGGGATCCTCCCAGACCGGGGCACGAACCCGTATCCCCTGCATCGGCAGGCGGACTCTCAACCACTTGCGCCACCAGGGAGGCCCCATCCCTTTTGTTTTTTTCTCCCTACGTTCCGCCCTTCTCTCTTTCTCTGTTGCTTTTTCTCTTTCCCTTTTCTCCCTTTATTCCTCTGTTTGAAAAAAGATCATGGTTCTTATTGTAATTTACTAGTGCATGCTTCAGTGTGCATCTGTAAAAAGTGTACATTTTAATGCTGTGTCACACAAAACAACATTAATAACTGTTTGGTGTCATCTAGTACCTGGTCCATATTCAGATTTCCTCAATTGTATAATTGCCTAAATTGTATAAATGTTCTTTTATAGTTATTTTGTTCAAATCAGGATCCAAACAGTGTGTACATTTTGCCTTTTGTTGTTATGAATTTAATTTCATTTAATTCCTAAATACTTGCTTTTAGTTATGCATACTACTTATCTGAGAAAATTTTTCATTTGAGATAAAGAGTAGTAAAGATGAATGTGCAGGGATTTTTTTTTCTTGTCTATATCTATAAGAATAAGTTTATAAACAAAAGTTTTCTAGCCTAATAAGCATACGTAATGTGCTCTCTTGTGTGCACATATTGGAGTAAATGGAAAACTGCTTAGGAAGCTTCACAGCATATTTTGTGATGCTCATGGTTTATATACAATTAAAATATATGCTGGACTATGCTAGAACCTAGAGGAGCTTTTGATCTAGTAGGAAGTAGCAATCTCCACAACAGAAAGATAACTAAGGAGCAACATATGGTAGGTATTAAATGAATTATTATAGACAGTAAGAACTTGGCACGTTAAAACTGAGTGAGATTATTGCCAGTTTGGTGAGTTTTCTGTAGAGATGGGATTTGACCTGGGTCTTGGCTGGTAAAGCATAGATTTAAGATAACAGGAATAACCTTTCAGGTTAGCATACCATGAATAAATGCACAAAAGATGTGCAAGTGCTAGGTAACTTCAGGAGGGGGCAGTGAAGAGTAGACAGTTGGGTTAGAGAAGTGTAGTGGGTAGTAAGGCAGTCAGATTCTAGCATACTTTGATATTCAACTATGGAGTTAGGAGTTATCTTGCTGTCAAGAGGATGGTTACTGAAGATTTTTTAGGCAGGTGACATGAAAAAGAGTGTTTTTGGAAACTCTGCTGGTCACATGGAGGAGCAGTGTAGAGGTTTGGCATGTAATTGATACCTGTAGTCATGGTGGGAAGAGGAAGACAAGGCAAAGGGTACTTTTAAAGGACAAGATACCAGAGTAAGGAAAAGGGAGATTTAAAGATGATTAATCTATGCAATGAATAATAAATAAGCCGTAGAGATCTAATGCATGGTATAATGAGTACAAACAATATTGTACTATAATCATCAGCCTTGCTAAGAGACTTAAACTTAATTATCCCAGTGACTAAAATGAAAGGATAAAAATGTAATGTGACAGAAGTGCTCAGTATTGCTACAAAGGCAGTCATAATATATAAATGTATCAAGTTAATGTATTTTACACCTTAAATTTACACACTGTTTTATGTTAACTATATTCAGTTAAAGAAAGATTAATCTATTTCATAGTGGAGGTATATTTACTGAAAATGTGTCAAATTTTTAAATACTTCATAACTTCCCAAGGTAATTTTATAAAGTGTTTCTGTTACTGTATACTTCGGTGTTTACGGGAAGTATTACAGGGTGAAATGGTGAGGTCACTTATTTAGTGGCTTTGGTTGTAGTAGTATATACAGTTTAATTCAGTATGAAAAACAATGTAAGGATTATTCTTTTTTTAAAGAATAAACTATGTCTCTGTTTGGACTGGTTCTATAACCACAATCTCCAACCAAAATGTGATTTACCAAAATATCTTATGTCTTCCCTGGTAAATCATCACACTGATCATGGTTTCTATCTCATCACCTCTCTTTGCTGCTGACCATCACATGATCTCAAGTCTTCAGGAAAATTGAAAAGTAACTCCTCCTTGCACAAAAAACTTGGGGATCTCTATTGGTTAGGATATGTGTTTGGCCACTCCATTAGAGACCCAGAATAATACCTGATGAAATAAAAAAGTTTAATTTTCTCTGACATAGTCTAAAGGTAAGCAGTGAAGGGCTCCATTGTGTTGGGCACCTAAGCTGTCAGTGGCTCTGCCATCCCTAGAATGTTGCTCACATTTCCAAGATAGCTAATCTTCATGATCACATTCTAATTGTAAGATGGGAGAAAGGGCAGTACCTGGGATTTGGTCAGAAATTGGCCACACATGGGGCAGAAACTGTACTTTTTATTCTCAGTGGCCATATTCCTAGCTAAATATTAGGATTTTGTTACTGTGGGAGAAAAGTGAAGAACGGATATTAGGGAATTGCCAGCTGTCTCTGACATAGAATCCCATCTTTATTAGCTAAAGCAATAGTTTTTTAAACTTATTTGGCTCTGTAATTTTTTATTTACAAATGTGAAAAAGTAGCCTTGGTAACATTACCAGATTTGTTGAAATTTTGACCAAATATTAGAACTGGACTTTTTTGAATCTGTTAATATTCCTCTCTTCTTTATGAGAAATAAAACTGATGTTCTATTTTTGTCAGGTTGTTAACCCTTAGACCATACCTGTTTGGGGTCTCCCCCCTCTCACCAGCAAAAACATTTCCTTCTCCTTCATAAGGTATTATAACCTGTTATCAAGTGTTGCATATTATGTTAATTAATACAAACTTTTGAAATAAAGCTTTCAGTATAGTCAAAACGGAACAAGTTGACAAATGGGCTCTTTGGGGCTGGGTTGGTGGCAGTGGTGGTCAAATGAGAGGTTCTGTCTCCAGTACAGGCTTTTCAAGGTCAGATCTGGTTACAAGCGTCACAGCGTAAAAGCAATACTCCTGGAAGTATGACACTAGGTCCCAGGGATGTGTTGAGGGGCACAACTGTGTGAAAGCCATCTCTAGGTCATTGGAAGGAGCAGTTTTTACTTTACTTGCTTTGAGACTCTTGTTCCTCATTGCTACTAAATAGATGAGTTTTGTTTATGAAGACAGTCTTGAGAATTTCCTTGAGATGATCCCTTGCTAGTTTATGATTTGATTGGTCATGACAGTGTATTTGGATGTCCCTTGGAACTTCAAATATTTCACAGTGTGTTTTTTAGTTCTTGCTGCCTTCACTTAATTTAGCACTTTGCTGTTTGCTTCTCCAGTAACACTGGGATAATGTGATGCTTGAATGTACTGAGTATGTGTCATCCATGTCTACATTTCAGAGTCCCTTTCTTCATCTTAACAAGTCTTGCTTAAATGAATAACATAGAAAAGCACATATGGAGCTCATAGCTAAAAGCTTTAGTTAGTGGACTTCTTTTTTTGTATATTTTATATGACTCGGCATAGGAATTATGATGATGCATGAAAATGGCAAAATATGGTGGATTTAAGAATTTAACAGTTTTCACTGAAGTGTTTCTTAAGCACTTATTACAGGTCTTAGTACTCTTAGTTCTTATGTGGAAAATAGGAAATGGAACTGTCACTTTTTTATGCCTGCTACCTATTGGGCCTTCGTGTAATCTTCACTGCAATTCTTCGGGAAGGGTATTTTAAACTCTATTTTACAGATGAGAAAACTGTGGGTCCTGAAGATTAAGTTGCTTACTTACAGGTGACTGCTGCTGCTGAATACTTGAGGATTTAGGTGGGAAGTTTCTTTGGGTCCTGTGGTATGACTTGAAAGTTATGGATATAGAGGTGGAGGGAAGGACATTCTCATTTAACAGAGAGACACCCTGACAAAAAGGAGCAGAGGTTAGAAGTTACAAAACCAATGGTGATTTTGAAGGTAAATGTAAATTACTTTGTTTTAATATGTTAAGACTAAAAGGGACTTTTATAATTAGATAAATACATCTTTATATATTCTGTTGTACATTGCAGATCTTTGAGAGTGTTAATGTTTTAAATGCTCCTCTGAAATCACACATCAAAATTTTACCTTCTTTTTGGATTCATCCTCATTTTCTCCAGTTAGAAGTGTGTTCTTTGCTATATATATTGTACATAGCACAGTGTGTCAAAATTCATATACTACATGATGCATTTTGAAAGTAGTGACTTTGTTTTATTTTGCACATTTTAGGTAGGTTGGATTCTTAGCAAAATGAACCTTTAAAATGTATTGCATTTTGTGGAGAAAACTCCATAAAATATTTTTATGCAGGAGCAAGAGGGAATTGGTGAAGTGGTTGTTTTGGGGGGCTTTGCTTTGCCAAAGTGGCTATGGATTGAAAAGTTAAAAGACCATTCCTTTTACGTTTCCTGGAGGGTCTGAACACTAGTAGCATCCGACCAAAGTAGAAGCTAAAAGAAAATTTGCCACGATTAAATTTTTGGAAGTTTTTTCTTTGTTTTCTTCTTTTTAGAGGCATTAGAAGAAATGGACAGTGAGTTGCTCAAGTGTGAATTCTGTGGAAAGATGGGGTATGCTAATGAATTTCTGCGGTCAAAAAGATTCTGCACTATGTCGTGTGCCAAAAGGTATTTCTGTTCTCTTGAATTTCCTAGAGCACAAGCCAACAACTGCTGCAACAAAACCAAAAAACTTGTAGACTTTACCATTAGTCAAAACTAGATATTATAGAGGAATGACATCAAATAGGCATTATTTGGAGCTACTTTGCTATTTAATTGTTAACTTTTGCTCCGTGAAAACTGCATATTCATAACACATACAGCATAATCTAATATTGAAGTGGCAATCTTCTGGTGGTAAGAATATGCTTAGGAGAACCCCTCCTGTGAATAGACTACTAGTCCTTAAGGTATCAAAACAATATTTGTTTTATCAATATTGAAATACCTGGATTTACTTTGTTATATTTTAAACTGTTTCATTTCTTTTAACCATATCCTATTTATTTTAGGTTTCTAAGTGGGACAGCTATAGCATAAGTTCTCCACATTGTTATATTATCTGACAACAGAATGGCCTGTCTTCTAAACCTCTATTTTCAATAGTAATATTATAGGTGAATAGTATTACTAAAAAAAATTTTTATTATCTTCATTGATCTAGTCTCAAGTTTAGTTTACATTAAAGAACACCCCTCTAATAATGATTATAAATCCTAATTATAGGTATTTCCCACTAAAGGTGAAGTGTATGCACAGGTTGATTATTTTGAAATTTGTTTTCTATTCCAAAAGTTATTATTCTCTCAAAGAATTTAAGATCTTAAAGATTCATCCAGGGAATTTCTTGCTTGAATACATTATTTAGTATGGTGCCCCTAAAATACACGTAGTAAAAACTTAAGTTAAATAACTAGTAGAAGTATTTTCCTCTAAAAATGGGTTATTGGTTTTTCAATTGTCAATCTGTTATTCAGATATTCTTTCATGTTATTGATAGTCCTAATCAAATTATGTAACTCCTATTTTAACTTAGGAGTTTTTCCAGTTTGCATGTACTACAAGAAAGAATAGTGGCTCTCTGATTCTAAGGGATTAAAAATTGAGGGAGAAGGATTGCCTTTCAGAATATTTTAAACTTCTTGACTATTTAAAAATATTTCAGGACATTTAACACACTACAATCACTCTTCTCCCAGAGGTGATTGCTCAGTTGTCCTGTTATTATACCTTTAGGCGAAGCTCTTTAGAGGTTTAGGGGTCCTAATGTAGGAAAATGCAGACGAGAGAAGAGCAAGGAGGAGAGGATAAATTAGGTCTCACCTCAGAACTGCTGTTTACATGTCTGCCTAGCTATCTGTCTTAGATATCTAAATATTTAGGGACTAAATAGCAAGTGTAAAGTTAGTCTCTCTTCTCTGTTCTATAGTCAGCTAGGAAAGAAGTTTTGTCAGTTGATGTGAATGGAAATCAGAAACCTTTAGAGCTGAGCCCACAGATGAGCATAATGAACACAGGAAGAGCTTGTTGAATTGTTTTAGGGTAAAATGAAGTGACCATCAGGACACTTTTCTTTTTTATATTTTTAGTGGAAAAATAGCCTATTCACTCTCATAGTACTCCTTACTTCTACCTCCTGATATTTTCATAAAACATAGGTGAGGAAATTCTTGTCATTTCCCTGAAAAAATCATCTTAGAGCAAAAGAGTTTTGAAAATAAGAAATTACAATGGTAGTTTTATGTGTAAAAAAAGAGGAACTGTGTATATTTTTCTTAGCCTTTGTGTAGCTTTTCAGAAATTTGTATCTTAGATCATCTCTTTTCACTCTTTCTAGGGAAGGGGTTGGCAAACTATGCCCAGGCTGAGTCCTTTTTGGAGCCTATTTTTACATGGTCCCTGAACTAAGGATAGTATTTAACTTTTTAGGTGGTTGAAAAAGAATCAAAAGAATAACATTTTGTGACACCTGAAAATTACGTAAAATTCAGATTTAAATGTTATTAAATAAAGTTTTATTGGAACACATCCATGCTCATTCATTATTTTTTTTTAAATAAATTTATTTATTTATTTTTGGCTGCGTTGGGTCTTTTGCTGCTCACAGGCTTCCTCTAGTTGTGAGAGCAGGGGCTGCTTTTCATTGCAGTGCATGGGCTTCTCATTGCGGTGGCTTCTCTTTGTTGCAGAGCACAGGCTCTAGGCGTGCAGGTTTCAGTAGCTGTGGCGCGCAGGCTCAGTAATCGTGGCTCGCGGGCTCTAGAGCGCAGGCTCAGCAGTTGTGGTGCACGGGCCTAGTTGCTCCATGGCATGTGGGATCTTCCCAGACCAGGGCTCGAACCCGTGTCCCCTGCATTGGCAGGCGTATTCTCAACCACTGCGCCACCAGGAAGTCCCCATGCTCATTCATTATTGTCTATGGCTGCTTTCATGTTACAGTTGCAGAGTTGAGTAGTTGTGCCAGAAATTTGTGTGGCTTACAAAGCCTAAAATATTTAATATCTGGCCCTTTATAGAAGAAGTTTGCCAGCCTTTGTTCTAGGGTGTTGGAACTCAGTAAATGGCATAGGATTCTTTTAAGCTGTCATCATGCTTTATAAAGGTCTACATTAAAAAATTTTAGAGTGCTCACTTCGACAGCACATATTCTAAAATTGGAATGCTACAGAGAAGATTAGCATGGGCCCTGCACAAAGTTGATAGGCAAATACATAAAGTGTTCCATATTTTAAATATATGTATGTTAAAATGTATATTTAAAAATATTAGACAGTCTATTTTGATAAAGATAATCTTTCAGCCAATTTTAAAGAATTATATATATTTGAATTTCCTGAATTCCTGAGACCCATGGATTCCTTGTGGAACTTTGAAATCTCAACTTTACCTTTTCATTTCTTGATTTTAGTTATATTTGAAAAATATTTTACTAGCCATTTGAGATTCCCCCTCTCTACTATATTAACCTCTTTTTATTAATATCTCTTCAGAAATGATTACCTGGAAAAATAACAATTTGAACGTTTAAATGATTAATTCATAATTTATTTTCTCCTGGAACCTTGAATTATTTTGCAGCTAGAAAAATGAGTTATCCTCTGTATTTTGCAGAGAGTTTCTATCATGCTGTTATTAGGAGAAAATATCAATACCTTGTTATAGGTGTCCAGTATTATATTGAGAGCTATATTATGATGTAAAACGAGGCCACTTTTTTTTTTTTTTTTTTTTTTTTTACTGTTAGCATAAGTAAATCTATTGAACACTATGGTTTACTTTCTGAGGTATTACAGATCATAATGAAATAAATGGCACTTACTGATTCACAACTGCACTTTAAGGTCATAATTAATTACTAAATGGAGTGTCCCATACATCATTTATTTAATTTTTTTCTTACTTGAATTTCTTAGGTACAATGTTAGCTGTTCTAAAAAATTTGCACTTAGTCGTTGGAATCGTAAGCCTGATAATCAAAGTCTTGGGCATCGTGGCCGTCGTCCAAGTGGCCCTGATGGGGCAGCAAGAGAACATATCCTTAGGCAGGTCTGTAGAAACTTTGATTCAACGTACAATACCCTTTTCAGAAATACAAGGAAAGTGCAATGCTGTATTTTACCTGTACTACATTTTCCAGCTTCCAATTACTTATCCATCTGCAGAAGAAGACTTGGCTTCTCACGAAGATTCTGTGCCATCTGCAATGACAACACGCCTGCGCAGGCAGAGTGAGCGGGAAAGAGAGCGTGAGCTTCGGGATGTGAGAATGAGGAAAATGCCTGAGAACAGTGACTTGCTACCAGTTGCACAAACGGAGCCATCTGTATGGACAGTTGATGACGTCTGGGCCTTCATCCATTCTTTGCCTGGTATGTGATTCACTGCTTTGGCCTTAATATTTGTCTTGTGCACACACAGAGGAATGACGTTAGATCCATCCACACCTATTGCACAGAAGGGTTAGAGAAGTTCTATGTGTATGTGCTCATTAAATGGCATTTGGTATTGAAATGTGTTCTGTCTCCTCTTGCTTATTCCCTCAGCACAACTGGGTATTTTCTCATACCCCCCAAGTCGATAAAAACTGACTAGTCCTGCTTCTGCTGTGACACCTCAGCCGGTGAAGAGATTAAAGGTGCTCTCTTCTCTTCAGTCTGATTTCTCTCGAGAGGTCAGTAGAGAGATTGAGTCAGACACTTCTTCCCTTCTGCTCTTCCAGTTTTCTATTCTATTTCCTCCTTAGTTCCTAATTTAACCTTTTTTAAATGAAGTAAGAGAGACTATAATTTTTTCTTTTACTTTTTTGAAAGCTAATCAGCACCTTTTAGAATATAAAATTTTGGCTTCTTTTAAAAAAAAAACAAGTGTTTCTTTTAAAGGAGGCTGCATTCTTTGATTCTTTGCAGTAAATAGACATCAAGAATACTTGTGAAATTAAGTAGACAACTGAAATTCAGTTATGATATTCTATTCCAGTATTGAGGGTTACTTTCTTATTTATGTTTTCTGCTCTCTCATTTGGTACTCTTTGCATCAGCTTAAGTCATTATGTTCTTTATCTTTTTTCTTTACTACAACAATAATCTTTTATTTCCACTTTCTCTAAGGGGCTGGCTACTGAAGACAGCTGCACCTTTGCTCATCATGAGACCCACACTGCTATATATGTTAAGACAATATGTATTTTTTTAATCAGCAAACCTTTATCATTCACTTTGACCTTATGAATATGGAAAATAAGGTTTTAAAAATATTTGTTCCATTTTGGTTTTTCAGTTTCAGAATCAGAATTTTTGGTTTTCAGAATCTGTCATTTCTCTTGACACAAGCTTTCCAGAAAAATGTATCCCCTGTGAACTTGTCTACAGACTTATTAAAATTAATCCAGCTATTTTTGCTAATTAATCTTTCTATGAAGGTGACCAGTGTCTCAGAAGCAAACTTACAGCTAAAGTGTTGGGAGTTCCCTGGTGACCTAGACGTTAGGATTCATCGCTTTCACTGCAGAGGCCCAGGTTCAATCCCTGGTTGGGGAATCATCCCACATGCTGTGTGGTGCGGCCAAAATACAAATAATAATAATAATAATAATAATTAAAATAAATTAATTAAATAAAGTGTTGTATGAGTAAAGAAAGTATATTCAGAAGTATTCTGCTTTTTAAAAAATTCCTGGCTTGTGATGGGTCGACTTAATGAACTTTGAATTTTATGGTGGTACAAAAACGATACACATTCAATAGAAACTGTGCTTCAGTTTTGAGTTTTGATCTTTTGCTGGTGATATGAAGCACAGTACTCTCTCCTCAGGTTGGGTAGGGCAGCTCCCAGTCAGCCACGCTGTCATGAGGGTAAATAGCTGATAGAACCATTTTGTACCCACGCAACTCTGGTTTTCACTTTCAGCACAGTATTCAATAAATTACATGAGACATTTAACACTTTATTATAAAATAGGCTTTGTGTTAGAAAATTTTGCCCAACTTACAGTAGGCTAATGTAAGTGTTCTAAGGATGTTTAAGGTAGGCTAGGCTAAACTACGATGTTCAGAAGGTTAGGTGTATTAAATGCGTTTTCGACTTGATGTTTTCAACTTACGTCAGGATGTAAGTTGAGGAAGATATATATACAGAACGCTGAAATTTTATTAAATTATTGTTTCAATATCTTATTTTAGAAATGTTAAATAAGTTTTTCTTCTTTTTTTTTAAAACAAGGTATGGTCACTTTTAAAGAAAGATGAAATTGTTTAAAGAAGGGATACATTTTTCATGGGAAGAGTTTTAAGCATGCATCTAGGAAAACTTAAGTGTGATTTAAGTTCTGACCATGTGGGTTTAGAATCTGCTTTAAAAAGCTGACATATTAGAGAATGGTGAGTCTTCACTGGGTGTGGTTTTAATACTTAGTGCAAAAAACTGTAAGTTTTATACCAGTCTAGGTATCTTGAGAATTAACATTGGAATTGACACTAATCCCTGAGGCTGGACTTTGATTCTGTCTTCAGACATAGTCTTCCAAATGGGGTACATGAGCTGTTAGCCTGATTTCTCATTTGGGGGAAAATATTTCTTTTCCTTTGGGGAGGAGGAAAGTAGTTGGCCAAATAATAAACAAATAATAGATACTGCTGATTCTTCTATGACTTCATATGCTTTTTTTTTTAGGGCTAGTTTTCTAATTCTCCCCAGCATCCATTTGCCATGAGACTACTCTTGGCTGCTTTATTAGAACAAAGGCTAACTCCTTTGTCTTACTCTTGCTTCATTTGAATTGAAAAAAATTATTTCTTATAACTTGAGATGCTTGTCTTATTGAGTTCATCAAGACACTTAATTTTTGTTGCTAATTGTTTAGAGAACATTGTATATAAAGGAGACTGCTTTATAATTTAGAATTGCTTGGTACTGTTTTAAGAGTTAGCTGAATATAACTCTGCTTTTCTTTTACCTGATTAAATGGGAGTATTTCTAAACTGCTTTGACAGGCTAAATAACAAGCTTATTTGTGTGATCAGTTAACATCTTCTTTCTCAAAGTTTTTCTCTGAATAATGCCTGTAGCTTAAGGTAAATCTCAGCCAGAAAATGCCATTATCTTTATTTCTCTATGTTCCTCTGGCCTTTGTAAACTTCCTTTTGAGCCGCTTTCAGCTCATTCAGGGCTGGATTTTTTTTTTTCCCTAAGCTTTTCTCATGGAGTGAACAAACTTGTAAATTTTGTAATCTCTCGTATTTTGTTTCTTTCCAGTTGAGGCTAGGTTTCCCTGTTGCATCAGGGCACCTATATTTATTCCTAAAGTTTACTCTTCTCATTGTGTAATGTCATCTTGTGAACCATCTTGGTGGGACCATGTTAGAGCTGGTATGCAGACCAGTGTCATAGCTGTTACCAGAGTGAAAAATTATTTTCTTCTAAATTTTTGTACATTAAAAAGTTCTCTATAGGAACGGTTCTTTTTATTCTCAGTTTACTGCAGTTATCTTCCTTAACTCTTCCTTGATATAGTGAACTGCCTTTTGCAAAGATCACTTTAGTCTGTATTTGTTGATCTGTGAATCTGCAGTAGATTTGGTTTCCCTGTAGGCATGTAAAGTAGGTATTGTCTAAAAACATGACGGTTTACTGGTTTTCATAATACTGATATTGGGACTTCTTATTCTGTAGTATTGAGTGCAGGTAATATCTTTTCATCATCCTTACTGATGTTAGTTTTGGGGTGGGGTGTTTTGTTTTAGGTTTAGCTGGAAAAGTGACTGGACATTTGTAAGGTTCATTTGGGACCCATGTCCATGTGCAGAGGTCCATGCCCATTCTGGTGGCTGCTTGTGGTGATGTAAAGCCAGCTGAGCTGACTGGTTGCTGCAGTTGGGATATGTTCTGTAATGTTCCTGGGGCGCCAGCTGTTTTACAGAAGTAGATTCTAAATATGTCAGAAATTCATAGAACTATAGCTCAGTATACCTTGAGCATCTAGGTTTTTTAAAAAAATTCATCTTTCTCTAATATGTTTCAGGAAAGCATATTTGCTTCTGCCTTTTTTTTTCCATTTTTCTTTTTAAAGTCACTTTATTTTTCATTTCTATACTAATGTATGGTATAAATACCCTTTTTGTGGTTGGCTTAAGAAAGTTGTGATCTAAAATTCTGAAGATAATTCATTCCTGTTTGATCATGCTGTTTCCAAACTTTCTGTTCTGTATTATTTTGCTAATACATTTACCGTCTGTCTACAAGAAGACATTTGAAGAGCGCTCTGATAATACCGAGGAACAACCACATGCTATGAATTTCTTCATGGAGAACTCCTTGTTTCTATTCCCAAATGTAGCTCTTATGGTCCTCGTTACTTCTCATTGCTTCTGTTTTCTGAACCTAAGAAAGTCCTACGCTATCTTTCTCTCTCTTCTTTTCTTTCCTGTGTTCTTGTAAGTAAGACTGAAGAGAGAAGAACATTTAGTTCTTTCATAAAAAGAAGGATGAAGTCACAACTAGATGCAAGATTAGTCAGTTTTGTCTGCCCAGTTTTGAGAGCTACCTCTGGGAAAAGAAAAGGGGCTTTTCTATGGTGAGTAATCCCATTTTAACTATATAGTTTCTTTTATATGGTAAGTGGCCAAAAGCATTAAATTTTTGCATAGGGTCAGTTTTTAAAAATCTGAGAAATTATTAAAATAGAGAAATTGAAAAGCTGATTGCTATATAGGAAACAGGAAGGATACAACCAACAGAGAAGATGGAAAAGAAATAATCAAGAGAAAAGCTGGCCACACAGCTGAATACAGAAAAAAAAGTTTGTGTTACTCTTACAGATGGCTCCTTTTTAGCAGATTCTGTTTTTGTTCATTATTCATTCAGTCAGTCCTTCACTTATCCAAAAATATATGTATTTAGCACCTACAATGTTTTGTGCTTGGTGCTGGGGTTATAGGGATGACATTATATAAGAGGATGACATCCTCTTATATAAACAAGAGGATGATACATTTGCAGTAGAAAGAATAATCATTCCAGCAAAGTTGTATCCAAAGGTATAATGTAACCATTTCCATTATCTTTTTCTTTGTGTTCTCCCTTAGAATGCTGATTTGAATAGAAGACTTTAAGCTGTTAGTTTTTATTCTTAAATTCACTTTTATAATTTTGTCTTTTATAAGGAAGCTTCCACATTTTTGCATTGTCTCCTCTCATGGTTCGTTAATTCATTACCTTCCCTGCTGGTTTCTTTACCCTTAGTGGGGAAGTTTATTAGCCTGGCTGTGCAAAATTTGGTAGATAATAGAAACGTTTGAGGTTCAAGTAGAGTGCTCACGTTGTTACTTGCTCTAAAGCACTTGGTTTACACAGAGAGGTAAAATATTGGTTATTTGTCAAGAGATTAACCAGCAAGCTCAAAATTTCAATGAGAATTTATGTTTTCTTAATCAGAAGTGGAGATTAGTCCAGTGATAGTAAGATTTGAAGTTGAAATTACAAGTTGATCATTGTAATACATTTCAGCAATAGATTGATACTATAATTTTGATGGATTGGTTCTGTCCTGAGTGAATAATAAAAATGTTTTGGATGTGCCTGGCACATTGAAGGTTGTAAATCAGAATAAAGGTACAAATGATAATGAAAGTGGTACTTGAGAAAATATTTCTAAATTATTATTTAAATGGCAGAACATTATATTTTATTCTTTTGTACCTGTATGTGAAGGATATGTTATACAGAGTAAAGTCCTTGAGGTATAATGACTAGTTAATCCAAACTTGCTGTATGTGTGGCATGCTTTCAGGTGACAGCATTGCCCTTTTCATGAAAGTATGTTATATCTATATCTGGACTGAACAATCTGTACATTCTACCTGACTTATAATTATTTCTGCAATATTATTTTTAGAACAAGAATTCCAAGTAAATTGCTTTACCTGGATTTGGAATTCTTACTTTTTAGAATGTCAGGAAATACTCTCTTCTTCAAGAGTGAACCCAAGACGACCATCAATAAATTTCATTTGTTTCTCAGCCTGTATTTCAGATACTCAGACCCAGTGAGAGCATAATTGTGACTGTTAGGAGTAACCTCTGATTGTTGTGTATTAATTTTAATATCCTTCCTCTGATGAAATTCTAGGCTGCCAGGATATCGCAGATGAGTTCAGAGCACAGGAGATTGATGGACAGGCTCTTCTCTTGCTAAAAGAAGACCATCTTATGAGTGCAATGAATATCAAGCTAGGCCCGGCCCTAAAGATCTGTGCACGCATCAACTCTCTGAAGGAATCTTAACGGGATCATGAGGCTTTGAAATAACAGCAGTTTTATTCTTAAACAAACTTGTAAGGTAAAGGCTCAAGTTGGCCTACAATATTATCACTTACTGTGATGGATAGCCAGGCACATTGGGATCTCTGCATTAAGGCTGACATTTCTTCTACAGATAAAATAATTCATTATATTGATACATTTTCATAATTAGCTAACATTGGTGAATTAATTTTACAGGTTACACACAACATTGAAAGACTTGTTATAGAGGGCCATGATATTTTTCAAAGTGTTTTACTAGATAATTTTTTTAAAGGTGATGTTTATCATTAATATAAAAAATCCTTTTGAAAGTAATTTAATGATTTACATTTCTCCTCTTTTGATTCGGTTTTCTTATACACTTTTCTACCCTATAATTTTTCTATGGGTTTTCGTGAGAGATATAATTTAGGAGTGATTTAGGAATAATTTTGGAGTCCAGTGACTGGAATTGTATGCAGTGAGATATCACTGTATGTTTTAAAAAACATGTCTTTTAGACAATTGCTTTGCCTATAAAAAGGATTGTATTCTAGCATGAATAATACTGATCTGGAAGTTAGAAGATTTGGTTTCTATTCCAAACTTGACCAAGAATTTGGTGTGACTGAGGAAGTTAGTTTTCCTCTTAGTTTTTGTTCTTTTAGAGCAGTGGTTCTCAACAGAGGTCAGTTTTGTTCCGCAGGGGACATTTGAAAATGTCAAGGGACATTTTGGTTGTCATAGCTTAGGGGTTGCGGGGGGTGGGTTGCTGTTGGTATCTGACGCGTGGACAGGGATGTCGCTAAATATCCTACAATGCACAGGGCAGCCCTCTACAGCAAAGAGTTATCTGGTCCAAAATGTCAGTAGTGCCAAGGTTGAGAAACCGTAACATAGGAGGGGTAAATGTTGGTCTTTTTCACCCAGAGGGATATTTTGAGAAAAAAAATTTTAAAAGGGAGGTAATAAGGAATACGTTGTACAATGGAAGTATTTCAGATAGCATTAATGTTCTGCTAGAGTATTTTTCCCAGTTTTATGCATTCTAGAAAAAGGGGGAAAATCTGCCTGTAAAATGAGGACTAGCATACTTAGAATTTTGACTCTCAGTATTGAGTCATAATAACAATTATCTTTCATATCTCTCTGCACTGATGAAGGCATAATATGATTACGCCTTATGAACCAGTGCACAGCCTTTGCTGGCAGGGCGATACTTTGTAGTGGCTATGTGGTTGGTCTTTGGATTTTTCTAGTGTTGAAAAAGCTGGATCTAGCTAGAATGCACATTCCTTTTTCCTTGACTAAATCCTTGTATGCTTCCTGCAGAGCAGTTATCCAACTGATCTCTCTTGGATACTTGGATCTAATTTTGTACGTACATGTTTCAGGGAAAAAAAATTTTAAAGCAAAACCTTTCATTGAACAATTAGTGTTCTGTTAGAATTATGGCACTAAAAATTGTGGCAGGCCTGTGAACTTTATAGTCCTGGACATCAAAAATGTTTTAATCTTTTTTTAATCTTATCTTTACCATACAATGGAAATGTTTTAATAATTGAAGGAACATACACAGATATTTGGCAGAAGTTCAGTAAGTGAGGAAGAGTCCATGGGTTTCAGTCATTGTCACTGATCTTTTAAAAAAGATTGTTACGCTAGTAGAAGACTAAAGATGTCATTAAAGACATCACAGATATTTATCTTTTGGCTTTGTGTACATTAGAGAATGTTGATTATTTTTATACAAAAATACAGCGGGTAATTTTTTTAACCTTTAGATGCCTCTTGTTTGAATGTATGCTTCGTGGGATTCTTTTGTGTAGTAATGTTTAAAAAAAAAGACATTTACTGATAGTTATGTGTAGGATTAGAATATGTAATATAGTGTAAGGCTCATGTTCCAGACCTACAATAGCTTGTAGTCTATGTCACATATTTCTGTATATCACATTTTTAATTATTGGATTACAGTTTCAAGGAAAGGTAGGTACTCTACAGTTAATTTTCATTTATTAGCAGTTAATCATTATGACAGAGTTGTCATATGCTTTGACTTTTCCCCTTATCTTGTAATTTCAGAACACAAGTATAGGTTAAGCATTAGTAGGAGATGGTCCACTGTATGAGGGCTGAAGGGCACAATGGAAAATCTCCCCTGGAATTAAAACTTTGTCACAGATGATCCACAAACAATTCATACAGAATTGATTCTTTGGGGATAGACTCCCCTGGCAATAATGATTACCTCCCATAACTATATTATCTATATATAGCCTTTAAGGTATTAACTTGGAACTGTGGTCCCTCTTCTGATATCAGTCATTATGTACTTACTGAAAGACCCTGTGCGTAGCACTGTGTTAAGTATCCGAGAAAGCTTACAAGAGGGGTTTCCATTGGAGAGCACCTTATAATCCTAAATCTTATAATAATCTTAAGAACAGTCCAGATCTTCTGTTGTCCCTACTCAAAACATACCCAGAAAATATACTTGCTTTTTTCAAGTTATTTTATTTAGAAATGGCTCATTGGCTTTTAACTAGTAGTTTTCCCATTGATGCAGCTGTTTCTTTCTGGGTGATTTAACTATCTGAATTTCAAAATTTCAGTTATGTATAATGTATATAGATGATAACACTGGGTGTCCACTTCTCTCCTGAGCTTAAAGCACAGTTTTAGTATGAAATAGGTGGGGAGAGTGCTGTCATTTTCATTTTCCTTCATATTACTAGTTGTTTTAGGATTTTGATTGAGGAGAGGGAATGACAAGCAGAAAAGGGTAGGTACATGGGAAGTTCTTCCTACTTTTGCTACCTAAGTTTGCATTTTCTGACTTCTTTATACTGATGCACTCTTTTCCCATTGAGGAAGAAAATCCCTACAAGTTTGAAATTTTATTTGCTTTAAGCCATGTGTTCCTAAGAAAGTACACAGAGAGCTGGTTTATAAAAGTTGTTTCTTACATGATGTGCATTTTCATCAAGCCTTGTGTAGGCATGTGTCTGACACAGCTGTGCAGCTTTGATATATAATCAGTGTAAGAGTGCTGTCCCACAAGCTGTCACTTTTTAAGTGGCTGGTAATTTTTCCATGATGGTACTTTTAATTTGCTGGCACATCCTCTAAACAGACATTTTTTTAAAGTCCCAGTTTAAGGGCATCCCCTCAATAGAGAATGGGGAATAGAAGGAAAGAAATATTAGTGAAGGAGCTTGAGAATGGTGGAGAAGCAGACAAGAGACCTGGCACTTTGTTAGTTTATCCCACTTCAGCGCTGAACAAATTTCTGCACTTTTGAAGTTAATATTCATGTTTTACCTAGTTCCAAATAGAAATTATTTTTTGTAGGTAGCCCACTTTATTTTAATTTTTGACATAGTTTATCTTCCCATATCCAGTGTAATATTATAGTCAAACATTTATTCAAATACCAGTCTTGGATTGAAATCTGTCCAAGTGCCCCATATCACTGGCTTGTTCAAGTAAATGTTATAAAGTCCCATTATTTGCATTTGCAGGGTTTTGGTACCACCATGGCACAAGTATGGTAAGGAGGCAATATATAGATTGAGTATAGTCTTAGGCTGTGTTTGCATGTGTGTAAACAGTCTTGGAAAGAATAAACTATTGCACATATATGGGAATGATGCTATCCTCATAGCCATATCGAGTGGAAGAAATCCCTGGCTAGACACACTGTTAAAACATTTCAAAGATATATTTTCGACCAGAACAGCCTGGTTATATTTTGTGGTTTGAAGATTCTCACCCTTAGTGAATGGCAGGAACTCATGCTGCCTCTGGGAAGTGGGCATTGAGCATTACTGCCTATAGGATGAAAGAGCCTCACTCCCCTTACCTCCTCAAGCCCCAGGGAAACTGCGTGAAAACTTTCTTCTTAGAGAGACCTTTGCCTGAAAATCCCTACAGAGGACTTTGTAGTAGGGTTAATTTTAGGGAGGTAACTGGGGCAGGAATTTCTAATACCTAACAGTCATGTCTTCGTAAACCCTCTGGGCAGTGGAAACTGGCTGGCTATTTATGTACAATGTTTGCTCAGTCTGTTTCCTTTGCAGGACATGTAACTATAACGGGGCCTTGGGGAAGGTTTTCTAGGGGAAAGGACAGGGAAGTGGAGGAGGAGACAAACGGGGAAAAGCATTCCAGACCCAAGAGGATAATATGGTTAACTGAGTGAGGTTGTATAGTATAGATTTGGCCATCAGTAGTTCAGAATAATAAATTGTAATGGTTGGGTCCCAGTTATAGCAATAAACAGAGTATAGTTTTTTTTATGTCAAGATTTACCTGTAATCAAACTCATTCTTTTACTCTCTTTATCAAGATTTTCTGCCCTTAGGAGCATATTAATAGTTCCAATGATACATAAATTGGTGATTTTTGACTTCTGAAAAAGGTGACAATTATTATAGGTGGAGAATATTTGTCAAGAACTCAAAGGTTAATTGTTATAACTGAGTTATCAGAATTATATAGAGAGAGTATCCATTGTCAGATACTACAGTTGAATCAACCTTGTGGATTGTTACAAAGAAAGGCATTTTTAAGATTTTTAAGATAGGGTTTTGTTAGGTTGTGTCTCAGTCTAAGAGTTGGATGACTCAGAGCTATAGGGTTCTGTTTATTAGCGTGGATTTCAGTAAACACAAGCCTACCTCTATTTGATGCACAGTAGTGTGGATCATGAAATGAACTGTTTAATCTACATTCATCAATATTGGTATTTTCTGAATCTGTTTAGAGCATTTGATTTCATCTTAAGAATTGTGATTCAATTAAATAAGCACAAATACAATATTAGGGAAAGTAAATATGCAATCTTACTAAAATTTAATTTCGACCTATTATAAGCTGTACATCTTAAAAAAATTCTTTGGGAAGATATTCCTCTTTTGTTAGAAGTTCATAAAATGTATCATTATATAGTTTCCCTCATAGCACTAATATAAGCCATTTCTTCAATAAAAAAATGTTGAAAATTATATTATCTTCTTTGGAAAAAGTTTCCTAAATTTTTAAAAATTATAAAGTTTTACATATTATTTTTCAGAGCTTATTTAATCTACTTTAAAATAATACTATGGTAAAGGTGTTTTTTTGGAAGTTGTAAAGCACTAACACAAATATAATTTTTACCATCATATTCCAGAGCAAAACGTCTGGCTTTTCCTGAACTTTCACTTTAGTACACGTACATGAGAAGGGAGACCTGCCTTCCTTCTCAGATCCGAAGCTCAGCTTCTCTAATGAAAACTCTCCCATTCTGCTCTACGACATGAACACACACCTCTGAAGTGCCATGTTCATGGGAGCTTTGGGAAATGTTTTCCACAAATGTTTCTTTTTTTTCCCTTTGTATAGCTTGTGAACATTTAATTTTACTTAAAGGTGACAATTTCAACCTCCGACATTAGAGAAGAGGTACATTTAAAAAGTATTTTTTTCTACTGCCTTTGAAAAGTACAGTTGCTCTCAGTGATATTGGTGGCGTCGGTATGAATCCATAGAAAAAGAAAACCTGTGTGTAAAGGTCTTAAAATGTATTGTTTAAAAGAAGTAATAAATGAATTTTAATTTGGAAAAAAGAAATCTATATAAATTTAAAGCACTATTCTAACATGGTATAGTTTTAAATGTAAGAGTAAAAAAAGTAAGTCCTTTTAGACCACCTATTTAAATTCACTCCAGTACTTAAGGATGGATAGTAGCCGTCTTATTGACTTAAAAGTTATACTTTAGGGACTGTTATCAGTGTTAAATCCTTGATTTTGTGGAGCTTTAATTGATGGAGGTGAAAAATTTGGGGTTTATAAGAGCGGTGGGGAATGGTAGTGAAACGAACATCAACATATTTTAGAAAAAGGAACTTTTTTAGTCTTGCCTCAAGCAAACCAGATGTATCCATTGCTTAAAATCTTTTAGAATGCTTATGTTAAAGCCATAATTTTGTTTTAGGTAGTACTAAATACTTCAATAGTAAATAAGAGATGCACATAATCATTAAATTAACATAAATGAAGATAAAACACTGGCTGGGAGACTGGGGTTTTACTTCTAGTTGGTGAATTAGCTGTGTGACACCTTAGGCCATTACTTAGCTTTTAACCTGTTTCCTCTTCTGAATATACAGCATGGAGCCTGTACTACTCAAAATGTTGATTTTGTTTAAAATCATCTTTAAGCTATATAAAACTACGATTCTAGGCCACATAATGGGGTATTTTTTAAAGTTGCTCCTACTTAATTCTCTTTTATCTTAATTCTCTTAATTTCCTTTCTTAATGGTTCATTTCACACTTAAGAGCCTTTGCTAAAAGATAATTATTTATTAAGCATCCGTTTCCTGGGTCACCCACAGTCTTTGTTATCCTAAGGATTAAGGTAGAAAATTCACACAGATGAGCAAATGAGGACGTTTTTCTAAACGCTTCTTGCTAAACCACTGAACATATGAACACATCTGAGCATTGTCATTCATTCATTTAGCAAACCATTTGAACATTTACTGTGCAGTGTGTGGTATACTTAAGGAACTAGTAATAAATAAACAGAATCCTCTCTTCCCCCCATTTTTGACTGTGGCTTGAACAAACATGGATGTAATTATTATTACTTAATGTACTGAATGTAAAGTTGGAACTGAGAGGGAATTTTTATGCACTGGGTGAAGGATTAGGCTAGGTGATATCTAAGGGATCTGAGTGAATCACATCATAATTCCTATAACACATTTTGCATACTAATCCATATATCTGATTAGGTTACAAAATTAAAGGTACCTAATATTAGGATTTACATTTTGAAACTGTTGTGACAGCCCATATTTCTCAGAATTATTTTGACACTTGAATCTATTCCAGAGGTGTTGCTATATGCAGGGTGTGTGACAGAATAATACAAAGAAGCTGGTGCTGATTTACTCTACATTTTGAACTACACCCAGTATTGACAGTGCAGTAACTTTTGAAAACTGAAAAATCTCAGAAGAGCTTGCTGAACAGGTTTGGTTTTTATTTTGTTTTTGTCTTTTTAAAGCAAGAAAGATTACATAAAATTTTACTATTATCACAAATATCTACTTTTTAGAAAGCACTCATATATTGCATAGTAAAAGGGTTTCCTTTAAAATGCAGAACCGGTAAGCAGTAAAACAGTTTTGTGCTTGGAGCTTGAATTTACAAGTATTTGGGGAGTAAATATAGAATGGGAGAATTGATTAACTGGGAAGAAGGTCCCTTACAACCCGAGGATTCTGTGAATTACACTGTGATTTCCTATTGACACAACTTTACATATTAATATCACTTGATACTAACCTTCCCCATAAAGATACAAAATGAAAATATATTAAAAAGATCTTTTATGTATCATAGTCACAGCTTTTTAAAGCAGGAAAATGTCCAAATACGTGTTAGACTAGAATCTATAATAAAGTGTTTGTAAACAGGAACACTAACATCCAAGTGACCAGATAGTCTGGGTTTAAAAAATTTTTTCCATGGTACTGGTTAAAACTTTTAAAATATTTTAACTTACGTAATTTTTCAAATATTTTTGCTGTTAAAATATCTATTACATAAATACTTTTTGTATATGTATTCTGAATTTTTAAAAAATCAGTGGGAGTGTGCAAAGATGGTATAATTTTGGACATCTGATTTCTAAGACATTTAAGTAGATTCCCAATCACCTCATTAAAAAGCTTGGTCTTTCTGTTTTTTCCATAGGAAAAACAAAGTCAAAGTAAGCTCCAGAAAACTCCTCCAAGTAAGGGGGTGAGCGTATGGTGTAGGTTGGAGTTGTAGACAGCAGTGTGCAGGATGGATATTGACACTGGTGTCAGGCATTCCAAGCCTCTTTGTTGAATTAGTGCTTTTTGTCTGCTTGCTTAGTGAAAACATTTTTTGCTGTTGACTTAACAAAGGCAAATTGTGATAAACTTTTTAAAATTTTTATTTTTGATGCCTTATGCACATGTTAACTGATTTTTTAATTCCTCCTTTTGCTTCCTCCCATTGTTCTAATTAAATCGGACTTTCATATTATTAAAACCTCAAACACTGACCCAACCAGGATGAACAAAGCATCACCAAGGGGAAAGAAAACATTTTTTTATCTTTACAAAAAACAAATCTTAAGATTATATATAGATGTATTCTTTATGTTGGATATTGTACTAGAGTCCTCCTTGCAGGGAATGAAATAGTTTTAGCACTCTTAGCATTAGCGTTCCTAGATGGTGTCTATAGCTACAGTTTTAAAATGTATAACCTGACAATGAAGTTAATTTTGCATTATAAGAGCACACCATGATCTATGTAAAAAGATTGTCCATTTGGTGTATTTTTTTAAAAAAGAGCAAGCACTTTCATATTAACAGTAGCATGTGTATGAATTTTAGATTTTCCTATTTGTTGTGTCTGTATTCAGTGAAGTAAAATTGAACATTTCAAATGTTTGTTGATGGCAACATTAACTGTTAAATTAAAGCACCTTATACTCTGCTGCTTAAACTTGCTTGTAATTGCACCTGTTACCTGCACATTTTCACATAGAATATTGTTGTAACATTGCTTCATGTGGGTCTGGATGGAAGGTTAGTGGGCCTACAGGATCATTTATTTATATTGTTTATATTACAATAATATATTGTAGACCAGTTGTAAGTTCATTTCTTTACAAATAAAAGCCTCTTCCATTTGGCTGGTCAACTGAATACTTTTTTTTCCTTTAAGCTTGTGAGGCATGGGGCATCTTCTAAGTAAACAAACAGCTTAGAGGGGCTTGAAATAGTTATACATTATCCAGGTTTAAAATCTGCAGAGAGGATAAGTCTTTGCTAATTAAGTAAAATATATTCTTAAGTATCTCATATTCCACATATGGCCCATTAGAAAGCCAATACATTCAGAAGAAAAGTAACACAGAGAAGTAGAGCCGGTTTGTACATTGACAAATCAGATGGGATCTGTGTGGCTTAACTCGCAGAGTGATTTCAGATGTTTCTGCCCTTTACATTGCTCCACTCCAGGAGTTCTCAACCGGGAACAGTTTTGCCCACTGAGGGGAGTATGGCAGTCTCTGGAGACATTTTGATTGTAGTGACTGGGAAAGGAGGTTCTACTGGCACCTAGTGGATAGAAGGCAGAGATGTTGCCAAACATGCTGCAGCACACAGCACAGCTCCCCCAGTGAAGGGTTATGCAACAGAAAACGTCAGTAGAGCTGAGGGTGAGAAACCCTACCTTCACACCGTGGTACGTCGCCAATATGATTATGGGTTGTCATGCAAATATATGACAGATGATAAGTTACAACTGAAGATGGCTCTGTTACATCAGGGAAGAGACCTAGTCACCACTCCCAGTTCTGTAAGGTGAGCAACCAAAACTTTTCTTTTAGGAATATTTGCACTAAGAACAGAGATATATATTTTTTAATTAGCTGAATTTATTTTTTTTCATTTACCATTTTAACCACTTTATTTTTTTTAAAGAATTTATTTATTTATTTATTTATTGGCTGCGTTGGGTCTTCATTGCTGCATGCGGGCTTTCTCTCTAGCTGCGGCAAGCAGGGGCTACTCTTCGTTGTGGTGCACGGGCTTCTCATCGCGGTGGCTTCTCTTGCTGTGGAGCACGGGCTCTAGGCGTGCGGGCGTGCGGGCTTAAGTAGCTGCCTCACATGGGCTCAGTAGTTGAGGCACGTGGGCCCTAGAGTGCACAGGCTGCAGTAGTTGCAGCCCACGGGCTCTAGGGTGCGCAGGCTTCAGTAGTTGTGGCTCGCGGGCTCTAGAGCGCAGTAGTTGTGGCACACTGGCTTAGTTCTTCCGCGGCATGTGGGATCGTCCCGGACCAGGGCTCAAACCCGTGTCCCCTGCATTGGCAGGCGGATTCTTAACCACTGCGCCACCAGGGAAGTCCTAAAATTAGCTAAATTTAAATTACACTAATCTTTCCGCTTATGTTAAAGAATATTTATACCAAATTATTTAAAGAAAACAATCTTGATTTTCTTGCTCTAAGTGTAATAAAAATGTTTATTTAAATCTGAAAAGTTGGCAGTGAATCGCAGATTTACCTAACAGTTTGTATCCAGTAGTCTTCTGGGTAACACAAATATCAGTATGGTCAACAGGTATAAATATTTCTTATTGGAAGTATTTTGTTAAAAAAAAAAACCTAATAAATAATATCACAATCCCAAAAAGACACATTCTGAAAAGGTATGGAAGTTTGGGATGCGGGGGAGAGCTTTCAGTTCAGTTCATTCTTTATATGTCCCAAGGCATCATTCTTTCCCATTTGTAAAATTATAATGCTTGTAGCTGTTAGTTTTAATTTTAACATGGCAACATGTCAACAAATTATTACTGATATAGGCTTTTCAATTTGCTCAAGATTATGAATTGTAAGTGGAATGAAGCAGCATTTCCAGTTGACAAATGGATCCACAGGTAATGCCATGTTTCTAAAATTAAGTGTGTGACAATTAAACCAAAAAACTGTAGCAATGAGAAAACTATTGACAAAGTACAACCATGGAATGTTCATCTCAATGTACGCTGGAATCTGTACTTTAAGTAAAAGGATAATTATTTGAAGTAGTACAAATGGTAACCAGGTACCAAGAAAACAGATAATCAACTTGGGCAAGAGTGTTTTTTTAGAGCTCGCAGTATAACTAGAGTGGGATGAAAAGGGAAAATATAGGACAGTCTCATTCATATAGGAAGTTATCCTAACAGCCTGTACCAAGGTAATAACTTCTGACCAAGAGGTTATAAAAGCCATAAATAAAATTATCACCATGGAAAATGACAGCCAGTAACTCTGAATGCTAATGTAGAAAGGACACTGATAAGAATAAACATTCTGTGCCTTCAGGCTTTGGTAGATAGCTGGATCTCCCAAAACATAAGTAAGGACTGAAATCCAAATTAAAATAACTGCAAAGAAATAAAATACTTTTTGACACTTAAATGGAAGCTTGGTGGCTTTAGAGAAATTCAGGTAATAATCTATACAAGCTATCAGAAAAACTGGATAATGCAAAAAGCCGTAAGTAAAAGAAATAATTTGGGTAAATAGGCAGATGTGGTATTTAGTAAACCTAATGCCTAAAAGTACAAAGTCCCTGAAATAGGATATAATGGAAATATTCACCAAAAGTAGAAGATCAGTAAATGCTAGTGAAATGCAAAAATATTCCATAAAATTTTGATGGGTGTTTTTTCTTCTCATTCCTAGTGTGAGGATATTTAATAATATTTTCCCAAGTGTAATCAAGAATAACAGACAGTTACCATCTAGGGGCTGATTTGTTTGATGTAGCTGGTACTGAAAAGAGCAGTTCTCTGAAGTAAGAGCAGTCATTTTTTTTCAGCTCAATTTCAAAGGCCTGCTGCTACAATAAGACAGTGCTTCACTTTATTTTCCATCCCTGCAAAGAAAAGTGAAAAGAAAACCTTGATGTTATCTTGATGCTATCACTGTTTTAAAACTTTACAAAGCAAGCACCTCATCTCAAAAATCTATTTTAATCCAATCATTTCCCCAAATAAACATATTTCTCATACTTATAGAATACAGAATATGATCAAGAAGAATTAATGTGTACACTCTCGTCATTCTTTGAGACCCAGATGGTCCAGAACTCTCAGATCTATAACCAAACTGTTTTATATAAATTACTAACTTCTACATAAGCACAGGTTTTAATAACTTGTTGAAAAAAGGTAGAAAAACACTTGTATCTACCAGAGCCAAAATATAGGCTTCATATAGCTGATTCACTTTGCTGTACAGCAGAAACTAACACAACATTATAAAGCAACTATACTCCAATAAGAATTAATTTTAAAAAATGACTGAAACACTCTTAGAAATACATCTACTATAAAAACAAGCCATGTTTTATGTCATCCAATTTTATAACTGAAGAACTGGGAATAATTCAGAAAAAAGGCATAGAAACTGTGTAGCTCTAGAAAGAGGATCTAGGATACCTGATTTTCACTCCCTTACTCTCCTAGAAAGAGAACAGTTCCCTGGAAATAAAAACTGAGATCCTTTTTTCCAAAAAACTGGAAGGTTCCTGCATTAAGTCATGACATAATCATGAGATCATTCTACTATTAACTATGTTGTGAATAAGATACCACATTGATGGTTTGAATTTTCTCCTTTGGAAAAAAAAACATTTAGTAAGTTTGACTTCTAAAAATAAAATACATTCCAAGAAAATACAAATATATATATATATATATATAACATATATATAACATATATATATATATATATATATATATATATATATATATATAACATATATATATATAGGCTTCAAATAGCAGCCTGATAGGAATACTCAGAACAATCCACTGATAGCTGCTGACTCAGTCCCACTCTGACACCAGACAACATTACCCGTTTTTATCTTTCTGTCCGTGAAATTTAGACAGTGCTTATGAGGCCCCTTTAATATAACTGGTTTCAAAGCTTTTTAGCTGCAGGATCATCATTCAAATAAATCTCTGAAGCTCAAAGATAAAAAACAGACGGTTCAGCTGAAAATCATGAAAATATTGGTCAAGGAAAAAGATTCATCAGGTGTGGCACCTGGAGAGATGAAAGAATACAGGGAAGGAGTAGGGATACCTGAGAACGTTAAGAATTGCTAGATAAGGGCAAAGGAACAGGAGCTGAGCTTGAGTGATAAATGCATTCAAAGCAGGAAAAAGATGATGAAAGGGAAAGTTCAAAGAGGAAGAAATCAGGAAAGGATGGAAGAAAAGGAAGGAAATTCAAGAAATTTAGCCTAAAAAAAAAAAAACCCACACAAATTTATCCTTAAAAAAAAAAAAAAAAAAAAACCACAGTTGACCCAAAGTTGTTTCTGCAAGACTGTTCAACCAGTGTTTATAACAGCAAAACAAAACCCAAACAATAACAAAAAACCTACCCATGAATGTCAACAATTAGGGATGTGTTAAAAGTGATACATCCTTGGGGCTTCCCTGGTGGTGCAGTGGTTAAGAATCCGCCTGCCAGTGCAGGGGACACGGGTTTGAGCCCTGGTCCGGGAAGATCCCACATGCCGCAGAGCAACTAAGCCCGTGGGTCACAGCTACTGAGCCTGCGCTCTAGAGCCCGTGAGCCACAACTACTGAGCCCATGTGCCACAAATACTGAAGCCAATGCTCCGCAACAAGAGAAGCCACCACACCACAATGAGGAGCCCGCACACAACAACAAAGACCCAACACAGCCAAAAATAAAAAAAAAATTTTTTAAAGTGATACATCCTTACGATGTACTATTATGCAGCCATTAAAAATGTTTCTTAGGGGCTTCCCTGGTGGCGCAGTGGTTGAGAATCTGCCTGCCAATGCAGGGGATACGGGTTCGAGCCCCGGTCTGGGAAGATCCCACATGCCGCGGAGCTACTGGGCCCGTGAGCCACAACTACTGAGCTTACGTGTCTGGAGCCTGTGCTCTGCAACAAGAGAGGCCGCAACAGTGAGAGGCCCACGCACCGCGATGAAGAGTGGCCCCTGCTTGCCACAACTAGAGAAAGCCCTCACACAGAAACGAAGACCCAACACAGCCATAAATTTAAAAAAAAAAATGTTTCTCGGGATAGGAAGACTTAGTTTTCACTCTACCTTTTCTATACTTGTTAAATGTTGTTATGCCTTGTGATTTTGTTACATGTTAAAAAAAAATACCATGATAAATTTCCACAGTATGTTTACTTAAGTGAAATGCAGGATAAAAAATTATGCAGCAACATGTCATCTAATTTTTTACAGATATTATACATGTATAGAAAAAGACTGAAAAGATACATATCAAGTTATTAATATGGTAGTATTACAGGTTTTTCTGATTTTCTCAAACTTTACAGAAAAAAAGTAAGGGAGTATCAAGTCTGAAAAGTAAAAGAACAATTTGCCTACAGATAACTGATGATTAATTTCAAGGAAGTAGTGAGGATACTGTCTGAGGGTAAAGAAAAGAGAAGGAGAGGGCCACCAGTTCTGTTGACAGAATGAACCCTAAGTTGACAAAGAGTCTCTCCTAGTTGAGAAGAGAATTCAACTCTCTTCAACTAGGCCAACTTTTGAGCTTCGGTATTTGTCTTTTCATTGTCCAGTTTTAGCAAGAATATTGCTAAGTCGGTTTAGGCAGAATCTCTCACTCTCAATATCTGATCTCTCTTAATATCTGACCAGGTTCCTCATCCCCATCATCCTTTAGTTTAGGTGATGTCTATTCACCTTGACCTGCCTTCAGCAAGAATTCTGGTAGGTCAGTTTCACCAGAATCCCCTCTTAACCCCTGATGTTTCCTTGGTAACAGTCCATTCACTGACCTGACCTCCACCTTCTTCCTTGGGTATAAATTCCCCCTTTTCCTTGTTGTACTTGGAGTTGAGTCCAGTCTCTATACCCCCCCCAACCCCAACTGCAAAATCCCATCATTGTGGTCCCCACACCTATGGCAGTCATCTTGAATAAAGTCTGCCTCATTGTTCTTTAACAAGGATCATAATTTTTTCTTTAACATTCTCATGGCCATCAATCTACCTTGTCATTAGCTAAGTTATTAAGACACACAAATAATGTATCTATTTACACACACATGTATATGTAAAGACAGTTATAAAAAGTCATCCAATACCTATTTTCATAACTATAGGTTATAAAAGAACAAATGAAAGAAGTTCTTTTGTACGCTCAGTTGTTTTCCTATACTCAAATGTACTATATAGTTCACCCTCTCAGAAAAGGTTCCATATTCCAGGTTTGATATACAGGGGCAGAGTCATGGCTGCCACCGTGACAAACACTACTGGCCTTGGATAAGGAGACCTGGGTGGAATGGTAAGACCATATGAAATCCTCGTGCCAAGAAAAAATTTAGGCTGAGTTTTAAATAGCAGATTTGGTTCAGAATGGGGGTGGGGAAGGGAAACGATGTGGGTTCGTATTTATAAAGACCCACTTACTAAAAAAGCATGTTTAGGATAAAAGAAAGAATTATCAGTATAAAATGACTGTACCCTTTACAGTCCTATCCAAAATTAAAGCTAAGGAATCATACTTAAGTAGGCGACATCCAAGGGATGTTTCCTCAGTTTCCATTTCACCACTGACTCTCCCAGGGGAGCTGATTGGAAGGCCAGGACAGCAGGCTTGTCCCTGCAGGAGGGAAGCAACCCTGAGTGACTCCCAGGGGCCAAGGAAGCGGGTCGGGGGCAGGGGTCAGCCACAGCCACCGAGGCACTAACCAAGAACCTCTTCAGAAGAAGATGGGGAGAAAGAAGACAACAAATCTGAAATGGAATATGTAAGAGAAACAAAGCTGGAAGAGCCTTCAGAGACAAGAAAGATAAGGCCTAGGGAAGATACGCAACTTGAGGCAATAAAAAGCAGTCAAAGGGACTGTATGGAAAAATGTTGGAAAATGAGGTTTTGGTCGTTTTACAATGGTTCCTGAACACCATAATCATGGAAACCAATGAAAACTTTCTTATATGAAAATGTTAAACCCTACTTACTCCATAAACCACTGAAAGTATTCAAAATTCCATTATTTTGTTCTTTAAAAAAACCTCCCTATAGAAGACAAAAAGCCTTTGATGGGCTACCCGTCCCCCAATTTTCCCTTGGAAAATGTTCACATTAACTACTGGGATGCAAAGATTTATGAAGATATGATCCTTTCCCTGCATGATGTTTTACACTACTTATGAATCAAGTCATGCTTCATATACAATTCAAGAAGTTAATGTGCAAGTCCTTTTCAAGGCATCTTTGGGCTTGCTGTGTGATCTGGCCAGTTTAGAAGTATTAGAAGGGCCTGAGAGAAACAAACCACGACTTCTTTTCACTGACCCAGTCTCTGCTTTTCCACTTATAACCCAGTTAATTCTTAACAACACATCATACTTACTCTGCTTTCTCCAGTAGGTCTTTCTTGGCTGATCTTCCTATTTTACTTCAGTTTTACTGCCTTTAAGTATCTCACTTTTGGTTCCTGGCATACCAAAATGCCATGTGAATAAGCTCTGCGTGAAAGATAGAAAATAAAATAACCGTCATTAATAGCCACCTAAATAACTGGAATTCAGTGTAACTGCCTCCAGATCTCTGCTTAGAGAAACTGTAACTATTTGTAGGATTAGGGCAAGTAACTTCTTTTTTCCAGCAAAAGGAAGGAAAGGGATACTTAGATTAAAAGTCACCAAAGATGCTGAGATATGGGTGCAGATAACATGGTATCTGTTTATAGAAATACTGCCTACATTGCAGTTTTCACCCACAGGTTCAGAGTCTAAACTAGCAGCTCTCAAACTCATTTCAGGACCTTTTGACACTTGTTGCATGTTAACGTGAGTAACATTTTTTAAAGTGAAAAATTACTGTGTTTTCCCAAACAAAAAAATTGAGTGAGCAGAGTGGCGCTGTTTCACATTTCACAAATTACTTTAGTATCTGGCTCAACAGCAGAGAGCTGGATTCTCATCTATAAAATCAACTGTGATATCACACATGTAGCTTTTGGAAAATCCACTGTACATTCATGAGAGTTTGAGAGTAAAAAAGAGGTTTATAACTTCATAGCATAATTACAATCAAATAGTTGTGTTATGCAATCATAGAAAAGTTTCCTAACAAAACCATTTACATTAAACAATAGGATGGGAAGATGAGCACAATTAACGTTCTGGTCTACTATTATACAGAAAATGGGATTAGCACTGTAGCTGGATTTGCTGAGCCTCACAAGTGAAGAAAGCCTCTGGGAAAAATAATGTATTGAGCCTTGTCCAGGGATTTTAGTACCTTTTATCTAATCCTTAAACAATCATGAAGGGCAGATATTATTTTTTTGCATGAGGAAATGCTCAGGGGTTAACAAGCTCATTTCCCTAGGATGTGTGACTGCTAAGTGTTGAAGCTTGAAGTTCAACCTCAGGTTTGATTTCAAAGCTCTTCAGTAAGCCACAATTATGGCTCAACTCACAACTGGAAATGTAGAAAGGGATCCAATTTATGTATGTGAAAGAGCTTTCCGAATAAGAGTGACTGTGTAGATTACTGGCACCCAAAGGATCCCATGAGAGCCCCTTCAGTGTTCTTCCCCTGCTACAGGGAATAAACAGGATGTGTTCCAGACAGTACAGCTCAAGACAGTGGGACCTCTGTCAATCTGGGTCCTTGAGTGACTGTGTGGGTCAGTGGAGCAAAGCCCCAGGTGATTCAGAATGGATGTACAGTGTAAGCAAGAAATAAAGTTTGTTGTATCAAGCTGGAAGGGTTTTGTGATTATATGTTACGGCCTATCCTGACGCATAAAATTCCTTATAATTCTCTGTACCCTTAATATTTTTTTAAGAATTAGCATGTATTATTTGTATTATCAGAATTTATAAATCTACAGTAGAAAAAAGAACTTTGAAAAGCAGCAAGGCAAATATAAGAAACCAGCAAAATCAAAATTCAGTTTTAATTTCCACTACATTAATTTGCTTTTGCACTGTATCATTCTGAGATTCTTATATTTGCCTGTATTGGAAAATAAGGTCTTGATTCAGTGACCTGAATTTCCGCCTTAAGAAAAAGAAGAGTAAGGGAATTCACTCATAGTCCAGTGGTTATGACTCCACACTTTCACTGCTGAGGTCCTGGGTTCAATACCTGTCAGGGAACTAAGATCCCACAAGCTGCGTGGTGCGGCCAAAAAAAAAAAAAAGAAGAAAAAAGAAGAGTAAATTAAACCCCAAAGTAAGCTAAAGGAAGGATATAATAAAGAACAGAAAACAATGAAATTTTAAAAACAAACAGAAATAACAAAAAAACAGTGAACCAAAAGCTGGTTCTTTCTAAAAACCAATAAAATTGTAAACCTCCAACCAAACTGAGAAAGAACTTAGCAAAATTAGGAGAGAGAGGACCTCAGCACAGATCCTATAAACATTACAAAGATAACGGGATTATTAAGAATAATTTTATTCTGGGACTTCCCTGGTGGTGCAGTGGTTAAGAATCCGCCTGCCAATGCAGGGGACATGGGTTCGAGCCCTGGTCCGGGAAGATCCCACATGCCGTGGAGCAACTAAGCCCGTGCGCCACAACTACTGAGCCTGTGCTCTAGAGCCCCCGTGCCACAACTACTGAAGCCCGTGCAGCTGTTACAGCCCGTGCTCTGCAAAAAGAGAAGCCACTGCAATGAGAAGCCTGTGCACCGCAATGAAGAGTAGCCCCCACTCGCTCCAACTAGAGAAAGCCCGCCCGCAACAACAAAGACCCGATGCAGCCAAAAATAAATAAATATTTTTTAAAAAGAAGAATTTTATTCCAATAAATGAGACAACTGTGATGACACACAAATTTCTGGAAAGACATGGACTACCAAAACTCAAACAAAAAGATCCCTAAAAATCCCTATTAAAGAAATTGATTTTGTACTTAAAAACCTTCCCACAAAGAAAATTCTAGGCTCAGATGTCTTCACTGATGTATTCTGCCAAACATTTAAGGAAGAAATACCAAGATTAAAGAGAATAGAAGAGAGAAACACATTCCAAGTCATTTTACAAGACCAGAATTACCCTTGTAACAAAACCAAAGACATTTCAAGAAAACTAAATTACAAAGCATCATCCCTCAAGAATATAGAGTCAGGAACTTCCCTGGTGGCTCAGTGATTAAGAATCTGCCTGCCAATGCAGGGGACACGGGTTCGGGCCCTGGTCCAGGAAGATCCCACATGCCAAGGAGCAAAGAAGCCCGTGTGCTAAAACTGCTGAGCCTGCGCTCTGGAGCCCGCAGACCACAACTACTGAGGCCCGCGCGCCTGGAGCCCGTGCTCCGCAACAAGAGAAGCCACCGCAATGAGAAGCCCGCACACTGCAACAGAGAGTAGCTCCCGCTCACCACAACTAGAGAAGGCCCATGTGCAGCAACAAAGACTGAACGCAGCCAAAAAAAAAAAAAGAATATAGAGGCAAAAATCCTTAATGAAAAAATTAAATTCATTAATATATGAAAATAATAATATAACCTAATACATCACAGTTTATGCAATCTTGGTTTAACATTAGAAAATCAATGTACTTCATCGAGTTAACAGAATAAAGGAGAAAAACTATATGATCATCTGAACAGATGTAGAAAAAGAATTTAACAAAATCCAACATGATAAAAACTCTCATGAAAACAAATAATAGAAGGGAACTTCCCAACCAGATAAAAAGCATCTATGAAAAACCCACATTTAAGCTCAAATGCTGAAAGAGTGGGCTTTTTCCTCCTAAAATCAGGAGCAATGCAAGGATGTCCACCCTCCAACCCTCCTCAACATTTTATTAGAGGTCCTAGCCAGTGCAGTAAGTCATTAACAAGAAATAAAAGGCATGTAGACTGTAAAGAAAGAAGTAAAGCTGTCTTTAATCATGGGTGACATGATCATGTACTTAGAAAGTCTGCAACAAGAGCTACAAAAGGTAACAAGTGAATTTAGCAAGGTTGCAGGTTAATTTTTTTAAAATTGTATTTCCATATACCAGTGATAAATAATTGGAAAATGAAATAACATTTGCCATAGCATCAAAACTATGGAACATTTAGGGATAAATTTGGCAAAGCACAGGCAAGTACAGTATTCGGAATATTTTAAACATTGCAGAAATGGCACTTGTGTTTGCTTTTCTGTAATTCGTGGACAAAGACTTACAGACAGATGCAAAAATAAATCCTCCTTTGCAACCCAGAACTCATTCTTCAGTATGAGTTTTGATACAGAAGAAGGAACATGATACCTAAAACAGGTTCAAGTGATGGGGGTATTTATACACATAAAGGTTGCTTCCAGGACTATAAAATTGATAATTTAAAAGCATAAGATATGAGGGAAATTATCAGCTATACTGATTTAATACTCTAATTTTAATGTTGACATGAAACAAAGATGGCTTCTTTTTTAAGGCTTGTATCTTGATAACACAGTGTCCGGACTTTAAAAAGGTACTGGCATAAAGGAAACACTCCCATTTACCATTGCAACAAAAAGAATAAAATACCTAGGAATAAACCTACCTAAGGAGACAAAAGACCTGTATGCAGAAAACTATAAGACACTGATGAAAGAAATTAAAGATGATACAAACAGATAGAGAGATATACCATGTTCTTGGATTGGAAGAATCAACATTGTGAAAATGACTCTACTACCCAAAGCAATCTACAGATTCAATGCAATCCCTATCAAACTACCACTGGCATTTTTCACAGAACTAGAACAAAAAATTTCAAAATTTGTATGGTAACACAAAAGACCCTGAATAGCCAAAGCAATCTTAAGAAAGAAAAACAAACCTGGAGGAATCAGGCTCCCTGACTTCAGACTATATTACAAAGCTACAGTAATCAAGACAGTATGGTACTGGCACAAAAACAGAAATATAGATCAATGGAACAGGATAGAAAGCCCAGAGATAAACCCACGCACCTATGGTCACCTTATCTTTGATAAAGGAGGCAAGAATATACAATGGAAAAAAGATAGCCTCTTCAATAAGTGGTGCTGGGAAAACTGGACAACTACATGTAAAAGAATGAAATTGGAACACTCCCTAACACCATACACAAAAATAAACTCAAAATGGATTAAAGACCTAAATGTAAGGCCAGACACTATCAAACTCTTAGAGGAATACACAGGCAGAACACTCTATGACATAAATCACAGCAAGATCCTTTTTGACCCACCTCCTAGAGAAATGGAAATAAAAGCAAAAATAAACAAAGTGACCTAATGAAACTTAAAAGGTTTTGCACAGCAAAGGAAACCATAAACAAGATGAAAAGACAACCCTCAGAATGGGAGAAAATATTTGCAAACGAAGCAACTGACAAAGGATTAATCTCCAAAATATACAAGCAGCTCATGCAGCTCATCAAAAAAACAAACAACCCAATCCAAAAATGGGCAGAAGACCTAAATAGACATTTCTCCAAAGAAGATATACAGATTGCTAATAAACACATGGAAGGATGCTCAACATCACTAATCATTAGAGAAATGCAAATCAAAACTACAGTGAGGTATTACCTCACACTGGTCACAATGGCCATCATCAAAAAATCTACAAACAATAAATGCTGGAGAGGGTGTGGAGAAAAGGGAACCCTCCTACACTGTTGGTGGGAATGTAAATTGATACAGCCACTATGGAGAACAGTATGGAGGTTCCTTAAGAAACTAAAAATAGAACTACCATACGACCCAGCAATCCCATTACCAGGCATATACCCTGAGAAAACCATAATTCAGAAAGAGACATCCACCACAATGTTCATTGCAGCACTATTTACAATAGCCAGGACATGGAAGCAACCTAAGTGTCCATCAACAGATGAATGGGTAAGGAAGATGTGGCATATATACAGTGGAATATTACTCAGCCATAAAAAGAAACAAAATTGAGTTATTTGTAGTGAGGTAGATGGACCCAGAGTCTGTCATACAGAGTGAAGTAAGTCAGAAAGTGAAAAACAAATACCATATGCTAACACATATATATGGAATCTAAAAAAAAGAAAAGTTTCTGAAGAACTGGGGGCAGGACAGGAATAAAGACACAGACATAGAGAATGGACTTGAGGACACGGAGAGGCGGAAGGGTAGGCTGGGACAAAGTGAGAGTGGCATGGACATATATACACTACTAAGTGTAAAATAGCTAGTGGGAAGCAGCCACATGGCACAGGGAGATCAGCTTGGTGCTTTGTGCCCACCTAGAGGGGTGGGATAGGGAGGGTGGGAGGGAGAGGCAAGAGAAATGGGGATATACGTATATGTACAGCTGATTCACTTTATTATACAGCAGAAACTAACACACCGTTGTAAAGCAATTATACTCCAATAAAGATGTTAAAAAAAAAAAAGGTACTGTTCTAGGATGTGATAACTTAGGAGTAATCTGATTTCAACCTGATGCATGTTTAGAGGGTGTCTAAAATTCAGAACCAGTCAGAGCCGTCTCCTCTGACCTGAAACATGGTCCTAAAGTAAATTGCTTGAAGAAATTGGATCCCAAAGATTACAGGTGGGGAATTTTTAAAGTGTGGCCATATTCTATGGGAGATCAAAGAAGGTGACCTAGAAGAATTGTGGACTGACCGACATGACAACTGTGGACTGAGCAAAAGTTCTTTTTGAAAAGGCTATCTTATCTTGAAGATTATGACTCAAACCTTGGAGGAACTAAGTGACTGGCAGTGGAAGGAATCAGAACATGTGAAATTCCTTAAAAATGTACTGACCTAAATAATTTTGCCTGTTTTACACAATTAAAAAAAAAATCCTGGGCTTCCCTGGTAGTGCAGTGGTTGACAGTCTGCCTGCCGATGTGGGGGACATGGGTTTGTGCCCCGGTCCGGGAAGATCCCACATGCCGTGGAGCGGCTGGGCCCGTGAGCCATGGCCGCTGAGCCTCCGCATCCGGAGCCTGTGCTCTGCAACGGGAGAGGCCACAACAGTGAGAGGCCTATGTACCACAAAAAAAAAAAAAAAAATCCTTTACACTTACAAATAAATAAATAAAATATTTAATGAAACAGAAATTAAAGAAGATCTAAATCCATGGAGACATATATGATGGATTGTTAAGACTCAGCCAGTTTTTTTTGTTGAAATTGGCAAGCTGATTGTACAATTTATATGGAAATGTAAAGGACCCAGCAGAGCCAAAATAATTTTTAAGAACAACAAAGTTGGTGAACGTACACTACCTGTTCTTTTTTTTTTTTTTTTTTTTTTTGCGGTACTTGGGCCTCTCACCACTGCGGCCTCTCCCGTTGCAGAGCACAGGCTCCGGACGCGCAGGCCCAGCGGCCATGGCCCACGGGCCCAGCCGCTCTGCGGCATGCGGGATCCTCCCGGACCAGGGCACGAACCCGTGTCCCCCGCATCGGCAGGCGGACTCCCAACCACTGCGCCACCAGGGAAGCCCACACTACCTGATTTTAAGACTTGCTATAGGGCTTCCCTGGTGGCGCAGTGGTTGAGAGTCCGCCTGCCGATGCGGGGGACACGGGTTTGAGCCCTGGTCCGGGAAGATCCCACATGCCACAGAGTAACTAAGCCCGTGTGCCACAACTACTGAGCCTGCGCTCTTGAGCCCGTGAGCCACAACTACTGAAGCCTGTGTGCCTAGAGCCTGTGCTCCACAACAAGAGAAGCCATTGCAATGAAAAGTCCTTGCACAACAATGAAGAGTAGCCCCCGCTCGCCGCAACTACAGAAAGCCAGCACACAGCAACGGAAGACCCAATGCAGCCAAAAATAAATAAATAAATTTATTTAAAAAAAAAAAGACTTGCTATAAAGGTATAGAAATAAAGAGGGGGTATTAGCATAAGGATAGTCCTATAAATCAATCAAACAGAAGAGAATCCAGAAGTAGACCCACATACTTATGGTCAATTGATTCTCAACAAAAGTACAAGGTAATTAATGGAGGAAAGGATAGTCTTTTCTAAAAATGGTGCTGGAAACCATATATCCATATGGGAAAAATTAACCTTAACCCTTACCTCACACCATACACAAAGTAAACTCAAAATGGATCATAAGGCTAAATGTAAAAGTGAAACTGAAATTTTTAGAAGAAAACAGGAGAAAATCGTTGTGGTCCTAGGTAGATGTATTAGTTCCCTAGGGCTGCCATAACAAATTACCACTGGGTAGTCAAAACAAAAAAATTAATTTTCTCACAGTTCTGGAGGCCAGAAATCTGAAATCAAGGTCTCAACAGAGCCATGCTCCCTTTGAAGGCTCTAGAGGAGCATCCTTCCTTGCTTTTTCCAGCTTCTGGAGGCTCCTGGCATTCCTTGGCTTGTGACAGCATAACACCTATCTCTGCCTCCATCTTTACATAGACTTCTCCCTTGTGTGTGTCTGTGTGTGTCCTCTCCTCTTTTTGTAAGAACCTAAATCACTGGATTTAGGGCCCACCCTCTTCTGTTATTACCTTCATTACATCTGCAAAAACTTATTTCCAAATAAGTCACATTCCAGATAGACAAGAATTTTGGGGGGACACTAGGCACCCACTATAGTGGGCATAGCTTTCTCAGGATGTGCACGTGTGCTCGTGCACATACACAAGTTGATAAACTGGACTTTGTTAAACAGCAAATACTTCTCTTTGAAAGCATAGTTAAAAAAACGAAAAGGCAAGCTACAGACTGGGAGAAGATATTCACAATAAATATCTTACCAATGACTAGGTCTCAGAACATGAATGAACTCTTACAACTCTAAGACTTAGCCCATTAGAAAAATGGGCAGAAAATTTGAAGAGACACGTTGGGGAAATGAAAACCACAATGAGATACTGCTGCAACACCCACTAGAAGAGCTAAAATCTAAAAGACTGACAATACATGTGTTGACAAGGAAGGAGAACAACCTGACATTGCTTAAACTGTTCTGAGACAATGTTAACATTCAATTACCATTTTATCCAGTAATCCTACTCCTAGGTATTTACCCAAGAAAAATGAAGACATATATCCACAAAAAGACTTGTACACAAATGTGTGGCAGCTTGATTTACCATGGCTACTAACCCCATATATCCACCCACAGGAGAATGGAGAAATAAACTGTAATATATCCATATGGTGGAATACTTTTCAGCAATAAAAAGGAATACACGTTACACAGGGATAAATTGAAAAAACACACTGAATGAAAGCATCCTGACACAAAAATGTACAGACTGTATGATGCCAATTATGTGGAATTCTAGAACAGCAGAACTAATCTGTAGGGCCAGACAGACCATCAGTGGAAACCTAGGGCCAGGACGGGGCAGAAGCACCAGGGAACTGTTTGTAGATGAAAATGTTCTAAAAAAAAAAAAAAAAGTTCTTTATTTGGATAGGGGTGGTGCTTCAACAAGTTTCTATACATCTTTCAAAATTCAAACAGAACGTGGAAATGGATGTTTTATTAATTAAGTTTTATATATTATTTATTTATTTATTTTTGGCTACGTTGGGTCTTTGTTGCTGCGCGCAGGCTTTCTCTAGTTGTGGTGAGCGGGGGCCACTCTTCATTGTGGGCTTCTCACTGGGGTGGCTTCTCTTGTTGCAGAGCACGGGGTCTAGGCGTATGGGCTTCAGTAGTTGTGGCACATGGGCTCAGCAGTTGTGGCTCACGGGCTTAGTTGCTCCGCAGCATGTGAGATCTTCCTGGACCAGGGCTTAAACCCGTGTCCCCTGCATTGGCAGGCGGATTCTTAACCACTGCGCCACCATGGAAGCCCTATTAATTTATTTTTAAGGTTGTTCATCTCATAATATTGCATTTAAAAGTAAAAACCTGGAATTACTTTAAATATCCAGCAATAGGAAATAGGCTACATAAATTATGATACAACTTCCAATGAAACTGCTTCTTTTCTTTCCAACAAAACAGAAGCAGGAACATAAGCATCACCTAGGAGCTTGTTATAAATACAGAATCTCAGGCTCCAACTTGGACCTAATGAATCAATCTGCATTTTCAATAAAATCTTCAGATGAATCACATATACTGATAATAGACTGAAGAATGCCAGCAATGGAGAAAACACAGTGGCAATCTAATTTACACGTCAGGGCCCTCAAAAGGCTCAGGAATTGTTGGCCCAGGTAACTTTGAAAAGGGATGCAAAGATGGGGCTAAAAACAAGAGGATTAGCTGCAAATGAAATAAACAGATCCCAGATCCCTTCCGCGACTCAGTGCAACACGTAACTCTCTCTCCCCAGCTATGGAATAAGAATGGAGGTCTTCTCCTCTGGCAAGGGTAAAAGAGAGAGTCTCTAGAGTATGGCCAAGATTTGAGGATGAAGGGGTACCATACTGAAAATGGAGGCTGAGTAAAACTACACATATTAAAAGCTTCTCAGCTTCTCAGCTCTCCAGCCTTATATCCCCACCTGGATTTCAGGAATACCATTATCACAAAAGATAAAGATCCAAAAATCCTTCTCGAGGGATCAGCCCAAGAAGAAATATCTAAAGACAGTGAAATTGAGTCTTCTCTAAGGAAACATCCCAGATGCCCTACTCATATGCATGACTAGACATCCACAGAGCCCCAGACATTCGAAGAAAACCTCTACAATGAAAAGTCAAACCCAAAAGCAGAAAAAAGAACTTCGAGGAAAGAGACACAGTGCTAGAGGAAAACATTATTCAGAAACTCATTGTTTTCAGGGAGAAAGTATTGCATCCATGAAACAAGAGGAGGAGGCTATTTAAAACAACAATCACAGAAATCACCCTTGGAAAATAAAAGTCTGA
Source organism: Mesoplodon densirostris (assembly GCF_025265405.1). Classification (NCBI taxonomy): domain Eukaryota; kingdom Metazoa; phylum Chordata; class Mammalia; order Artiodactyla; family Ziphiidae; genus Mesoplodon; species Mesoplodon densirostris. Next base: position 93,201,110 of record NC_082665.1, on the reverse strand, counting down.
CGGCAGAAATGATAAGCTGAACTGAAGAGTTAGAAAATAAAGTTCAGGAAATTTCCCAGAAAATGTAGAACAAGAAGATAAAGGATAATAAAATAGAGAACAAATTTAGCAGGTGCAATATCTGAATAATAGGAGTCACAGAAAGAGAATAAACTGGAGGGGAAGACATCAAGGAAGAAGAGGATGAACATTTTCTAGAACTGAAGGTTTCTCAAGATTGAAAACCTTCCACCTTGATGGAAGAAAACAGATACACCAGAAATTTCAAAACAGTGATAACAAAGAGAAGAGATAACCAGTTTCCCAAGAGGAAACAACAACAGGAAGTTTTATACAAAGAATTAAGGGATGGAATGGATATCTTGAAAACCAATAAATTAAAGGAAAAAATAAAGCATTTACCCTGCCATATATGAGATGTACCACTTGGTGACCAAGTAGTAGATGAGGGGAAGCATCTTTTTAAAGAGCGTTCCAACTTATAAATGAAAAATAAGTTGTAGACCTGGAATTCCACCCATGAATTAACAGATGTAGGCATTAAGCACCTATGGCTCTGATCTTCACAACAGGAGAGTAACCAGATATTTTGTGCCTCCTATAGGCTGAACCTGAGTCTGATCAAAACTCTGGATCCAGCTGCCAATTTGCAAGAAAGGCAGAGGACACAAAACTGGAAACAATCCAGATTTCTATCAACGAGTCAATGGATAAACAAAAGAGTGGTATATCCATGCAACGGAACACTACTCAGCAATAAAAAGGAGGAACTATCAATACATGCAACAACACAGATGAGTCTCAAAATAACTATGCTGAGTGAGAGAGGCCAGGCAAAAACCAGAATGCATGCTGCATGCTTCCATTTATATAAAATCTTAGAAGATACAAACTCAGAATGACAGAAAGCAAATAATCAATTGCTGAGAAGATAGGGAGGGGTAAGAGGGAGAAATTACAAAGGGGCACAGGGAACTTTGGGGGTGATAAACGTGTTTACTCTCCTGATGCTGGTGGTGTTTTCATTGGTGTAGACATATAGCAAAAGGTATCAAATTGTACACATTAAATATGTGCAGTTTATTGTATGTCAGTTATACTTCAATAAAGCTGTTTTTAAACAAGGAAATAAATACAGAGGGACATACTGAGCTGCACCATGAGTGTGCAATCAGCAAAAGTCACAGTGGAAAACTCTAAAGGTCAAGTGGTCCAGTTCTTCAACAGAAGGAATGGAGAAGCAATCCATAGATTAAAAGAGAGACTTGAAAGACATCTCAAATACTTTTTAGAGAAAGGGTAAGACTAAACTAAAGTCTCCAGGGACACACACTTGGGTGATAAAACTATTTTTTATAAATGCAAGAAAGGGGGCTTCCCTGGTGGCGCAGTGGTTAAGAATCCTCCTGCCAATGCAGGGGACACAGGTTCAAGTCCTGGTCCGGGAAGATCCCACACACCGCGGAGCAACGAAGCCTGCGAGCCACAACTACTGAGCCCATGCGCCACAACTACTGAAGCCCACGCGCCTAGAGCCCGTGCTCCACAACAAGAGAAGCCACTGAGGGCTTCCCTGGTGGTGCAGTGGTTTGAGAGTCCGCCTGCCAATGCAGGGGACATGGGTTCGTGCCCAGGTCCAGGAAGATCCCACATGCCACAGAGCAGCTGGGCCCGTGAGCCATGGCCACTGAGCCTGCGCGTCCGGAGCCTGTGCTCCGCAACAGGAGAGGCCACAACAGTGAGAGGCCCGCGTACCTCAAAAAAAAACCCCGAAAAAACCAGATACTCAGAAAAGCCCCATTTCCATTCTTATGCCTCCACCCATATCCACCCAACCCTTATCACTTGTTTCTGGTTTATAGGTACTAAGCACTTTCTGGAAAAATGATTTGTGGAGGTGTATCCTCTGGAATAATTACTATAAACGGGACTGCTAGGTCAAAGGGTAAACACTTACTTATATACTTTTGTCAGATATTGCCAAATTCTCCTCCATAGGGACTGCTGACCATTTTTTTTTTTTTTTTTTTTTTTTTTTTTTTTGCGGTTCGCGGGCCTCTCACTGTTGTGGCCTCTTCTGTTGCGGAGCACAGGCTCACGTGCCCAGCCACTCCGCGGCATGTGGGATCTTCCCGGACCGGGGCACGAACCCATGTCCCCTGCATCGGCAGGCGGACTCTCAACCACTGCGCCACCAGGGAAGCCCTGCTGACCATTCTTGAATGATGGTTTAATTAGTATTAAATTCTAAGTTGAAGGTATGTACTCTTGTATTCTAAATGTTATTGTTAATGAGAAATCTGTTGTCAACTTCTGTTTCTTAGAGGTATGGCAGAAACAGTTAGTGGTTTTCAAAATCTGTGCTCTCTTCTCTTCCTGAAGCCCACAGGGGACCTATATTTCCCAGTCTCCCTTGCAGTGAGGTATGGTCACATGACTGACTTCTAGCCAATGGGATGTGAGCAGACATGATAGTAGCCCTTTCTGGGCAAAGCTCATTCTGCCTTCCTACGGGCAACCAGAGCAACTCTGCTGGACACATGGTGAAGGCAGCCGGGCTACCATCAGCCGGGTCCCTGAGTATAGAGGGACCCCCAATGACCTGAAATATCCGCCCAGGACTGTTATATAAAAGCAATAAACTTGTACTAAATTTGAGCCACTGTATTTTTTACCTATTTTTACAGCATTTTAGCCTATCCTACTTAATACAAAATACTTCTAATTGCTTCTTTTTCATATCCCTCCCATCTTGCTGCATTTATGTCCCTGCTTCTATTTCAAAATTTTTATCCACTGTAAGCCTTCACTGTATCTTTTGCCTGCTTCTCAGCCTCCCAAAAGTATCCTTAGCCAGAGCACTGACTTATGAGATGCGGTACTCTGCACATACTCATATTATAGTCATTGATGGCTCAACTACCTCGTGATTCACCACGGCCCAGGGGCTTGTTCTGCCAGACTAGGCACAAAGCCAATCATTCTCCAATCTGAACTTCCTGCTTACAAAATTAGCCTTCATTTGACATTGTCCAGTTTGTTAAGTACCTAATTTATCCAGGTTATTTTGACTTCTGTTTCCAGTATTTCTGGCACACAAACAAATATATACACAATACATCAGTAGTCATAAAGTTTATTTAATGGGACTGGGTCCCAGATTGACCTCTGAAGGGTTAACTGGTAAGCGCTATCCTGCACCAGCACCATATCCTTGATGTCTCTGGCCTTCCCACCATCTGACTGTGGTATCATATAAGCTGAACTATGTTTCCCTGGGTTGTTGCTGATTATGTTATTCATAATTAAATCAACAGCATGAGAAAGTCAAGACATATGTGCCCTGTTTCCTCCAGATCCTTAAAATGTTCTTGAAAAAATTAGGTTACATTGATGAGATTTGGTTTTCCATACAGCTATCATTAATTTTTACCCAATGCCCTAGGTTCGCTTATAAATTAATATTCTGGTGATGTATATTTTCACATATCCCTCCCTCACAATGTGACTGTATCTTATTTATTGCAAATTCCACACATATATATTCATCTCTTCATCATTTTGGTGGGAACACACAGATTAATACAAGTACAGTGTTCAGAATTAAGGAGAAAGGAGTTCCATACCTTGTATTAATTGCTTTTGCCACCAAATTTTAAGAAAGATAGCAATAAATAGGAATATACCTAAAGAAGTCAATACATAGGGGAAAGGGATTCATAAGAGTAATAGTTAAAGGGTTACCAGATTGGGAATTGTTCAAAAGGAGGACATGTTAGTTTGGGAGCTAGTGTTTGCACCACCACCAGAAATGTCCCAATACATATGGGACAACTGCTTAGTAAACATGTTTATAGAGGTTTAGTCCTCAAAGGACATTTGAACTAGAGACTGCTTCCTAGTTCTCAATGATTATCATCAACTTTAGTCCTGCTCTCAAGCAAAGGAAGGGGTTTAAGCATACAGTGATCTGGAAAGTACCAATCAGAAACCCCTGCTCAATGAGACCTCACTGGCAGTCCCAAGCTACTGAACATGGCTCCTGGGATGACTCAACAATCAGAGAGATGACGATACTGCTGAAGTTCAGTTGTCCATAGTTTCTAAAACTATGGCTCTGCTGGTCATTGCTGAGAAAGTGAACCAGGCCAATCACCTAAGGGAGATCCTTTTTTCAACTTCACACAACCTGGGATAGCCTCCCCAATCAACCAGGGTCAAGCTGTCCTATAAGTCATCAACAACAGCATTCCAGACCTATACCAGCTTACACTACTACCATAAACACCTGTTTTTTCCATTCTCTCAGGATTCAGAAAATATAACATACACATCTCCTTATATTGATTAATTTCATTATTTTTATTAAAGTGTAGTTGATTTACAATATTATATTGCTTTCAGGTGTATGGCACAGTGATTCAGTATTTTTACAGATTATTCTCCATTAAAAGTTATTACAAGACAATGGCTATAATTCCCAGTGCTATCAATATATCCTTGTTGCTTATCTATTTTATACATAGTAGTTTGTGTCTCTTAATACCATACCCCTATCTTGCCCCTCCCTCCTTCCCTCTCCCTACTGGTAACCACTAGTTTGTTTTTTTTAATCTGTGAATATGTTTCTGTTTTGGTGTATACATTTGTTTGTTTTATTTTTTAGATTCCACATATACATCATATCATATAGTATTTGTCTTTCTCTGACTTATTTCACTAAGCACCTTATTTCACTAGGTCCATCCACATTGCTGCAAATGGCAGAATTTCATTCTTTTTTATGGCTGAGTAATATTCCATTGTATACATATACCATATCTTCTTTATCCATTCATCTGCTGATGGATACTTGGGTTGCTTCCATATCTTGGCTATTGTAAATAGTGCTGCTATGAACACTGGGTTGCATGTATCTTTTTGAATTCACCTTTTTGTTTTTTTCAGATATAAACCCAGGAGTGGAACTGCTGGATCATAGTAGTTCTACTTTTAGTTTTTTGAGGAACCTCCATACTTTTATCCATAGTGGTGGCACCAACTTACATTCCCACCAAAAGTGTACAAGGGTTCCCTTTTCTCCACACCCTTGCCAACATTTGTTATTTGTGTTCTTTTTGATGATAGCCATTCTGCCAGGTGTGAGGTGCTATCTCATTGTGGTTTTGATTTGCATTTCTGTAAAAATTAGTGATGTTGAGCCATGTGTATGTCTTCTTTGGAAAAATTTCTATTCAAGTGTTCTGCCCATTTTTGATTGGGTTTGATTGTTTGGTTTTGGATATTGAGTTGTATGAGCTCTTTATTTTGGATATTAACCCCTTGTCAGCCATATCATTTGCAAATACTTTCTCCCATTCAGTAAGTTGTCTTTTTGTTTTGTGGATGGTTTCCTTTGCTGTGCAAAAGCTTTTAGGTTTAATTAGGTCCCATTTGTTTGTTTCTGCTTTTATTCCTTTGCCTTAGGAGGCAGATCCAAAAAAAGTATTTCTACAGTTTATATCAAAGAATGTTCTGCCAACGTTCTCTTTTAGGAGTTTTACGGTTTCAGGTCTTACATTTAGGTCTTTAATCCATTTTAAGTTTATTTTTGTATATGGTGAGAGGAAATATTCTAATCTCATTGTTTTACATGTAGCTGTCCAGTTTTCCCAGCACCACTTATTGAAGAGACTGTCTTTTCTCCATTGTATATTCTTGCCTACTTTGTCATAGATTAATTGACCATAGGTGTGTGGGTTTATTTCTGGGCTTTCTATTCTGTTCCATTAATCTATGTGCCTGTTTTTGTGCCAGTACCATGCTGTTTTGATTACTGTAACTTTGTAGTATAGTCTGAAGTCTGGGAGGGTGATAGCTGCACCCCAAATCATCTGAAATTCCTTTTAAGTCATTGATTTCTCCAGTGTTTAGACCAAGGACCACAGACTTCTTAGTCCCCCAGGATTTTCAGGTCAATGAACAATTGGGACATAGGTAACAAATATACAGATTTTTTTGAGAATTTTTTTTTTGAGAAATATTACTGGACACTTAAATGGAAGGACTTTGTCATATCCATAAGTTAGGTCTCCCAAGCTCAGAAAGTAGGAAGTAAGACCTTTTAAGGTCAAAATCTCACTGTGTACAGTTCTGTTACTTTCATACTGATTTTTTTAGGCATGAGATGAACAGCAGAAGTTTCAGAGATTAAGAGAAGTTTTGGGGGACAGGTAGGCCCCTTAAGTCAAATAATTCTACCTAAATATATATGGTGCTTTTTAGTTTATAAAGTATTTTATGGAGATTATCAGATTCAAACTGTCTAAATCATGCTCCTCAACCTACATTCAATGAATCATGCCAAGATGTTCGAGTGTTAGAAGTAGTAACGGTAGTCTTTTCCCTAATTTGACATGATGAAAAAGTGCCAAAAGATGAAAAAGAGACACATTCACATGAACAGAATAAAGGAAAACAAACCAGATGATCATCTTGAGAAATGCAGAAAAAGACTTTTTTTTTTTTTTTTTTTGCGGTATGCGGGCCTCTCACTGCTGTGGCCTCTCCCGTTGCGGAGCACAGGCTCCGGATGCGCAGGCCCAGCGGCCATGGCTCACAGGCCCAGCCGCTCCGCGGCACATGGGATCCTCCCAGACCGGGGCACGAACCCGCATCCCCTGCATCGGCAGGCGGACTCTCAACCACTGCGCCACCAGGGAGGCCCCAGAAAAAGACTTTTGACAAAATTCAACATCCATTCATGATAAAAACCTCTCAGCAAAGTAGGAATCGAGGGAAATTTCCTCAACCTGATAAAGGACATCTATAAAAAAATCTACAGCTATCATCATACTTAACTGTGAAAAACTGACCACTTTTCCCTTAAAGGAACAAGGCAAGGAAAAAAAAAAAGGCAGAGATTAGAAAGAATAAAGTAAAACTCTTTGCAGATGATGTTTATACATACAGAAAATGCTAAGGCATCTATCCAAAACTTACTGGAGTTACTAAGTTACTTTAGTAAGGTTGCAGATCAATTTTTTAAATTGCATATATATATGTATATATATATATATATATACACACATATATATGTATGTGTGTATATATATATATATATAGCATATATATAAAACAAAATTTGAAAATGTAAAAATTGCCATTTACAGTAGACTTTAAAATGTAAAATACATAAGAGGGCCTCCCTGGTGGCGCAAGTGGTTGAGAGTCCGCCTGCCGATGCAGGGGATGCGGGTTCGTGCCCCGGTCTGGGAGGATCCCGTGTGCCGCGGAGCGGCTGGGCCCGTGGGCCATGGCCGCTGAGCCTGCGCGTCCGGAGCCTGCGCGTCCGGAGCCTGTGCTCCGCAGCGGGGGAGGCCGCAGCGGTGAGAGGCCCGCATACCGCAAAAAAAAAAAAAAAAAAAAAGAATAAATCTTTTAAAATGTGTACAAATCATCAGGGACTTCCCTGGTGGTCCAGTGGGTAAGACTCCGCACTTCCAATGCAGGGGGCCCAGGTTCAATCTCTGGTCAGGGAACTAGATCCCACATCCATGCTGCAACTAAGAAGCCTGCATGTCGCAACTAAGAGTCCGCATGCTGCAACTAAGAGTCCGCACACCACAACTAAGACCTGGAGCAGCCAAAATAAGTAAATAAATAATTTTTTTTTAATGTACAAATCATCAATGCTAAAAGCTATAAAACACTGCTGAGAAGACAACAACACTGCTGAGAGAAACTAAAGACCTAAATAAATGGCAAGATATACCATGTCTATGGAAGTTTAATATTGTTAAGATGACAGTGCTCTCTAGATTGGTAGATTCACTGTTGTCCCAATCAAAATCCAACCAGGCTTTTTGGTAGAAACTGATAAGTTGATTCTAAAGTGTACATGAAAAATGCAAAAGATTCACTTTGCTGTACAGCAGAAACTAACACAACATTGTAAAGCAACTATACTCCAATAAAAATTAATTTTAAAAAAAGAAAGAAAATGCAAAGGGCCAGAATAGTTGAAAATTTTTGAAGAAGAACAAAGTTGAAGGGCTTACACTACCTGATTTCAAAACTGATAAACTACCGAACTGAAGATAGTGTGGTACTAGCTGAAGAACAGACAAACAGAACAGAGTAGAGAGTTCCAACAGTCCACTTGATTTACAAGAAAGTACCAAGGCAATTCAGTGGAGGAAAGGAAAGTCTTTTCAATAAATGGTGCTGCACTAAATGGATAACTGTATGAAAAAGAAGGAGCTCAATCCCATCTCACACCATACTCACAAATTAATTCAGGATTGGTCACAGGCCTAAATGTAAAAGCTAAGACTAAAGCATCTAGAAGGATAACAAAGAAGAAAATCTTTGCAAACTTGGGGGTAGGTAAAGAATTATTAAGCAAAACACAAAAGCACTAACCATAAAAGAAAAAATTATAAAGTAGACTCATTAAAATTAAAATCTTCTGCTTATAAGAAAATGAAAAAGCAAGAGATATACTGGGGGAAAATATTCACTACACATATATCTAACAAACGATTTGTGCTCAGACTATCAGACCATCTATCTATCTATCTATCCATCTACCTACCTACCTACCTACTTAACTACCTTCCTACCTATCTATCTATAATGCCTACAAATCAAGAGTAAAAAGACAAACAACTCAGGGCTTCCCTGGTGACGCAGCGGTTGAGAGTCCGCCTGCCAATGCAGGGGACACGGGTTTGTGCCCGGGTCTGGGAAAATCCCACATGCCGCAGAGCAGCTGGACCCGTGAGTGATGGCCGCTGAGCCTGCTGAGCCTGCGCATCCAGAGCCTGTGCTCTGCAATGGGAGAGGCCACAACAGTGAGAGGCCCGTGTACCACAAAAAAAAAAAAAAGACAACTCCAAACCAAAATGGGCAATATACTTGAAAGACAGTTCAAAAGGAAAATGAACAAATGGTCAACAGCATGTGAAAAGGTGCTCAACATCATTAGTCATCAGGAAAAAGCTAATTAAAAGCACATAGCCATACAATTTCACATCCATCAGGATGGCTACAAGTAAAAAGACCAATACCAAGTATTGGGAAAGACGTAGGAGTATAAAATGGTACAACCCCTTGGAAAAGTCTGGCATTTAAACATACATCTATCTATGATCCAGTACTTCCACTCCTAGGTATTTATGCAGGAGAAATTAAAATACATGTCCACAAAAAGACCTGTATGATAACACCAAATGCTAGTGAGCTTGTGGAGCAATAGGAACTCTCGCTGCTAGTGGAAATACAAAATGGTACAGCCACTTGGGAAGACAGTTTAGATTGGCGGTTTCTTACAAAATTAAACATATTCTTATCATATGATCCAGCAATCGCCCTCCTTGGTATTTACCCATAGGAGTTTAAAACTTATATCCACACAAAAACCTATACACAAGTCTTTATAACAGTTTTATTGATAATTGCCAAAAGTTGGAAGCAACCAAGATGTCCTTCAGAAAGTGACTGGATAAACTGTGATTACTTAGCATTAAAGAAAAAAAAAGCTATCAAGCCATGAAAAGACATGGAGGAACCTTAAAAAATGCATTTACAAGGTGAAAGAAGCCAATCTGAAAAAGCTATATACTGTATGATCCAACTATATGACACTCTGGAAAAGGCAAAACTATGGAGACAGTAAAAAGATGAGTAGTTGACAAGGGTTAGAGGGGAGGAAGGGATGAACAGGCAGAGCACAGAGGATTTTTAGTATTACTCTGTATGCTACTGTAATGGTGAATACACATCACTATACATTTGTCCAAACCCACAGAATGTACACCACCAAGAGAAAACTGTAATGTAAACTATGGACTTTGGGTGATTATGATGCGTCAATGTAGGGTCAATGACTATAACAAATGTGTCACTGATTGGGGATGCTGATAATAGGGGAGGCTATGCATACGTGGACACAGGAAATATAGGAGAAATCTCTGGGAAATCGTACCTTCTGCTCAATTTTGTTGTGATCTAAAATTGCTGTAAAAGATAAAGTCTATTAAAAAAAAGGCTTGTACACAGTTAGGAAATATTTCTTAGATATGTAATTAGAAGTGAAAACCATAAAAGAAAAGAAATTGGTATCTTAGACTTCATCAAAATTTAAAACTTTTTTCTTTAAAAGGTGCCATTAAGAAAATAAAAAGATAAGTCAAAGATTCATAGAAAATATTTGCATGTCATATATCTGATAAAGCCCTTGCCTCTAGAATTTAAAAAAATATTTGAATATTTTACTTCAAGTATTTTTATTTGAATATTTTAAAGAATATTAAAATTTTTTTGAAACTCCATATGACGATGGTGACAACCCAATTTAAAAAATGGGCAAAAGATTTAACTAGATATTTCAGCAAAGCAGATATACGAATGACTAATAATAATAAGCAAATGGAAAGGTGCTAATCATCATTAGTCATTAGGGAAATGTACATTTAAACTGTAATAAGGGAATTCCCTGGTGGTCCAGTGGTTAGGACTCCGAGCTTCCACTGCAGGGGTCACAGGTTCAATCCCCGGGTCAGGGAACTAATCCCGAAAGTGGTGTGGCCAAAAAAAAAAAAACACCAAACAAAAAAACACATAAATTGTAATAAGATAAACTCATACAGCCATTAGGATGGCTATAATAAAAAAGACTAACAATACTGAGTGTTGGCAAGAATGTGGAGAAATCAAAACCATCATACATTGTCGGTGGGACTCTAACATTGTACAGCCCGTTAGGAAAACAGTTTACCAGTTTCTTAAAAAGTTAAACATAGGGCCTCCCTGGTGGCGCAGTGGTTGAGAGTCCGCCTGCCGATGCAGGGGACACGAGTTCGTGCCCCGGTCCGGGCAGATCCCACATGCCGCGTAGCGGCTGGGCCCATGAGCCATGGCCGCTGAGCCTGCGCATCCGGAGCCTGTGCTCCGCAACGGGAGAGGCCACAACAGTGAGAGGCCCGCGTACCGCAAAAAAAAAAAAAAAAAAAAAAGAAAGTTAAACATAAACTTACTATATAATCTGGTAATTACACTCCTAAGAATCTACCCAAGAGAAATAAAAATATAGGCCCACACACACCTGTACATGAATGTGCACAGAAACATTATTTATAACAGCCAAAAACCAGAAACAATTCAAATGTCCATCAACTAGCGAAGAAATAAATGAAATGTGGTTACATCTGTAAAACTGAACTATTCATCAATACAAAGGAACAAGCTACTGATACATGCTGCAAATGGATGAACTTCAAAAACATTATGCTAAGTGAAAGAAGCTAGACACAAAAAACTACATATTCTAGGATTCCATTTATAGGAAATATCCAGAAAAGGCAAGAGACAGGAAGTAGGTCAATGGCTGCCTGGGCTTAGGAGTGGGGACTTAAGCTGGCATGAGGGAACTTTGGGGGTGACAGAAATGTTCAAAAATTAGATTGTGGTGATGGCTGTACAAATCTATAAAAATCATAGAATCGTACACTTACAATGGGTGGATTTTATGGCATGTAAATCGCACCTCAAGAAAACTGTGTTTTTAAAAAAGGACTTGTAAAAGAATGTTCACAGCAGTTTCCTTCATAAAAGCCCCAAACTGAAAACAACCCAAATGGTCTTCCAGGCAGAATGGACAAATTAATGGTGGTATAATCAAAGAGTGGAATATTAGCTATTAATAAAAAAGAACAAACTACTGAAATACACAACATGCATGAATCTCAAAAACATGTTGACAAAAGAAGCCACTTTTGTTTTCCTATTGTATACTGTATTCCATTCATAAAAGAGTCTGTTGTTTGCTGTAGACAACCTCTGAATCAATCATCACACTTATTTCCAGAAAGTATGGTGTGTGTGTGTGTCTATTTGGAAGTCATAACATGTCAAATAGTTAATATAAATGAATGGCTAATGATTTAATATTCAGTTTAAAATGTTTTAATTATGTCATGTGATACACACAAATATATCTGATATATGTATGTTATTTAACATAATCAAACTCATTTATTCTGTGCATATTCATTCACTCATTTACTCCAAACATATCTATAGAGGACGAAAAATATATTCCTGGCATCCAAGTTCAAACTATGACTCAATCACAAATACAATGTTGATATTTCACTTCTTCTTCATGACAGAATCTGAGTGTACCTTTCAGAATACAGTTTATTTAACATGAGTTTCCTGGTCTGCTCCTGGGAGGAAAAAGTGTTACGAACCTAACAGTCACAGACTTATGAAGCAAAAACAAGTTTGGTGCCAGTCGGCAACAACAGATTCAGGACTAGTAAGTGAGGCTGTCATTTCAGGCCTCCACGAACTCCCCGTCCTGCCTGCGCCTGCCACTGGAAGGCAAGCTAAAACGTGCAGACACACCCTGAAGGAAGCTGCTGCCTGGTCAGTGGACTCAGGACTCAGGCCAGGAGGAAGAAATGCCACCATCACAGGCAGCTACCCACCCTTCGGGTAACTTCCCTCCCACTCGCCAACCCCCTTGGGAGTCACACCTCAGAATCTGCTCAAAGCTGGGCCTTGACGTGTGTGATGATGAACAAACAAGGCGTGATTGCTGCTCCCCAGAGAATCTGTCTACAGACCACACTACCCAGTGCCCAGGAGGGTATCTGTCAGGGTACTTCCTGTACTCCTCCTGCATTTTAATGAGTGTTTAGAATGTTCATGCCTTTTGATCCAGCATCTCCACTCCAGGAATTCATCATAGGGGAATAATCAGAGCTGAAGGAAGTAATTACGGCCTGAGCAGCTCACTTCAGCGTACTTATAATGGCCTACAGAACACTCTCCCACCCCAAAAGGATCAGAACAGTTTAAATGCCTCACAATAAGGAAGTAGTCAAATGATTTATGACTGTCATAAGATGGACTACTATCTGTAGCCATGAAAGACAAGCTCTTCAGAAAGATTAAAGGACGAGAAAATGCTGACAGTACAATGTAAGATGACAGAATTGAGATAAAAGCTGTATGTATCAGGGTTTCTCACAGGGGGAGATACTGTAATGGAATTCCTCAGGCCTTCCAGAGGTTCTAGTGATCCCTGAGAATCCGTGTGACCCAGAGGCGTGAGCTGTTATCCTCAGACAGTCTAACGGTAGGGGATGGGAGGCTGAAAACCAGTGGTACATACAGTATTATTCCCATATTGGGTAAACCCGAAAAATGAATGAATATACACAGATCAGAGGTAATTAATGCCAGGCCACCTGTGATTGCTAAGGTCATGGCCTTGTAGACCAATACTTCTCAAGCTTCAGTGTGGATCTTCGTAAAAGCTGGATTCTGATTCACTGTGTCTGGGGTGGGCCTGAGATTCTGCACTTGTTAACAAGCTCCCGTTGCTGCTGGTCTGCAGGACACACAGGATTAGCAGGCAGCAGAGGCCAGGATACCAATGGGAAATGGCAGGGGCTGTGGAGGGAAAGCCCTGCAGAACAGTCAGAAGGGAGCAGCTCTGTTGGCTGTTAGCTGGGGTGGGGAGGGCCATGGAGGCTGTTCCGCATCTCACTGGAACACCTGGCTGGGAGCGGCGGAGGAGAAAAAAAGGAGAAAGGCAACAGTTCCATGAAGGCCCGACCCGGGCGGGAGGAGGAGGGAGCCCAGTGCCCCACCTCCCCCTGAGCCCCGCTGGCACCTCCGTGAATGGGTCTGGGCAGGAGCTGTCAACCGGGCGACCTCTGCCTCGGCTGCTGGCAGGGGACTCTGGGGGGGGACGGGCTACCCCTCCGTTCAGCCTCCCTGGACACAAGGGATGCTTTCAGCTTCCCGAGAACACCTCAGCTCTCAATCTCCCCCTTCCCCTCCCCAGACGTCATCACTGCCTATGACTCCTTAAGGGCATAAGGAGTACGAACACAGGTTACCTTCTCCGATAACGTAGAACGCACAGCCCACTCCTCTGTTCCCACTTCTGGGCTCACCTCTGGCCTGAACCTCAGTTCACCTGTGTACCTCTCCTGACAGACAGCAATAGGCAAGAGAAACAAATGCAAACAAATAAGCCCGCACCACTGGTCAAAGATCAAATTGATAGCCCCTTTTTTTTTTTTTTTTTTTTTTTGCGGTACGCGGGCCTCTCACTGTTGTGGCCTCTCCCGTTGCGGAGCACAGGCTCCGGACGCGCAGGCTCAGCGGCCATGGCTCACGGGCCCAGCCGCTCCGCGGCATGCGGGATCCTCCCGCACCGGGGCACGAACCCGTGTCCCCTGCATCGGCAGGCGGACTCTCAACCACTGCGCCACCAGGGAAGCCCTTTTAAAACTACAAAATGCTCTGCCAGTACAGGTGAACAGCACCTCTATTATTTCTCCAAGTTAAAAGTAAACCCCCTGGGGTACCTGTTCTTTGACTTCGCCACTAAAGGGCAGGTCGGACACAGTACTTCACGGGGCCTGGGTCAGGACTTCGTATTTGTTAGCTGCTCCCAGCATTCCCGTGAGGAGGGCACGTCCGCAGCTGACAGAAGAGGCGCCGGAGAGGACTCAGGTGGCCCGAGCCCCGCCGCCGCCGAGGCAGAGGCATCTGCCCCATCTACGCAGTCCGCTGCTCCCCCACCAGGGGCCGGTGGGGGGGGCCCATCTCCTTTCCAGAGGCACAGCGCATTTTAATGCCCAGACCACAGGGCCACAGCCCCAGTTCCCGGCCCCGTTCTGGTCATCAGTTCCAAAGCCGCTGCTCCGCCAAACCCCCTGCTGACATCTGTCACGGAGGACATTTCCTCAGGCCACGAGGCAGGCCAGGCGGCCTCTGAAAACAGGGAGGTCAGAGCTGGAAAGCGTGTCTACCCTGCAGCCTGCCTTCTAACATTCTCGGGGGGAAACCCCCCGAATAAAGGCCAAAGCGAAGGAAGGCAGGGCTCCAGCGGCAGCGATAGCCAAGGCTCAGGGAACCCCTACTCCACGCCGGGCCCTCCACGCGCCGCTTCACCCTCGCAGCCCTGTGAGGTAGGTGTGATCAGTACTTCCATTTTACACAGGAGAAAACCGAAGGGCAGAGTGGTTAGTAAAATAGGTCAAGGTCACACAGCGAGGTGGTGGGAGAACCAGGAAGACATCAGCCACCTGGCGAGTCCACACTCGGGGGCGCCACGCTTCACCTGTGTTTGCTGAGGCCAGTCATCAACCTAGTCTCTTTGCAGGCCGTCTGTTTGACCAGGAAGTAGTAATCACCTACCTGAGAACACGCCCACACACCTGAACCCTAGAGCACCCCAGAAAGGCTCCGATCAACCCGCCGGCCTGGCACTTAGGAAAGCCCTCGGCCTCTAATGTCGTTCTTCCAACCACACAAGGCAGCCCGCCGGCAGCGCCCCCCGTCCACGTTTCTTCTCACACTGGGGTACGCACACACCTAGACTGACAGCTCTAGTGACAAAGGTCTCAAAACACCACCTGGCGTTTCCTCAAAACCGCACGGCCGGGTTCCATCTGTACTTCCTCCTCAGCACCGCTGCTTCACTGTGCCCACACCTCCACGCGGCAGCCGCGAGCACTCAGAACTCAGGGAGAGGAAACAAAGATCTAAACAGCAGCCTCCCCTGCGACGAAACGCCACATACAGACAGAGGTGGGAACATCGGTCCCACGACCCTTGAGTACAAGTTTCAAGATGAGGAATCAGGCCACTCTTGGACTTGCACCCCAGAAACCTCTCAAAGGCTGGACTAGGGCCCCTCAGTTCCTCCAGCCTGCGGAGCTTTCCGACGGGGCCATGCCTCAGTGGTGTGTAGGACAGATGTGTCACCAGCTGGAGAGGGGTGGGCAGAGGAGGGGGAGGGGAGTACCTTCTGGGCCCCTCAGAGCAGAGAGCCAGGGCACAATCTCAGGATCCCTCTGGATCCCAAAGTCAGGCTGCCTAAAGACGGAGGGCTTCTTGGTGGCCCACCCCTACAGGACACCCTGGGGAACCCCCCAGGTGCACAAAACCCATCTTCCCACTCACAAAGAGTCAGTGGTTTGGGGTTTGGGAGGCCCTCCTTTTCTCTGCTGCAGCATGCCCACACATGTACTCCATTTTTATTGTATTGCAGGGATAGTAAGCTCTAAAGTTCTATGTAAATGAGTAACACAGACGGGGTGTGAGAAAAATGATGACATACCTTGTATTTTCTGTCATAGAATCACTGCAGAGTAAACACAAGAGGCTTCATTCTCTCAAAGGAATATGCTGTTTCCCGTTTTCTTGGGACAAGAGCCCTCAAGCTCTCTTGGGTTATTCCATTTTGGGTAGATGCACACGTAGGAAGACCTCTTACTGTAAGAAGCAACGGTGCAAGTGCGATGGTCCCCGGGCTCAAAGATGGGGACCACATAGGGAGGGGTGGAGACCAGGGGGAAATGGAGTACACTACCCTCCTCTAGAGAGAAGCCTGCTCCAGTACCGCCTTCAGGAATTCTTGGGGGCAGAATATTTGAAATCTCCCAATTGTCAACATTGGCTCAGCTTTGTTTTTGATTTTCCCAAACTGCGCTGGCCTGATAAAACATCCTTGTCGGCTGGATGTGGCACATGGCCCCAGTTTGTAACCAGGGCAGCTGAGTGTGGCAAAAAGATAGCTTGCCTAAACTAACTAAAGAACTCTTGGGTATGGTAGCTCTGCTGTCTGCTAGAGTTTGGACCAGCACAGAGGCTGGAAATAACGTAAACTCTAAGGTCCAACAGATCTGAATTTGAATCCTGGCTCTATTTTTACCAGCTGCCAGACCTCAAGTGAACTACGAACCTCTCTTAGCTACAATTTCAGCCACAAAATGGGTTGAAAATACCCAATTTAGAGAGCTTTGTGAGAATGAAAAACATGTGTGTGAAGATGACTTGAACTCTTAATGAATGTTAAATTTCCTTCCCCCATATCTCCAAAGAAACCACCTGGCAAGCCTTCGCTTCTTTAGATTTTCAAAATTCTCATCTGCTAAAAACTAAAATAATCCTCCAGCACCGCTGCTGAATTTCACAGGATGGGATGAAGTGATGTAGATGAGAGCAGAGTGCTTACAAATTAAAGAGGATTATTGACTGGATTGCCAACACCCTTTCCTCTCACTTCTAGGCCAACAAAGCAGTATGTAATTTGCTCTTCTAATGTGTTTATACCCTTCCATAACATGATGTGGGAGAAGATGGTGTCACATTTGTGGTAATTCCTTAAAATGGCGATTAACAATCAACTCTCCAGAGCCCGCCCCAATCTATCATCCTCTCAGAGGAGAGCAAACATGAGGTCACTGCCTGTTCACTTAAGAGCCTGGCAAGTTTCTTTTCTCTCTCCATGTTCTTGTCTCAGAGAACTGAGGTAGAAAACAAAGTCACTTAACAGTTGCATATTTCTTTGATTCACACAAAGAAAACTGTCACAAGCCGAACAATTTCACTTAAGTACCATCATGAATTCACTATGATATTTTCCAACAGTAAGGGGATTTTGTTGGTTCTCTCATTTTCCCATGCACTACGAGGAAACTGGGACATGCTCTGGCATTTCCTCAACTGAATCTGACTTAAAGCATCTTTACAACTTCTTTTATTCTAGTGAATCTACACGGGCAAGGTCTAGGCTGAGGGGATTCATCTAACACTTCAACTTTTAGCTATCACTGATATAATTTACTTGACTTGTTTTCTCTTAAAAGCAAGGAGGGGGCTTCCCTGGTGATGCAGTGGTTGACAGTCCGCCTGCCGATGCAGGGGACGCGGGTTCGTGCCCCGGTCCGGGAAGATCCCACATGCCATGGTGCGGCTGGGCCCGTGAGCCATGGCCGCTGAGCCTGCGCGTCCGGAGCCTGTGCTCCACGACAGGAGAGGCCACAGCAGTGAGAGGGCTGCGTACCGCAAAAAAAAAAAAAAAAAAAAAGAAAAAAGTAAGGAGGCATTAAAATCAGTTCCACGGTATCTACTAAGAAATGTGGGTTTATCTTTCGGGACTATGCCTCCATTTCAGGCATGATAGAATGAGTAGTAATTATATGATAAATCCAGAGGGGGCAAAAATAAGCAAGTTGGATGAATATATAGATATAACTTCCCGCGTCCCTCCTCTTGAAAGCAGGGTTCTTGGAAAAGAATGCACAGAAATTTCAGGAGCCAGTTCTTTGCTAAATATTTACACTGCATGATACCTGAAGCAAACAAGCTGAGGACAGGAAACAGGCCACACACACAGGTAAGATCTCTCTCGGGTAATAAGTAGAGCTCCACTCACCTTGTGATTCGTTTTCATAATGTTGACTTTGTATGGATGTATCCAGTGCTTCCAAAAGTGTACACAAAACCTAAGTGTGTACGGGAGTGTTCACTACCCTGAGCTCTGTTTTTTGATGAGCATAACTTAGAAAGGATTTGGGCAGTTCAGAAAAATTGCTAACACATTTTACACAACCTATCCATTTGGAGACAACTCAACCCCTATGCTCGCTAATACCCTTTGTATAAAAAAAAGCTGACCCAGCATCCACCTGCATCAACTTGATCCTCTCAGCTTTGTCACACTCAGCAAATACTCTATGCCTTCTGAACAAAATAAAGCGGCACCCCTGGGAGGGAGAAAAAGACTTGTTATGAGTCTGGAGAGGCAGCCTTTATAACCCAGCTAACAAAGAGTGAGGATCTGTGGAAGGCTTTGAATCTAGAACCATTAGTGTTACCTTCCAAATCTACCTTCTGCAAAAAAAGCTCCACAAGTGGTGTTACGTTGAAAGGAAAATGACAAACATACAAAAGCAGAGTCGAGAGTACAAGGCAGTCCACACCCCCATACCATTCATCCATCTTCAACTATTAACAATTCATGGCCAATCTCCCTTCACCTTGTTCCCCCTCACTTCTCCACTAGCAGCCTCCCCCCAAACTGGCTTATTTTGAAGCAAATCCTCAACCTATATTTCAAGTTTAGAATGTATTTCTAACAGATAAGGGTTTAAAAAAAACCCTAATCGTGATACCGTTACCAAAAGTAACTAAACAAAACTAATACTCTTAATACTAAAAAACAACCAGTACAAATTTCCTCTATTGGCACAATTTTTTTAAAAACTATTTTCATCAAATCAGGACCCAACCAAGGTTTTCACATAGCATTGCCGCCTTCTGTCTCTTAAATAGTTTTTAAACCACAGGTTCCCTCCATCCCTATGATTATCATAGCAGCCAGGCTGATCCTCACCTGCAATTCCCAACAATTCTATTCTAGAGATACCACAAAGAAACTCCAGTCTTAGGGGCTGTCAAGAAAAAATGTGTATGTTAATTAGTCGTTTTATAGTTAAAGAAGTTTAAAAGTAACCTGAAAAGCACAAACGAAATTGATCTGACCTGAAGCCATGAACAATTCTGAGATCCAAACACTCATTCAAGTGTCCTTTGCAATTCTGGTCTGTGGTGGATTTATCTCCGGGGTTTGAGCGACTCCCCAGCCCCGGCCCTTACCCGAGTCATTTGCACAAGCAAAGCAATGGGGCGAAGCAAGTGCGTTTCCTCCCAGCTGGACCTTCCTCCGCAAGCCGGGTCCTCGCGGTCGCTTCCGGAATGCGGGGGGCGGGGGACCCTGCTGCCACCTCCCGAGGCCACCTGCCCAGGTGAGAAGAGGAGTTTCATTGAGCCAACAAATTCCGGAGGGCGGTCCCAAGTTATTTAGAGAGAATTTTGAGCAATCCAGGCTGGGCACAGAGGAACCACCCAGAACGCCACGGTCTCAGAGAACAATCAACCTGAAAAGCCCTAGGGCTTAATCCCAATGCCCGGCGCTCACGGGGGCACCGTCCCCAACGCCCGAGGGCCAAGAGAGGGGACGCAAAGTCCGCCCCAACGAATACACGAGCATGTGTGCCCGTGACTATATGCCCACCTGTGTGTTTCAGGAAGGAAAGTTGCAAACACTGATGTTTTACAATGTTTAATAGCTCTCTCCCCTGGAAAGGGGGTGCGAGCTGGATGTGAGTATACACCCAACCTAGGCCACCGGTTCCATCCCCGCACCCCACCCCCGGGTGCAAACCCGGGACGGACCCATGGCGCGAAGGCTACGATCACCCCCCAGCCGGAGCACGGCGTCCTCGGCTTTCAGTCCAGGGCCACCACCCACTCCAGGATCTCTGAAGTAATAAAGAACCCCAGCCCCTGAATCCCCGGGAGTGAAATTCCTCTCCCTCCCCGACGCGCAGAGCACAGCCAGGGAAGCGGGGAGCGGCGCGGTGCCGTCGGCCCCCCGACCCCGGAGCCCCGGGTGAAGAGGGAAGCAGCTGCGAGACGCCAGGCGCAAGTCCCCGCAACTCACCCGAGGCGCGGCGGCTCCCAGCTCCCGGCTCGCGCTCCGCGACCGAGGCGCTGGGCGCCCGACCAGACCCGCGGCGAAGTCGCCGCCCAGGCACCTGCCGCGCCCGGCACCAGGTGACCGGGGACAGGCCGGGGCTGAGAGCACGGCCCCGGGGACCCCGCAGCAACCCCGCGGCGGCCCCGCGCGCTGCTACCAGGAAGTGCGGATGCAATCCTTTGAGCGCGCACGCCCCGTCGCGACCCCGGCGGGAGACTGGCCGGAGGGCGCCGCCTGCGGGCGGGGCGGCGAGAGGCGTCCAGGCCGCCACCCAGGCGCGCGGGAGAGGGGCCGGGGTCGAGGCTGGCACAGGGGACGCCCCGAGGGTGTAGGGTGGAAGATGAGACCCCCCCCCCTTTTGTGTGCCGGGCCTTCAGATACTCCCACCCCCAGCCCTGCCCAAGGAGCTCCCATCTCCTCAGCAGGGTCGGCACGGGGCCATTGCAGTTTCCTCCAGATGAGGGTATACATAGGGTGACAGAACCTGATATAAACAACCACCTGTAATGCACTATGAATTCACATTTAAAATAAAAATCCGCAAATTGCATATTTGGAAATAGCACACTTATACTGCATTGCCTTTCTTTGTGACATTACTAATTTGTTATATTCAACAAATATTTGTCGAGCACCTACGACTTGCCAATCATTTAAACATTTAAAATATAGTGCAGGGAACTCCCTGGAAGTCCAGTGGTTAGGACTCTGCGCTTCTACTGCAAGGGCCACAGATTCGATCCCTGGTTGGGTAAATAAGTGCCGCATGCCCAGCGGCGCGGCCAAAAACAAGAAAAAAGAAAAGAAAAACCCAGCACAGTTTCCTCCTCCTCCTTTTCCTGAAGAGCCTTCAATAAGTGGAATGGGCTGGCCCTATCTTAACCTCCCAGAAAGCTTTTACTGGTCTTGCAAGGAACTTAGCAACGGCCCGCCCAAAGGTGCAGTAAGAACTGAACCGTGATAGAAATAAGTGTGGGCTGCTAGAGGGCCTGAGAAGCGGCTTGACCCAACCTGGGAAGGTCAGAGAGGAATTTCTGGAGAAGGGGACATGTGTGCTGAGTCCTGAAGGACTACAGGATTCACCAGGATGTGAAGTATTTCAGCCAAGATTCCACTGTGAGCAAAGCCAGAAGCCAAAAGCTGGCCAGAGAGTGCATGTTCTGACAGAGGAATAGCAAGTGAGTCAGTAGAGCTGAGAAGAAGAGGATGTGAACTGAGTTAGAGCAGGGGGTGTGGGGACCAGATCATGCTCCTATCACAAATAACAGCTGCTGACATGTATACACTGATGTGTATAAAATGGGTGACTAATAAGAACCTGCTGTATAAAAAAAATAATAATAACAGCTGCCGTCTATGGAGTGTATAGCATAAAACAGGAACTGGACATGCATCACTTCAAACTATGTGGTCGGGTTATTACTCCCCTTTAAAGAAGAGGAAAACGAGGACTAGGAATGTGAGGTGTCTTGCTACTGACAGGACTGGGGGGAGGTCTCTCAAGAGCTAGCCTGCACTTTTCATGGCTCTTTCCAGGTCAATCCAGGAGGCTGAATTATCTTCAAATGTTCTCAGCATCCTCAAGTATCCCCCGGTGCCCACTGCTGTCTCTCCATTCCAAAGCCTGTGTCAACAACTGCCCTCAGACCCGCGCCTGCCTAGAACAGATGCCAGAGTGTACGGCTGTGCACACCAGACTCTTTCCCAAGGGGAACTCGGTTTCAGGGGCTGGTGGAGGGACTGTGGAAGAGCCCCTTCTTGTTCCCTAATAGCCATTCTCTCCTTCTTTCATAATAATAGAATTGAAGCTGAGCCCAAGCCTGCTTAGAACAAAGACTACATTTCCCTTCCTCTCTTGCAGCAAAATATCAACACATCAACGGTGGTGCCCAGAGCCCCTAGAATCCATTTGATCCAGCAGTACTTCTGAGGCAGCTGTTTCCTCCCCAACATCTTTGATCTGTCAGATATTTTTCATGGGGCAGACACTGCTTACTGTCTCCTCAATATCCAATCCTCCTTCTTCCCTTCGAAGAGAACTCAGATTTTGTGCCAGGAGGCGACGCGCCGGGCTGAAATGCTCACCTTCCCAGAAGTCCTTGCGGGGCAGTCACACGGATCGACTGCTGAGGTGGAGGGGGAAGTTGCCTAGAGAGTCCTGAGAAGGTTTTTGCTTTCCTGAAGCGGACACCACCGATTTTCTCCTTCTGTTTTATTCTGGCTGTGAGGTTGCTGGGAGCTTGGAGGGTGAGCAACCATTTTATGACCACAGGACAACACACAAGAGAAAAGGAGGAAAAGCACCTACGGCAGACTGCTGAGCTCCAGACTTCTTATTACATGAGAAAAATAATCCCCTTACTTTTTAAAAAAATATAAATTTATTTATTTTTGGATGCATTGGGTCTTCATTGCCGCACGTGGGCTTTTTCTAGTTGTGGTGAGCAGGGGCTACTCTTTGTTGTGGTGCGTGGCCTTCTCATTGCGGTGGCTTCTCTTGTTGTGGAGCACGGGCTCTAGGCTCATGGGCTTCAGCAGTTGTGTGGTCTGGGCTTCAGCAGTTGTGGCACGCAGGCTCTAGAGCACAGGCTCAGTAGTTGTGGGGCACAGGCTTACTTGCTTCGCGGCATGTGCGATCTTCCCGGACCAGGGATCGAACCCTTTTCCCCTGCACTGGCAGGTGGATTCTTAACCACTGTGCCACCAGGGAAGTCCCCCCTTACTTGTTTAAAGCATTCTTGGTTAAGGTTTGTTGCAAGCAATCCTAATGGATACACTATTCTTTCCAAAAAAAGCCTCAAAAATCAATCCACCAACCCTACCTAATACAGTGTGATAGCAGAAAGAGGGTGGGATTGGCATGAGACAATCTATGAATTTCAGCTCTTCCATTTATTTAGCTAATGACCTTGGGCAATTTTGTAAAATTAGATTACGTATTGTAAAATTAGAAATTGTCATCAAAATACAAGGCATAGTGCTTCCTGGCATATGGTGAGTGATTAATAAATGATCAGTTTAGAGCCTCCACCAAATGGATGTCTGGCCAATATGTAGATTCAGAATCATATATCCACTTACCAGTTTCACCCCTTAGACAAATCTTTTGTCTATTCAGCTCTTAGATGCTTTGTAATAGCAAAGTCACTCTTAAAGTTTCAGTGAAAACCAGCCCTTGCCTAGCGTCTTGTTTCCTCATCTCCTAGACAATATACACTCTACCAAAATTTTTTAAAAGGAAAAGAATAGAAGCATAGACTTTGTAGTGACCAGCCATGAATTACTGGTACACTAGTTTAGCAGGTACATATGCATATTTCTGTTTGACTCTCTTTTTTTAAATAAGAAACTCTAATTTCAATGCTTTGAGGTTTGTATTTTTAATTACCAAGCAAGATGTTTTAAATGGTCCAAAAAATACGCTTTTGTTGAAACTACAACATATCCCTTTACGCTGAAATTGAATAACATTAAAAATTACTATCATTCACTTTGGCTTTTAATTTTTTTTAAATTTATTTATTTTTGGCCACGTTGGGTCTTTTGTTGCTGCGCGCGGGCTTTCTCTAGTTGCAGCGAACGGGGGTTACTCTTTGTTGCCATGCTTGGGCTTCTCATTTGGTGGCTTCTCTTGTTGCGGAGCCCGGGCTCCAGGCACCCGGGCTTCAGCAGTTGTGGCTTGTGGGCTCCAGAGAGCAGGCTCAGTAGTTGTGGTGCACGGGCCCAGGTGCTCCACAGCATGGGATCCTCCCGGACCAGGGATCGAACCGGTGTCCCCTGAATTGGCAGGTTGACTCCTAACCACTGTGCCACCAGGGAAGCCCTTGGCTTTTAATTTTAAAAATAATACATTCTTTCAATCACTACAGAAGTTTTTAAGTTAAAAAAAAAAAGGACCGTAATTTATTTAACCTGCCTTCTATTAATGGACATTTAGGTTATCTCTAGTTTATCTCAGTTACAAATGACATCGCCTTGAACATCTTTGACCCTACACTTTTGCCCATTTGTGTAATCTGACCACATCTCCCCACTTCACAGCTTGCTCCCTAGGTCCCGGCCCCCGTCCATCTCTTGACTGGATTGTTGGAATAGCCTCCTGAATGGTTCCCGTTTTTGTCCTTGTCCTCCTTCAACCCATCTGCAATGCAGCAGCTGGAATAGTCTTTTTTTTTTTTTTTTTGGCCGCGCTGCACGACTTGCAGTATCTTAGTTCCCCGACCAGGGATTGACCCACAGCAGTGAAAGCGCGGAGTCCTAACCACCGGACCGCCAGGGAATTCCCTGGAATAGTCATTTTAGAATGTAGGTCAGATATTGTCCCTCTGTGGTCAAAACTTTCCAGTGGCTTCCCTCTCATTCAGAGTCAAAGTCAAAGTCCTTTATATACCCTGAGAAAACCATAATTCAAAAAGAGTCATGTAGCAAAATGTTCATTGCAGCTCTATTTACAATAGCCAGGACATGGAAGCAACCTAAGTGTCCATCGACAGATGAATGGATAAAGAAGATGTGGCACATATATACAATGGAATATTACTCAGCCATAAAAAAGAATGAAACTGAGTTATTTGTAGTGAGGTGGATGGACCTAGAGTCTGTCCTACAGAGTGAAGTAAGTCAGAAAGAGAAAAACAAATACCGTATGCTAACACATATATATGGAATCTAAAAAAGAAAGAAAGAAAAAAAATGGTCAGAAGAACCTAGGGACAAGACAGGAATAAAGATGCAGACCTACTTGAGAATGGACTTGAGGATACGGGGAGGGGGAAGGGTAAGCTGTGACAAAGTGAGAGAGTGGCATGGACATATATACACTACCAAATGTAAAACAGATAGCTAGTGGGAAGCAGCCGCATAGCACAGGGAGATCAGCTCGGTGCTTTGTGACCACCTAGAGGGGTGGGATAGGGAGGGTGGGAGGGAGGGAGATGCAAGAGGGAAGAGATATGGGGACATATGTATATGTATAACTGATTCACTTTGTTATAAAGCAGAAACTAACACACCATTGTAAAGCAATTATACTCCAATAAAGATGTTAAAAAAAACACAAAAAACAAGGTCCTTACAATGGCCTATAGAGCTACACTGTCGGCCCCCATTGCCGTTACCTCTCTGTACCATCCCCTTCCATACTCCCCTCTCTGCTACAGCCAGATGAGGAGCTTCCTTGTTTGTTTTTCTGTTTTAATATGCCAGGTAGACTTCTGCCTCAGGGCCTTTACACTTGCTATCTCTTTTTGGAACTCTCTTCTTCCAAATAACACATGACTTAATCCTTCACCTTTTTCAGGTCTTTACTTATTTTTGTTTTTAATAGTTAACAATTATGGAGAGGTTAACATGGCGAGGCATCTGGTCCTAAGTGTTTTACATGTATTACTTCATTTAATCATTACAACCACCCTAAATTTTATGATCCCCATTTTATAGATGAGGAACTTGAGGCACAGAGAGATGAAAGAATTTGTCCAAGACCCACAGCTTGTAAAGAAGAGAACCAGGATTTGAGTATTCAAAGCCACTACACTTTACCATACTTGTAGTAAATGGAGAACCTCTCAGGAGCTGCTAACATCCTTTCTGCTCAAGCATCTTGCTCAAGATCTGAAGAGCCACGTTTCTTCAAATCCTGGGTTTTGGAGGTTGTAGTTATTTCCTTGCTTATATAGATAGACTTGTCTAAGTTTTTTATTGTTGTTTTCTCTCTTTCATTTCAGTATATTTCCTGGAGAAGCCCAGCATTACACACTGTACTTCAACTTTACCAGAAATCTTTAGTAGCATTATTTGCAAGAAAATTGCAAAGTAGCTACTGACTCCCCTACCCTGGGCCCTGTCCAATTCAGTAACCACTAGTCACTTATGACTATGAATTAAGGCCTTAAAATATTAGTAGTCCAAATTCAGATATGCTGGAACTATAAAATACACACTGTATTTCAAAGACTTAGCACAAAAGAAAGAATGTAAAATATCTGGATAATAATTGTTTATATTGATAACCGTGTTGGAATGATAATATTTTATACATACTAGGTTAAATGAAATATAATATTAAAATTCATTTCATTTGTTTCTTTTTACAATGTGGCTACTAAAAAATGTAAAATTAATACATGTGGCTCACATTATATTTCGATTGGGCAATGCTGCTCTAGGGTTTCCTTTCCTGCAGCTATGGTTTAGGCAAGTGGGGGGGAGGGCAATATATACGCACAAGAAAGGAATTTAATTATACTGGCGGAGAACTTGCTGAGAGGGAAACAAAAGGCAGAGGTAGTATGCTCAAGACGCAGGACAGACCCATCGCATTCCCTTGTCAAAACTTTCCCCACGTGGGCATAATTTCTTGCCTGTGCAAATGCCGCCCATACTCCATGCCAGTCCTCCTGTCTTTTCTCTGGTCAAACCACACACAGCCTATTCTTCTTTCTGGTTCCTGTGTCCCCAGGGATCTTGCTGACCAAGTCGTATTTATTTCTTCTATTGATTCCATGTATTCTTCACCAACAGAACACAACATTCAAAATATTCCCAAACATGTTAGCTTCAAAATAAAACCGGGGTGGGGGAGGGGAGGGGGTGGAGGTCGATGGCAAATATAAATGAAACAGGTTGGCTATGAGCTGGTCATTGTGGAAGCAAGGACCCGGGTACATGGGGGTTGTTACACTCTTTGGTCTACTTTGGTATGTGACTGAAATTTTCCTTAATAAAAAGTTTAAAACAAATTCCCAACTATGCATAATTAATACAAAAGCCCTTTTCATGGTTCAGGGTCCACACATGTAATTTACCCTAACAATTTCTCCCTTTTAAAATGTAATAAATTTCCTTTTGGTCAGAACCCATCTGCAAGAGGTAAGCAGACAAGATACAGTGTACAATGAAGGAAACGATGCAGAGCTTTCAGTTTGGCTGAGAAGACAGGCTAAGTTCATGGCAGGCAGTAGCTTCACAACTTGAAAGTTTCCTGTTTATATTTTTTATAGGAAAGCTTTGGTACAAAGTCCAAATTCAGTGGCTAGTGCCTTGGGCCCACAGGAACCTAGCCTTATCAGTAACAGGTTTTTCAACAGCTGCTGTTTTCCCATGAAAGCGTGCCCACATCGCTTCTGAAACCAGGACATCAAGTGGAAAGCACTGATGAATTATTGTATGTTTCCTGCAGTACCACTGAGCCCCAGCATAGAGTGTAGGGGTGCTCCCTCTGAAGTTAGACTTCCTGGTTTCAAATCCTGGGTGACTGAGGGTTGCCTAAGTTTTTAATGCCTTGGTGGTTTTTAAGGTAAATCTGTAAAATGGGAATAATAAGGCATATCTCAAAGGGTGTTGTAATGATTAAATGAAATCATGTGTGGAATATGCTTTATACCATACCGGCCCAAAGGAAGGACCCAATAAATGGTAGCTGTTGTTTTTACAGCAAACTCCTGTTTATTCTTAGCTGTTCGACACTTTAAAAATTGTCTAACTAATTAAATACTCTGGTTCCTATATATAAAACATGCGAAATTACCAATTTTTGAATAGTTAAATGACTGTCTTTTCCACTAGACTTGGCTCTCTGAGGGTAGGATCCATGTATTATTCAGTTTGAACTCTCAGTGTCCAGCATAATGCATCTCGTAATCTTTGAAAGACATCACCTTGAATATAACAAAATACACTTACAATTTAAGGTCTAAACATTGCTCTTACGGTTATAAAATGTTTAGGACACTGGTTTATAAGCAATTTATAACGTGAAGTGGATGTGGCTTTTGTGTTTACCTTTCTTGGGGAACTCATTCAATAAATATTTATTAAGTGCCTCCTGTAAGGAAGGGATCGTGTGCTGGGTGCCTCATTAAAGAAGAAGGCAGACACAACTCTTATGCCCGGAATTTATTTTTAACAGGGGAGACACCTTTGCATGACCACTTACAAAATTACGTATGTATAGTTGGAGGAGAAGCACAGGGGACTGAGAGAGCAGACGAGGGGGCACTGAGCCTTAGTGTAGGGACCTCTTGAGAAGTGATGTGCAGGGTGATGGCAGCGCAGGAGTAGCTGAAGCTGAGCAAAGAGGGTGAAAGAGGATAAAGAATGGGCTTTCTGGGCCCTGAATACAGTCCAGCCTGAAGGCCTCAGGGTCGTAAGGAGACAACATAAAATGCTGGAGGAACTGAGAGAGGCTGGTATGACTGGGTCTGGGGAGGGGGAATAGCAAATTGTGATCTGTATTTGGAGGAGTCAGCAGGGATCAGGTCACGGCAGTTCACTGGAAGATTTAGAATTTCATTCTGAAGGCATGAAGAGATCCTCCCTAAAAGCTATGACTTCTGGAATTCATTTCAAATAACCCAAGAACATTGGAGAAAGTAGGTGGGGTATATATGAAATGAAATTGGCCATTCACTGATTTGTTGAAACTGTGTGATGAATATATGGAAGTTTATTATACTCTATTTTTGTGAATATTTGAATTTTTCTATAATTAAAAAAACCCCAGAAATCCCTCCAGCTACAATAAAGAGAAAGGATTAAGAACAGATGTGAGGAGACCTGACTTTGCTATAGGCCAGGTGAAAAAGAAGACAGTCTTGAACTAAGGTGGTAGCCGTAGGATTTGAGGGAAGTGAATAGATTCTAGTGATAATCGAGAAGTCTAATAGATGGAGTTTGGTGATTGATTAGATGTGAGGGAGGGAGAGTGGGAGCTATCATGAATGGGTCCTTGTTTTCTGCTTTGAGCAATTAGGTAGAGAAGCTCTCCTGAGGATGAGTGGCCTGCAAAGGGAAGATTCTGGTAGAGTCTTAATATTTCCTCCCATTAACTCCATCTACCTTCTCAAGGTTTAATGTAATTCAACAAACATTTGCTGCATTCCACGTGTTAGGCAGTATACTGGGATGTGTGGAGTGGGGTAAAGAGGAATATGCAATTATAAAAACAATAAGCTTGGGTTTCCCTGGTGGCGCAGTGGTTGAGAGTCCGCCTGCCGATGCAGGGGACACGGGTTTGTGCCCCGGTCCGGGAAGATACCACATGCCGTGGAGCGGCTGGGCCCGTGAGCCATGGCCGCTGAGCCTGCGCGTCCGGAGCCTGTGCTCCGCAACGGGAGAGGCCACAACAGTGAGAGGCCCGCATACGGAAAAAACAAACAAACAAAAAAACAATAAGCTACCATTAACTGAGTATCTGTGATGAGAGAGGCATTTTACACACGTATCCCATAATCCTCACAGCATCCCTGCAAAGCAGACATTATTAGGCCCATTGTACAGATGAGGAAACTGAGGTCTGGAGAGCTTATATAACTTGCCCAAATTCACAGCAGGAGTGAGATGGAAGTCAAGTCAACTTTTTTGGCTCCAAAGCCTGCGGTCTTTCCACTACATAATACTGCCTCATGGGAATCTGAAAAGGCAGGTGGAGACGTTCCAAAGACAATTCTATCCACATCACAGTTGTTTTTCTCAGACTTGTACAGTTTCATGATTAAAAGGGATTACAATGCTAATACGCTGCCTGGAAATTAATGTATGTAAATTCTGAGATAGGTCAAGCCAGTTCATCACCTCCATCATAAAGAATCCACAGTGATCTCTCAATCAAGTTCAACTATCTTTTCCCGGATGATACATTTAGCCCTTTGAATCCAATTACTGGAATAATGTTCCAGAGTTTTATGTGTTTCTGCCCTAGGGGACGGGACCATTATTGTTTCAAGATGAGCAGCAGGCAAGATATCTAGTACTTTCTTTTCCCTGCTGTGACTTCAGAGACTGTACAAAATGTTTGTCAAATGTTCCTATGCCTGCATTTATTTATTTTTTAAGTCTAGGCAATTATTTAGGCAGTAAAATATATGCAAAAGTTAAGTTTGTTTCAGGGACATAAGGCAAAATGTGGGGCCTTTTTTCCTCTTAACTTTTTTTATCATGGAAAATTTTAAACAGGCCAAAAAATAGAAGATTATAAGGAACCCCCATGTTCCCGGCACCCAGCTTCAACAATGATTAACTCACGGCCACGCTTGTTTCATTTGTACCCACCCACTTCCTCCCACATGCTTGTTCAGAAGCAAATCCCTGACTTGGTATCATTTCATCTGTAGATGTTTCAGTATGTACCTTTAAGAGATAAGAACTCTTTGGGGGCAGACTGTTTTGTCGAGCACTTCCTGAGACTGGTTTGTGGGAACATTTGCCAAGAAAGGGCTCAGATGTTTTCCAGAAAGCTGCACTGTGAGAGGTGGGGAGCGAGGTCAGAGGAGATGGCTGGTGGGCAGGGAGGCTTTGGGTGAATGTGGGAGCAGCCAGGGCAGCGCCAGGGCCCACTCAGGGCGAGTCAGTTCTTCAGCTTTCGGCCTCCACTCTTCATTGTTAGCTCTCTCCATGTTTGGTGAACTGAGTCTTAGTTAGTGTTTTAATGACCCCCATGGGAGAAACTCAGCGGAGGTGGCAATTCGGTGACTGCCTTTTGAAGTACCTGTCTCATCTGCCTTGTCCTTTCGGTATGGCCAGCTCGCTTTAATGGGACCAGTAACAAGGCTCCCCAGGAAAGCCGACTGTCAACTCCCTGAGGGTAGAGTCTGGATACACGGTTTTCTCCCCATAATACCTGGCAGACTGTTTAGCACATAGTAAGTGCACAGAAAATGGTTGTCCAATAAAGGAAGGGAGGAAGGAAGGCCTGAACAACTAACTGAAAGAATGCCGGAGTTTTAGAAATGGCTAAAGGTGACAATAAACCAAGCAGCAAGAAAAAAAAAAAAAGAAAATCTATGGAGAGTGCGGTAGGCAGAATCACGGCCCCCTCAAAGGTGTCCACATTCCAATCCCCAGAACCTGGGAATGCGCTGTCTTATTCAGCAAGAGGGACTGTGTAGATGTGAAAGCTTAAGGATCTCAAGGTGGGGAGTTTCTCATGGATTATCTGGGTGGGCCCCATGTAATCACCAGGGTCCTTAAAAGGAAAGAAGGCAAGAGAGTCAGAGGAGATGTGACAACGGAAGCAGAAGTTGGAGTGAGGTGAGTACTGGCTTTGAAGATGGAGGAGACAGGCAGCCTCTGGAAGCTGGAAAAGGCAAAGAAACAGATGCTCCCCCAGAACCTCCAGAAAACAGCCCTGCTGACTCCCTGATTTTAGCCCCCATGGCCCATGTCAGACTTCCAACCTCCAGAACTGTGACCTGTTTAGAATATGTCCCTAAGGCCATCCTGTTGTCTCTACATTAAAAACATATTCTGATCTGCCCTGTTTCCCGTCTCCACGCTGCCCCCTAATGCACACCACCCTCCTCTCCTGTGCTACAGCCTCCTGACTGCAGTCCACTCTCCACAGAGCTGCTGGGGTGAGGGTGAGGGCTTGCCACCAGCGCACAGGCTCGTCTGCACCTGGCCTCACCCATTCCATGCTCACCTCCCTCACGGTGCCGCATTCTGAGCCGAGTTCCTTCCTGCCTGCAGGCCTTGGCACTGCTGGTCCCCTCTCTGGAGCCATTTCCCAGGATCTTTGCGTGACTGGACCCGATTAGGTGTCTATTTAAATGTCACTTCCTCCAAGGGACCTTCCGGAAGCCTGATGTGAAGTTCTGGCCTCGCCCTCCTCCTGCTGTCTGTGCGATCTCAATTTCTTCAAGAACACATTGCTTTCTACAATTACTGTTTGTATGCTTGTTTACTATTTCACCTCACTGAAAAATAGGCTTCTAAGGGCCTGGGAGCCTTGTCTGTCTTGTACTCGCTGTACCCACAGTTCTTGGAATTGCCTGTCTCATTGGTATTTATCAGCGATTTATATTTACTGAACGATGGACAGATGGATGGATGGATGGATAGATGATTGGCTAGTAGGGCTGAAGGTGGACCAGAGATTAAGATCCTCATGTGACTGGGTAGCCTTCTGAGGGTACCTGATGAGCAAGGAATTCATCATGCACACGACACCTGGGTGGACACTGGTAGAGTGTTGGATGCGTCCCTGCCAGCGTCGCTCACCTCACCTTCCAGTCCAACCTACCAGGTGCCTGGTGTCCCCTTCCTGTAAAAAGAAGGAGATGGCTTACGAAACAGAGTCTGTTGGTGACAGTTGACTGAACCAGAGAGGAGGAGGCTCCGAGGGGTGAAGCAGTGACAGCTGGAGCCAGACAGAGGGCAGCCAGGGCAAGACGACGTGACATCAGGAGGGTGACGACAGGGGCAGGAACTATGGCAGGAAGGGTGACAGTTGCATAGCAAGGAAGGGATGGGTATAGAGCGTGGGTATTCCCTGAGCACGGGTGACGGGTGCAGGGAGCATGTCAGGGTCACAGAAGGACCAAGCACAAAGGCTTTTGTAGTGGGGCTATTTGTCATGTCACAAGTCTAATCTGGTTCTGAGCTTTTGGTTACTGAAGTGGATGCTGTAGTTTTGTGAGCTAGGACTGTTTAATCAAGAGGGTTGTGATCTCCTATTGCTTGGAGGAGAGGGTGACTTAAAAACAACAAATCCAGGCTTCCCTGGTGGCGCAGTGGTTGAGAGTCCACCTGCCGATGCAGGGGACACGGGTTCGTGCCCAGGTCTGGGAAGATCCCATATGCCGCGGAGCGGCTGGGCCCGTGAGCCATGGCCGCTGAGCCTGCGCGTCCAGAGCCTGTGCTCCACAACGGGAGAGGCCACAACAGTGAGAGGCCCGCGTACCGCAAAAAAAATAACAAAAACCCCCCAAATCCTTCCCTGTGGGACGTGTCGTAAGCCAGCTTGTCTTCCATCTGAACATCCAAAGTCTTAGAGGTGACCATGTGTTTTTTCCCCCACAGACAGGAAGTTACTATTTCAGAATGAGAGACCCAGCTGTTTGAATTTTCTGCAGCAATTAAAGACATCAGCTTGGGACAACACCGGTTCAACCCAAGCCACCTCCAGGATACTTGCTTTTGCTGGCAGCAACCCTGGAGGAATCATCTCTCTGGCTTGTAAGAAACCAATTTACTTGAGATCTGAGCTACTATCCAAAACCGCACTAAGGTGGCTAATGCAGGCCAGCTACGCTAAGGAATCCTGCAGCTAGGCAGCTCTTCAGATATTGATCCTGTCATTTTGGAGAAGTCTCATAGCTGGTGCTCTCAGACCTCCACCTGAGTTGAGCAGCAGGCCCTGTGGATGATCAGTCATTTCCTTATTAATTAGGTACTTCCTATGTGCTCAGGACTGTGCTAGATGCTTTGGGTAGAAGTATAGTGAAAAAAGCATTAGAATGGGAGTTGCGTAACCTGGGTACTACCCCTCTGGCTCCCCCATTAGCTAGTAGCACGACCTTTGGGAAATCCATTTAACCTGTCTGTGCAAATGTTTCTTCATGTGTAAAATGAGAGAAGCAGACTGTGTCCCTTTAAAATCTCCTCCAGTTCTTCAATTCTAGATTCTAAGAAGTAGAAAAATCATATCTAGAGATTTTAATTGAATATCCACTAAGTGCAAGAGACTGTGAAAATGTTAGATTCCTCAAATGCCTTGGTTAAAACAGCAGGTAATATTGTTTGTGAGGTTATAACATAAAAGGGACTTCCAAATTATGTGACTTAATTAACAAAATGTTCCACCCGGAAGAGACTTGACACAGGAGTTAGGTGTTGCGTCATTCTAGGACCCCTGCTGAAGTGAAGCAAAGGGCTGAGAGTCCCCACAGCTGTCCTGCCCATGTCTTGGAAGTCATATCTCATGGATAATTCAGTCTTAAATCTCTGCATTCATTTAAAAAAATCAATAACCAACTCAAGTTGAGTTAAGCAAGAAGGTGAAATACTTTGGCACATGACACTGAAATGTCAAAGGACTGGCAGGGTTTGGCATAGTTTGATCCAGGAATTCAGTGATGTCCCCAGGACTTGGCTTGTCTCTATCTCTCTTGTCTGCTCCTCTCCACACTGGCATCATTTTCAGGCTCCATATGTTAGCAAGATGGTGCCAGGAGCTCCAGTTTCAGCCAGTCTGCACTAATAGCTGCCACACAGGTCCTGGAATTCACTCTGGTTAGACTAAGTTGGGAATGACTTCAAATAAGAAGTGACATTTGAGCTGGAACTTAAATGAACTGTGAGAACTTATGAGTCATTGGTGGGACAGAGGAAACAGTCCAGGCAAAGGCAGAAGAATATATGAACGCTTGGTGTGTTTAGGGAAAATCCAAAACTCCAGTTGATCAGAAGCATGTGTGGTGGGCCTTAGGGGAAGTGAACAGTGACGTGCCCAATTTTTATCCAGAATTTTAGGCAGCATCCATACCCAATTCCTTTCCTTCTAATCTACCTACATCACTTGAATTATTTTTATGAGTTGAAAATGTCACCAAATAAACTACAAAAGTTTGACTGAAAAAGACTGCCACCCCCAGGGTTAACAAGTTATATTAAGTTTTTAGGAAAAGTAGGCAATGAGTTCACATTTCCAGTCCAAACCCTTGGTCCTTTTTGAAAGGGAGAGTATCATTCGAAGTTTCCACCCTGTTGGACCTGGGAGTGATATTTGCCTTTAAGCCTACTAAGGCCCTGATTGGTTTTCTGTCTTGGCTTTGGCTCCCCTGGAAGCAGGCCCTGAGATAAGGACTTGAGTGTATGTAGTTCATTGGGCAGTGATCTCAGGAAACACCAGCTGGGGAGTAGGAAAGACAAGGAAGGTGTTATGAGTTGAATTGTATTTCCCCAAAATTCATATGTTGAAGTCCTACCCACCTCCCACCCCGTACCTCAAAATGTGACCTTATTTGGGAATAGGATATTGCACATGTAATTAGTTAAGTTAGGATGAGGTCATATGAGGTAGAGTGGGCCCTAATCCAATATAACTGATGTCCTTATCAAAAGGGGAAATTTGGACACAGACACACACACAGGTAGAACACCATGTGAACATGAAAGCAGAGACTGGGGTAATGCTTCTACAAGCCAAGGAACACCAAAAATTTCATGCAAACCACCAGAATATGGGTTAAAGGGATGGAACAGATTTTTTTTTTTTCCTACAGCCTTCAGAAGGAACCAACACTGCTGACATTTTGATCTTGGACTTCTAGCCTCCAGAACTGTGAGACAATACATTTCTGTTGTTCAATCCACCCAGTCTGTGGAACTTTATTATGGCAGTCCTAGCAGACTAATACAGAAGGGAAGGTGTCAATAAAGGATGTGTTATCAGGCAAGTTACCAGTGTGACCAAATGGAGAAAGAACTCTGCAGACAGTGTAGAACTCAAAATTATCCTGCCAGATACAACTCAACAGTAAAAGGACACCCCAATTTAAAAATGGGCAAGGATAGATATTTCTCCAAAAAATACATGCAAATGGCCAGTAAAGTACAAGAAAAGATGTTTAACATCTGTCTTAGTCTGTTCCAGCTGCTATGACAGAATACTATAGACTGGGTGGCTTAAATAACAGACATTTATTTTTCACAGGTCTAGAGGCTAGAAGCCCAAGATCAGGGTACCGGCATGATCAGGTTCTTGGAGACGACCCTCTTCCTGGTTTACAGATGACTGTCTTCTTGTATCTCATATGGAGGAGAGAGAGGGGGCTAGCTCTCTTCCTCTTCTAATAAGGACATTAATCCCACCATGGGACCCCATCCTCATGACCTAATTACCTCCCAAAGTCCCCACCTCCAAATACCATCATATTAAGGCTTCAATATATGGATTCTGGGGAACACAAACATTCAGTCCATAGCAACATCATTAGTCATTAAGGAAATGCAAATCAAAACAGCAATGAGATACCACTTCACACCCACTAGGATGGCTAATGATAAAAAACATGGCAAGTACCTCCCTGGTGGCGCAGTGGTTAAGAATTTGCCTGCCAGGGCTTCCCTGGTGGCGCAGTGGATAAGAATCTGCCTGCCAATGCAGGGGACAGAGGTTTGATCCCTGGTCCGGGAAGATCCCACATGCCTTGGAACAACGAAGCCCATGCGCCACAACTATTGAGCCTGTGCTCTAGGGCCCGCGAACCACAACTACTGAAGCCCGTGTGCCTAGAGCCCGTGCTTTTCAACAAGAGAAGCCACCGCAATGAGAAGCCCGCGCATCACAATGAAGAGTAGCCCCCGCTCACCGCAACTAGAGAAAGCCCGCACGCAGCAACGAAGACGCAATGCAGCCATAAATAAATAAATAAATAAAAATTTAAAAAGAATCTGCCTGCCAATGCAGGGGACACGGGTTCGAGTCCTGGTCCGGGAAGATCCCACATGCTATGGAGCAACTAAACCCGTGTGCCACAACTACTGAGCCTGTGGTCTAGAGCCTGTGAGCCACAACTACTGAAGCCCGTGCACCTAGAGCTGTGCTCTGCAACAAGAGAAGCCACTGCAATGGGAAGCTTGTGCATCACTACGAAGAGTAGTCCCCGCTCGCTGCAAATAGAGAAAGCCTGCACGCAGCAATGAAGACCCAACACAGCCATAAATAAATAAATAAATAAATAAATAAATAAATAAATAAAATTTATTTTAAAAAGTTTAATCTTAAAAAATATGGCAGGGGCTTCCCTGGTGGCGCAGTGGTTGAGAGTCCGCCTGCCGATGCAGGGGACACGGGTTCGTGCCCCGGTCCGGGAAGATCCCACATGCCACGGAGCGGCTGGGCCCGTGAGCCATGGCCGCTGAGCCTGCGCGTCCGGAGCCTGTGCTCCGCAATGGGAGAGGCCACAACAGTGAGAGCCCCGCATAACGCAAAAAAAAAAAATATGGCAATAACAAGTGTTAGGATATAGAGAAATTGGAATCCTCATACGTTGCTGGTGAAAACTTTAGTGCAGCTGCTTTGGAAAACAGTTTACCAGTTTCTCAAAAAGTTAAACAGAGAGTTATCATATGACCCAGCCATTCCACTCCTAGGTATTTACCCAAGAGAATAAAAAATATATGTCCACACAAAAACATGAATGCTTATAGCAGCATTATTCATAATAGCCAAAAGTGAAAACAACCCAAATGTCCATCAATTGATAAATGGATAAACAAAATGTGGTATATTCATAAAATGGAATATTATTGAGCAATAAAAAGAATGAAATACTAGTATGTGCTCAACATGAATGAATCTTGAAAAAACGTTAAGTGAAAGAAGCCAGGCGCAAAAGGCTTCATACTGTATGATTCCATTTATATGAAATTCCCCAAAAGACAAATCCATAGAGATCAAAAGTAGATTAGTGATTGCTAGGGGCTGGAGAGAGGATGGGATGAGGAGTGAGTGCTACCGGGTACTGAGTTTCTTTCTGGAGTGATGAAAATGTTCTGGAATTAAATAGGAGTAATGGTTGCACAACTGTATGATTATATTAAAAACTACTAAATTGTACACTTTAAAGTATGAGTTTTGGGACTTCCCTGGTGGCGCAGTGGTTAAGAATCTGCCTGCCAATGCAGGAGACACAGGTTAGAGCCCTGGTCCCTGAAGATCCCACATGCCGCAGAGCAACTAAGACAGCAAGCCACAACTACTGAGCCTGCGTGCCACAACTACTGAAACCCGCGTGCCTAGAGCCCCTGTTCTGCAACAAGAGAAGCCGCCACAATGAGAAGCCCACGCACCACAACGAAGAGTAGGCCCCGCTCGCTGCAACTAGAGAAAAGCCCACGCTCAGCAACAAAGACCCAATGCATGCAAAAATAAATAAATAAATATTTAAAAGAAGTATGAGTTTTATGATGTGTAATTTATATCTTGATTTTAAAAATGAGAGATAAGATCTTTAAAAATACTGTCCTGCCTGAAGGAGGAGGGAGCTGGAATATTTATCTACCTGCTCCCAGCAGTCATTGGTTGAAGTCTGCTCCTGGGATGTACTTAACTCCCTGGAATTTGTGGCCTGATTCATATGTGGACTCCAGGAGCCAGAAAGAGCCTGTGCGAGAGTTGCCACTTGGAAGTTGGGCCTAAATATTTTTAGGAACTATCCATTCCGAAAGTGTGGAGAGTTCCCTATGGGCTCATGGGCCAATGCTACTTGCCTTCCATGGTTATACAGTATTGACTTCTTCCTCCTGCTCTGTCCTCACACAAGTCAAAAGTAGTCCCTCAACTTGGAAGATGAAGTGTTATGTAGTGAGGGCTTTCCATGAAGTATTTACGATTTAATTCATTTTGAGATTATCCACAGTTGTTTTAGCTGCAAACAATGGAAACCAACCCAGGCTAGGATGGCTATTACAGCAGTAACAACAGATGGACAGCAACAAGTGTTAAGGAGGTCATAAAAGGTTGGAACCCTCATTTATAAAAGAAGATGAAGTGATTGTTAAAGTCTGAGTGGCTCTGAGACTTACTGGAAAAGCTGGAGGATAAGGCTCAAGCAGTGAGCTGCAGCCAGAGAAGCCACGCATCGGAGCCAGGGCCAGCGTCACGGAATTCTGCTTTGTTTCCAAGGCACACATTTTCAGCAGGTCAAGCTTGAAATGGTTAAGAACACACAGCAATTTCTAGATGAAGGCAGGATTAGACAGGGTTTTGAGTCCAGGGCTCCCTGAATCCAAAGTCCCTCATTCTTCCTTCTGCAAGTTTGCAATTTCTTCATAAGTAAAAGGACTGATGATGGCAGAAAGGTATCCGTGAACAATGATGCCACCGGGACCTGGGCAGTGTCCCTATGTGCCAGATGCAATTTAAATGGCATTGTTATTAAATGCAGCCACAATCTGCACTCATACATGTGTCTCAAACAACTAATTGCTGAAGGTGCCTGGCAGTTTTGTTTGCTGGCTACCACTGGTCCATGCCAAGCAGGTAAATGATTTACACCCCAGAGACAATGTCCTCAGGGCTTTTGACCCTCCTCCATTTTGTGTAAATCTCCAGCTTGGATTTTCTGGTCCTATTCTGTCTGCCTCCATTTCTAAAGCCCTTCCTTTATCCTTCTTTTTTTTTTTAAAACCCACATGATTCTGTGTGTCATCAAACCCTCTTTATTTTCAGTCATGTTTGTCCAAGGCCTTTAAATGCTAAGCTGCTCTGGAACAGCAGCTCTCACACCTATTGGTTTCTAGAGTCCTTAAATACTCTTTTCACAATTATTCAGGATGCTAAAAAGCTTTTTTTGT
Organism: Mesoplodon densirostris; assembly: GCF_025265405.1. NCBI lineage: Eukaryota > Metazoa > Chordata > Mammalia > Artiodactyla > Ziphiidae > Mesoplodon > Mesoplodon densirostris. Next base: position 93,161,695 of record NC_082665.1, on the reverse strand, counting down.
GGATTATTTCTGTCAATATTTTACTGCATTAGAAATTTAAAAAACAAAAATTTTTAAAATAGTTATTAATTAATTTTAAAATAACGATGAAAGAGATTACAGGTTAACATAAAATGTTATCATGAAAAATGTATTTTTCAAAACAAAAAATTTGTGAGGAGTGACTATTTTACATTGTAAACAAACCTCTTGAATGTCTGGGTTAATAGAAGAAAGGTTGGTTCTTATATCTGCCTCTGCATTTATTCTGTTGCCATATCACACTGGAAAACTCCACTATACACTGTGAGAGAATGGGAATGAAAAGGCAATAACTTCTTACTTAGCATTATTATGAAAATAATTTGACTTTGCAGATCTCCTGGAAGGGGACAACCAGGAGTTCCCCTGGACCATACGTTGAGAATTGCTGCCATTTTCCGAGCTCATCATTCCTTTGTGTAGATCCATACTTCCACCTGGCATCTTTTCATCCCATGTGAATAACTTCCTTTTACATTTCTTGCAATGTGGGTTTATAGGTTATGAATCCTTTCAACGTTTTGTATGTTTGAAAAAGTGTATTTTGTCTTAGTTTTTGAAAAATATTTTCACTGGGGTAGTAGAATTCTAAGTTGACAGTGTTTTATTTCAGTATTTTAAAGATGTTGCCCTACTGTCTTTTCACTAGCATTGTATCTTTTTTTAATTAAGGTATATTTGACACGTATCATTACATTAGTTTCAGGTGTACAAAATAATGATTTGATATTTGTATATATTGTGAAATGATCACTACAATAAGTCTAGTTAATGTCCATCATCATACATAGCCACATTTTTTTCTTGTGATAAGAGCTTTTAAGATCTACTCACTTAGCATCTTAAAAGATGAGGTTGTTCCACAGCTCGCTAGTGCTCAGTTAATTTTTTAAAAAATTATTTTAAAATAAGTATAGTCTCATGGGAAGTTGCAAAAACATACATAGAGTCCTTTGTACTCTTCTTCCAGTTTCTCCCAGTGGTATAACTGTAGAGCAGTATCAAATCCAAGAAAGTAACATTGGTACAATTCTATTAATTTACCAATTATCTGTATCTGTTAAAATACAGATAAGGTTTCATTTTCACCTTTTTTTTTTTTTTTTTTTTTTTTTTTTGCCGTACACGGGCCTCTCACTGTTGTGGCCTCTCCTGTTGTGGAGCACAGGCTCCGGACGCGCAGGCTCAGCGGCCATGGCTCACGGGCCCAGCCGCTCCGCGGCATGTGGGATCTTCCCGACCGGGACACGAATCCGTGTCCCCTGCTTCGGCAGGCGGACTCTCAACCACTGTGCCACCAGGGAAGCCCCGTTTTCACCATTTTAACATACATTCATTTTTGTTTGTGTGTATAGTTCTATGTATTTTATCTTATGCATAGATTCATGTAACCACCACCACAATAAAGATGTAAAACTGTTTCATCACCACAAAAGAACTCCCTTGTGCTACCCTTTTATATTCAACCACCATCCCTGTCTCCTGGTAACCATTAAACCATTCTCCATTTCTGTAGTTTTGCATTTTGAGAATATCACATAAATGGAATCATTATGTAGATAACATTTTCAACTTTACCAATGAAACCATCTGAACCTGGAATTTTCTTGTGAGAAGGTTTTAAAATACAAATTTAGTTATAAAAAATGGATATAACAGTATTCAGGTTATCTATTTCTTCTTTTTTTAAAATAGATCTTTATTGGAGTATAATTGCTTCAAAATACCGTTTAGTTTCTGTTGCACAACAAAGTGAATCAGCCATATGCATACACATGTCCCCATATCCCCTCCTTCTTGAGCCTCCCTCCCATCCTCACTATCCCACCCCTCTAGGTCATCGAAAAGCACTGAGCCGATCTCCCTGTGCTAGCTATGCTGCTGCTTCCTACCAGCCAACTATTTTACATTCGGTAGTGTATATATGTCAATGCTACTCTCGCTTCGCCCCACCTTTGCCCTCCCACCCCATGTCATCATGTCCATTCTCTGTGCCTACCTCTTTATTCCTGCCCTGCAACTAGGTTCATCAATACCATTTTGTTGTTGTTGTTAAATTCCATATATATGCGTTAGCATACAGTATTTGTTTTTCTCTTTCTGACTTACTTCACTCTGTATGACACACTCTAGGTCCATCCACCTCAGTACAAATAACTCAATTTCGTTTCTTTTTATGGCTGAGTAATATTCCAATGTATATATGTGCCACATCTTCTTTATCCATTCATCTGTTGATGGACATTTAGGTTGGTTCCATGTCCTGGCTATTGTAAATAGCTGCAATGAACATTGTGGTGGATATCTCTTTTTGAATTATGCTTTTCTCAGGGTATATGCCCAGGAGTGGGATTGCTGGGTCATATAGTAGTTCTATTTTTAGTTTTTTAAGGAACGTCCATACTGTTTTCCATAGTGGTTGTATCAATTTACATTCCCACCAACAGTGTGGGAGGGTTCGCTTTTCACCACACCCTTTCCAGCATTTATTGTTTCTAGCTTTTTTGATAATGGCCATTCTGACTGGTGTGAGGTGATACCTCATTGTAGTTTTGATTTGCATTTCTCTAATAATTAGTGACGTTGAGCATCTTTTCATGTGTCTCTTGGCCATCTGTATGTCTTCCTTGGTGAAATGTCTATTTAGGTCTTCTGCTCATTTTTTAACTGGATTGTTTGTTTTTTTGATATTGAACTCCATGAGCTGTTCGTATATTTTGGAGATTAATCCTGTGTCCATTGTTTCATTTGCAAATATTTTCTCCCATTCCGAGGGTTGCCTTTTTGTCTTGTTTATGGTTTCCTCTGCTGTGCAAAAGCTTTTAAGTTTAATTAAGTCCCATTTGTTTATCTTTGTTTTTATTTCTGTTACTGTAGGAGGTGGGGCAAAAAAGATCTTGCTGTGGTTTATGTCAAAGAGTGTTTTTCCTATGTTTTCCTCTAAAAGTTTTATAGTGTCTGGTCTTACATTTAAGTCTTTAATCCATTTAGAGTTTATTTTTGTGTATGGTGTTAGGTAGTGTTCTAATTTCATTCTTTTGCATGTAGCTGTCCAGTTTTCCCAGCACCGCTTACTGAAGAGGCTGTCTTTTCTCCTTTGTATGTTCTTGCCTCCTTTGTCATAAATTAGGTGCCCATATGTACATGGATTTACCTCTCGGCATTCTATCCTGTATCATTAATCTATATTTCTGTTTTTGTGCCAGTACCATACTGTCTTGATTACTGTAGCTTTGCAGTATAATTTGAAGTCAATTTGATTCCTCCAACTCCATTTTTCTTTCTCAAGATTGCTTTGGCTATTCGTGGTCTTCTGTGTTTCCATATGAATTGTAAGATTTTTTGTCCTAATTCTGTGAAGAAAGCCATTGATAGTTTGATAGGGATTGCATTGAATCTGTAGATTGCTTTGGGTAGTGTAGTCATTTTTCACAATATTGATTCTTCCAATCCAAGAACATGGTATATTTCTCCATCTGTTTATGTCATCTTTGATTTCTTTCATCAGTGTTTTATAGTTTTCTGAGTACAAGTCTTTCACCTCCTTAGGCAGGTTGATTCCTAGGTATTTTATTCTTTTTGTTGCAATGGTAAATGGGAGTGTTTCCTTAATTTCTTTTTCTGATTTTTCGTTGTTGGTGTATAGGCATGCCAGAGATTTCTGTGCATTAATTTTGTATCCTGCAACCTAACGAAATTCATTGATTAGTTCTAGTAGTTTTCTGGTGGCATCTTTAGGATTTTCTATGTATAGTATCATGTCATTGGTAAATAGTGACAGTTTTACTTCTTTTCCAATTTGTATTCCTTTCATGTCTTTTTCTTCTCTGATTGCTGTGGCTTAAACTTCCAAAACTATGTTGAATAAGAGAGGTGAGAGTGGACATCCTTGTCTTGTTCCTGATCCTAGTGGAAATGCTTTCAGTTTTTCACCATTGAGTATGATGCTTGCTGTGGCTTTGTCATATATGGCCTTTCTTATGTTGAGGTAGGTTCCCTCTATGCCCATTTTCTTTTTTTTTTTTAGTTTCTGCTTTATAACAAAGTGAATCAGTTATAAATATACATCTGTTCCCATATCCCTTCCCTCTTGCATCTCCCTCCCTCCCACCCTCCCTATCCCACCCCTCCAGGCGGTCACAAAGCACCGAGCTGATCTCCCTGTGCTATGCGGCTGCTTCCCACTAGCTATCTACCTTACGTTTGGTAGTGTATATATGTCCATGCCTCTCTCTCGCTTTGTCACAGCTTACCCTTCCCCCTCCCCATATCCTCAAGTCCATTCTCAAGTAGGTCTGTGTCTTTATTCCTGTTTTACCCCTAGGTTCTTCATGACATTTTTTTTTCTTAAATTCCATATATATGTGTTAGCATATGGTATTTGTCTTTCTCTTTCTGACTTACTTCACTCTGTATGACAGACTCTAGGTCTATCCACCTCATTACAAATAGCTCAATTTTGTTTCTTACAAATAGCTCAATTTCGTTTCTATGCCCGTTTTCTGGAGAGTTTTTTATCATAAATGGGTGTTGGATTTTGTCAAAAGCTTTTTCTGCATCTATTGAGATGATCGTATGGTTTTTATTCCTTGATTTGTTAATGTGGTGTATCACATTTATTGATTTGTGTGTACTGAAGAATGCTTGCATCCCTGGGATAAACCCCACTTGATCATGGTGTATGATCCTTTTAATGTGCTGTTGGATTCTGTTTGCTAGTATTTTGTTGAGGATTTTTGCATCTATGTTCATCAGTGATATTGGTCTATAATTTTTTTTGTGATATCTTTTTCTGGTTTTGGTATCAGGGTGATGGTGGCTATGTAGGATGAATTTGGGAGTGTTTCTCCCTCTGCAATTTTTTGGAAGAGTTTGAGAAGGATTGGTGTTAGCTCTTCTCTAAATGTTTGATAGAATTTGCCTGTGAAGCCATCTAGTCCTGGATTTTTGTTTATTGGAAGATTTTAAAATACGGTGTCAATTTCATTACTTGTGATAGGTCTGTTTATATTTTCTACTTCTTCCTGGTTCAGTCTTGGAAAATTGTACTTTTCCAAGAATTTGTTCATTTCTTCGTGGTTGTCCATTTTATTGTCATATAGTTGTTTGTACTAGTCTCTTATAATCCTTTGTATTTCTGCAGTGTCACTTGTTATTTCTTTTTCATTTCTAATTTTATTGATTTGCACCCTCTCCCTTTTTTTCTTGATAAGTCTGGCTAAGGGTTTATCAATTTTGTTTATCTTCTCAAAGAACCACCTTTTAGTTTTATTGATCTTTGGTATTGTTTTCTTTGTTTCTATTTCATTTATTTCTGCTCTGATCTTTATGATTTCTTTCCTTCTACTGACTTTGGGTTTTGTTCTTCTTTCTCTAGTTGTTTTAAGTGTTGGGTTAGATGGTTTATTTGAGATTTTTCTTGTTTCTTGAGGCGAGATTGAATTGTTATAAAATTCCCTCTTAGAACTGCTTTTGTTGCGTCCCATAGGTTTTGGGTCATCGTATTTTCATTGTCATTTGTTTCTATGCATTTTTAAATTTCTCCTTTGATTTCTTCAGTAATTTCTTGTTTATTTAGCAGTGCACTGTTTAGCCTCCATACATTTTTGTTTTTTACAGTTTTTTTCCTGTAATTGATTTCCAATCTCATAGTGTTGTGGTCAGAAAAGATGCTCGTATGATTTCAATTTTCTTAAGTTTTCAGAGGCTTGATTTGTGACCCAAGATGTGATCTATCCTGGAGAATGTTCCATGTGCAATTGAGAAGAAAGTGTATTCTGCCACTTTTGGGTGGAATGTTCTATAAATATCAGTTAGATCTATCTGACCTATTGTGTCATTTAAAGCTTGTGTTTCCTTATTTATTTTCTGTTTGGATGATCTGCCCATTGGTGTAAGAGGGGTGTTTTAAAGTCTCCTACTATTATTGTGTTATTGTCAATTTTGCCTTTCATGGTTGTTAGCATTTGCCTTATGTATTGAGGTGCTCCTATGTTGGGTGCATAAACATTTATAATTGTTATATCTTCTTCTTGGATTGATTCTTTGATCATTATGTAGTGTCCTTCCTTATCTCTTGAAACAGTCCTTACTTTAAAGTCTATTTTATCTGATATGAGTATTGCTACCTGGCTTTCTTTTGATTTCCATTTACATGGAATATCTTTTTCCATCCCTTCACTTTCAGTCTGTATGTGTCCCTAGGTCTGAAGTGGCTCTCTTGTAGACAGCATATATATAGGTCTTGTTTTTGTATCCATTTAGCCAGTCTGTGTCTTTTGGTTGGGGCATTTAATCCATTTACATTCAAGGTTATTATTGATATGTATGTTCCTATTACCATCTTCTTAATTGTTTTGTGTTTGTGTTTGTGTGTCTTTTTCTTCTCTTGTGTTTCCCCGCTTAGAGAAGTTTCTTTAGCATTTGTTTTAAAGCTGGTTTGGTGGTGCTGAATTCTCTTAGCTTTTGTTTGTCTGAAAAGCTTTTGATTTCTCCATTGAATCTGAATGAGATCCTTGCTGGGTAGAGTAATCTTGGTTGTAGGTTTTTCTCTTTCATCACTTTAACTATATACTGCCACTGCCTTCTGGCCTGCAGAGTTTCCACTGAAAAGTCAGCTGATAACCTTATGGGGATTCCTTTGCATGTTATTTTTTGTTTTTCCCTTGCTGCTTTTAATATTTTTTCTTTGAATTTAATTTTTGTTAGTTTGATTAATATGTGTCTTGGTGTGTTTTTCCTAGGATTTATCCTGTATGGGACTCTGTGCTTCCTGGACTTGGGTGACAATTTCCTTTCCCATGTGAGGGAAGTTTGCCACCATAATCTCTTCAAATATTTTCTCAGACCCTTTCTTGTTCTCTTCTTCTTCTGGGATCCCTATAATTTGAATGTTGGTGCATTTAGTGTTGTCCCAGATGTCTCTGAGATTGTCTTCTTTTCATTCTTTTTTCTTTATTCTGCTTCTTGGCAGTTATTTCCACGATTTTGTCTTCCAGCTCACTTATTCGTTCTTCTGCCTCCATTATTCTGTTATTGATTCCTTCTAGTGTATTTTTCATTTCAGTTATTATGTTGTTCATTTCTGTTTGTTTGTTCTTTAGTTCTTCTAGATCTTTGTTAAACATTTCTTTTATTTCCTCAGTCTGTGCCTCCATTCTATTTCCGAGATTCTGGATCATCTTTACTATCATTACTCTGAATTCTTTTTCAGGAAGATTGCCTATTTCCTCTTCGTTTATTTGGTCTTGTAGGTTTTTACCTTGCTCCTTCATCTGTGACATACTTTTTGCTGTCTCTCTTTTTTTTTTTTAATGAGTGGGAATGTGTTCCTGTTTTACTGGTTTTTTGGCCTGAGGCTTCCAACACTGGAGTTTGTACACTATTGGGTAGAGCTGGGTCTTGGTGCTGAGATGAGGAACTCTGTGAGACCTCACTCTGATGAATATTCCCTGGGGTCTGAGGTTCTCTGTTAGTCCAGTTGTTCAGACTCAGAGCTCCCACTGCAGGAGCTTCCACGTGACCCCAGGACTGCAAATCAAGATCCCACAAGCCACGTGGGGTGGCAAAAAAAACAAAATAAAAAATAAAATTAGACTAGGAAACTAACAGATATGTTAGAAAGACTGTAAAAATAAAAATATAGGTGAATCAACAACTGGAAGGTACATTGGTGCCACAGTAGTAAAAAAGAGGAAGGAAAAGCAAACGGGGTGGTGGGGGGGAAGGCCTTGGCTGTGGAGAGCAGGGCCTAAGCAAGGGTGAGCTTTGGGCAGTGGGCAGGGCCAGTGCTCAGGACCCACAGGGCTGGAAAAGGCCCTGGGAGCTGTGGGGGCTGGGGCTTAGGCTCAAGGAACAGAAGGGGCCCAGGCGTGCCCCCCACCCCTGGTCTCAGAGGGCAGGCGACCTCACCAGGGAGGCCAGCAGTCTTCCTGGGCTTGAGTGGGTGGGGCAAACACCCTCCTCTCCTGCTCCTCAGGCCTGGGGTCTAGGAGGGCCCCTCCCTCCTGCCTCTCCTGATCTTCCTGGCCTCCCTCCTATGCCCCCAGGACCAATGTGGGTTGGGGTGGGGTGGGGTGGGAGGGGGCACCTTGGAGGGCAGGGGACCAGCTTGGGAGCTCAGCAGGCTCCCCAGGCCGAGTGGGTGGGGCAATCACTCTCCACTCCTCTCCCACTCCTCCCCAAGGGCTCCTCCCACCTGCCTCTTCTGATCCCCCTGGCCTCCCTCCTATGCCCCCAAGTACCCACACAGCATGGATGGAGCTTTGGAGTGGGGGGAACCGGCTTGGGAGCTCAGCAGGCTCCCCGGCCCAAGTGGGCCAGGCGATCACCCTCCACTCCTTTCCTCTCTTCCTGGAGAGTCCCTCCCACCTGCCTCTTCTGATCTCCCCTCCCTCAGGGGCACCGATCCTTGGTGGTCAGAGTTCCCCACCAACAGGCGGCAGGTACCCTAGTTGTGGGGAGATGCTAACTCCACGTCTTCCCACACCGCCTTCTTGACTCCTCCCTACCTATTTCTTTTTGAGTGGGCTTTGGTCATTTGCATCTTTCAAGGAATCTGTCCATTTCATCTAATTTATCCAATTTATTATATAAAACAACTAAAAAATTACTATCTGTTTAAGGTCTGTAGTTTTTCATATTTGTAATTTGTGTCTTTTTTCTTTTTCTTGATGAGTTTGGCTAGAAGTATACCCTTTTAAAATATTTTCAGAGAACTTTGGTTTCATTGATTTTGCTCTGTCCTTTTCATTGATATCACTTTTTCTATTTATGGTTTCTTTCTGCTTGATTTGGAATTAGTTTATTTGTTTGTTTCTAGTTTCTTAAGGTAGAAGCTTAGGTTCTTAATTTGAAAACCTTCTCTTTTTCTAATGTAAACATTTAGTACTATAAATTTCTCTCTAAGCACTGCTTTGGCTATATGCCCAAAATTCCCGTATGTTTTGTCTTTATTTTCATTTGATTCAAAATATTTTCTGATTGTCTATTTGCCACCCTCTTAGGCCCATGGGTTATTTAGAAGCATGTTGTTTAATTTCCAAACATTTGGGGATTTATCAGATACCTTCTATTTTATATTTATGTTTTAACTGTTGTGATCAGAAAATTTTGTACAATTTCAATTTTTAGAACATTTTTTATGGCCTAGGATATGGTGTATCTTGATGAATGTTTCATGTGCACTTGAAAAGAATATGTACTCTGATGTGATTGGGTAGCATGTTCTATAAATGGAAATTAGGTCAAAAAGGTTGATAGTGTAATTCAGTTTTATATCCTTTTTGATTTTTCTGTCTACTTGTCCTGAGACAATAGTGTTAAAGTCTCTAATTGTGTTTGTAGAACAGTGTATTTCTCCTATCAGTTCTAATAGTTTTTGCTTCTTGTATTTTGAAATGGTGTTCTTAGGTGAATACACATTTGGGATTATGTTTTCTTGATGAATTAATGCCTTTATCATCATGTAATGTCCCTCTTTATTGTTGTCCACTTTGTTATAATAAAGCCACTACAGCTTTCTTTTGATTTTCACTCACATGGTATATCTTTTTCCATCCATTTCTTTTTAGCCTATCTATTACTTTATTTTTATCCAATCTGGCAACCTCTGCCTTTTACTTGGGGGGTTACTTAGACCACTTACTCTTAGTGTTAGCCTTAAACCTACCATCTTTCTAGTTGCTTTCTGTTTGTCTGATCTGTTCTTAATTCATTTCCCCTTCTTTCCCTGCTTTTTAATTTGATCAATTGAGTATTTATTATGTTTTTATTTAATCTTCACTAGACTTATTAATCATGCATTAAAAATTTTTTTTGGTGGATGCCCTAAAGCTTACAATACAGATCTTTAACTTAACACAGTGTACTTTCAAATAATATTATGGCTTTTTTGTTGTTGCTGCTATTGGTCTGCAATCAGATGAGGTTTGCAACAGAATATAAATCAACTGTATCACTAAGCACATTGTTTAGTACCTGACTTTTCTTCAGATAAAGACTTTCTTGATGAAGTAAGCAGTATGTTGACTACATTCTTGCACAAGCTTTCTTTGTTTTTGTAATCTAGTAATAAAACCGTTACAGCCCAGCACCACTCCTCAGACCACACTTTGAGTAGCACACTGGTCTAAGCCATAAGCAAGAGTACCTTTAAGGATAAGGAGGCATATGTCTTCTTCTACCAGTGCCTGATGCATGATCTAGAGCCCAGTACCTTCAAGGAAGGAGCAGTCCATTCTTTTCTCAATTATCTCAAAGTACATAAAAGATATCAAAGTAAATAGCCCATAGAACCTTTGACTAAAGACTTCTTTTCTCAGATACATGCACCCCTATGTTCACTGCAGCACTATTCACAATAGCCAAGACATGGAAAAAACCTAAATGTCCATCAACAGATGAATGGATAAAGAAGATGTGGTACATATATACAATGGAATACAACTCAGACATAAAAAAGAACAAAATAATGCCATTTGCAGCAACATGGATGTAGCTAGAGATGGATAAGCAACAAGATCCTACTGCATAACACAGAGAAATATATTTAGCATCCTATGGTAAACCATAATGGAAAAGAATATATATATATATAAAACTCAATCACTTTGCTGTACGGCAGAAATTAACACAACATTGTAAATCAACTACACTTCAATTTTTAAAAAAGACTTATTTTCTCATATTCTCTAACACTCCACAATTTTTGTTTTTGCTTTACTTTTTATTGAAGTATAATCTACATATAGAAAAGTGCACATATCATAAATGTACAGCTCAATGAATTTTCAGAAACTGATTACACTAGGGTAACCAGAACACAGATCGAAAAACAGAACACCACCAGCACCAAAGAATACCTCCTTGAGCCCCCTGCCCTTTCAGTCACTGTCCCCTCATCAAGGGTACCACTATTTTGACCTCCAAGAGTGTACCTTAGTGTTGCTTGTTTTGGATACTTATATGAATGGAATTGTATAATATGTACTCTTTTGTGTCTGGTTTCTTTTGCTCAACCATTATGTTCATGAGATTTATCCATATTGTTGCCTGTAGTTTTAGTTCATTCAGTCTCACTACTGCACAGTATTCCATTGTGTGAATATCTCACAATGTGTATATCCAATCCATCCACTGTTGATGGGCATTTGTATTGGTTCCAGTTTTTAGCTATCACAAATAATGCTGCTTGGATTCATCTTAAAAAAAATTTGTAAACATCTTTTGATGCATTTCTGTTTGGTATATTCCTAGGAGTGGAATGGTTAGGTCATAGAGTTGGCATGTGTTCAGCTTTAGAAGATATTGTCAAACAGCTTTCTGAAATTATTATATCTATTTATTCTCCTGCTGACAAGGCATGAAAATTCCATTTGCTTCACATCTTCACCAACACTTGAATTTTCTGTCTTTTATTTTAGCCATTCTAGTGGTTATGTAGTGGTGTCACACTGTGGTTTTAATTTGATGACTACTGATATTGAGCATGTTTGCACATGTTTATTTGAGAAACATTTCAGATGCTTACTTGAGAAATGCTTGCTCAAATCTTTTGCTTACTTTTTATTTGGGTTATCTGCTTTTTTCTTACTGATTCATAAGAGTTCCTTATATATTCTGGATACAAGTCAGATATAAGTACTATATATATCTTCACTTACTCTGTGTCTTATTTTTTCACCTTCTTAATAGTAGTTTTGATAAACAGAAGTTTTTACTTTTACTGTAGTTAAATTTATCATTTTTATCCCTTTATGGTCTGCATGCTTTTGGTGACCTGTTTAAGAAATTTTTACATACCCAAGGTCATGAAGATATACTCCTTTCCTTTCTTCATAAACCTTTATTATTCTACTTTTCATATTTAGACCTTTAGTCATCTGGAATTCATTTTTGTGTATGACATGATGTAGGAGGTCAATATATTTTTTTCCATATAGATATCCAGTTGACTCACATTCACTCCCCACCAGACTGGAGTATCATCTTTATTGTAAATCAAGTGAATATAAACATGTGAGTATTAATCTTTTTCAAGGATGTCATGGCTATTTTTGGCCCTTATATTTCCATCTACATTTTAGAATCAGCCTGTCAATTTCTATTTTAAAAATCCCTATTGGGATACTGATTAGAACTTAATTTAACACATAAATCAATTTGAGGAGAACTGAAATCTTTATAATATTGTCATAATTCAGGAACATGTTATATATTAATCCATTTATTTGTGTCTTCTTAATATGCCTTAGTTAATCTTAATATTTTCAGTTTTCAGTGTAGAGAAGTGTTATATCAGCACAATAACATTCTGTGCACATTTTGTTAGATTTAATCCTAGGTAATTTACATTTTTTGATGCTATTGTAAATGGTATCATTTAAATCAATTTCTACTTGTTTGTTGTTTGTATATAGAAATTCCATTGAGTTTTTAATCTCTGTTAACCTTTATCCAGTAGCTTTCCTAGTTCCAGTGGCTTGTCTGTAAATTCTTTTATATTTTCTTTGTATATAAGCATGTCATAAAATTTCTTTCTTTCCAATTCTTATACCCTTTGTTCCTTTTTCTTTCCTTATTGCATCAGCTGGTACTTCTAGTATGATATTGAATAGGAGGCCCTCTTGTTTCATTCCCAGTCTTAGTGGCAAAATTTTCAGTAATTCATCTTTAAATGTGATGTTTGTAATAGATTTTTGTAGGTACTCTTTATCAGGTTTAGAAAAATTTCTTCTATTTGTAGTTTGCTTCTGCTTATTATATTTCAAGTCAATCACTTCAAGTCATCAGTCTAGGAAGTGAGAGAGAGTTAATGTCTAGAGCTCAGCTCTGCACTTTTGGAGGACACCAGATCCACTTCTGCATTTGCCTTTAGCCAATGGTGACATTTTCCTTTTGCTACACCTGAATCAGCCATTCCATCCCAGTCCTCCAAACTCCCAAGTTTCTGACCACTATCAGTTTTGTAGGTCTGCTGATTTCCTGCTGTTAACCCCCAAACAGATTTTTCTACACTTTTGCCACTCTACCCCCAGTAGGCATTTATTCTGAAAAGTGGCAGCATCCTGTTTTCTCATGTGGAGTAATCATCTTTTATGTGTGTTTACATTTCAGTTATTCTTATAGCTGATTTGTAATAGAGAAAAGATAAGAACTGGTTAGTATTTCTAGCAAATTGCTCTCAAACCTGCTGTACTCAAAAAATGAAGCACCTAAAGAATATACAATGGAGAAAAGACATCTCTTCAGCAAGAGGTGTTGGGAACGTTGGACAGCTGCAGTAAATCAATGAGGTTAGAACACACCCTCACACCATATGCAAAAATGAACTCAAAATGGCTTAAAGACTTAAACGTAAGACATGACACCATAAAACTCCTAGAAGAGAACATAGGCAAAACATTCTCTGACATAAATCATACCGATGTTTTCTTAGGTCAGTCTCCGAAGGCAATAAAAATGAAAGCAAAAATAAACAAATGGGACCTAATCACACTTACAAGCTTTTATACAGCAAAGGCAACCATAAACAAAATGAAAAGACAACTTACAGAATGGGAGAAAATATTTGCAAATGATGCAACCGACAGGGCTTAATTTCCAAAATATACAAATAGCTCATACAACTCAACAATAAAAAAAAACAACCCAATAGGAAAATGGGCAGAACACCTAAATAAACATTTCCCCAAAGATGACATACAGATGGCCAACAGGCACATGAAAAGATGCTCAATATCACGAATTATTAGAGAAATGCAAATCAAAATTACAATGAGTCACTTCCGGGTAAGATGGCGGAAGAGTAAGACGCAGAGATCACCTTCCTCCCCACGGATACACCAGAAATACAGCTACACGTGGAACAACTCCTACAGAACACCTACTGAACGCTGGCAGAAGACCCCAGACCTCCCAAAAGGCAAGAAACTCCCCACATACCTGAGTAGGGCAAAGCGGAGAGATTCCCGCACAGAGGAGCGGTGCCGAGCGGCACTCACCAGCCCGAGAGGCTTGTCTGCTCACCCGCCGGGGCGGGCGGCGCTGGAAGCTGAGGCTCGGGCTTCGGTCAGAGCGCAGGGAGAGGACTGGGGCTGGCGGCGAGAACTCAGCCTGAAGGGGGCTAATGTGCCACAGCTAGCCGGGAGGGAGTCCGGCAAAACTCTGGAGCTGCCGAAGAGGCAAGAGACCTTTTCTTCCCTCTTGGTTTCCTGGTGCGCGAGGAGAGGGGATTAAGAGCGCTGCTTAAAGGGGCTCCACAGACGGGCGCGAGTCGCGGCTGAAAGCGCGGAGCCCAGAGACGGGCGTGGGACGCTGGGGCTGCTGCTGCCGCCGCCAAGAAGCCTGTGTGCGAGCACAGGTCACTGTCCACACCGCCCTTCCGGGAGCCTGTGCAGCCCGCCACTGCCGGGGTCCCGGGATCCAGGGGCAGCTTCCCTGGGAGAACGCACGGCGCGCCTCAGGCTGGTGCAACGTCACGCCGACCTCTGCCGCTGCAGGCTCGCCCCGCACTCCGTGCCCCTCCCTCCCGCCCAGCCTGAGTGAGCCAGAGTCCCCGAAGAGGCTGCTCCTTTAACCCTGTCCTGTCTGAGCGAAAAACAGACGCCCTCCGGCGACCTACACGCAGAGGCGGGGCCAAACCCAAAGCTGAGACCCAGGAGCTATGAGAACAAAGAAGAGAAAGGGAAACCTCTCCCAGCAGCCTCAGAAGCAGCGGATTAAAGCTCCACAATCAACTTGATGTACCCTGAATCTGTGGAATACATGAATAGTCAACAAATCATCCCAAATTGAGGAGCCAGGAGTCAGTGCTGTGCCTCTGAGGTGGGAGAGCCAACTTCAGGACACTGGTACACAAGAGACCTCCCAGCTCCACATAATATCAAACGGCGAAAATCTTCCAGAGATATCCATCTCAACACCAGCACCCAGCTTCACTCAACGACCAGCAAGCTACAGTGCTGGACACCCTATGCCAAACAACTAGCAAGACAGGAACACAATGCCACCCATTAACAGAGAGGTGGCCGAAAATCATAAAAAGTCCGCAGACACCCCAAAACACACCACCAGACGTGGACCTGCCCACCAGAAAGACAAGATCCAGCCTCATCCACCAGAACACAGGCACTAGTCCCCTCCACCAGGAAGCCTACACAACCCACTAAACCAACCTTAGCCACTGGGGACAGACACCAAAAACAACGGGAACTACGAACCTTCAGCCTGCAAAAAGGAGACCCCAAACACAGTAACATAAGCAAAATGAGAAGACAGAAAAACACACAGCAGGAGAAGGAGCAAGATAAAAACCCACCAGACCTAACAAATGAAGAGGTAATAGGCAGTCTACCTGAAAAAGAATTCAGAATAATGATGGTAAAGATGATCCAAGATTCTATTTCCAAGATCCAAAATCTTGGAAATAGAATAGACAAAATGCAAGAAACAGTTAACAAGGACCTAGAAGAACTAAAGATGAATCAAGCATCGATTAAAAACACAATAAATGAAATAAAAAATACTCTCGATGGGATCAATAGCAGAATAACTGAGGCAGAAGAACGGATAAGTGAGGTGGAAGATAAAATAGTGGAAATAACTGCTGTACAGCAAAATAAAGAAAAAAGAATGAAAGGAACAGAGGACAGTCTCAGAGACCTCTGGGACAACATTAAATGCACCAACATTCGAATTATAGGGGTTCCAGAAGAAGAAGAGAAAAAGAAAGGGACTGAGAAAATATTTGAAGAGATTATAGTTGAAAACTTCCCTAATATGGGAAAGGAAATAGTTAATCAAGTCCAGGAGGCACAGAGAGTCCCATACAGAATAAATCCAAGGAGAAATACGCCAAGACACATATTAATCAAACTGTCAAAAATTAAACACAAAGAAATCATATTAAAAGCAGCAAGGCAAAAAAAAAACAAATAACACACAAGGGAATCCCCATCAGGATAACAGCTGATCTCTCAGCAGAAACTCTACAAGCCAGAAGGGAGTGGCAGCCAAGACGTGGAAAGAACCTAAATGTCCACTGACAGATGAATGGATAAAGATGTGGTACATATATACAATGGAATATTAGCCATTAAAAAGAATGAAATAATGCAATTTGTAGCAACATGGATGGACCTGGAGATTATCATACTAAGTGAAGGAATTCAGACAGAGAAAGACAAATATATGATATCACTTATATAGGGATTCTAAAAAAATTGATACAAATGAACTTATTTACAAAACAGAAACAGACTCACAGACTTAGAAAACAAACTTATGGTTACCAAAGGGGAAAGGTTGAGGGAGGGATAAATTGGGAGATTGGGATTCACACATACACACACTACTATACATAAAATAGATAGCCAACCAGGACCTACTGTATAGCACAGGGAACTCTGCTCAATACTGTGTAATAACCTATATGGGAAAAGACTCTGAAAAAGAATAGATACATATATATGTATAACTGAATCACTTTGCTGTACACCTGAAGCTAATATAACGTAAATCAACTATACTCCTATATAAAATAAAAATTAAAAATATAAGGCAGCTCTCTACTATTCAATGATATGGAAAGTTTTACCAGCACATGTTTGTTAAGTGGCAAAAAGTAAGATACCGAAGAGAGGATATAGTGTGTGCCTTTAGGGTAGAAACAAAGGGTGGGAGGGAGTGAAAATAAGAACTTTTATTCATACTTTATTATATATGCATAAAGAAACTCTGGAAGGATATCTATAGGGGAGGGGGTGGAGTGGGAGGATAAACTGGGCAGATGCAAAGTTAAGAGAGAGTTTTTTTTTTTTTTTTTTTTTGTGGTACGCGGGCCTCCCAGTGCTGTGGCCTTTCCCGTTGTGGAGCACAGGCTCGGGACGCGCAGGCTCAGCGGCCATGGCTCACGGGCCCAGCCGCTCCACGGCATGTGGGATCTTCCCGGACCGGGGCAGGAACCTGTGTCCCCTGCATCGGCAGGCGGACTCTTAACCACTGCACCACCAGGGAAGCCCAAGAGAGACATTTTGTATACCCTTTATAACTTATGATTTTTGAACCAGGTGAATATAATACAAAATTAAACTTTAAAAAGAGAAGAAAAAGAAGATGCTCTTGAAGACCCTGAAGTACAGAAGCTGGTGAGCTCCCACATAGGATTCCCTTTTCCCTTTCTGTCTCTCTAGGCTGTGGCTCCAGCAGTCAAACCCAGTCCAGATCTTCGATGCTAATCAGTAAGCAGAATGGCAGTCAAGAGGTCTTTTAAATATTTCAGTAAGTAAAGGGGCACTTTTGAAATAGAATGGACAGAATTTGGTGGCTGATTATATATGGGGACTGTGGATGACTGGATTTCCAGTTGGGCCAATTGTGACTTGAAGCCAGTAAGGGGTGCAGCCCTGTACGGATGGAGATACAGAAATCTCAGCAATAGTAATTTTGGAAGAATGTTCGGTATAGAAACCAGCTGGCAGTGGGTTAAACTGAAGTGGAGAATAAGACTCTTAAAAAGGACGAGGAGGTCTTCCCTGGTGGCGCAGAGGTTGAGTCCGACTGCCGATGCAGGGGACATGGGTTCATGCCCCGGTCCGGGAAGATCCCACATGCCACGGAGCGACTGGGCCCGTGAGCCATGGCCGCTGAGCCTGCGCGTCCCGAGCCTGTGCTCCACAACGGGAGAGGCCACGACAGTGAGAGGCCCGTGTACCGCCAAAAAAAAAAGACGAGGAGTGAAGGGAGGAATAAAAATACTTAGAAGAAAAGTGTACAGAAGTTGTTAGAAAAGGGAGGTCTGAGCACCCTTGTAGGCTAAAGGGCAGAAGCCAGTGGAAAAAGCCACTGGAATAAATTTCTTCCTTACCTTGACATCTAAGGCCTCCTGCAAAATGATTTCCTTCTGGCTTTCAAGACTCAATTCCTGATAAACAACAAGGTCCTACCATATAGCACAGAGAACTATATTCAATAAACCATAATGTAAAAGAATGTGTATATATATGTATAACTGAATCACTTTGCTGTACAGCAGTAATGAACACAACATTGTAAATCAACTATACTTTTAAAAACCCCTCAATTCCCAATATTCCCTATGATTAAGACAACTGGGTCACTTACTACTCTCCACAAAGTGATCCTTATCTGTCTTTGTTTTTTTTTTGTTACGCGGGCCTCTCACTGTTGTGGCCCCTCCCCTTGCGGAGCACAGGCTCCGGACGCACAGGCTCAGCGGCCATGACTCACGGGCCCAGCCGCTCCATGGCACGTGGGATCCTCCCGGACCGGGGCACGAACCCGTGTCCCCTGCATCGGCAGGCGGACTCTCAACCACTGCGCCACCAGGGAAGCCCTCTGTCTTTGTTTTTTGTTTTTACTCAGCAGATAGCCTTGGCCTGGAGTCTTTCCACAGATCGTCCTATTGATCCCATTGGGCCTCCAAGTCTTGAACACTATTGCAAAGTCTTTTTCTGATCCCTGAGTGTGATCTCCTCCGACTTTAAAACTCCCAAAGTACCTTGTATTTCTCTTATCACCTCTAATCAGATTGCGCCCTTGAATGACAGTTATTGGTGTACTGTCTCATTGCTCCTTCTTGGGACTGTTATCCCTGCAGCATTCACACAGCACAGGGTTTTACACATGGGGGGCGCTCAGCAAATACTAGTTGAACTCACAGTGAAGGGAACAGAAGAATTCTTAATAGGGACTAAGGTTTAATGGTCAGAGAGTTCTCAGGAAACTGCTCTCCCAGCCAGGAATCCACCCTCAGTGGATAGTGGTGGCTCTGTTCATCCAGTGTTAGACTGGGGAGACGAGGCAATGGCATAGCACTTGGAGTCCCAGTCTGAGGGAAACCTCCACTCATCTGTGTGGTTCTCTCTCCCATCCAGGATGTGATTAATCATCTGTGCAAAGTGACGGAACTGTTGCTACATACAATATGGATCTCCCAACGTTGAAAAGTCCAGCATAAAAGAGTACATAAGATAGTTCCATTTTATATGATGTTAAAAACAGGCAGAAGTGAGCATGGTGGGGAAGGGAAGAGTCAGGTGGCTGGGGGCGGCACGGGGGTTTCTGGGTGCTGGTGTTCTACTTCTTGGTCTGACTGATGTCACGTGGGTGTGTTCACTGTGACAATTCACTGAGCCATACACTTATGATTTGTATACTTTTCTTCAGATATGTTAGTTTATTTCAAAATTTTATTTCAAAAGATTTCCTGTGCATGTGTGCATTTCTTAATTATCCAGTTGAGCTGTTCCAGCAAGAGAACATTAAAAGGCAACAGGAAGTTGGTCACACACAACATTAAAGCAAACCCCCTTCTCTAAATGCACCATTCTTGGCTGCCTTGATCTGCAGGAGGATCTTATGTTGCTGCAGGAGAGACTGAATTTTATAGTACAAATCTGTTTGAAAAGCATTCCCATAATTACATGTTGTATCAAGAAAAATAAAATCAGCCAACAGGAAGGAAATGGAATTGTTCTCAGCAGCACAGAACAATGTCTTGGGTTGCTTCCTCTTTGTAGTGCAGCATAGGGTAAACAAAATGAGCATCCTGGTGGATTTTATTTTAAGCAGGTTTAACTATGATAAGCACAAGATACTTAAGAGATAAGTGGAATGCTTGTTTGACATTGTCCCAGATGTTAAGGCTGTGTACTAGAAGCCTCCATCACAGAGGCCCAAGGAGTTATTCTTTTGTTCCTTTCCTTTCTACTCCAACAGTTCGCGGTTTATTTTTCACTTGAATTTGTAAACTCCTGGAGGGCAATATTCCCAATTCTGGAAAACATCTGTTGATGGTAAAAAGGAAGCACAGGGAATGAGTGATTGCAACGGTAAAACCCTTGCTTGTCACAGAAGTGCTACCCCAATCGTCTTCCTTTTTTACCTCCCCAGTCTTTCCTTCATGATCTAAGCCCTGCAGCACCAATGTTTTGTCTCCATGGCACATAGGGTTTGACTCTGTATTTGCCTTATCTTCCCCCACAAGGCTGGAAACTTTCAGGTGGCAGAGATTGTGCTCTTAGGGTAGAGGATTGATCTCCTTCTGCACCGTATTTGCTCTTGTATGGGCAGAGGCTTGCTGCATGCTCCTTCCTGGACTGTGAGCTGCTTGGGGGCAGGGACTACAGGTTCCTTATGTTGTATCTTCCTTGTTTGGTACATAGTAGGAGTTCAGTTGGCCGAACGAAGAAGGGAAGGTGGATCGGGTCTCCCAGTTTCAAGATTCTTCAGATGACCAACTTCCTGAGTGCTGCAGAAAACTGTAATTGCCTCGTGGAAAAGCAGTCTACTTCTCTTAATCTGTATAGCGTGGAATAAAGACTGTGAGTTGGGGGAATTCCCTGGCGGTCCAGTGGTTAGGACTCAGCACTTTCACTGCCTGGTAGGGGAACTAAGAGCTCGCAAGCCAAGCGGCATGGCCAGAAAAAAAAAAAAAAAAGAATGTGAGTAGGCAATGGGGCTGAAAATTTGAGCTTATTTCCCAAGAATCGATCCCCTTGCTATAGGGAAACTGTTTATAATTGTGCCTTGGCATTGATGGAAACTTTAAAACAAACATTCCGTGCCGCCTTCCAGTACTGTTATTTAATAAGTCACTTTGGTTGGAGCCTGAGGGAATCACTAGACATCTTCAGAGTCCTTGCATATGCTGTTTTTAAGAAATAAAATTTACAATCTGTCTTTAGGAAAGAGACTGAATTGGAGGCAGGCTGGAAGGTGAGGTAGAAGCAAATGTATAGGAGTTTGAGAAGTGGGGAACTCTGAGGGTTCTACTAAACAGTGAGAACAAAGTTATTAAGAGTTTCAGTCTTGTAAACCTTGCAGAGCATATGCAACTAGAGAGCAGGGATGGAGATGTGATCTGTCTTACTTGTGCAGCATCTAACAGCTCTTTCTAGTCGTGAAGTCTGACAGATATTGTATAGACTATATATTCAATAAATGCAGACCAGTTTCTACATACTCATTGCTATTTTCTTCAGTTGTAGACTAATTTGTTAGTAATCTTTACTTTTTCTTTTCAGTACAAACTGCTATAATTGTAAGAGGTAAAGATATGGGTAAGTTAACCATTAAATCCTCCTCATCTAAATCCCTCTTATGTTGATCATCAAACACATCCTAATGTGAAATCTTTGTAACATGCATTTGGCATATACTTAGTCTCAGGTTAACATTAAGTTCACAATTTGAATCTTGAAGTTGATGAACAGAAATACACTTTAAAATCATAAGCTGGTCAATGATTTGTTCTTCTGGAAAAAATGTTAAGTCTGTTGTTTCGCACATGTTCTTTTTCCAGATCAGCAATTTTTGCATATTCTAAGTGCAAGGTACTTGCACTTATTTAATACATTTTCCCACCTCAGTAAACACACGGTTACACAGCTAAGAGTTTAGAAGTATAAACGTTAAGTTTTAACAGTGGTTGTCCCTGCAGGGTAGATTTGGGGGTTTTCTGTTTCCTTATTTTTGCTTTTAAGTATTTTCTGAGTTTTCTGTAATAAGAAAATAATCTCTATTTTAAAACAAGAGGGAAGTTTTGGTTAGAACACGTAAATTTAAGAACTATTAGAAATATTCAGAGAATCTGATGGTCGCTCCAAGAGCCACATCTTCTCCTTCCCTCTAGACTTGCCCCTCATGAGCCCATTTCCATGTGGTTAGTATAGTCTAAGATGCAAATTTGATTGTGGCACTTCCCCACTTTAATTCCCTCCAAAGGTACTTCAGGGTCACTGTTCATTCTTATTATCCCGTGTAAGTCGGTCATCTTTCAGTTCCAAGGGACAGAAGCCTCACAAAATAGTTTAAGCAAAAATGAGGAATTTGTTCACTCATGTAACTGAAAAATCCAGGCAAGGCTAGATCTAGGAGTTCCAAGATGGCATTGTCTTCTTTCCTGGTTCTGCTTTTTTCACGTTGGTTTTCTTTCTAGGCAGGCTTGGTCCACCTGAAGGAAACACAGCCATTGGTGTCTCCAGGCCCACTTGGTCCTTAGAACTCTAGATCCTGAAGAGAGGACTTGGATTGGTCTGGGTTGGGTCATGTGCTCTTCCATGGGGCCAGTCACCCTAGAATGGAATGAGGAGACTACAGAAGAGGAAGGAGTGTTCCTCAAAGGAAGAGATTTTAGGCAAACCATGACTGGGCTCCAGAGCCATCACTTCTGCAGGGGTGCATAATTGAGCAGCTTCTCAGGCAGGTCCACGTGGGCCAGTGGCATGCAGCACTGCAGGGAGTCCTCCTGGGTGTACTGGGCTTGCAGCAGCCCCAGGCAGGCCTCCCACTTGTTGCTGGCGATCTTGCTACACGTGAAGCAGTGCACAGGTATGATCACGGCAACAGCACAGCATCTGGCTGGTCCCAAAGGCTGTCCCACCATGGAACTTGCTAAATGTGTGTTAATGAAGTAGACATGAGCTGTGAATCACATTAAATACTAAATTATGCTAAATTAAGTATCATTGGCCTTTGAATATGTTATAGTCTCACTTGATATTGGTGTATCTGATTAGCTAGGTAAAGGGGTCTTACCTTGGAGTCCACAGACCTCTAAGGGATTTGATAAAATTCAGAGGATATGTGAACTTGGATGGGAAAAAAATTATTTTTTTTTCACTAGACCGTAACTGAAATTTAGTATTTCCTTTGATTATAAACGCATACAACAATGCAGAGTTGTTTTAGGCAGTAACGTGACTTCGCCACTAACAGAAATCAGGTCTTTTCATATCACATTACAGTTGCAGAGATCTCAATATATTGTTCATGCTACTTCAATGTCATAGCAGTTATTAAACTCTGCTAGATCTGGTTATTAAATGAACATATATTACTGTACCACACACATACATATTTTGATAACTTACACTTCAACATAATTGGTTTTGTAATGCTATGCATTTTATTTCCTGCACTTAAAAACATTATTCAGAGAAAGGATCCATGGCACAAAAAGTTGAAGTGATCTAGGTATTCACTTAAAACAAGATGAGACCAAAGTGTGATGATTTGACTCCAGAGAACCTTAGCCCACTTGACTCTTTCTAATGCCATGCTGAAATAGAGATGAGGAGCCTTTTGGACAACCCAAAAACTACAGACCTATGTGTGATTTACTTTAGTTTCAGAGGGTCTCTGGGCTAGAAGAGTGGAGTAAATGCATTTGGACCTACTCAAAAACTTATAACTAAATGCTGGAGACATTGGCTTAGGAGCTTGCTAAAGAAGACAAATTTGTTTCTTTGTGTGGTTATCTGCATAGGTATCTACCAGAATAGGATTTTGGTTATCAAAACTTGTCGGGCAGAAAATCTACAAACAACAAATGCTGGAGAGCGTGTGGAGAAAAGGGAACCCTCTTGCACTGTTGGTGGGAATGTAAATTGATACAGCCACTATGGAGAACAGTATGGAGGTTCCTTAAAAAACTAAAAATGGAATTACCATATGATCCAGCAATCCCACTACTGGGCATTTATCCAAGAGAACCATAATTCAAAAAGAGACATGCACCCCAATGTTCATTGCAGCACTACTTACAATACCAAGGTCATGGAAACAACCTAAATGCCCACTGACAGATGAATGGGTAAAGAAGATGTGGTACATATATACAATGGAATATTACTCAGCCATAAAAAGGAACAAAATTGGGTCATTTGTAGAGACGTGGATGGACCTAGAGATTGTCATACAGAGTGAAGTAAGTCAGAAAGAGAAAAACAAATATTGTATATTAACTCATATATGTGGAATCTAGAAAAATGGTACAGATGAACTGGTTTGCAAGGCAGAAATAGGATACAAATGTAGAGAACAAACGTATGGTCACCAAGGGGGTAAAGCGGGGGCAGGGGTGGTGGTGGTGGGATGAATTGGGAGGTTGACACTAATATGTATAAAATAGATAACTAATAAGAACCTGTTGTATAAGAAATAAATAAAATAAAATTCAACCCCTCCCCCCCAGAAAACAAAAATAAAAACAAAACGAAATTCTTAGGGCATGCTCTGTAAGGTTGTGAGATACTTTCTAATAATGTTTGGGGACAAGGACCTGTCAAAGAGGTAAACTCTTCATCAGAATTGTTCTCTAGGAATTTCTCTGGTTTACTGGTCTTGGTTCCCAATAGGAAGCAGATGGTTCTTAAATTAAGACACTCTGAGGAGATACTAACAAAGATGTGGGGTGTAGGGGAGCCACAAGAGGAGGGACAATAGCTTCAACAACTCCAGGCTAGTATCAGCAGAGCTGACATCACCCCTTGGCCAGAAGGGAAGAGAACAGGAAGTGGCAACTCGAAGGAAAGGAGTGAAGAGAAGTTTAGAGGAAGTGGTAACCTTTGACTATTGAGGGAGCCCATAGTGGGAGAGCAGAAAGAAGAGGTTACCCTGACCATCCTCAGATCTCCAGCTAGGACACTCCTTAGCCACACCCACCCAGAAGCCAGGAGGCGAAGCAGCCCACTGCTGTGGTGTACTCATAAGTCTCTTGAGGGCAGAGAGCAGAGTGGAACTGGAGAGGTAGAGATATCCAGCACATTTGGCAAATCCCTACCATAGCACTTTTCACACTATCTGATGGTCCAAGAGGGCCAAACTTTTTTTTTTTTTGTGGTACGTGGGCCCCTCACTGTTGTGGTCTCTCCCGTTGCGGAGCACAGGCTCCGGACGTGCAGGCTCAGCAGCCATGACTCACGGGCCCAGCCGCTCCGCGGCATGTGGGATCTTCCAGAACCGGGTCACGAACCCGTGTCCCCTGCATTGGCAGGCGGACTCTCAACCACTGAACCACCAGGGAAGCCCCGCAAAACTTTTTAAAAAATTCATGGCTACACCTAAAATTCTGGCACGTTGTGTTTGGTATTACTGAACAAATGGACAAAGAACTGAAATACTGCTAAAACAAAGAGTAAAAGGAAACTACTACATAAAATTAGGAACTAAGCATTTACTTTCAGACAGAATGGATATTTAAAATGTTATGGAAATACTGGAGCATGATTCAGCAATAAATCCTATTCTGTAGATCAGACAGATATGTCCACAGCTTTATAATACAATTAAGTACAGCTGTTCCTTTTTTGTGGATTCTGTATTTGTAAATTTGCCTGTGGTTTAAAACTTTTGTGGTGCTTTCACAATCATGCATAGAGAGGTGAAAAATTTGACTTGTCCAATGCATATGTTCCCAGTTGAGGGTGACAAGTTGACATGCTGTGTCCTTGGTTCAGCTCTCTTAAACAAGCATCCTTTTCTCTATTTAGTGCATTGTTTTTTGCATTTTTGTGTTTTACTGGTGATGTTATTGTTTAAAGTGGTCTCCAAATGTAGTGCTGAAATGCTGTCTAGTGTTCCTAAGTACTAGAAGGCTGTAATAGACCATATGGAGAAAGCACGTGTGTTAGATAAGCTTGGGTTGGGCCTGAAGTTATGGTGCTGTTGACCATGAGTTCAATGTTAGTTAACTCAACAAAACAGAAAGACACCTAAAACAAATTTATGTATGGATTAGCTAGTGAAAATGTGGCCAGAAGCTCACACAATAACCCCAGTATTTCCCCGAGGAGCAATGATTCAGTATTTGTTAATTCTGTGTTGGTGGTGACTTTACAGAACCTAACTACATGAATAATGATGATCAACTGTACTTATTGTTTTCCAATTCCTCATAAAGATTCAAAAAAGAAAATTCAATTTACAAAAGATACAAGATGATTTTTCTATAGTTAGCAGCTAACTGGTACTCATAATGTAAAACCAGAAGGGGGGAAAACATTAAAACCCATCACCACTGCATAATTTTAATGTGATATATTAAAATTTATTACTTTTTGATAGTATTTGGCTAAATCCAAATTATTTCAATGAAAGTCATCTAGAAGGCCATATAGTTTGAAAATTAAAGAAATCAGTGGGAGGGAAAAGGAAAAACAACCTATTTAATACATTGACTTTACAATCACAAATGCATTATCTGGACTCAGTTTGTTAATTCAATCTTGCTTATTAGTTAAGTCAATTTATACCCACTCCACAATAAATCCTACATTATCCAAAAGCTTCATGCTTCTATTTACAGTAGCATAGCAAACTTGAAGTTTTTTGTTTTTTGTTTTTTAAATCACGATTCCAATGACTAATGTAAACAATTTTCCATGCTCTGGCATAAGAATAATGTTAGTCAACAAAGACAGCCATCTATTATTCTGAGAAATGTAAGTGGCAGTCTTTTGATTTTTTGTTTAAAGTATACAACCTTGAATAGTAAAAGAGCTGAAATTTCTAACTTGCTTTCTAACCATAGTAAGAATGACATTTTCCCCCAGGGACCACCAAATATTTATAAAAATTTGTACTAACATTCTTTAAGAATCCATACATATCGATAAGAAGGACTTTCCTGCCATGCTCCAAATGTCTTAAAGGTTAGACACAGTACATATATTATAAAGAGCTTAAGGATAAATATTGAGTGCCTGGGCATTATCAGAACAGTAAAGGTTAAATCATTTTTATTTCTGAAAAACACTTTTGGTACCATTATCATATCCCCAAATAGGTATTAATGCTACTGGTGATTAAGAAGCTCAGAAGTTATAATTATGCATCCCTTTTGGGGAAATAAAGCAGAAGAGCTCTGAAAATGTGAGGGGAAAACACCCAGGCACTTAAATCAATGAACACTTGCTAGGAGGAAACTTAAACTGACTGACTGCAGCCTTGATAGAGTTGCATTAACATCAAACAGCCACATTTCTGTCCACTTAACAAGGAATACTATAAAGAAGCAAACAAGCCATGTTTAACAAAATGTGTCAGTATACAGAAAGTGTACTTTTTCACAGTTAGAAAAATTTAACATCTTTAGTCTAACACTTAGGTGGGAAACTGCCTAAAGAAAAATGAAGACCTATACACACCACCTATTTCAACTACAAAGCAAAATGCTCTCACTGTGACTGAAGGAAAATAATTTAATATTCATTATCATTTTATAAGAATATAACTCCAAGGAATGATTATGCTCAGAAGTAAACACATGATTTTTCCTAAAGATTTTTTTTGTAACTAAGGTTTTCAAGACATGAAATCAAACTGCAAAACTAGTTTAAAGCAATTAGAGTCCAATGGTTCTCTTATGTTTGCTTTCATGTTATTTTAAATTGATATTTTAGAACAGTAAATTATCTTTCATAGCAGTCCTCCTGGTCTGATAATACAGCACCCCATTTCTGAATGTAGAGATTTAAGATAAATCAAAATGAACATTAAGGCGTACAAACAGCTACTTTAAGTCTGCTCTTATTTAATAAGGATCGTTTTAATTCATATTCAAATACATGGAATGTTGGCACAAAACTGAAGCTGCTGCAGAAAGATCACAGATGTTTTGTGGGTTATTGAAACTTCCGTTTCTCTAAAAACATATGCTTAAATGGTCTTAATTTTACAAATTTAAGTGTTGAGAAAATGTCTAAATAAGAAGTCAATTAAAATAAAATGTTTATTTGTAAATTATGTACAGAATACATTTTACTTTATGACAAGGAAATGGGAAGAAGAGCCATCACCTTCCAGCCAATGCTGCTTGCTTCCTCTGTTGGAGATGGCCATCTTACTCTGAATCAGTCATACAAATCAGTTTGGATTTCCTAAGTTGGAAAAGGAGAATTTGTCGTTAAACTAAGTGTTGCTGCATTATTACTAGTTGGCTTGTTTCCACAAAATGCTTTTGAACCTTGCTAACTCAGAATCTTGGAAATTTTCTGGTATAATTTTATAATCAACAAAAGCTAAACTATCAAGAACAGTAATTTAAGCATTTCACCTTAAAGAAACTGTGAAATGGCTACAGAACTATGCATAATCTGAAATGTTGGTGTTTGTTTTTATCCCTTTTAGTTATTTTGATTAGTCTAACAGTAAAAAGCCATACAACTATCAAAAAATGTCATTAATGTAAATGTCACTGTGGAAAGTGCACCTTTGGTAACTATCAAAATAAATGAGACCTATTTACTGTAAAATTATCAAATAGATAAAACTTACAAATGGCTTTAGACTGTACCAATAATAGTATTACATGAAATGTGGGGCTGAATATAACTGCTTGGATGTCAAATCCACTTCAGTAAATGGATTTAAAGAATGCTACAAATGTCATGTGTACATTATGATGATCAGCCAACCTAGAAAATCCAACCTCTTGCACTTATTTAGTCCCCAAATTAGCCAGATTATGATTTTTCATGTGAAGATTTAGTTGTTTCTCCATCATTGTCTTCTTCTTCCTCTTCTTCACAATCTCCATCTGTTTGCTGTTCCAGTTCCTCTTTTGTGATCATTTCAAAATCATTCCCATTTCCACTACTGTGTTGGGACCGGTCATCTTCTCGCCTGTCACTGTCTGTGTCTGAATGCCGTTCTCCACCTGAGCCTTCTGTTCCATGATTTCCTGGTCCTGCTTTTCCGTCCTCATCTTCCTTTTTCTCACTGTCTGACTTTTCCTCACTGTCGGACTTCTGCTGCTTTTTGGTTTCAGACTTCTCATCTTTCTTTAAGTCTGCTTTTGGTCCTTTATATTCATGTGTGTACAGAGGCCTGAAGGAGTCAATGAAGCCCACGTCAGCAGTCAGATTTGGCAAGAACCAAAAATGGTGCCTTCCTCCAGTTATGAGCCAAATGATGAGAAATAGAATGCAACGAGCTGTGGGAGAAAAATTTCTCTAATTGAATAATTCAAGCATTGACTCAGAAAGCATGGAATATTTGTTCATGAAAAAGTGGGAAAACATTCAGAGTTTTATTATTTGCATATTACATGCACCTTAAGTATAAACAATTAAATCCTAGTTTAGCAGCTATCAACAGTATTCTAGGCACAGAGCATTCTTCTCTGAACTTGAGGGCATAACGCTACAATGCCATTCAAAAAATTGCTTTTATAATTTTTTAATTCGGGTGCTATTTCATGGATATACTTATGATTTATGCACTTTGCTATGTTATAGTTCAGTAAGCACAGCTGCCAGTTGGACCCTGAAGTACACATGAGATCACGGTAGAAGAAAAAGGAAATAAATGCAGGATGAAGGATACCTTAAGCAGCCTTAAAAAGGAGAAAGCAGGCCTGCACCATGACTTCCCTAGACCCCAGACACTTTTGCCTTTGTAAGGCAATTCCTTCATTAAAAAATATTAAAAATTCTGCTTTCCCGACCATACTGGTACAAATAAAAATATAATCCTGCACAGGTTCACTATGGTATACATGTGTATATATTATTACTTTTGATTTTAAAAGAAATGAAACAATTTCCGTGGGCCCCTAAATGTATCATGAGTTCAAGGCATGTGCCTACCCTGCCTAAAGGATAAGTCTTCTAAGAAAAAATACTTTTGAACAATAAGATAATGTTTTACTAAAAGTTACGAGTTTCTTAAATAAGTATATAATTTCTGTTTATTTTAAGGACCAACCTTCTCCCAATATTAGGAAACATACAATGCTAATGAAAGCCAGATTGCTTCAACAAATAGGTTTGAAGTTACTCTTTTAGAGCAATATATGACAAAACTGCAGTTTAGATAATGGAAGAAATTGAGAATTTTAAAGTTTATAGTAATGAGCTATCAGAAACACAAACCCCAATATTTCATATAGTTTTCTCTTAATTTACCAAACATATTGAAGAGCTGAGTGAGTGATTTGCCTGGTTTTTCTTTTTCTTTTTTTTAAGGTCATGATTATGTGAATGTTATGGACTAATCAATTATGACAGGCTTTTTGGTTTTATTTTAGTTTTTGTTTTCCTTACTGATAATTATATCATTGTTTTCAAATAAGACCTGAGAAAAGCTCATCTATGTTTCTTCCATTATATTGCTTTGGACAAATAAAATGGTTATAGCTGCCTTGACTTTTATAAAGCAGTAATTTCTATTTTCACAAAAGAACATAAATATTCTGAAAGACTGTGTGTGTATACATCAGTATCTTTTGTGGTACAACCAGAAAAGGCAAATATACTTTGAAATTATGGAATAATCAGTGAATAAACCCCACTGAAAAAAA
This sequence comes from Mesoplodon densirostris, assembly GCF_025265405.1. Classification (NCBI taxonomy): domain Eukaryota; kingdom Metazoa; phylum Chordata; class Mammalia; order Artiodactyla; family Ziphiidae; genus Mesoplodon; species Mesoplodon densirostris. The sequence goes on along the minus strand of NC_082665.1, from coordinate 93,131,568 downwards.
TAATGAACATCTCTTAAGGAGGCTGCATATTTTTCCCTCCAAATAGAATTATGATGTTATGATAGGCTTTGAAGGGTTGTTAAAACAGACAGTTCATAATATGAAATCTTGCCTCAAATCCAAGAAAGAGCAATATCGAAATGGCAAATAAAATCTAAATTCTAATGCCATATATAAACTGGGTATAGCAGAATTCTAACATTTTTTACAGTTTTTCTCTATGTGGCAGTAGATTATCACGGGCAAAAGGAGAGGAATCATGAGAAAACCGCTGTGATATGTATTGTCATACCACTTCTATACTAAAAGTGACATATTTAGAAAATCGGCAAAGATCTTATTTTAAATGGCAATACTAAGAATATGTATTCAAAGTAGCACCAAATATAATTTTGACCAATATATAATACTTCATGACATAATATTTAAAAAATCTCCAATTTATAAGTGGGGTAAAGATCAAAACCATTTGAAAGTATATTTGGAATTTTCCAAGAGAAGCAACATTTTCTAAGAGAAGCAATGAAAACGTTGGGTTTATTTTCTGATTTGATTCACAAGACTATTTAATGCACAATGCTACTTAAATCCAGTGTATTTAAAATGAAAAATTATAGAAAACATTACTGAAGAAACAATACTTTAAAAAGCAAAACAAGATAACCATAAATTACTGCGAATATTGGTTTAAATAAAAGATAACCAAGTGGGTTAATTCTATTCAGTGGAGTTAAACCTTTGCTGAAAAATTTCAAAGAGCTTCTAAATTTTCAGAGATTTGGGAACCAGAAGACACCAACTTGATTAGTATATTTAATGGCAGATAAAAGTTTATGGCTTCTCATTCTTGATGCAGGTAGTACACTACCACGAATTACCTGCTTCACACTCTTAGATATTATTTCTTGGCCTACAAGTGTGCTGTTACATGCAGAAACTTCAGGGGCTATTTTCAAGGTGACTAAGCTAGAGGAAGGAAAAACTGAAAGGTGGATGAAAAAGCCTTCACACACAGTCAGAGATTCCAGAAAAAAATGGAGGCCCATAAACAAGATGAATTGAATGAAAATACTCAATGAATTCCTGGGTCCAAGGGTGGTGGCACCAACTCAGGACACTTTGATGCCCAGGGTGAAGGGATGTGCAGAGGGAAACTGCTTAGGGCTATAGCTATAATGCTTTATAAACATAAGAATCTATTACATTATATATCATAGAATCTCAAAGTAACACACACCCTCCTCAGATAATCTTGGCCAAATCATGTCCTCTAAAAACAGATATTAAATCATTAATGTGGATATTTAAAAACATTTCTATAAAGAAGTACTCCTATATGTCCTGGTGGAAAAGCTCATTTGTCATTTGAGGAAAACAATCAGAACTTAGTACCATATACCAACATAAGCTCTCGATGGTTCAAAGAATTATATATAAGGTTAAAAAAAAAATCACTAAAGAGTTTTTAGACAAGCATAAAAAAATTCCTATTTCTTTCCCAAAATGAAAAACTAAATTAGACCAGTTTACCCTATACAGGAAAATCTTCAAAGACTAGAATTTTAAGCAAAGTAATACTTGTTTTTTCTCTTAGTAACATGTTCATTGTAAAAAATACAGACAAGGGGCTTCCCTGGTGGCGCAGTGGTTGAGAGTCCGCCTGCCAATGCAGGGGACACGGGTTCATGCCCCAGTCCGGGAAGATCCCACATGCCGTGGAGCGGCTGGGCCCGTGAGCCATGGCCGCTGAGCCTGGGCGTCCGGAGCCTGTGCTCCGCAACGGCAGAGGCCACAACAGTGAGAGGCCCGCGTACTGTAAAAAAATAAAAAATAAAAAATAAAAAAAATAAAATACAGACAAGTGTAAAGAACATTAAAATCATTCAAAACTACCACCACCATTTACATTTAGGTATACTTCCTTATAGTCAAACCCTCCTTGGCACTATTTCCATTTCAAACAAAACAAAAAAAAGTTCCTAATTATATAAGCAAAAAATACCACATTATCTTAATTTTATCATTTAATAACTGGTGATGAGTATTTTTCATATATTTATTAATCAATTGTTTTGAATTTCCTCTTTTGAATTGGGTTTTTTTTATATTGTTATTTTAGCTATGAAAGACCCCAATCATCCAGAAACATAAAATAACATTATTTACATTTTCTTGTTGATTTTTAAAAAGCATTTTACAACCTGTTAATGCATCAAGAATTTATCTTGGTACATGGTACAAACTGATTTTTACTAAACATGGCCTATCAATTGTTTACAATCATTTACTGTATAAAATGTAAATGTTTAAAATAAGTTTCATTTGCCTTAGGTAAAAAAAAGTGTTTACTGAAAGTATTATGTCTAATAAATGATCAACCACTGTAAAAATATTGAAGTCCTTGTGGTAGTTAAATCTTAAAGCATAACTATTTGCAGACTGAGACATATTAAATCCTTTCATCACAACAGACCAAATCTAATCAAGCACATACACTACTTCAAGCCTGAGTCAGTTTTGGGATATGACCCAAAAAGTAGGCCCACATATTTCTTGATTCACTTACATTAATTTTGCTGTTAAGCTTTACTGAAGCTCCAGATTACAGTCCAAACTGCTCAATATCTACCTCTTACCGAGGTCAGTCTTACTAATAACAATACTTACCAACAGCAAGGAGAAGAATGCTGGCTACAAAACAGCCTGCACCCACACTGAGGTAATAAACACCTACTCTCATTTCTGCTGGCCAAAGAGGGAAGAGGGTGGCTGCTATCACTGCAATCACTGGAACAAGAAATGAAAAAGTTACATACACAACCTTTAGATTAAAATTTTAAATGGCTTAGTTGCCATAACAGTGAATATACTCCTAGGGGGAGAAATAAAACATAACCATATTGAAACATACAAAATTGCCAGTTTTATAGGTAAAAAATTGTGGATTATCAACCATTTCATAGTTTAACTACTATTTTTAAATTAGGATTTTTCTAGTATAAATTATATATAATTAGAAAAAAGTATTGTCTAAAAATGTGAGACTGTTAGCTCCTTAAATGATCAACTCCTGCTGCTGTCAACCTTATTTCTGACTATAACATATCTGTCTATCAAATAGGGAAGCTTAAAGAAACAGCAACCAAACAACAGAACTAACCAAAAATGATTCCAAAGATCCCTCCCTGGAGATTGGTTCTGGGGTGAAGCTCTGACATCTACCAAATGAAAAGCTCACCAGGAAATTCTGATACAGATCGTTTCTGTTAGTTAGGGAAGCTGTATACAAGCATCTCCAGTTTTTTTCTAAGTACAGTGGGACCACATGGAACAATCAAAAGAAAGACCTGGTTTTTAGGTATTTATAGCAAAAGAGATCAGGATTCAAATTCAAATTCTAGCTATTTCATTTATAAGCTAAGGACTGGATTTATTATTTTGAATGGGATCCTATGATCATATTGATCAAACTTGTTTAACTGCTATTTTTTTCTACTTGTTAAATCATTCCCTCCCTCTACTCCTATACCCTCCCCTCCCCCCCACTAAATTTACAGGAATAACACATACCTATGATAAGAAGCAAAAAAACCCCAAAATAATAAACAAACAAAACCCCCAAACAGTAAAAGAAAAAACAATAAAAAACCAAAAGGCATAATGTGAAGTCTTCATCCAATTCTTGGTCCATTCCCCAGAGGTTAATTACTATGATTTATTTGTACTCCCAGAGACTGCCTATATACAATTAAAACTAGCTACACAGAATTTTTTTTTTTTTACAAAAATGAGCTTATAATACTCTTACTCTTTTACAGTGTTCATTTAATCTATTCTAGATATCTTTTCGTGAGTACTAGTAAGATTTAGTCTTATCTAATTCTTTAAAAGCTGCATGATATTCTGGCATGCAGTTGTACTGTAATTTATTTCACCATCCTCCTACTGAGGGACTTGATCTGTTTCCAGTTTTATCCTATTATAGACAAGAGGGCAACAAATACCAATGTACATGTACATGTGTGCAACTGTGATTACAGCACAGGATAAATTCCTTGAAGTGTAACTATTAGGTCAAAGGGTAAAGGCATTTAAAACTTGAAAGATGTTTGCAGACGACATGATACTATACATAGAGAATCCTAAAAATGCCACCAGAAAACTACTAGAGCTAATCAATGAATGTGGTAAAGTAGCAGGATATAAAATTAAATGCCCAGAAATCTCTTGCATTCCTATACACTAATGATGAAAAATCTGAAAGAGAAATTAAGGAAACACTCCCATTTACCAGTGCAACAAAAAGAATAAAATATCTAGGAATAAACCTACCTAAGGAGACAAAAGACCTGTATGCAGAAAATTATAAGACACTGATGAAAGAAATTAACAATGATACAAATAGATGGAGAGATATACCATGTTCTTGGATTGGAAGAATCAACATTGTGAAAATGACTCTATTACCCAAAGCAATCTACAGATTCAATGCAACCCCTATCAAACTACCAATGGCATTTTTTACGGAACTAGAACAAAAAATCTTAAAGTTTGTTTGGAGACACAAAAGACCCTGAATAGCCAAAGCAGCCTTGAGGGAAAAAAACGGAGCTGGAGGAATCAGACTCCCTGACTTCAAACTATACTACCAAGCTACAGTAATCAACACAATATGGTACTGGCACAAAAACAGAAACATAGATCAATGGAACAAGATAGAAAGCCCAGAGAAAAACCCATGCACCTATGGTCAACTAATCTATGAGAAACGAGGCAAGGATATACAATGGAGAAAAGACAGTTTCTTCAATAAGTGGTGCTGGGAAAACTGGATAGCTACATGTAAAAGAATGAAATTAGAACACTCCCTAACACCATGCACAAAAATAAACTCAAAATAGATTCGAGACCTAAATGTAAGACCAGACACTATAAAACTCTTAGAGGAAAACATAGGAAGAACACTCTTGGACACGAATCACAGCAAGATCTTTTTTGATTCACCTCCTACTAGAGTAATGGAAATAAAAACAAAAATAAACAAATGGGACCTAATGAAACTTCAAAGCTTTTGCACAGCAAAGGAAACCATAAGCAAGACGAAAAGGCAACCCTAAGAATGGGAGAAAATATTTGCAAACGAATCAACGGACAAAGGATTAACCTCCAAACTATATAAACAGCTCATGCAGCTCAATATTAAAGAAACAAACAACCCAATCCAAAAAAGGGCAGAAGACCTAAATAGACATTTCTCCAAAGAAGACATACAGATGGCCAAGAAGCACACGAAAAGCTGCTCACCATCACTAATTATTAGAGAAATGCAAATCAAAACTACAATGAGGTATCACCTCACACCAGTTAGAATGGGCATCATCAGAAAATCTACAAACAACAAATGCTGGAGAGGGTGTGGAGAAAAGGGAACCCTCTTGCACTGTTGGCTGAAATGTAAACTGATACTGCCACTATGGAGAACAGTATGGAGGTTCCTTAAAAAACTAAAAATAGAATTACTGTATGATCCAGCAATCCCACTACTGGGCATATACCCAGAGAAAACCATAATTCAAAAAGATACATGCACCCCAATGTTCACTGCAGCACTATTTGCAATAGCCAGGTCATGGAAGCAACCTAAATGCCCATCGACAGACAAATGGATAAAGAAGTTGTGGTACATATATACATATATACAGCCATAAAAAGGAACGAAATTGAGTCATTTGTTGAGATGTGGATGGATCTAGAGACTGTCATACAGAGTGAAGTAAGTCAGAAAAACAAATATCATATATTAACACATGTACGTGGAACCTAGAAAAATGGTACAGATGAACCGGTTTGCAGGGCAGAAATTGAGACACAGATGTAGAGAACAAACGTATGGACACCAAGAGGGGAAAGCCGTGGGGGAGTGGGGATGGTGGTGTGCTGAATTGGGCGATTGGGATTGACATGTACACAATGATGTGTATAAAATTGATGACTAATAACCTGCTGTATAAAAAAATAAATAAAATAAAATTCAAAAATTCAAAAAAACAAACCTTGAAAGATATTTGCTAATGGCTCTCCTAAATATAGTCTGAGGGATTTGGATTAGAATAAAGTGTCAATGCATATTTCTGAATAGACACTTTGTCCAAGTGTATTAGGAGCAACCATGACATAAATTCCTTGAAGTAGAATAGTTGAGTCAGTGTGTATACATTTAAAATTTGGAAGATATTGCCAAACTGCCCTCCATAAAAAATAAAATAATGGACATATCATCAATTATTGGAGAGTACTGGTTTTTCTTAAGTGTTGGACCTTCACTAAGAGTAGGTACTATTAAACTTTATAATTCTCTTGATAATCAGTTACTTTAATTTGTATTTAATATGAGTGTGATTAAGTATCACTCACAATTATTGGTCACTGTATTTCTTTCTTTTTTTAAATAAATTTATTTATTTATATTTCATTTTTGGCTGCGTAGGGTCTTCGTTGCTGCATGCGGGCTTTCTCTACTTGTGGTGAGCAGGGGCTACTCTTCGTTGCGGTGCGTGGGCTTCTCATTGTGGTGGCTTCTCTTATTGTGGAGCACGGGCTCTAGGCGCGTGGGCTCGGTAGTTGTGGCTCACAGGCTCCAGAGAACAGGCTCAGCAGTTGTGGCACACAGGCTTAGTTGCTCCGTGGCATGTGGGATCTTCCCGGACCAGGGCTCGAACCCATGTGCCCTGCACTGGCAGGCAGATTCTTAACCACTGCGCCACCAGGGAAGTCCGGTCACTGTATTTCTTTATCTGTGAGTTACCTTTACCATTTTTCTAGCAGGTTGTTAATCTCTTAAAGATGTAGTGCAAATATTCTCCTCAGTTTATCATTTATCTTCTGGCTTTATTTAAAGTGTACTTTAAAAAAATAACTATTTTATGTTAAATATTTTCTTTCTGGCTTTTGCATTGTTTATATTCCTTTCTAAATTTTAGAGATTGTACTTACCAAGGATTAATCCCATGACAAATGTTTTAAAGTGAACTGGGTCATAGATCCACACAAATACCTAGAAGAATCAAGAAACCTCAGTGCTTAAAGTTCTAAGGCTACATTACAACAACAGTTACTTCCAACCTCTTAACATATAAGAACTACTTTTAAAGTTAAACAAATTCCAAAGACTGTTCCTTTAGTAGCAGTGTTTCTTTTGGTATCCATTCAGTTAAAAAATTATTTTAAAAACTATAAATTACATAACGCAGTTAAGTACATTTCTATGTACTTGCATGCTTTTAACAGTTTACTCCTGTGTGCAAACCATTACTTATTCAAACTAAGGACCAGCAATTGTACAGCCTTTTTGTACTGGCATGAGTAGAGTAGAACCAACCAGTCTAAGAGCACAGTTATGATAGATTCCAGTCAGGCCCTATTAAAGATCCAGCAGCTCTCAATTCCACCCAACTGATGAGAAGCAAAGAACCATTATTAAAGATCTTGCTCAGTGAACATAAAGATTCTACGACTCCCTGCAATAATTTCATTGCCAGCTCCCCACGGAGGGTCTGTAGCCACAAAGCTGGGAACCACTGCTTTAAAGCTTACTTTATAAAACAGAAATTTACTTCATTTAGAATAATCAGAACTCTGTTCACCATCCATAAAACTCTTAGTTTTATCTCTCAGTTTCTATAAATAACAGTACTCTTCCATTTCCTGGTTCTATTTTGACTAGCGCTCTTGGTTACTGCTTTTTGATTTGCTTCTATTTCTAACATTCCTCTTTTTTAATGCTGCGCTTTTATCCTGGAAATCGGATCCACAGACATCACTTCTGCCATTTAGCATTCTAAAGAAACAAGTTTTTAAAGACGTTTCCCATCTTTAAAAGTTTCAAGGCCTGCTTCTTTCTACAGAATAAAATCTTAGCCTTTTTGGGAATGCAAGTACCCATGCTTTTGCTCAGGAAAAAGCTTCCTTTGTCTAACAGGTCTATAACTCCTTTGCAGTGTACCTGGCAATCTACCAGTCATCCTTCAAGGCTCAGGTCAAGTGTCCAGAATCTCCAGACCCTTCTTATCCTCTCTTGATTAAATTACCTATCCCTAATTGGTATTCTCCCATCATAATACTCACCATGCTGTAATACAGTTTAGGCATGTACTATATTATACTGTACTGTATAATATACACAGTGTACCTCAGAGTTATTTCCAGTTCAGGTCCAGATCACCGCAATCATGCATTTTTTTGGGGTTTCCCAGTGCATGTAAAAGTTATGTTTACACTATATTATAGTCTACTAAGTGTGCAATAGCATTAAGTCTAAGAAAACAATGTACATACCCTAAGTAAAAAATACTTTATTGCTAAAAAATGCTAACCATCACCTGAGCCTTTGGTGAGTCTTAATTTTTTTGCTGGAGGAGGGTTTGAAATATTGTGAAAAATACCAAAACGGGACAGACATAAAGTGATCAAATGCTGTTGGAAAAACGGAGTTGATAGACTTAATGCAGGGTTGCTGTAAACCTTCAATTTGCTGAAAACAAACAAACAAACAAACAAAAAAACTTTATCTCTGAAGCACAATAAACAGAAATACAATAAAATGAGGTATGCCCATACCATGTTTAAACACCTGTATGCTTGCTAGACTATAAGAGCTTCCAAGAAGATAATTTTATCCTATTTATCATGTTATTCCCAACACCTATAAAAACGACTTTGCATATAGCCAATGCCTGATGTTTAACTGAAGGTATTTGCACTTTCACATTAAGAAAGACCTGTGGTCTTCTATTACATTGGTTCTTAAGCAGGGGTTCATATCAGAATCACCCAGGGATACATTATACAAAACACACACACACATCCATATACACACTCACTTACTATAGATTCCACCCTAGAGATCTTCATGCGAGTATGCCTGGAATAAGCCTAGTACACATGTTTTGTGAAAAGCCTTCCCAGATTTTCAAGCTCACAGCTCCAGGAACCACTGCTTTCTATTTATACTACTTTTGTATTAGGTATAGCAAGAAATTCACAACAACTCAATGGCCAGTATATAAGTAAATGTTTCTGTATTGGTTAAATGACTAAATTAAGTGGTCTTCATGGAAGGCTACAACCATACAAATAAGCCACTAAATTAAATAAATAAAAATGATCTCCTTGAGTAAAGCATCAAGTAATGTTGAAAATTTTAGACCCTTATAGTCGTGTGTCTAACTATAAGAGACAGAAACCTGTAGGTGTCCCTCCTTAACCACTGTACTTTTTTTCCTTTGATTCTAATGGAAATCTTATATTTTACTGGGCAAATGACCACCCAGTATAAAAAGCATATTTCTAAGACTTTACTGCAGGTAGGCATGACCATATGAGTAGGTTCTGGCCAATGGAATCCATGCAGAAATAAAATCGCCAGCTTCCTGGAAAGTATCCTTAAAAAGGAAGCATGTCCCTCATTCTCCTTCCCTCCTCTGGATGCAGATATAAGGCTGGCAGTCATTTTGCACCATGAGGTAATCTTTACTAACTGCCTCACACAGGCGGAAAAGTTCAGATCCACCATGGGGCTGCCGTATCTGCTTACCCTCTGATTTCATTAATGAGAGAGAAACAAGTATCTCATTTGTTTTAAGCCACTGTTATTTCATGTTTCCTATCTATCATAGACAGCTGAACCCGACTCGGATTGATTTCAAAAATTTTTTATGAATCTAAATTCAGAGACATTCACTTTTAAAAAGTAGATTTTGTATCTACATGGTTAAATTTATCTGAATTACTTCTTTTCTTAGTGAAGGCATCAAAGATAATTCTAAAAACTCCTATGGAAAATTGGATTTCTACTTATAAGCTACATACTCTCACCTCATTTCCATCCAGAAAAACTTGATCATCATGCGGCTCAAGCTTGAATTTTTTCTTAGTTTCCTTCTTTTTGGGAGTTCCAGGAGTTTCCTCCTATTAAAAAGCAAGTTGAATAGAAGAAAACACATTATCAAACAAGCAAAAAGCAATGTAACATCCATATAGTCAAAAGTTTCACTATATGAGACACAGAAATCAAAATTCTCAACCAGGGTATTTGTAAGAACCCTAATGTGGTTTAAGTGGTTGTTGCGCAATATTTTAAAGGGCTGATACACCAGTAGTGCTAACGTGCAAGTAATAATTTCTTGATTTTTACTTAATTTTAGTTGAAATCACCTTTTTGGATTCTTCCTTATCACCATCTTTCTTTTTTTCTTTTTCCTTTTTTGTCTTTTCATCCTTTAGATTTTCTTTCTTGCTCTTTTTATCTTCTTCTTTTCCACTTTCAGGTTTTCCTTTCTCTTTTTCTTTTTTTATGTCTTTCTCATACTTCATTTTCATTACTTTTAGTGCCCGATGAAAAAACTGTTTCTTTAAAAGCCTTTGGAAGCAAAGATATGACATTACATTCTCTGTAAATTATATAGATAGAGACTAAAAAGCAAAAGTATCAAGACCTGAATAAAATGAGTAAAGGAAGACATACACTGGCAACTCACAAAAGAAATTACAACTAGTAAGCCCACTGAAGAACAATCAAAAATGTCTAACTGAAAACCTGTGCAGCCAATTTGATTACATGAAAGTTGTCAACCTAATTTTCATTTTTTAACTGTATAATTTAATGAGATTATAGGTTTGGAATTATCCTTAAGCTTTTCTCTAGGTTCATTAGGAGTAATCAAGACTGCTTTATTTAAAGTTAAGTCTCAAATTCAAGAGCAGACATAAGTGGTACATAAATATATGGGGAAAATAAATATAACAGTTTAAGAAATGTTAGCAGATTAAAAATGTGCCCAGGCTTCCCTTGTGGCGCAGTGGTTGAGAGTCCGCCTGCCGATGCAGGGGACGTGGGTTCGTGCCCCAGTCCGGGAAGATCCCACATGCCGCAGAGCGGCTGGGCCCGTGAGCCATGGACACTGAGCCTGCGCGTCCGGAGCCTGTGCTCCACAACGGGAGAGGCCACAACAGTGAGAGGCCCACGCACTGCAAAAAAAAAAAAAAAAAAAAAAAAAGTGCCTATGATCTGACTGATCCAAATCGTGTCTTCAGCTGTCCTTCTTGATGTATTTTTCTTCTCTCCATGTACTTCACTATTCAGCCTGTCACTATAATGAAATATCTCCAATTAACTAATGAATAATTAAATATGCTAAGGTGAGATTTCTGGACTCTGAAAACAACACAGTATCAAGTTGAAAACTGTATAATATATGTAGCAAAACAACACCATGTGTTCCTTGCTTCACTAATTTCTCTCAATAAACTGACCTTTATTCTATTTAGCAGGGTTTTTTTTGTTTGTTTGTTTGTTTGTTAATATTCCTACTTCAGGGCATTTCCACTGGCTATTCCCTTTACCTAGAATGCTCTTCCCCCAAATAAGCATGTCCTTTTGGTCTACTTCCTCACTTCTTTCAAGTCTTCCCTCAAATGTTACCCTCTCTACTAAGCCTACCCTGTTTAAAATTATAAATCTATCCCCCATCCTTCTTCCTGTTTCCTGTTATCCTATCCACAGCATTTATTCTTTTAGTTTAATATACAATTTATAACATGCTTGTTTGCCTCCTTCACTAGACTGTAAACTTCTTTAGAGTAATATCCTTGCTTTATTCACTTCTTTATCTGGTGAATTTAGAAGCGCAGCTGACCCTAAATTAAGTCAACCTTGGCTGCCTCAATCATTTCTAATCCTACTCAAGAAACTAGTTTACCCTTACCTTTGTCATCTAAAAGCCATCTTTTCAAATCTTATGTTCCAGTTTCAGAGTTCCGGATTTCTTTATTCCTGCCTTGATAAAATACAACTACCAAAACACAACTAGAAGCTAGGTCTCACTGCCACCATCTGTGCCTGTTAATGGTAACTATCCACCTTTCTATTCAATACCTTCACTGGTGCCTACTCCAGCACATCATACCACTTGCTAACTAGATGCTTCCTTCTTGCCTAAAGACCACTTATTTTTGATCATTATCTTGTGCCCACCTGTGTTTTGACCTGCTTGGCTGGGCTTCTTTCTGCTGCTCAATTAGGTCCACCCCATGAACATCTCCACAAAGCTAACTTCTAGGTCTCCTCATTTGGATTTTTACTTGTTCAGAAGATCTATAAGGCATATAAAATTATGCCACTGTCTGAAACGCCCCCAAAGAATCCATCATTAATATCTGCTACACATATACATATATACATAAACAAGCAAAAGTCTGAAATGAGACCCTTAATAATTAACTACTTATGAGTAGAAAGTGAGACTTAAAGAGTAGTGGTGGGTATTTGAATATGAAGGGGGATCTTTAATTTTTACTACTTCAGAACTTCTTACAAAAATTTATAATGAAAATATTCTAATCTCTTTATTTTTGCACTTAGATGATTTCCAGATTTTCTATCAGGATCATTCATCACAACTTCACACATTACTGACTGCAGATGTATTAACACCACAGGCATTAGTTTCTCCAAAACTCCCCACCCCAGTCAATAATGTGTTAATATGAAAACAAAAATACATCTTATTCATTGTATGTTAATTGAAAAACAGCATTTCATACTACAGTTCATATTATAGCTCTCCATATATTAAGAGTACATGTGCACACACACACACAGGTACTTGAGTATACAGTCTCAAATGGTAATATAATTATCCATGAGGCAACATTATTAGTAATTTGGATTTTCTTCTGTATCATTTTCAAAATTTTCTCAAATTTACTTTAGTGAAAAAAATGTTCTTAATAAAGAAATAAACAATTAAAAAATATAAACCATAGAACTTTAGGAGAAAAAAAAAATCCTTCCCTTGACGACCAGATACAGAAGAGCACAGAATCAGCAGGAACACCTGCTTCTGTTACTCCTCCTGTACAGCTGCCCCAACCCCTTGAGAGAAAAGAAGACTATTAACCAATCAAATTGGTCTTGAGAAGTTCACATTCAGGTAGATAGGTTCAAATATCACCTCTACCACTTAACGAGCTATGTAGTACTGGGTAAGTTACTTAATTTTAGTGTATTTCTAAAATGGGGTATAAATGAGAAGCATGTAGATTGTTTAGTGTGGTGCCTGGCATGCAGGTTCTCAATGTTAGCCATTACTACTGCTGTAGCAAAATCTTGAATTTCATTTAATATTGATAGTTATGGAAAACACAAACACATTTGGTTTTATAAATAGTTACATCATACCCTCATTCCATTCATTAATAAGTAGAATCATTCACTTATTCCTTGACAGTTCCTTAGAGAATGCCTACTTCAATTCACTCTATGCCTCAAAAAATGAGATGGCATTTACTATTGTCATAAAATCAGTGCCTCCATTTATTTAGCTTTAAACACACTGTACAGTACAGATCATCTACATAAACTCTGACATTTTCACAGACTACTCATACTTTCCTATCTCAGTATGTTCTGTGCCCTCTGCCAGGATCAAATGTTCACTCTCCTATTGTTTACTGGGTAATCACCTATTTCTGTTTCAAAATTTGATTAAAACATTTTCCCTGAGAGGCCATTCTTGAAGTTTCCCCATTTCTGTCTTTCTTACAGAACACACTGTATTGTAATTAGTCACAAATCTTCTCTAACAGATGAAAATATGTGCTTTGGAGGCAGGAAGCAAGTCACAGTTATCTCTGTATTCCTGAGGCCTGGCCTATAATAGATATTTGATAAGTATTTCTAGAATAAATGAATGGATTAAAAGCAGCTTGTAAAAAGTTATTAAATTGCTTATTATTTTTCTTCACCTCTTAATTTTTTTTACCAGGTTTAATAAATGTTTATTAAATGCCAGACATATGTTTAGGACTTTCACTTATCTGACAATGGTGAATGCCCACATTGTGCTAATTGCTGTGGAGTTACAATAAAGTATAAAACAGTCCTCCAACTGCCTTCAGATTTAGCAGGCAAGAAATTCAGAAAAACTAACACACATGCAACAACTCTATTTAAATAGTTAAGGACTAAACTGTATGCTATTACCTTTATAAATTCTGTAGAACATTAATGTGGGCTAGAGGATCTGGGGAATACTAAATGGTAAAGATGGAATTTGAGAGATATTTATATTGAGAGGCAGGGAGGACAGAGGAAGAACTGTTTGTGGAAAATGGCAGGTTATTATCAAAGAAAGACCAGAAGAGAGAATGAGTATGGTGTATGAATGAGAGTTAGAAGGACACTACTGGACTGGGGGTTGGAGATGCAAAGTCACTAGGAGGGTTAGGATGATGCTAGATAAAAGGTTGAAGAGTCTGTACTTGAAATAGGCCATAAAGAGGCACATCCTACAGTCTCCTGTCTTCTTTTGTTTTTCCTTAGACTCCCTCAAGACTTCAGAAAATGAGACAGGACAAGTGTCCCTTTGTGGTTTTGCCTGTAGTCAGGCAGGAACCCATGAGGACTGGCCATCATGAGGTCATGGTTATTATTAGAAGTGGCTTTGAAAACTTTAGGTAGTTATGCTTCTCTATCTTAGTGCAAAAAGGACACAAAAAGCTTGATATGAATGGGAATAGCATATACAACAAAAAGTGAGTGTATCGCTAGGACAATCTCTGTACTCAGGTTTTTTTGGCTTTTCATATAACGAAGTATCAAGTCTCCTAAAAGGCCAAGTGAAGTGTATTAATACTGGCTGCTCTCCTCAGAGATTTGGGCTCAGATTTAATATTCAAATAGTATTGACAGGTTAATTCTTCATCTTAATTTTTGCTTCATTAAATGCATCATCATTTTGGAGGAGACAGTATAGTGCAGTGGTTAAGAGCATGGATTATGAAGTCAGATTGTTGGATTTAGAATTCTGGCTCAGCCACTTACTAGCTGTGTGACCTTGGGTAAGTGATTTAACTTCTCTGTTTCTGCATTTATAGCATCTTTTAATTTTTACACTATATATATAAAAAATAAGTCTGTTTTGAGGCAGGCAGGGAAATTTGCACTTTGGCGTTCTAATACACAGACGGCTGTAAAGGAAAATACCGACTACACCACTGTTAGCTAGTCCCTGCCCCGACAATGAAATTTCCATAGTTTCTGAAAGGTCCATTAGTGACTCTAGATTTTGGCAGCTAAGAGTTTTTTTTTTTGGCTGTGCAGTGTGGCTTGTGGGATCTTAGTTCCCCAACCAGGGATCAAACCTGGGCCCATGGCAGTGCAAGCGCAGTCTTAACCACTGGACCGCCAGGCAAGTCCCTGGCAGCTAAGAATTTTAAGAAATAGTTAATAATTCTTCAACTTTACAGCTTTAGAAACCAGGTTGTAAAATAGTGGTTTTTAAGAGGGATCTCATGTGGCTGATACTTTAAATGCCATTAAGCAATACATTAGTAAATGCTATGTGTATCTCCCTGCTAAGCATATAAAATAATCTAAAATGTCAAATTCCCACCAATTATAAAATTTAGTGTCACAAAAACAAAATTTGATTTACTAACATCTTAATAAATATGTTTAAGTAGTAAATAAACCAAGGGAAAAATTGGAATTTAAAAAAAAAAAAACCCAGCATACTTCTTTCCAAGAGAAAAGTGATTTTTTTTTGGCTGCACCATGCAGCATGTGGGATCTTAGTTCCCTGACCAGGGATTGAACCTGTGCTCCCTGCAGTGGAAGCAAGGAGTCCTAACCACTGGACCACCAGGGAATTCCCCAGAAAAGTGATTTTTGTACACCATTCACCATGAAAAGTTTTTCCCAAAGAAGTACTTATTATAAAAAACATGGATATGTTACTGAATTGTGTATACTTCATCTTGGAAAGAAGAAAGACAGATGTTTCAGCTGCCTTGATTTCACAAGGATATATTAGCAATCACAAACAAAATAGGGAAGGGTACCTGGCTAATGGCTCAATAGGCGCTGCAAAAACAAAACAAAACAGGGACAACAGGTCTATTAGGAATCCCTGGCAAAGTTTTGGAAAAGATTCCCCAACTTTTGCTCTAGAAAAGAAAGAACTTTTTTGTTCACGACAGGCACTGGTATATGATTTTTATTGCTGATCCTTGAGTTCAGTCAGCCTGGCAAATGTACAAATGTAACAGAACACAAATAAAAGTTATAAAAATATGATAGCCTAACACCAAATAAATGCATTTCCAGAGGTACTGAAGAAATCCAGGTTACATGTAAAAGCTATACTTGAGCTATGCTGTAACGGCATTATACTTAATGATGAAATAGGGAAGGAGCTTCAGGACCATGGAGAATATTTTTAAATTACTACTTATATTATCCTTCACTAAGAAATAAAAACTACCTGTTGCAGTAGTCAACCACAGACTCCCTCGTTGTAAATAAAGCTTCCTCTCCTTTCTTGGCCTTCGCCCACTTTGAATCCAAAAGGCAATCCACTGCTTTTGAAGCTAAAGAAGAAATTTATTATTTTAAATTTAGTATACAGCAGAATTTGTGTCTATCTAAACAATATTCTATAAGGCAAATTTCAACATTCTGGCATCCGAAAATAAAACCAAGTTCAACAGAAAATTTAAGTCTAACATAATCATGACAAATAGTTCCTCAAAACCTCAATTTGTGAAACATACTGATTAAGCATCTTTCTTAAAGAATGCTGTGAAATAAATGACATTCAAAAATATAAACGAAAGCAAGATAAATTAATGAGAAAATGTTCTTTAAAAAATTCAAAATAAATGTAAATAACACTCTTATCAAATAATCATAATATGGGATAAACAAACCAAAACTCTTCCACTACCACAGTAACAGAAATTCTGTCACCAAGCTTTATTGTAACCCACCGAGGAATAAGCTCTGTGAAACAATCTACTGTCACTGGAAGAAGCTAAATATATGAGATGTGAAAAAAACAGCATGTCTATTTTTATAAACTTTTAAGGACTATCAAAATCATTAATCATAACACTGAAGAGAAGATAAATAAATGTCTTCCCAATAATAGGTAATTCAACCTTAACTGATCAGACAGGCAAACTCAACAACTATTGATTTATAAGCTATGGGGCAATATTACAGATAATATTAGCTCATTATGAAGTTGTTTAGATTATGTGAAGAACAAACACTGCTAAGTTGGTTCTGACACACTTGTATCACACTGAATTCTATTCCAGAGTTTTACAAACAGAGTATCGTTAAGTACATGTACTATCTTAATAAAAGTTAGTGTTAGTACTGAAAATAAATCCTATTTTAAAGATTTCCAAGAAACGTTATTAAAAAGCACTTTCTTTTATACTTATTGACATTTTCAATCATGAAAGGAAAGAACAGGATAATCATTTGTCATATGCTCATCACTTAGCTTCACCAATCATGCTTGGAGAGCATTTTTTAAAATATCTATCTATCCCCAAATTAGGTATCTTCATAAGATATGTACACAAATATAATTTTATTGATGTAATCCTACCAATAAAATAATCAACCCGGTGACCCATCATATTGGTGGACTTTGTTGGACAGTTGAATCGAAGAAACTTGGCTACAGCCTTCTCTTCTTTAGATGGTTCACCAACTTCCTGCAAAGTAAGAATATTAATTTAATGTAATCAGTTACTTAAATCTTTTTAAGTTTAGTACAGCCCTTTCTTTCAAGCTTTTTCTGGAGCAGATCTGGTATTGTATACAGAAGACAAAATGGAGATTTTTAAAATCACGTTTTTCAAATACAAGTTGATAGGGCCCAAACCTGTCTGTCTCTTGGCCTCAGCTACAAAGCATTTATTTTGAGTTGTTTTTCCAGTACGGTAATCATTTTGTACCAGTTCACCTTCACTCTTGCCTGGTCTCTTTTTAAAAGCCGTATGGCAATAATTCAAAACATTAAGAGGTTGTCAATAGTGAGTGCCCAAATGTCAAAGTAAGTAGAAACAGGTGCCATAAATAACAGCCAAAGCCATGTACCTTGAACAATGGACAACAGATTGAAGGAGGAGTTCTCAAATTAACCAAAGACAGCTCTCCCAGTGTGGTCCCAGATACAAACTACTAACAGAGATGCTGAAGATTTGTATTCCCTTCCCTTTCACCTGTGGTTACAGATTCTAGATACTGTCAGGGAATCTTTTCTCACCTTGCCTTTCTTCTTTTCTTTCTGAACGGGGTAAAGCAAAAATAAAGATGCAATAGAGAAATAAATTACAACTCATTTAAGAACTGATTAATGGAAGGGCACAAAGAGTTTTGGAAAGGCTGCTTTAATTCTTCCCTGTTTTCTTTTTTCCATTCCCTCCTCCAAACTTTCTACCAGCTTCATTGTTTATCATTCCCCATCTTGCTTTTATTTCCTTACATTCTGAACTTATGTTCCTGTATACTTATCTTCCCCACTCATATACTGAAGAAAATTAGGTCAGTCTATGTTTGCATATATCTTATATATATATATATATATATATATACTTTTAGTTGTCTTATTGCTGTAAGCTATCGTAATAAAAGTACTGTCTTTAATTACATGTTTAAGCACAGTACATACAGCACTCAAGCAATATTTCTAGCAATATACAATTTAAATCTGAATGATTTCAGGAAAGTCTATTTCTTAAGATGAATAAAGTGCCAAATAATAGTAAAGAATTATCTGCCAAGAATCTAGTCTGCCGAGAAAAATTAATGCTGAAGACAGTTATGTTTTAGGCAAGACATTCTAATAACACAAAACAGGAAAAATAAACTCTCTAAATCATCTATCTTTACATCAGTTTTCCCAAAAGTTTCAAGTTAGTTTGCATTCAGTTATGTTTGTTGAAAATAAGGAACAACTAACAAATCAAAGTTTCAGCTTTAATTTTATCCTGAAGAGGAGTAATTTGTGAGATGTAGCGAAAATCTGTGCCGTGGTTGCTGGGTCACCTGGCAGCTACTTCTCATATTTCCTTCTTTGCACTTCCCAACTTCTCTACTTCCAACAGCCAATTAACAATGCATGATTCTTATACTCTCGTACTACCCCATTTGTGGGTTACTATTTGTGACAATAAAAATTAAAAGCCTGCACAACACTGTATATCAACTATACTCCAATATACAATAAAAATTTTTAATAAGAAAAAAAAAAGCTCAAACCATTCAATCCAAATGAAGACTATAGTAAAAACCAAATATTTATGTGAATAAAAGACCTTTAGTTTTATATATAAAAACACATATCACAAAAAAATAGAATCTTAAAAAACTATAAATTCAAAATTTAACACTCCAAGTTCAGTAACAACTACAATGTTCATAATTATTTAATCTGGGTCCTAGTCACAAAATATAGTTTCTGACAAACTAAAAAGTAAAAATTCTATATTTCAGCTTTTGAAATCACACTAAAATTATTAACATATATGTTAGTATATGTTAAACGATAGCATTTAATTATGTCTGTGTAACGCACTGCATTTCTAGGAACCTCATCTATTAGTAAATAATATCCTATATATTCACGTACAGCCAAAAAAGTAATACTATATAAATAGTTGGAAATAATGAGATACTATAATTGGCTTTATAGAAACCAATTCTATTTTATAATCACACCCATATATGCTCAGTTTTTCCCTCTGTTGATACAACTGTTGCCAACTTAAAGATTTATCCAGTTAACTGATAACTTCTTACTGGGATATGCTTGATTAAAAATGGTATGTGGGGGAGAAGTCTCAATAAACATACATTGTTCAAGTGCATACTTACTGAGTGTTTACCCTATAATAACTCTGGGTGCTACTGTTAATACCAAAAATTTGTTAAGGCATGATACCTATACTTTGTTACAACCTTCCAAAACAACAACTGTTACTTTCCAAAATGAGTGGTAGAAAAAATATTTTAGGAGTACAAAAGGAGTGAGATTATCAATGTGGATGAGAATAGCTATGAAAGACCTCTTGGAAGAGGGACCTGGATTTTGAAAGATGAACAAATTTGGGATAAGCTGAATGAATAGCATAAACATACTGTGGCTAAAAATGAGCATAAAATTTGGCTCTAGTAGAGACAAGTTAGGAAGAATTGTGAGGTTAAGTAAGTATAATAGGGCTATACAGTATTCAAGGCAGTCTAAGAAATTTCAAATTTACTCCTTAAGTCACAGAAACTAGGTTTTGAATAGAAGGAGGACAAAATGAGAAAAAAAAATGACTTAGACACTATTTTGGAGCCTGTATATAGAATGAATTGGGGGAAAAAAGCACAAGGCAGGAAAACTACTTAGTATTCAAGTAAGATGTGATGTGATACTAGACTAGGAATGGGAAGGATTTTGACATTTGAAACATTTCAAATGTAGAACAGATAGGACTCAATGATAAAAGATGAATGAAACGGCTTAGTAAAAGATGTCAGATTTCTAATTTGATCAACTGAAAGGAGAGTTTTTCAATTAACAGAAATGTGGGAGGAAAGTGATTCTGGGGGAAAAACAATCACATCAACTTTAGGCATGACAAGTCTACACTCATACTAACACTCAAACCATTTACTGAACACAGGCATACAGGTACTAATCTACTGATTGTTGATAAGAGGCATCAGATGTAAAATCTATTAGAATACCCAAGAAACTGAAAAGTCCGTTCTATTATTATATAATAGGGAATCTGATAATACGTGAATCCACATTTTAAAACCTCATTTTAACAATTAACTTCAAGTTCACCAAACTCTTTTCCACAGCTGCAAAAACAGACTCAAGTATTCTATTTGCATTCCCTTCCCCTCCTTGGTAAAGGCACTACAAAGCAAGAATGAAGAGAACAGACCCAGAAAACATGGACTTGGATAATCTCTCCCAACCAGACACAGAGTTACTTATTCATTGATACTTTCTTAAAGTATCAGTTAACTTCCCTTAAACATCTGACTAGAAAAGTAGTGAATTCTATCAACATATTGGTACAACAGAACTGATTCCTTCCTTGCTCCTCCTTCAAGTTCAAATCCTTAAAAAGTTTCTATTATCCTTTGTGAAATATTATGAAATATTCATTATACCACATATAAGTTATACATACTGTAGACTGCCTCTAACAGTTTAGGATTTGTGCCATCTGCTGGGGCTTTAAAGCCAGAAAGAAAGACTGCTACAGAAGAGCACCAAGAGAATATGACCTTGGGAAGCTAGTAATATAGAAGAGCCTGCCATGGAATCTTCATTCTCACTGCTCCCCTGCTGCAGGCTAAAACAGTCTTATCCTCTTCCTGTTTATACATTAGTCTAAAGTACTTCCCCTCTTTGTTCCCTTTTGATGTGAAGAAATCTTCAGAATATTTTCCTAACTTTTCTAGAAACCTTCTGACAAAAAGTGAAGGCCTTCTGCGAATAGCATCACCCACTAATAAAGAGAAACCAGCTCATCAAGCCTTGAATGAAGAGAACTTTGTAGCTCAATGAATGAGCTCAAATGTCTTAGAATGAGGAAGCAAAGAGCCAGTACGTTTTGAGACTGGACTGCCAACCCAAACACCAAGATGCCGGGTGTTGCAACTCTTAATCCAAAATTACAAAAAATTGAAAGTTTGGGTAGAACATTCTTTTTAAATTATTTAACAAATACTATTTTTATTTTAGAATACTTCAACACTCAAATACTACAATGAAACTGGGGTTACCATTTCTAACTATATATTATTTTTGGTACTTAAGATAATCTTTTTGAGAAAAAAATATTAGATCAAGAGTCAGTAAGCCATGAACTTCAATCTTACAGAATTTTTGACTTAGAATTTGTTTTCCCCATCCTCCCACCCCCAAAACGACTAGAATTTTTAAAAATTGCTATATTCAATAGAAATAAGCTTAGGTAATAAATAAGCTTGTTGAATGAATTAAGCAAAAGAAAAAGATTAGTTCACCGTCCATTTGTATCTTTATACAAACAGTATAAAATATTCGTGAAAATGCAAATAGGTTAACAGGTTAAAATCTGAAAGCTGGATGAGATCTTAGATAAATCATTTGCTTAAAGTCACACAGTATGTTACTAATAGAGCTTTACAAGAGTCTCTGTATCTTGACTTTGGCAGTGCCCTTCTAAAATCCCCCACCCCCTGCCACTGTAAGCCCTTCATTAAGCCTCTGGGGGGAGTTTTCACCTAGGACTGGCTTCCTGGGTTCCATCTCTTTTCTTCAGAAAGTCCCAGAGTCAGAGTGCATAATCCTAAACTTTCCCTTTTCTGAAATTAAGCATATTGGTTCATGATATGTCAGGGTTTTACTGACAGGGAGACAGATGGGTGCAACAAAGTTAACTGAGATGCAGGTATTATAAAATTTCTAGGAATGAATAAGCCATTTCAATGTCCCAAAACTCAACTAGATACTTTACACATAAGCAGAATACTAAATGGGATGAGTCTCTTTAGCAGGGACAAGTCTCGTTAAGTCTTTGTTGTACAATTTAATATAAAGATTGCAAGATTAAAGTATGTCAAAACAATTTATTTTTATTTTTTATTTTATCAATGGTGCGGTGGAATGAACATTCAACTGGAATTAGAAGACTTGGTCTAAATCTGGTTTTACTATCTTGATGAGTGACCCTGGGTCAAGCCACATATCCTCACTGAACCTCAGTGCATCTGTAAAATGATGTTAATGGTTTAGATCAATATGTTTTATACCTAGTAATACTTTTAGATCTAGGTCCTAAAAGTAGCTTAAGGATGAGGGATAATGGTAGTGAAGTAGTGGGGTACTGAGGAGATAGGGCTTTGGGCCCACCCCTCTGCTTTTACATAAAAGCTGCATTTGTGCAAAAAGATTCCAAAAACCCCTACTACTTGAAAATCGTTTTCAACTCTAAAATTTCATGGTACTAGGATTCTCAATTAACCCTTCTAGTAAGCAGCACTTTGTTAACCTGTAAGCCCTGATTGTAATGTTCTTAAAAACTTACATAATTGCATTTCTTAGAAAACTTACAATAATTTACTTTCAAATGTTTTATTAATTTGAATTGAGATCACTCTCACTTGAGAATCTCAATCATGAAAACTTTTCAATAACGTCAGTGAACACATAGCTCACTTTTGGTTTTCAGTGACCAGTAAAGTGAGTCCAAGAAGGAAATGTGACAAAATAGTCTTCTTGCTTCCAACTTTGATGGAATACCAGAATCTAAAATTAGGCTACATTAGAAAAAGCATACAGGGCTTCCCTGGCGGTGCAGTGGTTGAGAATCCGCCTGCCGGTGCAGGGGACATGGGTTCGAGCCCTGGTCCGGGAAGATCCCACATGCCGCGGAGCAACTAAGCCTGCGTGCCACAACTACTGAGCCTGTGAGCCACAACTACTGAAGCCTGCACACCTAGGGTCCATGCTCCGCAACGAGAAGCCACCACAATGAGAAGCCCGTGCACCACAATGAAGAGTAGCCCCCACTCACCACTACAGAAAGCCCACGCGCAGCAACGAAGACCCAATGCAGCCAAAAATAAATAAAATAAATTTAAAAAAAAGAAAAAGCATACAAATTAACTACTTTTTAAAACCCTGAACTTGTTTGTATCAATCATTTCCCCCAATATACAAATTACAATTCATGGTCAGTAAATCTACTAAACATAAAATCGTTTCTAAACATGAAACATCAAGTAGCAACAGGAAACTGAGTTAATATTACAGATCTTTTTGCCCAGAGTCTCACAATAGAATTTTTTCTGTAACTTCAACTCTGAATTTGGTCATTACGTTTGATCTTTTTGTCTAAAGTAATGCCAATATTATAGAGTTTCTGATTCTCTGGAGGGAAAAAAACCAAGAAGTTTTATAAGATATTGTACACTTTTATTAATTTGTTGACACTGCACAGTAGTACTCCAGGTAGCACTCCCAAGATCTCCACATTTTACATAGCACAGGTATGTAGAAAACTTGGAGGAGGTGAAAAATGTTATTTATTTTCACTTAGCAGTATACTAACTTGATTTTTAACAATCAGATCCTCATACACTTATCTAATTCCCAACTAAACAACAGTAAGTAAATAGCCATTCTTTATGGAACTCACAACTCAAAGGTTTATTTACTGAATAGATAACTGTTAATCTTTCTTCAGCATATCAGAGTGCTTGACAAAAACCAAAACAAATTATCCTAAAGCCTTCATCCTTGGGGAAGGGGAAAAAGGAGTTATGTGCTAAGCACTCTTTTAATAGCTTTTATAACCTTTAATAACAAGTCATCCACGAACTTATTTTTTCCACAACAACCCAATGAGGATATTTTTTAAGGTAAATATTCCTTCTTACGGATTTGGAAATAGAGGAAAAAAGTTAAGTAACTTGACCAAAGTTACACGGCCAATAATTATTGACACTGGGGTACAAACAGGCATAAGTTTTAGCTCCCAGTCACTACCACTACTATACAGGTTTTTAAATCTATCTTTCTGCTTAATATGAGATCATAATTGAAATAGAGCAGCTATTCAAAGTGAATTAGGATCACCTTTATAACAATATTAAAGAACAGTTGAAACTGTAAAAACAATGTTTATTTAAGGCCATAAAATGTACCATGTGTGTAAATCTAAGTCCAGTAAGTCCTAATTTGATAACTTCAACACAAATTCTAATAAAAGTATATTTTGTATCCATACCTGACCAATAACACTAAATTTTGAAAGACTAGAAACAGTATAATTAGAAACTTCTTCCATAATAACCTTAAGCCTTGGTTTTATGACCTGTCTGAACTTGGGGGGCAATTGTCTCTGGTCCCCTTCTGTACTCTTTTTGAAACTACTTTCTTATTTCTGCCTAATTCTAAAATTCCAAATTTACTGATCACTGGCATCTTTTTTTCCCCTAGTACTTCAAAGTTTTCAGAAGAATTTTAACTTGCATAGCTCAAATCACCTGTGGTGTAAGTCAGTTAAGTGATAAAAATGGGGGAAAAAAACATCAGAAAGTCATCTAAGCAATGAAATAGTAAGGAACAAAAAGACAATGACGAGTGTAACAATTTGTGATTAGTATATTAACAGTTTACAACACGCCATCAATTTATGATGACATATGAAGGTTTCTAAGCACAGGAGCTAATAAGGAGACAACAAAACATCCTGAGTCTAAGATGTTCCCCATATTTACTCCTCTTGGCAAAGAGCAAGAACAACAGGGGGAAAACTGCAAGGAAGAAATACACAGATGACATGCATGTGGAATGAGGGAGGGATGCTATGTAGGTTATGAGGATGACACACTGGCATGTGAAAGGTTTCTGGGCGGGACCCGCTCGTTGCAGTACCAAGGGAGTTTTGTTTATTTACACTGTGTCGCTGAAAGAAAGCCGGAAAGCTTCCGTTGGACGCTTAAGTTAATAACTGTGAGGAGAAAGGAGGCTGCACGCAAACAAACATCTGGATACGCAGATTGCCGCCTGGGCCCCTGGGGCAGCTGACCAAACCCCGATCACTGCCCCCTCCTACGGTCCTTCTATCTGCGCACAAAGAACGGGCAGCTTTTGGTCAGTCCTCCGCCTCCTTCTACCCTAATTATCGCGGCCTTAATTTCGGGACAGCTGAGGCGAAAGGATGGCGTGGAGAAGGGAGGGGAGGAGCCCGGGGAAGGTCGGTGTCTGCGCTCGGAGGACTCGGACCTCCCAGCACAGGCCCAGGCCGGCAACGCCGCCGCCGCTGCCGCCGCTGCCGCCGCCGCCGCCGCCGCCACCGCCACCCTGGGCTGGCGGCCGCGCCTCCCGCCTTCCGCCGCTGCCCCAGCACCTCCGCCTCAGTCTCCGCCGTCGCCAACACCGCCCTTCCTCAGGCCCCTCACAACGACTCAGCCCGCAACCGGCGACCTCGCGGGGGAACCCCACCCCACCTCGTCCTCGATTTCGCCCGCCCTTCCCGGGAGCTTTCCCTGAGTCTTCCACTTCCGAGAGTCCCCTATCCCAGGGATCGGGTTTGCTACCTGAATCCGCTTCTTGTGTCGCCTGCGTTCCGCCATGTTGGCCGCTCCGCCCGATTCTCTCTGACGTGGAGGTAGGCGGGGGCGGCGGAAATATCGCGAGAGCGCGCCGCGGGGCTGTTATGTAACCTACCGGCTGGCGCCGGAGCGGGGAGGCTGGCGAGAGGCTGGTACTAGGCGGGCTCGGCGGGTCTTGGCTGCGCTTTCTCTCCCCTCTTTTCTTGGCTCCTTTTGTTGCAGGAACTGGAAATCGCTGGGACCAGAAGGAAGTTGAGAAGTGGAGGACTGGAAAGAGTCCTTGGTTCTCAAACCTGACTGGGCATCTGAATCACCTGGGAAGCTATTAAAATACAGATTCCTGGGGCCCCACGCCCCTCGGAGTCAGTAGGTTTGGGGTGAGCCTTTTACAGAGGATTTCCTGAGACCTATGGAATTCTAGACGTCTCTAACTGTGGCACTTATTTTCTTGCCAGTGAGCCCTGCATCATCTATTGCCCACGTGTAAATTCTCCTAATCCCATTCTGAAGATGGGAAAGCCGAGACAGCTGAGGTGTAGCGATATGAACAGATTTATCTAAGGCTCCACAGTTGGTAGATGGCACAGACGAGACCTAAGCCAAATTATCTCCCCGTACAATGTAGGGGGTAGTCGGGCTTATGTGAAAGAAGCTTTGGATTCCCCATTCCATTTTCCATGTTGCTTCTCGAAACGCACCTTTAGAATCCGAGTCAGAGAACTCGGAAGTACAAGCAACTAATACGATGAATAAGGAGAGAGATTCTAAGAAGTTGGAATTAAGAAGACTGCAGGGTATTTGGAGTCTGGTGAATTACTATTATAACTATTGTTATTTTAGAGCTACCTAGATCAAAGAGAATGGGCTTAAATTGCTAGTAAGTGTTTTTAGATGGAGATTTTAAAGGATTTTAAATAATGGAAAATTGGCAATTTATGGAAAAGTAAGATGAAGGAAATAAAAATCCTTAACGCTACCGTCCAAAGATCTGTTAAGTTTATTTTCTAGTATTTATTCATACTTTGTGTGTATATATTTCCCCCTTTCCCCCAATTGAGATATTGCATAATATGCCTTTTTCACTTAATGTTATGCTGAGCATATATCTTTAAAAAATTCTTTATTTCCCATATATATGTAACCTAATAGCAATTAAATATGTAATTAAGGCAAATAGTGGCATCTTGATGCCTAGTCTTTTATAAAGTAACCTAGCTAAAGTTCATTTTTGGACTATGCAGTTCTGCAGTCTGGGGACTGGATCAGCAAGTCATTTGGTTCCTTTTCCTTCTACAATCTACAATCAGGGTGTGTGTAGTCAGAGATGGGTGAGAAAAAATGATGATTCTTACCAATTAAACCAAAACATAACACAGCATATGAAATGTGTTTGTTTCCTTCAGTCCTCCCCGTCCAAAATGAGGGTAGATCTGTTTTGTACTGTTTTATTTGGAGAACACTGGATTCTCTTCATAGGAAAGTTACTTTATAAATGAAAATATTATTGTATTTAATAGATGTTGAGTGCCTACTAGATGCAAAATGCTAGGTTAGGACTATGATGGGGAATGAAAGCCCTTCGTGGAAAATAACTACCTCTCTAGCTACTGCCCTACCACCTTTTTCTTCAGAAAAGCTTTAATTTACTCTCCCACGTCTCACTGACATTCACTCCTTAGACTACAACAATTTGGTTTCTACCTCCACCATCCATTAATAATTCATGTCAAATTGTAGCATCTTATTAAGGATTTGACAATATTGACCATGAACTTAATTTGTTCTCCTCCTTTGGCATTCATGATATCAGGTTGTTCCTTCTGATTTCTCTTTGGCTCCTCTCTACCTAGCTCTTCAATGTTCCTGGCCACCATGTTTCCATTCTCATGTTCCCTTTTCTCCATGCATTCTGGGGATTCTTATTCATGTTTACAGCTTCATTCCAAAATACTGCATTAATGTTTATTTCTAGTTGTCTTCTGGATATCTCCACTGAATGTCCAACTAGAAATCACCATTCCCACCCCCACAAAACCTGTCTCTTTTACTGTATTTTTAAACTCTGTTAACTGCATCACTGTTCACTTAATGACTCATGCTAGAAACCTTGGAGGTATCTCAACCATGCCAATCAGTAAGCAATCCTGTTGACTCTGCAACTGAGATGTTTGGAATTCTTCCCTTCCTCATCATTCCTATTGCCATTGCTTTGATTAGGTCTTTATCACTTCCTACCTGAAACGTTGTTGCAAAAGCCTGCTAATCGTTCTGCCCCAACTCTACCCTCTCTACACTCCAGACCATCTTCCACTCCCTTGTTAACCACCCGCCAGGCACCATTGCTCCCCAGAGTGTACAGCAACATTAAGGATGGCTAATGTTTGCACATGTAACCCAAATGTCATGTTTCTGGGTCCTCCCTCCATTTAATATTTATATAAAAATAGCTCAAGCACTCTTCTCATCACCCCATTTATATCTTTGATGGTGGTAGTGGGCAGTTTCTCCTGGCCACTTCTTGCTCTGATTTCCCTATGAATTTGCAATCTCATTCCTGTCACTTGACTTTTATTTCTCACCCAAATGAGGCACATTACCCCTCTCCCTTTCTTTTGCCAACGCAAAACTTCTGTTTATCCCTGGACTCTGTCAATTCTTCTCCCTGGGGCTGAAACTCAGAATTTTTCTTGCTATATAGAGAATTTTAGGTCTTTACTCTTTACTGGATTCCTTGGGATGCATAAATATATAAAAACTCATTACCATGTTCTGCTAAACAAAGGGTTCTCTGATCAGGTTCCCCTCTCTTGAGGACTGATGATTAGGTGGGGACTTGAAAAAGTCAGTTTCCTGGGATCTACCATCCCAGTAAGTGGAATGGAATAGTATATAGAAATGTATTCCCATTGATCAGACTTAACCAAACTGGAAACTGATACATTTAGGTTTTTGTTTTAAATAACACTTTCTCTGGGTCCATCTTGTATGTTAAATATATATGTGTGACTAAATTGAAAAGAAAAAAATTGTAAGGAAGTATAGCAAATAATGCCCAGGCCTTTTGGGGCATTATTTTTATAAAAGCACTTTAAAATATGTTAATTGACAATGTCAGTGACTTAATGCTGTTATCACAAAGAAACAAAATTTAATATAGATATGTTTAATATAAAATAAAATACAGTAAACCTAATTTTACTTAAAATTTCAGTCAATGTTTTAAATTGAGTTGATTCTTTAGACTTCCACTCAGGAAACAGCATAAATAAGACAACGAATATGTATTATTGAAAAATGAGCGTTAATATTTTGTTTTGAAAAAAGCACAATACATGAATTTTTAGTACGTTAATATTAGACTAAGAACATTTTTATTTTTTAAATTTTTTTATTTTTTTGCGGTACGCGGGCCGCTCACTGTTGTGGCCCCTCCCGTTGTGGAGCACAGGCTCCAGACGCGCCAGCTCAGCAGCCATGGCTCACAGGCCCAGCCGCTCCGCGGCATGTGGGATCTTCCCAGACCGGGGCACGAACCCGTGTCCCCTGCATGGGCAGGCGGACTCTCAACCACTGCGCCACCAGGGAAGCCCTAAGAACATTTTTAAAAGTCACTTTGACTTTTTAACTGAAATGGTAATTGTTTTGTCATTCCCCTAATTAAGTCCTTGTTAAAATACAGAGATTAGTTTCTCTTTTTTTGCACTGAACCCTAACTAATAGAGCAAAGATAAGGAAATCATGAGTACAGTGTATGTGAATGAAGATTGTACTACTAATGTTGCTGTTTGTAAAGACCTAATTAGGGGAATTAGATGCTTCCCAAATCATTGAAAGTTTGCAAGAGCAGGATCAAGTCTGGGCCTGTCAGACCCTGCAGAACTAACCACTCAGGGGAATTTCTACTTTGGAGGAGTGAGGAGTCCACGATAGCCACGCTGAGTTCAAGAAATTACCAGGGCCTCCCTGGTGGCGCAAGTGGTTGAGAGTCCGCCTGCCGATGCAGGGGATACGGGTTCGTGCCCCGGTCTGGGAGGATCCCATATGCCGCGGAGCGGCTGGGCCCGTGAGCCATGGCCGCTGAGCCTGCGTGTCCGGAGCCTGCGCGTCCGGAGCCTGTGCTCCGCAACGGGGGAGGCCACAACAGTGAGAGGCCCGCATACCGCAAAAAAAAAAAAAAAAAAAAATTACCAGATAGCTGTGATCAACCTGTCGGGAAGCCAGCATCAGAAGTTGTTGCCAGCACTGATGCAGCTGCCTCTTAACTCCCACAATCAAGGCTGAACACTGGAGCTGTAGAAGAACCCTGTGTCTCCATGACCTTGCTTGCCAGCAAAGTGAAAGCCAGCCAGCAGCAGAAAGGTGGCTTCCTCATCACTTTTGTCCTTCTGATATACAACCAGTGCATTGAATTAGAACCAGACTCTAGCTGCAAGGGAGTCTGAGGAATGAAGACTTTAGCTTTCTATCCTTTGCCATGTGCCAGCTGACCATATCCAACCATCATCTTCTTCCTTAGAATCACCTGGGTCACTACTTTCCTGCTTCATCTTTCATACTGTGAGACCACACTTCTCCTATTCCCCCATTCTGCCAAGTGCCTTTTCATACCCACGTTTCCTATTTTTTTCTTCCCTTTCTCACTTAGCAGATCCTTCAAGGGTCAGGAAACCTAACACTTCCACAGTGAAACCTTCCCTGAATTCTTTCTTCAGTAGAATTAGCTGTTCCTTTTTCTGGGTTTCTGCAACATTTCATACAATCAATGCTATAATATATATAATTTAATATAGTTTTAATATATTATATGTAAAATAATTCTATAAATTATATATATATATATATATAATACAAGTTAAAAAACAAATAGTATAATTTGTTGTTTTTCTTTCTACCAGACTGTGAACCTTTTAAGGGCAGGTACTACGTCTTATTCTGCTGTTCTCAATATCTAGTCCAGTGCCTGGCTTAGTGTGAATGGGTGTCAATGGAGTAAATAACGAATGATGACAATGACATAGTCCTTATCCTCTGCAGCTTTCATAAATGGAGAGAAATATACTTACAAGATGGACAAAATTATGTTAAGTCTTCATTATATCCATGGTCTCTATTATAGCCCTCTATGAAATTAGAAGAAGCCGGTTTAATAAGCTTCCCTAGGTTGGATGGAGGAAGCACTTCCTTGTGCAAGACGAGAGACTCTAGCTTTCAGTCATTGTGCTTGGTTTCCTGTGTAATAGTAGTCTTATCTGAGAACAGAGACGTGTAAGGATCCACCTTCTCAACCTACCTCCAACCCAGCAATTTGAGAGAAAATACAGGGTTTGACAAAGCAAAAAATCCCCCACATTAAAACCTTTTGGACAAGGAAAGAAAGCTAAACCTCATAGGTTATTAATATATCTAGAGCTTGTTTTCTGTCCAAACGCAACATCTATGAAGATGGGAAGAGAGGAGAGGGATGGCAAGGGTGAGAACAGAAGTTCAATTGGCCCAGAATTCATGGAACCTGAAGTCAGGAGGGCCAAGAAAACCAGGGCATCTAGACCTGGACCTCACATGCAGATTGGAGAAAAATCCTAACATTTTTTCTTCTTGTTGATTAAATAAAATTCATATTTTATGTCAAGACAAGAAAAATTTAAACATAAAAATTTTTCTTTGCCGTTTGGGCCTCCTACCTTCCCTTTAGTGTGTATCGTGGATCTGCATTAACCAGCCCTCCTTAGGAAATAACATTCCTTCTTAATCTTGTAATGAGCATGGGACTTCCCTGGTGGCGAAGTGGTTAAGAACCTGCCTGCCAATGAAGGGGACATGGGTTCAAGCCCTGGTCTGGGAAGATCCACGTGCCGCAGAGCAACTAAGCCCACACGCCACAAGTACTGAGCCTGCGCACTAGAGCCCATGAGCCACAACTACTGAGCCCACGTGCCACAACTACTGAAGCCTGTGCGCCTAGAGCCTGTGCCCCGCAACAAGAGAAGCCACCACAATAAGAAGCCCACGTACCACAACAAAGAGTAGCCCCCTGCTCACCACAACTAGAGAAAGCCTGTGCGCAGCAACAAAGACCTAATGCAGCCAAAAATAAATTTTAAAAAAGACAAAAAACAAAAAAAGAGCATGACCCACTACTTGCTTTGTATGTGTAGATCTGGATTATGTAAATTGTCAATAGTCATTTGACATATAACCCTTTGTCTCAAAAACTTATATAACTGTGTTTTGATCTCTAATGGGCAGAACAGTCTTCAGAGCTTTCTGAAAGACTGTCTCCTTGGTTATAATCCTCAGTTTGGCTCGAATAAAATTTTCCATTTCTTTTTTAGATCAACTATTGATTAATTTTTTGTTCACATTATATTGGTCTCAGAAAATTTTCAGACAGCACTTGTGCTCAAGAACTGGTCCAGTAATGCTGATTTCTCTGAAATGAAAGGAACAAAAGGCCAGTAAATCTTACGGAGTAGATATGTTAACTTTTAGGTAATTATCTAAATAATCTGGTGGAGGCTGCGGTAATTGTGGGTCTACCCCCCCATAGTTATTCAATTTTTTTGTATATATAAGAAACTACTAAATATAACATTTTATATTCCTATGTGACATGTAAAATCTTCTGCTTCCCATGACTGCACTTGCCTTTTTTTTTTTTTTTCCCCTACAGGTTGCTTCTGAGTTATATAGGGTCACCCCTAACCCCACTGGAAATGAACTCAGTGCATTTAAAGTGCTATATTTCAGAGCAAACAGCAAAAAAGTACTAGGCTCTTTTCCTAAGCTCTACTTCCTAAGGAGAGGGATTTGGGGGTCTTGATTTTTCATCTGCCAAATGGAAAACTTTCCTCTTCAATACACCCAGGAATTGCTGACCTGAAGATTAGTGAATTTAGTGCTCGGCTGTCATAATGAAACAGTTCCCAGCAGAGGTCTGACAAGGACAGACCAAGATTATCTAAGTACTTTTATGTACAGTTGCTATACTGAACTTCAACTTTTGGTAATAAAGTATATGCTGAGAGTTTAGAGTGTGATTTTAAGAAATGCCTGAATAATTCTACACATGACTAATCAAAGAAAAAGCTTGCTTGTCTAGTCTTAAATTCAAGAGTGAAGATATTTCTTTTAATTAATATGTATTTTTTACTCTGTCCACAAACAAATATTATAAGTGAATTTTTCTCAACCATGTTTTTTAGAATTTATTTTTAATTTTTTCAACTATTCATTTTGAAATACTTTCATACTTATGAGAAAGTTCAAAAAAATGGAAGAATTCACATATACTCTTCACCCAGCTTCTACAAATGTTAACATCTTGTGTAACCACAGTACCATTTTCAAAACAGGAAATTAACTTGACAGAGTACTACTAAGTAATCTGCAGACCTTATTCAAATTTTGTCATGTCCTACTACTTATTTTTGCTCAGGATTCAATCCCAGATCTTAGACTGCATTTAGTTTTCATGCTTTGTTAGTCTTTAATCTGGGCCGGTCCTCAGTTTTTGTCTTTCATGACAATGAAACAGTAGTTTTTCTTTGCCTTTCTTTGACTCTTTGAAGGGTATTGGCCAGTTATTTTGTAAAATGTTGCTAATTTAGGTTTGTCTGATGTTTCCTCATGATTATATTCAGGTTATGAATTTTTGGCAAGAAAGAATGTCACAGAAGTGACATCGTGCCCTGCTCAGTACATTCTATCAGGAGGAATATAGTTGATGTGTTCCATCACTGGTGATGCTAACCTTGATCACTTAGTTAAGATGGCATCTGCCAGGTTTCACTGCTGTCAAGTTACAGTTCTTCCCTTTGAAATTCAATAGCATCTAAGAGAGGATATTTTATGTAAATATTCTGCTTTTCATCATACTTTTACCCACTCACTTTAGCACTCATTAATTATCTCTGCCTGAAATAATTATTTCTGTTGCTAAATGCTGATTTTCTATTGTCAACATTCCTTCTACATATATTAATTGGGATAATATTGTAAGAAACAGTTTATTCATTCAGTTATTTATTTACTATTTATTTTAACATCTTTATTGGAGTATAATTGCTTTACAATGGTGTGTTAGTTTCTGTTGTATAACAAAGTGAATCAGCTATATGTATACATGTATCCCCATATCCCCTCCCTTTTGCGTCTCCCTCCCACCCCCCCTATCCCAACCCTCTAGGTGGGCACAAAGCACTGAGCTGATCTCCCTGTGCTATGCAGCTGCTTCCCACTAGCTATCTATTTTACATTTGATAGTGTATGTATGTCAATGCTACTTTCTCACTTTGTCCCAGCTTACCCTTCCCCCTCCCCGTGTCCTCAAGTCCATTCTCTATGTCTGCGTCTTTATTCCTGTCCTACCCCTAGGTTCTTCAGAACCTTTTTTTATTAGATTCCATATATATGTGTTAGCATATGGTATTTGTTTGTCTCCTTCTGACTTGCTTCACTCCGTATGACAGACTCTAGGTCCATCCACCTCACTACAAATAACTCAATTTTGTTTCTTTTTATGGCTGAGTAGTATTCCATTGTATATATGTGCCACATCTTCTTTATCCATTCATCTGTTGATGGACACTTAGGTTGCTTCCATGTCCTGGCTATTGTAAATAGTGCTGCAATGAACATTGTGGTACATGTCTCTCTTTGGATTACGGTTTTCTCGGGGTATATGCCCCGGAGTGGAACTGCTGGATCATCTGGTAGTTCTATTTTTAGTTTTTTAAGGAACCTCCATATTGTTCTGCACAGTGGCTGTATCAAAAAAAATCTACAAACAATAAATGCTGGAGAGGGTGTGAAGAAAAGGGAACCCTCTTGCACCATTGGTGGGAATGTAAATTGATACAGCCACTATTTATTTACTTTTAAAATTATCAGTTTGGCTTGACTCTCTAGAGACCATCAGTCAGGAATGGTTTGTGAATGAGAATTAATATGACAACCTTTGGGTACTGTAATCTCCATTCCCCCCCACACACACCCCCAAGAACTGCTTCCTTTTGTGATATCTGAGGAGCTGATTTTTTTTTTAATCGGGGCTGATCTGGAAAAGAACTTGTATGGTTTTGTAGAGAGGATCATAGAGAAGATTCATCTCTCACTATGAATCTGTTTGCATCCATGGATCTGCACTGTGGCTGAACATCTTTCCAAGAAAAAGACCTTGAACTCTGTGAAGGCATATGCAACATGTGTGATGGATGTGGTCCTCATGGGGACCAGAGTTTCAGAAGGAACAATGTGGGGCATGAGAGCAAAGGGAGCTCCTGATAAGAGAAAAAGGAGCCTGATCTGTTAAGTCAGACCCAAACAGAGTGCTAGCTTCAGAGGAGGTATAGATTTTAGATCGCTGATGTAGCATTTACCTCTGATGTAGAACACAGATCTCTGGCTTTAGTGTGACCCTTGGTAAAAGTTGCTTAGTGTATTAATGAAAAGAACTGTGTGTGTGGGAGGGATAAATTAGGACTCTGGGATTAAAATATACATGCTATTATATATAAAATGGATTACCAACAAGGACTTACTATATAGCACAGGGAACTACACTCATTATCTTGTAATAACCTATAATGGAAAGGGATCTAAAAAAGAATATATATCTAAAGAAGAATATATATATGAAACCGAATCACTTTGCTGTACACCTGAAACTAACACAACATTGTAAATTAGCTGTATTTCAACTTAAAAAAAAAAGTTTTTGAGAGCTGGAATAACAGGCACTCACTCA
The DNA here is from genome assembly GCF_025265405.1 of Mesoplodon densirostris. Lineage (NCBI taxonomy): Eukaryota > Metazoa > Chordata > Mammalia > Artiodactyla > Ziphiidae > Mesoplodon > Mesoplodon densirostris. The sequence continues at coordinate 93,095,854 of NC_082665.1, read as the reverse complement.
TTGCTGGCAACAGTGTAATATTTTGTTAAATGAAAAACAACCCTCTCAAATGTAGTATGTTAACATTTGTGTAAAAAGAGGGTGAAAAAATAGATATACATTTTTGCTTGTTGCAGGGGGGCAATTAGTGGCTGGAGGACAGGGATGGAACAGAGGTTTTTCATGGTTTACCCTCTTGAGCCATGTGACCCTATGCACTACTTTTCTTAAACTAAAAAATTTAAGTTTAAAAAGCAGAAGAAGGGGGAAGAGGAGCAGCATTTATTAGCCAAGGTGGAAGCAGCAGTGGCTCCCCACCACTGCAGGGATAGGAGGGCCCAGGTGTTAAGCACACCTCCCATTTGGGGGCCACAGCAGTGATAGCTGGGTCAGCAAGGCCTGGCCTAGACCCTAGGAATCAAAGACGACACTTCCAGCCAGGCTTAGCACGGTGGTGTTACAAGCATAAGGGCAGAATGTCCCAAGTTAGAGGAAGTGAGTAAGAATTGGGTGCATTTCACCTGTATTAGGAATGAACAAACCTGTTCCGATTGATCATTTGGAAAAAGCAAACACACTGGAGGTGGTGAGTTCCAAGAGCCTCGGTGCGCTTGCATGGACAAACTTCTAGCAGCAGGGTTTTCTAAGTGTGGTTCCCTCTGGTCCCCTCCACCATGCTTAACATCCCCTCTGCTTAGGCAGGGTGAAGAGGCACATGTGGGAAGGAGCCCTCAGCATCAGCCAGAACATGTTGGAAACACATCATTTCTTAAATGCTCTCAGGAATTGGTATGGGGTTTTAAAATGGCTCTAAGCTTGACGGGAAGGAATGGGTAGGTGGTGATAGTTCATACTCCCTTTCCACCCAGACACTTGAGTTACTAATCATTTTCCTGTCTCAACGTGTTTTGATATTAGGATTTCTTCTGCTTCAGTTGTCAAGTTCTCTTACCAAACAGAGCTCATTGTTCACAGATCAGTGAAGAGCTATTCTCTGCTTGTAACCTTGGAAATGGGGGGAGGGAGTATTTTGAAAATGACACAACAGAGTGTAAAGCTATGAAACAAGAAAGGGAGCCTCAGACAGACTACAACAATCATCTGAGAATCTGAGAATCAATAAAAGCCACATGTAGAGAGATGCTTTCATTATTTTCTATTTTTCTTTTTGGTTTTCATGCTTTTGATTTTCCCAATTTATCCACAGAGTGTTTGTGGGCATGGAAAAGCATGTTGGCTGGGTTTCCTATAAGACTTACAGTTTTTACAAAACAGGCAAACAAAACCAGATTTTGTCATACTAGCACCTCAAGGCCTAGCACCTGGGTCCTTTCTTCACTAAAAAAATTTTAAAAATATATACACACATACATGTATGTATGTTTGGTTGGGTGGATGGATAGATAGACAGACATATATAGATAACATAGACTATTAACTGCTAGGGATCCTATACATCATAGGTCAATGCCTTCATTTCACAGATTAGAAGATGGAGGCTTAAAGAAGTAAAATAAGAAGTAAAATGACCAATTGTAATTCAAACTTATATCTTCTAGCTCCAAGTTAAGGGCTCTGTCACTTGTGAAGCATTCCTTTTAAGGAGGGGTTTTCTAGTGGAGTTAGCAAATACTGTGATTTCTTGATGGTTTCAGATAAGTCCCAATACCTGATACTCCTTTGGCAGGCACATGGGAACAGAGTGGTGCAGCAGTTGCTATATTAACCTCCAGCAGCATATGAATAAAAGGAGCTGATTTGGACATTCAGCCATTCATCCTTTTATTGAATACTTCCTCATGCAGGACTGTGTTAGGTTCTGTGAGGAATAAAAGATGAATAAAATTAATGGTGTATAAAGATATTCAAAAGGATATTTATAGTAAAATCCCAGAGAGAGAGGGAGACAAGGAGTGAGTGAGCTTTGCGTATACACCAAAATGTTAACCATGGTCATTCCTAAGAGGGGTAATTAAAGGCTACTCTCTCCTACCTTCTTTCTTTCTTTTTTTGTTACTCTTAAATGTTTACATTCTGCATAATAAACATGCATTGCTTTTGGAAGAGGGAAAAAAGTTATTTTTAATTTAAAAAATTGACTAAGACATGCTGTGTGGGTTCTTCAGAGAGCCAAGTGGGCTATGGTTGAAGTGTCCTTGGTGGTCTCTCACCTCCCCCAAAGGTCTGGCTTCTGGGAAGCCCTGGCTGGGTGGGAGCATGGGTGAGGAGGGGATTGTTCTTGTATTCCCATGGCCCTATCTTACCCCAGCTACTGCCCCTTGGGCAGCAAGTGCTTTGCATTAATTCTCATGGTCACATTACTCTCTTGATTGTTATACTTGTCCATGCTAAATAAGGGACAAACTGCTGTCATTGGCATAGCATGGAACAACAGAGACACACTCACTGGTTACCTAAAAAAGAAATAAATGAAAGAATCAAAAACATTTAAATAACCTTTTCCTAACTTAGAAAGTGTAAAAGATGAATTTTTGTTTTTTTGAGAGAAAGTCAGCTGTGTTAAATCTCATACAAGTATTTCAGTTTAAAGGCACAATTGTCCATTGTTCACAGGGAAAAACAAAGTGCTTGAAACAAAGGGAAACTTTTAAGCATACTTTATGTTATCTTGTTCTTTAACTTTGACATTATAGTGTTATTGGAAATATTGTGTACAGAGTGAAAGTCTTTTTATTTGAAAAAATTAGAACTAGTGTATGTTTCACTGTCCTTGGTTACTATAAATCATTTACTAGTAGTGCCCTTGGTCTTCTGCAGTCTCTCCACTATACAAAATCGGCAGGAATGGCCAGCAAGTGTTTGGGAACAGAGAGGTACATCAGTTGCTATACCGTCTCCAGCATCACGTGAGAGAAAAGAGCTAGTCACTACTTTCCATCATCCATCAGTTTACTGAAACTACCCTGTAAGGACTGTGTCAGGTACTGTGAATAAAAGAGTTAATGATGTGCAAAAATAAAAATGATGAAGCAATTATCTTTCCTTTAGGTTCCATATAGTTCTGTGGAGTTAGTTTTGCTTTTGGCCTCTGAAAGTTCTCATTTATTTATCTCAAATGTTTACAGAGTGCTAACATAGGATTCAGAAACAACTGGGCCAGTAAACTATTTTCCTTATTCTTTAGTGCAAAATGGAGCAAAAAAACCCAAAAAACAAAACAGAAAAAAACCTTTCATCCCTCCTGCATACAAATTTAATTATATTATGATCAAGAGAACAATCTGATTAATAAAGTTTCTTCCAGTTCTAATTGCCTTGATGCCATCATTTGAGCCACTGCACTGACTTGAAGCAAGACATCTTTTTTTTTTTTAGCTGCATGATTCAATAAATTCCATTGATGATTTAAGGCAGTTTGAGTTTGATTTTCTAATAGTGTATGTGTGTGTAAGTCAGGATGCTGGCAGGACATAAATGGCACACTTAAACCAGATAATTGAGGAGAGTTTAATGAAGGACCAATTACACATGTGTGAGTGGGGTTAAGGGAAACCAACAAGAACTAGCAATAGCAGGAAACCTTTTCATCCCCCAGCCTGAAATGACAAGAGGAGGGGCTGGTTCCCCACAACCCAGAACTTAGGAAGGGCCATAGCTGTTGTTTCTAGAGAGGGTTGCCTGACAGGAGCTGTGGGCTTTATGAGGAAAGCAGACTTGCAGGAAAGTATCCCAAGGAATAAATAAACACTCTAACTTATCTTTCCTCCCACTCCCAATGGAGAACATTGGTCATCCTGTGACTCTAACATATTTTTTACAAAGTACTTTGGGATGCTAGAGACAGTGAATAAATAAAAGAATGATCATTATGATCATTGCTACATATAATTCAGTTCCATTTGTTGAGCATTCATTGTTGTGGGTACTTTGAAATAGTGCAAGAAATTTAGATTCCATAGTTGCTTTCAAGGGGCTAATACCCAAAAGAGTGAGATGAGATATTACAAATGAAAAACAAAATTAAGAAGCTACAATATACGTACAAATTCAGGCTTTAGGGATGAACCAATCTGTATCCAGCTCATAGGTATTGGGCACAGGAGCCAAAGGAATCAATGAAACTGAGTGACTCCCAGGAGTTTGAATCTATTAGAAGAGACATGCTCTTCCTTTCTATCCTGTGATTTGAGAATATTAGGTCTTGACTGTTAGAGGCATTTCACTATCAGGGGAAGAGGCCCTGGAACTGCTCAGAAGCCATTTCTATAGAACTTAACATTGGAGTCAAAGGAAGGCAGCACAAAGAGAAACTGGATCCTTGGTGACATCACTTGAACCACTGGATAAGCCTCGCCTGAAGCCGAACATTTAGACTTTTTAGTTACAAGATCCAACAAGCTCCTTTTTACAGTTTAAGCCAGTTCAAATTGGGTTTTCTGTCATTTGCATCATAAGAGTATCCTAATTGACACACCACCCTAAAATAAGATAATTGAAAAAACTATTATTTCAAATTAAAGATTTCAAACATGAAAGGTGAGTCTTCACAAGAATGCTTGCATTTTATTGTTATTCTTCATCCTAAATTTTAAAAGAAAGCCCTGATTTACGAATTAACAAGTGTTTTAGGGATAGTAATTATAAGAAGTAACCTAATCAGACCATTCACTTTGCAAAGTTCTCTATGAGGGAAGCAATGCTTAGAATCTATTCCATACATGATTTACCTAAAGACTTGGTGAGTGTAGACAAAGGCTGGTGAGTAATGATTTTTTTATGCCTCTAGCATGGGAGCAGTCATCAGGCCTGGAGTAAAGACTTTTTTTCATATTCTCCCAGGACTAAAAATGTTGCCTTTTATAGATTTATTCTTTGGAATTGTTGATATCTTTCTTATATACAACCAGATTTTGGATGGTTCATTCTGATTCCTGTGCTGTGAATATTTATTTGCTTAGTCAATTAAATGAGTGGTTTTAGTGGTAGCCACTGGTGTTAAAGCACAAAGAACCAAGATGATAATTTAGGAAAAGCTGAGTGTTAAAGGATTCTAAACCAACTATTAGACTACAATAATAACTCCAATCTCATTAACACAAGGAACCACCTGATCATCATCTAATTCATAAAAAAAAAAACCTAACATGGACAAAATTTCTTTCTGCAGCTTGGAATGAAGCTGTTTTTATTTATTCAGTGTCTGGGGACCTAAATGTATGAAAAAGATGTTGCCCTAGTAGAGGTCTGCAACTGAAGTTTTGAAAATATCAGGGAACTGTTTCCCACTATTGATTAAATCATACAAATGCTTTTCATAAACACTTATCATACCTGTTTTGAAAGTAAAGAAAAAAACTGCAGCAGAGGTCTGTTATCAAGGCAAAACACAGCACTGCATTTGACATAACTCCAAGAAATATTGTGCTTCCTTCACAAAACTGGTTGGATTAGTCTCACAAATGTCAAGAAACAAGTTGAGCGTTCAACAGACTATCTACCTGTCCCATATAGAAAGCACTGAAATTTCTAGCTTCCGCAGGACATTTTGCAGTGTTCAAAGAGCAGTTGAAAGGCATTTCTAGTTTGTGATTCAAGGCAGTTCGTGGCCCAGCCTATTAGGAGAGAAACATCCTTTTTGAAGTGAAATTAGCTCTTCTCTATATAGGAGTGGAACTGTGAAAAAAAAGTTCAGAAATTTGGCTATTTCCCCCACCCCAAAAAGACACAGAAGGGCATCTGAGATTGCTGAATAATTTTTTAGACATCAAAGAACCCAAGAATGTTGAGAGAAGACTAACAGAAAATGGGCCTATGAAGGTGTTACAGACTGAATGTGTTCCTCCAAAATTCATGTTGAAATCCTAACCCTCAATGTGATGGTATGAGGAGGTAGGGCCTTTGGGAGGTGATGAGGTCATGAAGGTAGAGCTCTCAAGAATGGGATTAATGCCCTTCTAAGAAGGGTCATAAGAGCTTGCTCCAGCTTTCTGAGTTCTACCATGTGAGGATACGAGAAGTCAGCAGTCTGCAACCTGGAAGAGGACTTTCACCAGAACCTGACCGTGCTGGCACCCTGATCTTGGATTTCCAGCTTCCAGAACTGTGAGAAATACACTTCTGTTGTTTATAAGCCACCCAGTCTATAGTATTTTATTATAGCAGCCTGAACTAAGACAAAAGGTGATAAATTTGTTTACAGTAACAAGGTATTTGAGATCCTTGCTTTTGTTTTTGTTTTGTTTTTTTATAAATTTATGTATGTATTTATTTATTTTTGGCTGCATTGGTTCTTCATTGCTGCCGGTGGGCTTTCTCTAGTTGCAGCGAGCGTGGGCTACTCTTGGTTGTGGTGCACGATCTTCTCATTGTGGTGGCTTTTTTTTTTAACATCTTTATTGGAGCATAATTGCTTTACAATGTTGTGTTTCTGTTGTATAACAAAGTGAATCAGCTTTATGTATACATATATCCCCATATCCCCTCTCTCTTGCGTCTCCCTCCCACCCTCCTTATCCCAGCCCTCTAGGTGGTCACAAAGCACCCAGCTGATCTCCCTGTGCTATGCAGCTGCTTTCCACTAGCTATTTTACATTTGGTAGTGTGTGTATGTCAGTGCTACTCTCTCAATTCGTCCCAGCCTTATTACCCTTCCCCATGTCCTCAAGTCCATTCTCTACGTCTGCGTCTTTATTCCTGTCCTGCTGTTCATGAGAACCATTTTTTTTTTCTCTTTTTTTTTTTTAGATTCCATATATATGTGTTAGCATACGGTATTTGTTTTTCTCTTTCTGACTTCACTCTATATGATAGACTTTAGGTCCATGCAGTGGCTTCTCTTGTTGCAGAGCATGGGCTCTAGGCGTACGGGCTTCAGCTGTGGTACACAGACTCAGTAGTTGTGGCTCACGGGCTCTAGAGCACAGGTTCAGTAGTTGTGATGCACGGGCTTAGTTGTTCTGCAACATGTGGGATCTTCCCGGACCAGGGCTCGAACCCATGTCCCCTGCATTGGCAGGCGGATTCTTTTTTTTTTTTTTTTTGCGGTACGCGGGCCTCTCACTGCTGTGGCCTCTCCCGTTGAGGAGCACAGGCTCTGGACGCGCAGGCTCAGCAGCCATGGCTCACGGGCCCAGCCGCTCCGCGGCATGTGGGATCTTCCTGGACCAGGGCACGAACCCGTGTCCCCTGCATTGGCAGGTGGACTGTCAACCACTGCGCCACCAGGGAAGTCCCTGCTTTTGTTTTATTTGATGAGAATAACTTCTTAGCAAAATGAAAGAAATAATAATCTAATTCAATTAAACAATCAGTAAATTTTTTGGCACTCTAACTAGCAAAATAAAATCCACCCCCCCCCTTAGGGAATGAGCCATTCCTTAGGGAATGAGGGTGGTAGTGGTGAAATACATTAGTAGTTTAAAAAACATATATGCACAACCTAAAAGCATTCAGATTTTTTTCAAAACGGCACCCAATGATGTTCCAGTGAACTCTTACCTTTCCTGGGGAGATTAACTTTTCACAGCTGTACAATGACATCTCAGGATTCTTAGCAGATACATCGAAGACCTTGGACCTCATGTTATTGGCTTATGTGAAGACACATTCATTTGGCAGAGGACAGGCTGGAAAAGTACAGTAAATTGACTACAACTCTCTATAAAACAGACCTTTCATATATTTGTAATGAGATGACAATGTATATATTTACCATAATGAGGAATAGCATTTGCTTGAAGTATATTCTTAGTATTATTGGGCAGAACAAAATATTCCATAAATTAAAAATAACAAATATTTTTGCATATTCTATTTTATTAAAAAATATTGGAATCCATACATATTGTATAAGTTAACTCTTTAGTAAACAGATTTTTGAAGAACTTTTATTATGGAAAAGTTCAAACATATACAAAAAAACAGTGAATAGTACAGTGGACCTTATATACTCATATATACTCACAGCCCAGCTTCAACAACTATCGACTCATGGCCAAACTTGTTTCACTATACTCCCACTGACTTACCAAACCCTCATTTCTCAATGGATTTTTTTTTTTTTTTTTTTTTTTTTTTTTTTTTGCGGTACGCAGGCCTCTCACTGTTGTGGCCTCTCCCGTTGCGGAGCACAGGCTCCGGACGCGCAGGCTCAGCAGCCATGGCTCACAGGCCCAGCCGCTGCGCGGAATGTGGGATCTTCCCAGACCTGGGCACGAACCCGTATCCCCTGCATTGGCAGGCGGACTCTCAACCACTGCACCACCAGGGAAGCCCTCTCAGTGGATTTTTTGAAGCAAATTCATGTCATGATATTGTTGGGAGAGATACTCTTCTTTGGGCCTCTTACGTTCCTACAGATCTTGCTGGATGGACCAAGATGGCAAGGCCCTCACTGCTTTCACCAGGCCCATTTCTCAAGGTTGATTGTGTACTCAGTAACTTTAAGAAATGAGGTAACATCTCCTCCCCACCCCTCCACCCTCCACTCCCACCCCTGGACAAAGAGTAGGTCTTTGCTCTTGCTTACTGTTTGCTGTAAGACTAGTGAGTTCCCCAAACTCAGTGTTCCACAGCTGTGAAGCAACCCACTGCATGTGCAGCCATCCATCTGTGTTACCCCGGTGGCACCGAAACCAAGGGGACCCAAAACAAATATGCTGATGTTTGTGCTGCTTATTGTGTCATGAGTAATGAAGTTCTTTGTCTCTGACCCAAGGGTCTTGAGTATTCTGCCAGGCTCCATAAAATAATAAGTGGATAATTTACTAGATTGTAGGTCAGGTAAAATCGAATCCCAGATCCAATATACACCATTTTATCTGTACGTATTTCAGTATACATCTTTAAGAAATAAGAACTCAAAAAAAAAAAAGAACAACTTAGGTAAGATGACTAAGTTCTAGAGATCTGCTGCACGACATTGTGCCTTAACAATATTGTATTGTGCACATAAATATTTGTTAAGAGGAAAGATTTCGTGTTAAATGTTCTTACCACGATAAAAACGTCACTATTATTGCATCTAAAAAACAGACAATTATTCTTTAACAGAAGTGAATATCATCAATCATGTTCAAATTTCCCCAATTATTTCTCCTTTTTTAAACAATATATTCAATAGGCATCCAAATAATTGTATTGATGATATGAATCTTTAAAAAATTTATTGTGGTAAAATATATATAACATAAAAGTTGTGATTTTAACCAATTTTAAGTGTACGCTTCAGTGGCAATAATAACATTCACAATGTAGCACCACCATCATCACCACCTGTTCCTAAAACTTTTACATCTGGGTGATTTAAATCTTTAGTATCTTTTAATCTATTGGTTTCCCTTTTCCCTTTCTCTGTTTTTCCTTGCAATTTATTTGTTGAAGAAAATCAGGTCATTTCTACTATACAGTTTCCCACAGTTTGGATTTTGCTATATTCCTAACAGTTTCATAAGCTTCCGTGAGGAGGCATATAATGTCTGGTTGTTTCTCTTTTTGTGGTGTTAATAGTCATTTATGATCACTGTTTAGGTCCTCTAGTTTTTAGGGGTGCAAAGTGGTGATATTTGAATTCTATTATTGCTTTTTAATAGCTGTTTAATACTTCCATAGAGCAACAGTTGCATAGTACTCCATTGTATGGATGTTTATTCCCCTTGTCTAAACAGAATGTTTCATAAGTCAGAAGAGCCTATTTAGCAAACACATTTTTATTGTGATTGTTTTTCAAACATGAGAGAGAATTTTGTTGTTTTTGCTGTTCTTTATTTTATTCTCCCAGAGTACACAGTACAATCAAGACTAAAGTTGAATTTGCAGAAGAGTTAAAAACTATTTCTATATGATAATATCAGTAAAATTTTCACCCTTCAAAATAATTTTGATTACTAAAGTGGGTCTTTTGTTAAAAGGTACCCTAGAGTCATGAATCTGGAAAGAATAATCTTAGTGTGGACAAGCAACTTCAGTCTCCTTTTCTTCCAAAGAATAGTGCTGAGAGCTGGGGAGAGCCTCCTTTACGTGGTTCTCTTTTTATGCATGGTTCTAAAATTAAGCACAGTGCTTTTTTTGGTGAAAGTACATGCCAGGATGACATAAGAACATTTTCCTTAGAGCAACATTGAGACACATCTGTTCAAGTGAATCAGTTACCAACTCAACTGACTCATTTAGCAGGGCAAAGAAATTCAAAAGCCATCATATGGATTGAATCCCAAGATCCCTTTGCCATTAGAAGTATTAATTAAGCTTTCTTTTTATCCCATACCATAACACCTGTTAACTCACGTTTGGTACCTTGTGAAACTTTTATATGCTGGGAATTACAGCAGGTGAAAGGTCATGTGACAAAATAGTTCTTAAAATTTTGAAATTTGAAAGGATTATTTCTCTCTCTCGGCCTTTCTCTCTCTCCCCTCAAAGTTACCAGTACTCCCTCTTTGGTCCACAAGCATGTTTGATAGTATAATATAATTTTATGTCAGGAAAAAACCCTGTTGTTTTCACATTAAAAATGAAAGAGGGGCTTCCCTGGTGGCGCAGTGGTTGAGAGTCCGCCTGCCGATGCAGGGGACACGGGTTCGTGCCCCGGTCCGGGAGGATCCCACATGCCGCGGAGCGGCTGGGCCGGTGTGCCATGGCCGCTGGGCCTGCGCGTCCGGAGCCTGTGCTCCGCAACGGGAGAGGCCACAACAGTGAGAGGCCCGCATACCGCAAAAAAAAAAAAAAGAAAGAAAGAAAGCAAAGATCAACTAAATTAACATGGCTTGCGGGGAAATGACTTCAAAAGCCCATCTTCCAAATCAAAAAGTGAACATGGGAAGCACGCTATGTTTATCAATGCAATTTGTTTGTTTGTTTTAGGAATCTATTGCTACAAAACAAATTATTCCATTAGTGGCTGGAAACAACACATACTTATTATCCCACAGTTTCTGTAGGTCTGGAATCCAGGCGCAGCTTAGCTGGGGGCCTCTGGCTCAGGGTCAGCCACAAGGCTGCCATCAAGCTGTGGGCAGGAGCTGGACAGTCATCTCAAGGCTTGACTTGGGGAAGAGTCACGTGACTATTGGCAGGTCTCAGAAGATCTATTGCCAAGTTCAGTCACACCGTCCTCTCCAAAGGTCCGCCTGGAGACAGAAAAGCTGGCTTCCTCCAGAGCGAGCAATCCAAAGAGAATGAGAGAGAGGACCTGAGACAGAAGCCACAGAAGTGACACCCCATCATGTCTTCCATCTTCTATCCCTGTAACTGCAGCCCACCCCAAAGGGGAGGGGAATCACACAGGGTATGAACATCAGGAAGCAGGAGTAATTGGCGTCCATCTTAGAAGCTGCCTACCACACTTTATATTTTTATTTTATTTTTTCTATTTTTCGGCCACACCCCACAGCATGGGGGATCTTAGTTCCCTGACCAGGAATTGAACCCGTGCCCCCTGCAGTGGAAGCTCAGAGTCTTAACCACTGGACCACCAGGGAAGTCCCAGTTTGTTTATTTTAAATATAAATTTTAAAAACAGAAAATATGTTCTCATAGTTAAAAATTTAAAACGTACCAGAGGGTATACAGTAAGAAGTCTCCCTCACACCGCTGTCACCCAATGCCTTCCTTGAGCAAACGCTTATCAGCTCCCTGCGGATCCTTTCACAGTCTTTCTGTTAAATGTGAAGTTGAAAGAGTGGGATTCCACGGGGCTCGAGCAGAAGGCTGCCGTCGTCTCCCCTCGATCTTGCCAGTTCAGTACTGCTTTGAGGAGGTAACTCTTCCCCACGTCTTGGGTGAAATAGGAGGTGGTCACTATGCCCTTTCCTCTCCCTCTCAGGTCATAAGGAGTCCTCCAGTTGTTTTTAGTCATAACATGGTTTCATATCAGAAGGAAAATGCTGAGTAACAGTCGAACTCTGAACTTTAAAGTTAGAGCTTCTGCCCGTTCCTTTCTCCAGCTTCCTTCAGGCTGAAAGCCGGCAATGAGAAAAGGTGGGGCCTTGTGCTCAGCTCCTCTATTTCTCCATTTTGTACTTCACTTTCTCTTCTTCCTCCTCTGGCTCCACTGGGTTGCCTCTGTCTCTCTCTGGGCTGGGGGATGGGAAGCCAGTGAAGACAGGTTAGGAGCTCTTTTTCAGTGTCAGCTCTTCTGGCTTCTGCACAGATATCCTCGTGGAAACATCCAAATATAGCTTTCTTTTTTTTTTTTTGAAAATCAGAAATAGACCTCTTTAATGAAGGTCGTCAAAAGGTACAAACTTCCAGCTGTAAGATAAATAAGTACTAGAGATGCAATGTACCACATGATAAATAGAATGAACACTGCTGTACGTTATATATGAAAGCTGTTAAGTGAGTATATCCTAAGAGTTCTCATCACAAGGAAAAACTTTCTTTCATTTTGCATCTATGAGATGATGGATATGCACTAAACTTATTGTGATAGCTGTTTCATGATGTATTTAAGTCATATCATTATGTGGTACACCTGAAACTTATGCAGTGCTGTTATGCCAATAGTATCTCAATAAAACTGGAAGGGAAAAAAAAGAAATAGACTTCCTTATATATACAAATTTGATGTTTGCAAATTCTATCCTTCATTTAGTATTTGCTTCCAAGGATACGCCTCCAGCCACTTTGTGATGTGGTCACTTCGGGAAGCCTGGGCAAGGCCTCCTCCCAGAGAGCTCAGGAGAGTGGGCTTTCTCTCCCTCTGAGCCGCCATCTGGTCCTGGGAAACCCCCGCACACCTTTCAGAATATGCCAGACTTTTCAGAAAACTGATTAAGACTGCTCTTGCTCCATGAGGGTTTTAATTTCTCATAGTATCTCGCTCAGTTCTTTTAGGAATGATCATATCCTGGGAACAAGGAATGTCCAGTGTATCACTCCAGGAATTAAAATCCAAAAGAGGGTTTGTATCTGTTGGTTGATCGAATGCTTGTTTCGTGTGGGTAGGAAGTGAAAGACTTTTCTTGTAGAATATACTTTCCATATGCTGAGATACCTTAGAAGACAAAATATAGTAATTACATCTATGAATTCTTTCAATAACTCAGCATACTCTGCTAAGCCACAGGTGGCAGGGAGGCTGAGGTAATTTCAGGCATGGGACATCTAGAAGAACAAAATTCTAGGATGCGGTGGGCTTTTTCTTTTAGAATCATAGTGTTTACATTGTAAAACTGGATATCAAGGTGGTAGGAGCTTACCAGTTCCTGTTCTTGGTTCTGCTGTGGTTCATCTGCACACACAATTATTTCACTCTGAGTTCACTCTAGCTCTTCCTTTCCCAATGGTCCTACAAGGGTTCCCACAGACACCCTACTTCACCTTCACCAACACCCAGCCCGTCCTTCTCCAGGTGAGGCTGGAATTCTTTAGAACCTTAGCACACAACTGCCTTCAGTGGGCTTAGTGTTGAGACATAAATAAGGCTGCGCTGGGACTTGGTGCCCTAGTACTAACCAGCAGGCTCCTACACAAACCTGATGCCGAGTGGGGCCCAGGAGATTTCTATATTGTTCACATTGTTACAGCTCAAACCCCCAGCACCCTCCATTCTAATAATATCTTTCTCAAATTCCAGTAACTTTTTCTTCTCCTACCCCTTCCCTTGTGTACTCAGTCCCGGTCTACCTTCTACGTTTCTGTTCTGGAGGGTAGGTTTCCTTCTTCTTAGCAGTTCTTGCTGTAATGGAATTTTGCCCTTGATTCCCATTTTGGAGATTGAGATTTTGTTATCCACTGATGAACTCCTGCCTGCTCACCTTCTGGGACTTTCAGATGTTACTCAGAACCTTCCAATTTTCCTGCTTCATTTGGACCCCTGGAAATTCCCAATCCCAAGGACTCTAAAACTGTTCTGCTTAGTTGAACATCTGGCATCAGTTGGACCTTCCCCCTCCACTTCCCCCCCACACCCAGCTTCTGTGGGAGTCCTGTCCTGTTATGCTGGCAGATGGGGCCTGGGATATAATAGCTCAGCTGGGCTGCATGGAAGTACTTATATGTATCAGATAGGAGCATAAGAATGCTAGCAGCAAGTGAGGAGAATATTAAGAATGACTTGGGGTTGGCCACATTGTAAGGACAAAGCAGAACAAAAAGTGCAACGAAAGTGATAAACCAAAGCCAAAGAAAATCAGATTTGAGAAAAAACTGCAGTGTTATTGTAAGTATTCCAAGAGGTATAGTATCCTCACTAAAGAAAAGTAAATCATTTAAAGGTGAATATTATATTGTACCAATGTTAATTTCTTAGTTTTGACAAATGTGCCCTGTTATGTATTATGTTAACATTAGGAAAAGATAGGTGAATTCTCTGTACTATCTTGGCAACTTTTCTGTATCTAAAGTTATTCCAAGATAAGAAGCTGAAAAAAAGAACATCAATGGAAACACTGAAGTATTTGCATTAGAAATAAAGAACTTCTTTACCCTGAAAAGTTTAGGAAAAAAAAAAAAAAAGGTTTTTGAAGGACATCCTGGAAACTCAGCTCCTGGTCTAAGAATGTATTGTGAATAAGTAAAGTACTGTATAAATTCTGAAAGAATTTGTTGAGCCTTCTTGGTTTGACTTTTAGGAAACTCACTCTTTCAACAAATAACTATTGACCTATTATGGGTTTTGCATGTTCTAAGGTTATATCTGTCAACAAAACAAATAAAGATCTCTGCTCTAATGGAGCTTACATTCTAGTGGGGGCAGAGGGAAATCAAAAATAAATATAAATATAACAAATAAATAAATTATATTGTGTGATTGAACGTGATGGGTGCTATGGGGAAAAAGAGAAGACCAGAAAAAGGGATAGCAGTAGTATGTATGGGGGCTGGGCCGTGTGCAGTAATTTTTTTTTTTTTTTTTTTTGCTGTACGCGGGCCTCTTACTGTTGCGGCCTCTCCCGTTGCAGAGCACAGGCTCCGGACGCGCAGGCTCAGCAGCCATGGCTCACAGGCCCAGCCGCTCCACGGCATATGGGATCCTCCCGGACCAGGGCACGAACCCGTGTCCCCTGCATCGGCAGGCGGACTCTCAACCACTGCGCCACTAGGGAAGCCCTGGCCGTGTGCAATTTTAAGTAAGGTGAACCAAGCAAACCTCACTGAGATGGTATGGTGGAGCAAAGACGAAGGAGATGAGGGAGCAAAGCATGAGGATGTTGGGGTAAGAGCATCGCAGGCAGAGGGAACAGTGTGAAGGTGGAACCTGTCTAGATGTTCAAACAGCATCCAGAGGTGAGTTGACAAAAGCAGTAACTGGCAGGGAGAGACTTAAGAAGATGAGGTCAGGAAGGCAAGGGTGGTGATGGGTGGGGAGGAGTGCAAATAATATAAGACTTTGACTTGGACTCTGAAAGAAATGGGGAGCTATTGCAGACATCTGAGCAGAAGAGTGACATGATCTGTCTCATGTATTAGAAGAATCATTCTTCACTGCTGTGTGAATAGGCTCTGGGTGGGCAAGGGCAGAGCAGGGAGAAGAGTTAGAAGGCTAACACAGTAATCCAACGAGAGAACATAGTGCCTTAGACCAGAATGAAGCAGTGGAGGTAGTGATGAGAAGTGGTGCTCTGGAGCTGGCTTGTTCCAGCTCTTGAGACCGATTGCTATATTTTTAGGAAATTTGCAAGCTAACTGCTAAAAATGACATTATTAAAAATTAAATTATATAAAGTTACAATTAGATATATAATATTGCAAACTAAAGTATTAAATGCCCCAAACTTATCACTTATTTTTACCTACTTATTTTACTATAATTGTTTATTATTATCTCTGCTCTTGAGGTTGTTTACACTTGTGCTCTCCACATGGTGAAGATAGTCTGAAATGGGGAGCTGCTGTGCATCTCTTCCCAATTCTGTATTCAGTGACGCTGCATGTGGAGTTGGTCAGCCATGGTGGGAGTACTGACACCACAGAAATGGACAAAGGCTAGGAATCGGGGTTCATTTGTAAAGACAGCAGGTTGTTAAACACTGGCCAGCACACCACTGCTTTGTGCCTTCCCAACCGAAACTAGGAATGTGTACCAATGCCCTGTCCAAAGTTTTCAGGTTCCCTCACTTTTATCATGTCCTCAACCACAGAGGAAAAAAGCTTAATAAAGAGGTTAAATAGGTATTGATAATGTTACAACAAGATAAAGGTAACATATTTCACTTAAGCTTCATACCATTAACACATTTAGTTACGAAAAATCACCCTACCTGCGATTGGATCTTTAATGCCGGCCCCAGCTTTAAGCCCATAGTGCTTCGAAGATGCCCCTCTGTGAGTAATGGCAAAGTTTCTCCATCAATTGCATGATCTTTAAACACCTTATTAAACACAAAAGATGTCAGCTTTGTTTAAATGTCTTTTTTTTAAGACCTTGTTTTATATATAGATTTTTAGCTTTGGAGGAAACATTAAGACTGCTTGAGGATGACACCAAAAATCATAACATTTCTTATTTTCAGTTACCCTCTTTTCTGTGCTCCAATAGCATGTTGTTTGTAGTCTTTAACAACCCTTGGAGTACATTCTAATTCTCTGTATATAGAATGCAATTCCAACCTGGAATAGTTATTATTTGAGGGCAAGCCCATGTTTTACTCACCAACGTACCTGTAATGCAGTGCCTGGCCCATGACAGAAGATATGCAATAATCCTTGCTGGACAAATCAATGAATGGACAAATAGTATGAGTGAAGGGATGTGGGTAAAAACCATTTCAGGCAAATTTCAGACTCTCACATTTACAGACTCAGTGCCTCTGTCCACTGCCTTAGATGAGTGGTAAAGGGAGAAGAGGAAAACTCAGGTGAGAGCTGTCACGCTGGACATATTTGTTCTGATTGTGTAGTGGATGTCACCATGCCTTCCATTCTTCCAGAAACTAGGAAGGCTGCTGGTGGACAAAGTTTCCAGGCAGATAAGGAGAGGGACAGAAAACACTAGGCAGACTGGTAGTACTGTAACGTTATGGTCTCCAACTTCAAACTGCCTGGCAATCTTACATACATGGATGAGATTTCTTTTCTTTCCATTTCAAGCTTTCTTCACACTCAAACTTCAGAACCCACAGAATCCCCCCTCATTTTCAGCAGATCATGTAACTTCCTACTTAAAACAAACAAACCAGTAGGTAAGAACTTCCTCTAATTCTGCCCAAACCAACCTAAAAGCTTACATTTTCTTCCTCTGTACTGATACAGGGGGAGAGTGGCCCCTCACTCTTTAAAGGCACTCTTTCCACATAGGCTAAGTGTCTGCACCCTTCCCACCTCCAGGCCCTGCACAATACATAATCCCCTGTCTCATCGTCAGTCTCCTCTTTGGCTGGCTCTTTCCCAGTGGGCTTTAAGCAAGTCTCCACCATCATTATACAAGCCATAATGATGAAAATACAGAAACGCTTCCTCACTCCATCTCTATACTCTGCCCCAGGTCTCTCATCCCCTTCACCGCCCAATTTCTCAAGAGTTTTGATGCTCCCTGTTTCCATGTTCTTACTTCCCAGTCATTCCTCAGTCTCAAGGAGTCTGACTTCCACCCTCACAAGTCCATTAAACCTGCTCTCCTCTGGGTCCCTGGTGACTCTACCATACGTGTAGATATTTTTCAGTCCTTGTATCTCTTACACTCCTGGCTGCATTTGACACTGTTGATTACTCCTTCAAGAAAATGCACTTCCTGAGGCTTCTCCCTCCTGGGGACCCTCTGCCCTCTCTTTTGCTGTCACCTTTGTGACTACTGTTTCTTTGTCCATCCTTACGTGTTAGAGTCCCTTAGGCTTCTGACCCAGGTCCTCTTTGGTCTTCTGGATTCATCTCAGTCTTCTCTTGGCTTCAGTGAGTGCCTCTGTATACTAAAGGCTCCCTAATGTATATCTTTAACTTAGAAGCTGAATCGTGCCAATTCTGCCTCTTAGGTAGAATTCTTACCTGTCCACCCCACTGCTTCTACCCTGGATCAAACTCCATTATTGCTCATCTGAGAAGGCTTCCCCACTAGTCTTGCCTCTTTTAAACAATTTTCATAAAAGCAACTTGAGCGGCCTTTCTGAAACATAAAGCTAAGCACGCCACTCCTCCTTAAAACCTAGACTGTTTCCGGGATGAAGTCACAATCCTTCAAGTCTCTGTTGCCTGGCCCCTTCAGCCTCTTCAGTCCCCTATCCTGCCATCCTCACCTTTCCCACCTTGGCCCTGGCCTCTGGCCACTAAAAATTATTCTCAAATCCCAACCATGTTAAGTTCTCTCTGGCTTCTGGTCCCCACCTGGAAATTCCTCCTTTGCCTCCCTCTCACCTTGTTCCCCCTCAGGTGGTAAACTCCTCACTGTCAGGTCTCACTTTCGATGCCTCTTCCTCTAGGAAACCGTAAGGCCCTCCTATGTGTTCCAACCACGCCCTGTAGCTGCCCTCTCCAGCATGGTCATGCTGATGTGGAATCCCTTACGGTGCCCCTCTTCTGGACTACAAGCTCCATGAGAAGAGGAACCATATTTGTCCCATTTCCACTGAGTGTTCCGTGCCTTGGAGGGCATGCCTCAGGACCAGCAGAAGATTAGATTCTCCTTGGGAAACTTCTGTACCAGGAACTTTGTGTTCTAACAGATTTTAGTTATTTACAAACTATATTTATTAAGTAATTATTTCTTTTCCTATTTTAACGGATCAAATTGTAGAATGGCTAATATAAGTAACTTAATTTGGGCCAAAGCAAAAAAGTGGACACTTTGGGTTAGTCTATGTAGCCTTATTTTGGGGAAATGTATGATATTTCTTAGGTTGTTTGTTGTTTTGAAATATCTTGAATAACTTAAGCATACCTTCTACCATCTTTGAGAATTCCTAGGGCCCCAGGTACCCTTGGCCGAAAATCATACGGCCCAGTATCCTCAATGTAGAGTAATTATAATGGAAAGAGCTAGATTTGTAGTCACACACACATTTTTTTAAGCAGTCCTCTAGCCACCTTGAAGTTCAGCTTTACTCAGCTGCAAAACAGAGTTAATATCTCCTTTGAAGAAGTATGGTGTAGATTAAATTTAAAAGACAATGTAAATAATTTACTTAGTATTGTGCCTGGCACACAGTCTGTTGCCAATAAAGAGTAGGCGCTATTATTATGGTTTTTTGTAAATGAGAGAACCAACATAGAAAAGGTTAAGTGAGCTACCCAAAAAGCATAGCTTGCCTGTTAGAGAACTTGTAAAATAATGTATAGTTCGTGATTCTGATCCAGAATTTTCCCTGCTTAACCCCACTGCCAATCAGAAAAAGGAGTGCTGATAAGAATAGTTACCTATATTTATGGTAGAAAATTTACCTAATTTCTCTCTCCTTTGTAGAGATTCCAGTGAGCAGTGAAGGGACCATGAGAGAGCATCCAAAGAAGGAGAAATCACAGAGATAAATTTTCACACAGAGGTAGGCTGGCACCCAGGGCCTGAAATGCATGAGGGCCTAACCTTCAGTCATGGTGGATGGACCCTGGGCCTGAGGCAAGGATGCAGAACATGCCTCTGTCACTCAGAAGATATCCTCACTTCATTCTCATGAGAGCAGTTTGGGCCAAGTGCATGATGTAAATATGCATGTATTTTTAATAATTTCATTTATTTTTAGAGAGAATACTTTAACTGCTGACTTATTTGAACTAGACATTGACTTTGAACAAAAAAAAAATGTGTTACACGGTATCCTGGATGTCCCTAAATGGCTGAACCACCCATCCTCTCTTCACATCTATTTAAAAGATTTCATTTGCAAGGGGCTTTGGATTTTCACTGCGGTTATTTTTTCCTGAATTTCCTTTTTCTACCTGCAGAAGGTGGGTGGTTGGAGGTTGCTGCACCTAAGGCAGAGGTGAGGAAGAAGAGGACAGAGAAGGGGACAGGGGGTGTGGCCCTGAGTAGTCCCAGGGGCTGTGAGGAAAAGCGGATGGCACATTGCAGACAAGGGTTCCTGTGAGAGTTGTGCACAAGCAGCGCTGCTTCAGAGCTTGCTGCGCTCAGAGGGCACCCAGCTGCATCCAGGGGGGTTCTCCCCATTTCTGTACAGAACACCATCACTGAACACAGCCTGGTCATGCCCAGCAGAGTAATGGCATCCTTGCTGTTGAGGTCACCAGCAATTGTTAGGAGGGGAACTGACTTTAGTGAGGAAACAGGACTTGACCCTAAACACATTTGAGAAACACCTAGAAATAACGGTACCACTTCTTGGGGTGGGGAAGGAAGCACCAACATCCTGTTGGTAAGAGATAATTGAGTCAGCAAAGTTTGGGGTCTTCGTGTTTATGTGACTTCTTTATACCCATAAGGGGACATCTGGGATTATAAAGTATAAAATGCATGTAACATTATTTATTACAAGAGTGGTTATTATAAACTGCATTTTTATGACTGTGAATCACTGACTGATTAAAAATAGTGAGTTCAAACAGATTCAATCCATCAGAAGTCAGTAATCAAATGTGCGTTATACATGGGGTTGCTTCTTTCTGATTATCAGAATTTGGTAACTTCATTGTACCACTTGAAAAGTGGCATAGATACAATTAAAAAGTGACTTACTCACGGTTAATGACTAGTAATAAAATAATAAGGTTATACTCATTGAATAGGAAAAAACAGAACAAAATTTTTTAGCAGGTATGCAAAAAGAAAAAGTAGGTGACTTGAAGAATACAACTTGCCTCATAAGTAACTTGAGATTCTGCTTTCTCTAGAAGCCTCTGAGGTAATGATGAAATTAGAATCTACTGAGTGCTAGGCACTCATTTATGCTTACAACAATCCTTTGAAAATGTATTATACTATTATCCTCATTTTACAGATGAAAAAACTGAGACACCAAGGAAGGAGGTAATTTGTCCTAGGTCACATGTCCAGAAAGTGGAAAAGCCAAGATTTGAACTTGTACTTTCTGGTTTCATAAGCCATACTCTTAATCACTACTCTATATGACTTTTCCATTGGTCCAATAAAAAGAACAAAGGAAGAAAAAGAGAAAGGAAAAGAAAGAAAGAAAGAAAGAAAGAAAGAAAGAAAGAAAGAAAGAAAGAAAGAAAGAAAGAAAGAAAGAAAGGAAGAAATGAAAATTAAAAAAAAAATTAACAGCATTACACTGAAGAAAATATCACAAAATGAGATCTGAAAAAAATTATCTCTAACATCAGTTACTTATGATGTAGTTAAATCATAATGTCCTTTTCTTGCTTTCTTTTACTTTAAAATATAAACCAAAGATAGTGATACCAGATATAGTAGGCACATTGTTGCTTGGAATTGTGTTATTAAATCACTTGAAAAAGTAAACTATATGCATGAAAATGTAGCACAGACATAAACTTCAAAAACTTGGCAACCCACCATTTTTATCTGCAATTTTCCCATATAAGTGAGGCTAGTTTTACTTTTCAACTGTCCTGTTAATTATAATTTAAAAAATAGTATTTATCTACCAGATTAAATTATGTGTAGGCATTTTTATATATTGCCCCAGCATAAAAATGGAATTTTAAAATAGTTAATTTCCTACTTTTCAGATGTATTTCCTTCTTGTCCTTTTTAGAATAAAGTATATATTTCTGTTATGTATGATGAGTAGGCCTAAAACTTCTGATACAGAAGTACATGCCTCCAAATGTTTGCTAAATGGATGAGTAGGGAATATAGTAGATAGCTCTCATTCTTCTTGGATGTTTGGCCTCTGAACCTCCTAATTCTGGGAGAATTCCACATCTCAGGAGCCTTGATGGGACAGAAACTAAAGCCAGACACTGGCTTTCCCAGCCTCCCCTGAGGCTGTGGTGGGCACATGACCCAAGCTCCACCAGTCAGAGGCTTCTGTTCCAGAGGAGCCAATGACATACAAAGGGAGAGATTATTAGGAATGCTCTCTGGGGTCAAAATCAAGTTCAACAGAACTCATTATGAAGGAAGTATATTTCAAAGTGTCTAACTTTTAAGAAAATACTTAAATGTTGCATCACCTGAGCATAGTCTGAACAACCTGGAAGGCCACTAATGAAGTTGTACACGTCATTCACGGTCCATTTCTGAATATCTTCATCCAAAGATAGATTTTCCTTGATTGTAAGAAGCACATGTGTTCCTTTAAAATAAAAAGAAAATTATTTTGTGGGAAAAGGGAAAAGGGGGAAGCTAAGAGTACAGTTTCATGTATCGTTACATTCATTTCCTGATGTTCTATTACCACAGAGCAGTCCCTTTAATCTACACGTAACCCCCTTAAAAGACAGAGTTACTGAGAGAGGATTTCTTAAAGAGCTTAGCTACCTTCTTTCTTTTCTTCCTCTAAAGGATCTTTAATGACAACCTTATCATAAATAAAAACAAAGTTCCAGCTTATCTCAGATTCCAATAGAAATACCCTGTGGATTTCATTCTCCAGATTAATACTACCATGGTTCTATGATGTTACATGATTTATCATGCTCTCTAAGCCATGTGAGAATTTAGCTACATCTTCATCAAAATGGCAAATTAATATTTTGTCAGGGAAGCGGTTGGTATGGTGGCTAGATTACACATATCCAAATCCCTGTGTTTTAAAATATTTTTATCTAAAGAAGTTCCAGTTTTAAACTATTTTTTATCTAAAGAAGTTCTTGAAAACTATTCAGTGTGTCTATTTGGGGCAGGGGGTAGTGTGTTAATACTTTTAGGTTAGAGAGTATCATAGCAGTAGTGAGCACTAAAAGAGCTTCTGTTTGTTTATTTTTCTACACTTAAATACAGGGGAGATTGAATTCATACTTTTAAGCAAGAAGTCCCTCTGTTTTGTGTTGAAGAGATTAGATTAAATTAAAAATTAAATTAAAATGTTAATTAAAAATTCTAGTAGGCTTTCCCATCCTTCTTCATATTTACCTTCCTAGCCTTTGCTGAAAATTCTCTATATAGCAATATATAAACAGAGATACATTGCACTGTTATGGCTGATTGGAACTAATGTAATAAATTTTTCAAGAGGAGGTAATTCTAAGTAGGATTAAGAAAAAGGAGGATAAAAAGAAACACAGTGGTTACAGCTCACCATGTAATAACTTCAGGGACTTGATGACCTGCAGTTCATGAGGATTAGCCCCTGGACACCTACCTGGCAGAGATGGTCGAGGAACTGGAGGGTAAACCCCATTCTTTTCACCACAGGCTGCCAAAACCTGCTCTGAAGCCTTCTCTTTCCCACTGTCCGAGGCCTTTTCTTCCAGGGGAGTGCCATGAGCTCCCCAGGGTTTTCCATGGCTGTGCTCCAGCTCTCCAAAGGTGTGAGCAAGAGCTGTAGATGGCTTTTCTTTGGTTTCACCCAACTTGTGATTGTTGACAGTGTCAGTTTCTGGGTCTTTTGCATACTCATTCTCTTCACAGGGAATTGCATGGGTTTGGCCTAGGGGCTTTTCTTCTACTCGACTTTTAGAGCTCTCGGTGTCACTGTCTAGAACTTTCTGATTCCCTGTACCTCTCCTGAGACGACGATATTTCTGCCCCCAGCTCTCTAGAAAGCGCGGACCAGTTGCCACTAGCAAGGGGTTTCCCTGAAGGTTTCTCAGGGCGCTTCTGTGAGCATGCAGGTCACTGGCAGGGAGCATGCTCCTGCCATGGTTGGTGGCTGGGCCAGCTGGGATACTGAAGCCATAGAGGAATGGTATCCCTAGGCCTGCTAGTCCCTTGGAATTAACTTTTTCTATTCTCCTTTGTTGGTAAATGGCATGCATTTCCATTTCCATCCTAAAAACAAAACAATATATTTTATAAACACAAGAAAACCATTAGAAATATCATTTTAATGGCCCTCTGCCTTCCCTATTGTAGCACCTCTGCTTTTCTTGTGAGTCCTTATGCTACTTATCTGCAGTCTGTTAGGTGTAAACATGAATCCCCCAAAGAGCCACTGGGAAGGAGAGTTTGGAGTAAGATCAGAGGTGAAGGGTTTGGCTGAATCTCACAATGGAAGTCTAAGGCCAGTCTTTGGACCGTTGTCTCTAATGGGTATGGCAATCGTAGCAGGAATGGGGAGAATGCAGCACAGCATAGCTTCTTGCCAGAGATTAATCCTCAAAGAAGTTAAAGTTTTGGGAAGAAGTTTTTAAACCTTACAGTACAATTTTAGTGAGACTCAAGAAACACAGAAGTCTCAACTGTTAAAATTAATGCCAGTGGTAAGGGTTGGGGAAGGGAGAAGGGGGGAAGACTTGCTGGTATTTTTGCTTACTTTACTTTGCTTATTGGTCATCACCTGGACCCCTTAATGTTCAGCGATGAAAAAGCTGACTGATGCTTTCTCTTGCCCACAGCAATACCCTAGTCATCACTGCTGTGTGTTTCTTTCTCCTGGCTGTTGAAGGCCACTTTTAGGTTGACAGGGGGCTGTCTGGGCTCTAATGGCATAGTTTGAAGTGGGATTGGCAAGCTTGGCTCCTATCTTTGGGCAGAACTGAAGTCATTTAAGACAGAAATGCCAGTACGAATTTCAAAGGAATCACAGCTAGGCATTTTAATTATGAGACATTGACAAGCTACTGTGATCTGTAGACTTGGCTTCACTGTGTAATTTCTAATCTTGTTTTTATCCTTAAACAACCTGTGTACATGTTTGTATATGTTTCTTTTTGTAATGTTCCTGGAATACTTTTTGAAAGTAATCAGTGTTTGTGTGTGTGTGTGTGTGTGTGTGTGTATCAGTGAACACATATACACAAATATAACAATATATACAAAATACAATAAATGAATGAATATATAGAAAAGTATATATATAACAAATGAATAAACAAGTGAATGAATAGAAAATAAAACAACATTGTTACATTACCTGGCAGTATGCTGCCTTTGAATCATTTCATTCCTTCTAGCCATTGCCTTTATGGATTCAGGTGGCAAAATGCCCCAACCTTAAACAAGAAAACCACCATCCCACCCCACAAACAAATTAACAATATCCACTTGAAAATAATGAAAGAAAATATAATGATTTAAAACAGTATCTGCAAAAAACCACCAACTGAGCACAGTGTTGGAAATGGTATCAGTTCATGGCTGTTCAGAATCTTAGAGTCACTTTGGTGATGGCATGATAACACCAGATAATTTTTTTTTTATGGCTGCGGCTTGCGGGATCTTATTTCCCTGACCAGGGATCGACCCCAGGGCCCTGGCAGTGAAAGCACCGAGTTCAAACCACTGGACTGCCAGGGAATTCCCCAGATAATTTTTTTCTTTAAGTATGGGTCTCATGACTGGCAATGTTTCCCTACCATACTTCAAAAGGAAAAAGATGAAATTATCTGTGGATCTCTTGATCACTTGCTTTTTAAGTAAATATTGATAATTTTTTTTTGGAAGAAAAGAATTAACTGACCTTAAAAAAAGAAGTAACTAAGTGCTTCTTTATGCACTGAAATCCCTGGAAATAAATACAGTGTTTTAAGTGGATAAAATATGAAGTTCTCTACGTGGACTTTTGGGTGTAGCTGAGGAAAATACTTTTTACAAAACAATTTCAATGGAGTTGAACAGCAATTACATTCTTGTGTCAACCTTCCAATATGTCTTAAGATAATGACAGCATCGTCAGAATTCAAGGCTCTATTCTTGCCTGGTAACTTCATGCTTATATTGATTTTTTCTTTCTCTGGGCTCCTAATGTACTTAGAGTCTATGCTGGTGCTTCTCAAATCATCCCTTGGTGAAGGACTATATTTTTCTTTTAAAATTTCCAACCCATCATGGACCAATACTTTCAGAAAATACATAAAATGACATTTTAGAAAATTGAAATGAAAGCAAGAACAAGAACAAGCACAATTTAAAATGATTAGATAAGAGACATAAAATTACCCTGTCAAGTTGCTGTGAAAGTTCTAAGCCTTACTCTCTGTTTATGCATTTATTTGTACAAACACTTCTCAGACCAGCATAGGTCTACAGACCACACTGTAACAATAACAGATGCACAAATTATAATTACAGAGTTTTGTTCAATGATAGTTTTATGTGTGTAAATCTCTTCTCCCCAACAAGAGGGCAAGTATCATGAAGGCTAGAACTGTTTTTATACTTGCCTTGTACCAAGCTAGCAGAGCTCGTTAAACTCCTATTAATAATAACCTATCTTGAAATACACCATACTGTATCTATTTTTATGAGATTCTCTCTCAGTTGTAAAATTCAGAGGTTAGATGACATGGCCTCTAAAAATCCTTGCCTCTAAAGCTCTATGTTTTTATAGTTCAGGGCCTTTGAGATATTCTCCTTGAGACAGCTGGCATGCATAAGACTGCCAACCCATGGGGTAATGCCCAAGGTTGCAGAGAATGTCCATGTAAGAAGATCAGTGTAGAGGGCACAATTCTCATTACCTGGATTTTAGCACCCTATGAAATGTGGACTCATCAAACCTATTTCAAGTTTCTTTCTCTTTCCCAAATAGTTGACATCAAACTTAGTGCTAGTCCTGTTGTAATAATCCACTCCCTACCTAACATCCCAAATTTTGAAACAGATCCTTGTCTTAATCCCTATTTTGCTAACTTACTTAGTAGCTCGGTTTCTACAGGACTGAGGCCCTACCTTGCCCTTGCTTACTCTCTTACACGTCAGCCTTGAGGTGGGAGACTGACTACTCTGTTCCTGGGACAGGTTGTCAACCTGCCTCTTTGTATCCAACTATTGGCAGTTTCTGGATTCTTCATCACTAAGAAGCTCTTTCTGAGTCAGCAATGCAGCTATTTCACTGGTCTGCTTAATTGCTGCCTATAACTTCGGGCTATAGATTTAACTGGGTTCTTGCTGCCAGATGGGGCTACTATCCAGGTTCAGCTGATGGGCCTGTCACACTCCAGTGGGTGTGTCTAGTTTCAGACCTGGCCCCTGCTCAATCTCATCGAAGTGGATCCACATGCACTGTGGCAGACAACATGCTTAAATCCAGGCAGGCCGGTGTCTTCACTGGCCCTGGCACCAATCCCATTTCTTTCTGTCTCAGGCTTTTCACTCACATTGTTCATAACTAGTGGGTTGGTCAAAAAGTTCATTTGGGTTTTCCTGTAACATGGAAAACTCGAATGAACTTTTCGGCTAACTCAATATTAAGAGTTGTTGGAATTGGAGAGCAGGGACAAACAGAAACTCACTGAATATAGTTTTGGGGAGATAAGATGCATCCATCTGATCTTCAATATTGTGAGGAAATGATCACCTCTTATTCCCCCTTGAGCCCCCTACACTCATGTTTTTACTGACACCACTCTGCTGAAATTGCTCTTATCGAGATCATCAATGACCTCCACAAAGCTATATCTAATCATATATTCTTGGTCCTCATCTTACTTGATCTTTGAGTGGCATACTTGACACAGTTGCTCACTCTTTCCTTAAAACACTTTCTTCCCTTGGTTTCCAGGCCTCCGTCCTCTCCTGGGTTTCCTCCCACCTCAGTGGTTGCTTTTTCTATATCTCCGTTTGTTTTCTGGACCCTGTTGGTATGTCCCAGGGATCATCCTTTTAATTTCTAACTCATCCTTTTAACTCACTCTATGGATGATCTCATCTAGTCTCATATATCCTGATGACTTCCAAAATTATATATCCATGTTGTCTCCAGAAGTCCTCCCTGGACTTCAGCTGCCTTCCACACATCCCCCATTGATTGTCTATTAGGCATCTCAAATGCCTAGGATATCCCTCCCACACCAAGAACCCTTGCTTTCATGATCTTCCTCAACTCAGTGAAGAGCAACTCCACCTTTCCCATTTCTCAGCCATAATTTCTGATGTCATCCTTAACACCTCTCCTCTTTTCACATCTCATATCTAAACTCTGAGAAAATCTTGTTGTTTCTACCTTCAAAGTATTTACAGAATCCAGCCACTTCTTACTATTCCTACTGTCACCACGCAGGGCCAATCCATCATAATCTTTTGACTATTCTAATAGCCCATTAACTCCCATCAGTTTAACTCCAGAACTTTAATCCTATCAAGTTTGTCCCCAACACAGCAGCAGAGTGATCCCGGTAAAATGTAAGTCAGACCATGTCATTCCTTTGCTCAAACTCCTCAAAGGCTTTCCCTCTTCCCCAGAATAAAAGGCAGGTCCTCACTATGACCTATCAGGCCATATGTAAACTGCCCCAGGGCCTTTAACTCTCAGACCTCATCTCCTCATGACCTCATCAGTTCCTGCCTGTAAGATAAGACAGATAGTAATTGCAGATTTTCATGTTATTCATCAGTAAATTGATGGTTGGAGGAGTTAAGCGACTTACACTTGGTTATGCAGTGGTGGAACCATGATTTAAACCTAGGTAGTAACTGTAGAAACTACAAGTATAATCACCATACAGTTTTGCCTCTAAAATTTGCCAGTAAATTTGATGGCAAGCTTAATGCAGCAATCCAGTTCACAGTGGCTCCACAGACGAGAGCCATCTGTTGCTCATACCTGAGTAGACATGACTGGACAGCACGTGCGGCATATTTGCATTTGGTAGAGCAGAGGATCCAAATTGGGAAGGAGCACAAAACTGTCTTGGGTCAGTTGGAGCTACAGTGAGAGGCAATAAATCTCTAGGGAAAAAGATACAAATTAGGTAAAATGAAAATGGAATTGTACAAAATTTCCATTGCATAGGCAGTGAGGTTTGTTTTATTGCCATATGGGATTCTATCATCTCTTCCCAAAATGAAGTACAGAAGTCCTGTGGTCTCTATTGGCTTAAACAGAAATATGATGAGAAAGCTTAGGAGGAAGGGCTCTTACTAAGGAAGGACTAACTCAGCTGCCGACACAACAGAGAAATCAGGAAAGGGAAGTTTTAGGGATGTCAGGAAAAAAAAAAAGATCCAATCAAATCAGTATCAGTGTCTGATTTTCCATTCTTGACCACAACATTCTTTTCTCATTTGATAAACATACTGTGGCTTGAGTTTTGCCATCTGGGATCAGTGACTACCTGGGTGGACAATTTATTTCTCCAAGCTTCAGTAGTCTCTAGAAGCCCAACTCTTTTGTTCATGCTCCATGAACAAGCATAAATACTGAATTTTTCTTTCTCCTCGGAATGTCAGACTATATCAATATATCCAAAAGAAGACAGAAAACTGCCAGAGTGTACAATCAAAATACTGATAACTTCACTTTTATTGCAAAGAAAGAATTGCTCTATCACAGGAAATCCAGGATACCCAATTGTTATGGACTGAATTGTGCTCCTAACCCCTGCCCCGCCATGTGACTGTTTTTGGAGCTAGGGCCTAGGGGGTAATTAAAGTTAAATGAAGTCATAAGGGTGGGACCCCAGTAGGACTGGTGTTCTTATAAGAAGAGGAAGAGACACCAGAAGTGCTTGCACACAGAGAAAAAAGCATGTGAAGACACAGAGAAAAAGGCAGCCAAGTCTGCAAGCCAAGGAGAGAAGCCTCAGGAGAAACAAAACCTGCCAGTACCTTCATCTAGGACTTTCAGCCTCCAAAACTGTGAGAAATAAAATTAAGCCACCCAGTCTGTGGTATTTTGCTACCACAGCCCTAGCAGACTACATCCACGTTTGCACCTATGCAATGCCTGTCACATAGAAAGTGCTCGTTAGCTATTTGCTGAGTGAGGATGTCAAGCAGGCCTCAAAGGGGAGGTGATGAGAAGTTTGTTGAAGATGTGGCTGGCAGATTTACTGCACCACAGTTCCCTGAAATAACATTAGACAATAAAACAACACTGGGATGAACAGCATTTGAAACCTTAATAATATCCATTTTCTCCTTTGACTGGAATATCGTATTGAAGAGAAATACCTATCCACACTTGGAGGTTCAAATGGTGAGGGAACCAGTGGAATCCTCTGATGCCCTGATGCTGTCAATAAAGGGTTCACGGCCATCATTGGATTTATCATCAATATCTCTCGCCACTGATGGAGTTCTAAAAAAAAAAACGGATAGATATGTCAACAAATACCTCTACTTTTTGTGAACTATTTGAATTCTTCTTGAACACGATGAACACCTTTTGTATTTTCCCAACACTTGGGAAGACTAACTACAGCAAGATTTCAGTTACACAAAAACCCCTCCATTGTAAGTACCCAGATACAGTTGTAGAACTCCGTGTGCCTTTGGAATTTGTTGGAGAGTCCACAGGTAATACCATACCACACTACAAGCAACACTAATAAAATTAAACCAGTTTTGCAAGATTCCAGAAATACCATCTTCTTTTATTACAATTTATTTTGATGTTTATATTTCCAGAAGTACAAATGCATGTATGCTCCCATATGTTAAATTTTTGGAAAAATATTCCTAGTTAGTTGATAAGATTAAAACAGAAAAGAGGAAAATCTTCCTAATGGCCCAAAATACATCTAATTAAAGTGAATACAGGCTGACTGCATGTGTCTAATTAGAACAAGTGACCAAGTTATATCCAAACATACATAAACACAAGCATTCATAACTTTATCTAGAACCTAGTGATCAGAAAAAGGGACCATTATAAAAGGGGTAAAATTTTGTCTTATATTTTATTAATTATTAACATATTTTGAATTTTAAATATTAAATGAGTGTTAGTCAAACAGGTCACTTTAGCTTCTTCATCCTCAATAGTTACTTTAAAAAAAATTGAGATAACTACAACTATGTTTGAAAAAAAAAGGAAATCAGGAAGAAAATGTTCTGCTTTTCAAAGTAGTGTTTTTTTCCTTTCTCGTGTGCATATTTGATTTAATTTTTAAAAGAGTTAATACAGGGGCTTCCCTGGTGGCACAGTGGTTGAGAGTCTGCCTGCCGATGCAGGGGACGCAGGTTCGTGCCCCGGTCCGGGAGGATCCCACGTGCCACGGAGCTGCTGGGCCCGTGAGTCGTGGCCGCTGGGCCTGCGCGTCCGGAGCCTGTGCTCCGCAGTGGGAGAGGCCACAGCGGTAACAGGCCCGCGTAATGCAAAAACAAAAACAAAAACAAAAACAAAAACAAAAAAACAAAAAAAAAAGAGTTAATACATTCATATGGTTCCAAAACTAAAAATATAATGGTATTTAAATAAGCAGTCACTTCTTTAGCTTCTTTTCCAGGCCTAAACCTACTGATCAACTTCAAAATTCAAGTCCACAGGTCACCTATCATTGGCTTTCACCATTCATATACATTTTTTTAAAGTTTTTAATGTGGATTTATTTTCACTATTTCTGTGAGGTCAATGTAATTTCTTCTCTGATAGTGGCCTCAGAGTAGTGACCAGTCAGAATCAGGATAAAAATATTTGCCAGATGCCTACCAGCCAGGGTGAGATGCCAAGAAAGAACTCAGGCCAGGTGTGTCAGCTGTGGGATTGCATCTCTGGCGAGGACACTGCTCCTTGGCTTAGAACCTCAGGTCCTCCGCATCCGAGATGTAGTGCACAGCCACCTTTTTTCACCTCGTCTATTACACAACAGAACAGTGTGGGACACGATGTGGTGTTTCCTTTTGAAACACTGTTGAACTTTGAGTTGTGTCATGAATTGACAGTCTCTGGTAGAAGTCTGAACTTACCTATGAGAGAGATAGAAACTTTGAAGCTGTGATATATAGTGCTCATCTTGCATTTTATGTGATGCCTGAAACAAATCTGCAGGAAGGAGAAGGAAGAAAAGGAGTGCAGAATCCCTCCAGAGCAAGCATTGCCTAGAGGCTGACCACCCCGCTACTTCACACGTCACCATAGGGAAGTGCCATGGAGATTACTCACCAAAAGTGGATGAGACTATCTTACTTTGGGATTCCTCCAAAGCAGGCCTGAGACAAGGACTTGAATGAAGGTAATTTATTTGGGAGGTAATCCCAGGAAGCCCACATGAGGGAGTGGGTGAGACCAGGAAGGGAAAAAAGCCAATAAGATGTGAGATAATCTGTGAGTTACCACTATGGACAACCTTCTGAGGACCCTCTAAGAAAACCTGTAGTACACACCTCATAATTGTCCCAGTGAAAGACACAGAGCTGGCCATTTACCCATTGATTTCTGTCAGCCACTGGTGGAGGGCACAGTTCTCCCTTGCATCTGGGTTATGCCGGAGCTAGATCCAACAAGCTCCTACAGTGTGGGAGAAAGCCTTCAGTCTGAAGCAGAGAAATACAGGTGCTTGAGATGGGAAATGACCTCTATGGTTGCAGGTGAACTCAGAAAGGGGATATGGGTAAGGCAGCAAGAATTGTTGAGGCCACGTGATTACTTTCTAATGTCATTCCACTAGATAATCGATACAAATGCCTTTCTTCTGGACTACCAGGTTTGCCAGGCATAGGCATATTTCTACGAGGCTCTGTAGGGTCCATGGTCTGCAACAACACAGCTGGATTTTTTTCCAATGTTATTCATGTGTTCAGTGAAATGAGTGGGGGACTTAAGGCTATTGGCCAATGGAGTTGAAGAAATGAGGCATCGGAGACAAGTCTCATCTAATTTACCATTAAAGCCCTCCTTGGTACCATACCTGTTCTGGATTCCATGGTGCTTGAATCTGGCTTTCTTTCTTTTTGCAATGCCAGGGAGATTGAATGTAATCTATAAAATTTTGTTACACTTCTGACATGGTAATTTATTATTTTTAATCAGTCTACCAAATGTTTTCCTAAAATGTAAATTATTCCCAAGTCTACAGAAATGTCCCTATGTCATGAAGGTCCCTGAGGAGGACAATGAGTCATTGGCATCTACCACACCTGAATGTTACAGTTCTGGGCTCCACTTGGCTTCCCTAGTTTCTTTTCATATTTACACCTGTGAGAAAGTGCTTACTTACTTATCACGACATCTACTAGTGCCCAAATTTTCTTAAAAAAAAATTATAGCCCACTGCTATAGACTGACTGTCTCCCCTCAAAACTCGTATGTTGAAACCTAATCCCCAAAGCGATGGTATCTGGAGGTGGGGCGTTTTGGAGGTGATTTAGGTCATGAGTGTGGAGCCTTCATGTATGGAATTAGTACCCTTAGAATAGAGACCGCAGAGAGTTCCCTCAGCCTTTCCTCCACATAGGACACAGTGAGACGAAGGCCATCTATGAACCAGGAAGCAAGTCCTCACCAGACACTGAATCTGCTAGTGCCTTCATCTTGAACTTTCCTGCCTCCAGAATTGTGAGAAATAAATCTCTGTTTATAAGCCACCCAGATTATAGTATTCTGTTATAGCAGCCTGAATGGATGAAGGCAATTTTTAATGTTGTGCCTGTTATCTTTTGAATGTCCCAAATTTTATATATATTTTATAATTACATATATATATATAAACATCTTTATTGGAGTATAATTGCTTTACAATGGTGTGTTAGTTTCTGCTTTATAACAAAGTGAATCAGCTATACATATACGTATGTCCCCATATCCCCTCCCTAACCCACCCCTCTAGGTGGTTGGTCACAAAGCACTGAGCTGATCTCCCTGTGCTATGTAGTTGCTTCCCACTAGCTATCTATTATACATTTGGTAGTATATATAAGTCTATGCCACTCTCTCACTTCGTCCCAGCTTACCCTGCCCCCTCCCCATGTCCTCAAGTCCAGTCTCTACATCTGTGTCTTTATTCCTGTCCTGCCCTTAGGTTCTTCAGATTTTTTTTTTTTTTTAGATTCCATATATATGTGTTAGCATACGGTATTTGTTTTTCTCTTTCTGACTTACTTCACTCTGTATGACAGACTCTAGGTCCATCCACCTCACTACAAATAACTCAATTTCGTTTCCTTTTATGGCTGAGTAATATTCCATTGTATATATGTGCCACATCTTCTTTATCCATTCATCTGTCGATGGACACTTAGGTTGTTTCCATCTCTGGGCCACTGTAAATAGAGCTGCAATGAACATTGTGGTACATGACTCTTTTCGAATTATGGTTTTCTCAGGGTATATGCCCAGTAGTGGGATTGCTGGGTCGTATGGTAGTTCTATTTTTAGTTTTTTAAGGAACCTCCATACTGTTCTTTTTTTTTTTTAACAGATTTTATTTTTATGTTCACAGCAAAATTGAGTAGACAGTACAAAGAATTCACACATACCTCTCCCACACACACGTATAGCCTCCCCACTATCAACATCCTGCACCAGAGTCTTACATTTGTTACAATGATGAACCTACATTGACACCTCACTATTACTGAAAGGCCACGGGTTACCTTAGGGTTGGTTCACTCTTTGTGTTGTATATTCTTTGGGTTTTGACAAATGTATAATGACATGTACCCACCATTACAGTCTCATACAGAATAGTTTCACTGTCCTAAACCAAATTATATTTTAAAGCAAATATAATCAGACACTTCCAAGGAAGTACTCTGGGGTTGACCAGACCTTTCACTTTATCAGCTAGGTAGATAAATACTTGAAGCTCCAAATGTATGTTTCTACAAACTCACCGTTTTGGAGTTCCTCAGCCATGGATCAACCCCTGAGTCTTTAAACATTAACTTTCACATTTTCAGGGTATCCTCTTCTACATGTTTAGAAACACGTAGACAATTTTTGAACCAAGGTCACTTTGCTGTGGCAGATGAAATGCTCCTGAGTCAAAGCGTAGACTGGGATATCCGTTCTGAATGCAGAGCGTGTCTGGTGATCCCCAATGCAGGAATGCACTGGTGCTTAGGTTTGCATTCCGGCTGGATTTCTTTGACCTAGGGCTCTGATCCTGGATGCCCAGCACTTTAGGAGGATGAAGACTCCTTAATCTCTGTCTTCAGACTCTTACCCTCAACAAACCCTTCCAGGCAGCACATAGAAGATTTAGCTAGTGCTAATTCTGTCTCAACTGATTAGGGCAATAGTAGTAAGACGTGAACTCCATGAACTTGCCGAACCATGAAACAAAGCCCTTGCCGAATCAGCAGATACTTACTGAGTACTGCTACTATGGAGAACGCTTGCCTGCCTTATGCATCGCAGCCAGGTGCCAATTCCGTTACATTTCTTTACATGGCTTTACTATGACCATTCATTAAAGTCAGTACAATTTGAGTTTGGCCAACCCTGAATTTAAGCAATTGTATATCGAATACTTATTGCACGTATGCTGCATGAATTCTGGGATTATATTCATTAAGATAAATTAATTTTTAAATAACTGCTGTATTTGGTAAGTTTTTACATTTGAAAGGTAGATCAATAGAATTAATTATTTCTATAATTCTGAGAAAAATAAATATAAATTCTTAAAACTAGAGGGAGATATTCTTAAAGGTTTTTAAGTTATAAAACAATCCTTAGTAGCTTCACGTGTTCACTGTTCTAAGTATCCTGTATTAATGTGAGTGCTGAAAAGCCTGTTAATGCTAAAGTGTAATTCACTTGTCCTTAAGTATATTTTCAGTGTTTTAAAATAATAAATGGGAAATCTTTTTTTAAATTAGGAAGGCCAAGAGAGCTGCCCCAAAGCATTTCATGATCAAATACTTTTAGCAGAAAAACTAGCTGTGAGAAGAGACGTCACAGCAATTTTTCATTGCTATAGTTAGAAGCGTGAAAAAAGTCCATTTTTATATCCTATAAGAAAAAAGTTTTTAAAAATAATTATATAAATGTTAATTGTATAAAATAAAAATAATTGTATTGATATTCAAAATGCATTTGTTAATTGAAATAAAGTTTAAGGTAAGACTAGATGCATAACTGGCATAAAATATTTGACTGTTTATGGGCTTCCCTGGTGGCGCAGTGGTTGGGAGTCCGCCTGCCGATGCAGGGGACACGGGTTCATGCCCCGGTCTGGGAGGATCCCACATGCCGCAGAGCGGCTGGGCCCGTGAGCCATGGCTGCTAAGCCTGCGCGTCCAGAGCCTGTGCTCCGCAACGGGAGGGGCCACAGCAGTGGGAGGCCCGTGTACCGCAAATATATATATATATATATTTGACTGTTTCTAATTGTAGATACATGTATTTCCTGAGAAGATTACACGGCAATTCTAAAATTATCCAAGCACTTATCTCAAGTGGAAGAAATAGTTACATTTAAAATATCTTCAACCCAAATGTGCAGCATGGTCATTTATAACAGGACAAATGATATTACTCCTTAAAATCTGAGCAGCTGATATCACCTTCAGCCCCTATCTCACATCTTCTACAAGGCTCTGCCCAGTCCTGGGGATTTCATCTTCGTGGGTGCTCGGGTTCTGAGTTTATGCCACTGTGGGCCTCCCAGTCTACTCCCTTAAGCTTTTCCCTCCTCTCTGCTCTACACTGACTCAGAATGCAGTCCACTTCCCTCCATATCCACATAAAACCACTAACACAAGGTAACACGTGTGTGTAGCTGACTTTACCAAGGTCTTGGCCGATTGGGGACGGTGTGTGTCAAATACATCTTAAAATTGAACATCAGACTTTTCCATTGTGAAACAGTCCTTTGGGCAATTTTGACAAATGCAGGCTCTGGCTTCTTGCTCTTTTCTTTTCTTTTTTTAAAACCTTCTCTCAGCTGCTACCCCAATAACTCTAAAGCAATTCTTCCCACTTTATTTTGCAGAGACCACTCTAGCCCCTCTCCCTGAGTCTGCTCTTAGCCTTTCCTCAGTGGGTCTTTGACTCTGGTCTCTTCATATCTTCCTCCCCAACTCCATCTTTGCTGAGGGTAGGGGAGTTTAGAGATCTCTATTTGTTTGAATTATACCACTAACATCTCACTTTTGAAGGCAGCTAGACTTAATTTTGGTTTTAAATAATAAGCACTTTCTCTGTTATACAAGCACATTATAAATGAGTTAGCACTATAGTGGCAAGTAGTATTGACAACAAAGACAGTTAATACTGAAGCACTTGGTAGTGGCCCTAAAATATATTTCACTTTTACTGAAGGCATATACTTTTGCACTCTTCTAAATGCATCTAAATGCACATTCCCTAGGAAGTGTTGTTGATGACAGATGGCTTGCACGTGCTTCCCTCACCTCCTATTTCTTTTCACTGTGGAAGCTCATTGTCCTCAGATCCACCCATGTCTTCTTGAAATGAAAAGTTCTAGGTCTATTTGCAAGTATTATAATGAAAAGGGATAAGCCTTTGTCATCATTAAGCAAGTAGAAATTACATAATTTCTTTTCTTCTTGAAATCAACATAATTTAAGTGCTACCACAGTTTGTATACATTGTGTTCACTTTCTTCCAAAGATTGTGAAGCAAAACCCATTATATATAAATCTGTACATAGACTAAAGTGAAATTCTAGCAGTGCTCAATTGAACTGAATTTTAGATATTTCACTTAGATCTTTTTTTTTTTTTTTTTTTTTTTGCCGTACGCGGGCCTCTCACTGTTGTGGCCTCTCCCGTTGCGGAGCACAGGCTCCGGATGCGCAGGCTCAGCGGCCATGGCTCACGGGCCCAGCCGCTCCGCGGCATATGGGATCCTCCGAGACCGGGGCACGAACCCGTATCCCCTGCATCGGCAGGCGGACTCTCAACCACTGCGCCACCAGGGAGGCCCCACTTAGATCTTTTTAAAGAAGGAGTGAAGAAATATTAAAATGAGATTTTTTTCATGATTATCATTGATTGTTCCTCAATTTTTTCCCCCAAATTTCCTACTCTGTCATTTCATGGTCCATACCTCGTGACAATTTTTTTGCACATAGTTACCTGCAGTAATGGGAGGCCATTAAAGTAAGAAAGGGGAGTAAATGTATAGCTGTAACACACAGAAGCAGGTACTTAATCTATTTAAAGATAATGAAACACTTAATAAATTTATATAACAACTTTGAAATGACTATTTCAAATAATATTCCTTTTACTTTTACTTAAAAAAAAACAAACTAAAGCCAGGCAGTATTTACTTATTTGGCAAATAAATCTTTACTCTTTAGTAACTTCAGCCAAATAAGAATTTATTAGCTAACATACTGTTAGTAATGAAGCCGATAAAATTTATAGATAAATCTAAGTATTTCTTTATACATATTTATTTTTCCCAAGTGTATCATGTTTTATAGTATACCCAGTGGTTTGGGGAGGAATGCTGTTGATGTTATTTACACAAGAATAATACAAGAATATTTCCTTATGTCTTCATTTTTCATTAGACCCGTATAGAACCGTATTCCTTTTAAGATAAAATTGTCCCTTTATTTTTATGTGCAAACATGTTTTCTGAAAGTAATTAGCCTCAGTTTGGACAAATCAATGTGTAGATTTGTGTACTTACATCCACTGTGAAGACGTCTTGGTTTAGACATTGCTCATAGAAGAACCATCCAAAGACTTTCTGTCTTTCAATTGCAGAAGCTTCTCTGAATGCAGGCTGAAAAACACATCTGACAACTGTGTTAGACTGTCTTAATTAATTCACCTTGCCTTAAATACGAACTCAACTAAGTTATTAGTCTTATTTCATGACAGAAACGCTGCCCTCTATATCCTCTACAGATAGGAGAAAAGACGTTAAGCCCCAGGAAAGTGCACCACAGTGTACATAAACCTGTCTCAGAGTTTAGCCTTTACTTTAATCCTTCCTTAGCCTTTAAGATGCTTTGTGGGCATTCAGTTAATGCCACTCTTCAATTTGACACAAAAGTAAAATACTCTGCGTATAAGTAATAAGGTTTTCTTTGATAGAAATAGAACTATTTTTTATTTCCAACAGGTTTTGAGTGGAAAAGTTCCTTTTGCAAGTAGGGAAAAAAAGTTATTTTCCACAGAGCTGCAAAATTAAACAAAAGATGGCAGTATATTTAAGGAAGAAGCTTCTAGAATTGACAACTGTACTTTAATTCCTATAGACAGTGAAAGAAACCTTTCATAATCTGTGCGAGAGCTGTGATCCATATAAAAGAGAAAATATGGAATTTTGAAATAGACCTGTTCTATTTACTAAAGAAACAGTTGAAACCTTGAAAAAGAATATCCATATTTTTCTAACAATTTTACTGGTGGAAAGTACGAAATAAGAATACTGTATGAAAAAATTACAGTTGAGTTACAAGTAATGTTTTCGGCTTCTAGTGACGATAACTTGCTGCTTTGTTGACACACATTTTTAGCATTGGATATTGAGGTCATTATAGAAAATACCACATGGGATGTATTGATTGCATTTTAGGGTGATTGTTCATGACGCAGTCATCAACAACAGGGACTTAAAATGACTAACTAACAGACCCAGTCAAGTCCCAGGCCCACCGTGTATGAACTGTACGACCTGGCCAAGGTATTAAACTTCTCTGAGCTTCAGTTTCCTTATCTTGGAAGGGCCTCATAGCGTTTTTCTGAGTTGTGAAGGTGACAAAATAGACAAACTACCTGGCTAGTTCCCGCTGAGCGTTAGCCATTGTATTAGATAACTACATGACATGAAGTCCTCTGTTGAGGATCCACGGGAGACAATTTTTTCAGCCCACAGTACCAGGAGTAATTGAGTTTTTTCCTGAGAAATCCGGCCAAAACAAAATCTCAAGAATCATGTAACTAGTGATTTATTTTTTTGCATTAACTGCTAGGAAGCTCAGGGCCAAATTTGTGGCCTGCTTTTAAGCATGCATTTTAAAACTAGAAATTATCTATGGCTTCATCTTGTTTTCCTAACATTATTTTCCTTTTGCCTTGATTTCTTTACTAAAGTGTTTTCTTATTGTATTATATGCATATTTTGAAGTTTCTGCCAACAAATAATAAATGCATATAGATTTTCATCACTCTGGTAGTCTTAAAATTAGAAGAGGGACTTCCCTGGTGGTGCAATGGTTAAGAATCTGCCTGCCAGTGCAGGGGACATGGGTTCAAGCCCTGGTCCGGGAAGATCCCACATGTTGCGGAGCAACTAAGCCCGTGCACCACAACTACTGAGCCTGTGCTCTAGAGCCCGCAAGCCACAACTACTGAGCCCGTGTGCCACAATTACTGAAGCCCTCGAGCCTAGAGCCTGTGCTCCAGAACAAGAGAAGCCACCGCAATGAGAAGCCCTCGCACCACAACGAAGAGTAGCCCCTGCTCGCCGCAACAAGAGAAAGCCCGCACGCAGCAACAAAGACCCAACAGAGCCAAAAACAAATAAATAAATTTTTAAAAAAATTAGAAGAGCTTGTGCCTGAAAGGCTTGTTTATACTTTGTTCAGTGGGAACTTATAAATGCTTTGCTTCTATACATGCAACTTCCTAAAGGGTAATTAGGTTCCCAGCCAAGGCATAAGCACCTGTCTAACAGTGTAATAGCAGTGCTTGTTTCAATATGGAGTTACCATTTATAATCCTTTTTTTCCGGTAGCTTAGTCTCTTCCAAGTTCAATGGTCTCCTTCTGATTTTTTCTTTTTTTATTCTTTGAGATGGCATGGGAGTCCGGGGGTGGACAGCTTGCAGTGTCCTTGTGGTGGAGGAGTTGGGGAAGGAATCTTGGAGAGTACTGAGGGGCCACATACTGCCCTTTGGTTCTCCTGATGCTGCTTCAGGCTAGAGGCTCTGTTGGCTTCCCATGTGGACACCATCTATGGTCTGCTCACCCAGAGTCCCCACCTGCTGACTCAACATCTGACACAGCAGAGCCCCTGAGGTTTGGCTTTCCCTTCCCTGGCTTAGGTGGCCCTCGCTATAGCCCTTGACCACAGAGTTATTTTTGCCCTGGCATTGGTGACCCACCCTAACAAGCTTCCCGGGCAGAGTTTCTGCTACTCTGATGTTGCCTAAGAGGATGCAGGCACCTCCTTCCACACCACTCTGGATTCCTCAGGAAAGCTAACTCAGGCTCTCTCTCTGCCTGGCCTCTTGGCACTCTGAGGTTGTTCCAGGGCACCTTGCTGGGAAGTCTTCTTCCAGGAAACCACACGAGACGTGCGGCAAGCGTGCTTCTGTGCTTAGCTTCCCCTCTACTCATCTAACACTGTTCTCCTCTCCTGGACCCTAGAGTACTCTGGGCACTCCCAGAATCAAAAACTAGGCCACTCTCTTCCTGCCTTGCTGGGACTTTCCTGATGCACAACCGTGAGCAGGTCCTCCAGTCCTGGCTCTTGTTATGCTAACCAACAGAGATGATCTGGAATTAAGTTATCCATTCTCTCACCGCAAAGTGTAGTTTTAAGGATAAAAGTCTCAACTAAGTAGATGAAAAAAGGAAGTGTGGGACTCAAAGCCAGACCACCCCAGCCTCTTTGGTGACGGGAGTTCTCACACACGTTCCATTCCTGTGGCCATGAGCCTCATGACTCTGCTGCTGAGGGGTCATAAGTGGCTGCTGGCTTTACAGCTTCACATTTTTGTATCATCTCCATCTATTTAAAAAATATAGGGCTTCCCTGGTGGCGCAGTGGTTGGGAGTCTGCCTGCTAGTGCGGGGGACGCGGGTTCGGGCCCTGGTCTGGGGGGGTCCCGCATGCCGCGGAGCGGCTGGGCCCGTGGGCCACGACTACTGAGCCTGCGCGTCTGGAGCCTGTGCTCCGCAGCAGGAGGCCGCGATGGTGGGAGGCCCGCGCACCGCGATGAAGAGTGGCCCCCACTTGCCACAACTAGAGAAAGCCCTCACACAGAAATGAAGATGCAACAGAGCAAAAATAAATAAATTAATTAATAAAAACTCCTACCCCCAACATCTTCTTTAAAAAAAAAAAAATATATATATATATAAAGTTAGCTTTCAGGTTTTGTTTACTACTAGAATTCTTACTGACTTACTGTCAGTGACTTATCTAATTGTGGTGAGGATACACTGAGAAATAAAGATTGCTTTAGAACTATTTTATATCCTCACTTGTTTTGATACTGACACACTTCTGATCCACCACGCACTTGAAATTATTTTCTCCTGTAGTGCTGAGAGATCTTTTTCTGTAAGATAACCATGTAAGTATAGAAACAGAATGTAATACGATTAATTTCAAGGACACTTTTTCCATGTAAACAAAAGACTTATAAAGAAAGAATAGGAAATATTCCTTCTTCATCTGTTCTTCCCTTTCTTTGCCCAGAACTTCTATGGTAATTATTTCATGATCTAAGGAAATTGTGAAAACTTCAAATCTACTGAGTTTGTAAAAAATTGGAACCTCTAGCTTAATAAGATTGTGATTCTTTGTTAAAAATATGGAGACTTGGGCCTCCCTGGTGGCGCAGTGGTTAAGAGTCCGCCTGCCGATGCAGGGGATACGGGTTCGTGCCCCGGTCCGGGAGGATCCCATATGCCGCGGAGCGGCTGGGCCCATGAGCCATGGCCGCTGGGCCTGCGCGTCCAGAGCCTGTGCTCCGCAACGGGAGAGGCCACAACAGTGAGAGGCCCGCGTACCGCAAAAAAAAAAAAAAAAAAAAAATATGGAGACTTGGGACTTCCCTAGTGGTCCAGTGGGTAAAACTCCACGCTCCCAATGCAGGGGGCCTGGGTTCGATCGATCCCTGGTCAGGAAACTAGATCCCACATGCATGCTGCAACTAAGATCCCACATGCCACAACTAAAGATCCCACGTGCCAAAATGAAGACCTGGCACAGCCAAATTAAAAAAAAAAAAAGATAGCATTAGATACGTTCTTCTGAAATTGTTATGTGCTACCTTATAATGCTTCTAACAATTAATAGAATACTGTATTTAGTATAAGCTTTGAACAAATGAAAAGTATTTGCTTCTGGAAATAACTGAGTTGGAAATAACAAACATATTTTCCATCAATTTGCATATATTCATATCAATATAAAGTATATTATTTTTATAATGGCAATTTCATTCAATCAGTGAGCTTTGGTTCATCTCCTGCTCGTGTATATCATACAAGCGGACAACAGTTTGGAAATGGTAAGATAAGAAAGACAATCAGCAGAGGTTTTTGTTTCTTTCAATACTAGTTTTAATTGTTATTTTCCTTAATTTCCCTAATTTTATTTTATTTGTTTAAAGATTTTTTTTGATGTGGACAATTTTTAGTCTTTATTGAATTTGTTACAATATTGCTTCTGTTTTATGTTTTGATTTTTTGGCCACGAGGCATGTGGGATCTTAGCTCCCCGACCAGGGATCAAACCTGTACCCCCTGCATTGGAAGGCAACGTCTTAACCACTGAACCACCAAGGAAGTCCCAATTACCCTAATTTTAGAAAGCCTCACTTTCCTTGATATTCCCATTCAAAAATAAGATTACTGGGCCTCCCTGGTGGCGCAAGTGGTTGAGAGTCCGCCTGCCGATGCAGGGGATACGGGTTCGTGCCCCGGTCTGGGAGGATCCCATATGCCGCGGAGCGGCTGGGCCCGTGAGCCATGGCCGCTGAGCCTGCGCGTCCGGAGCCTGTGCTCTGCAACGGGAGAGGCCACAACAGTGAGAGGCCCGCATACCGCAAAAAAAAAAAAAAAAAAAAAAAAAAAAAAGATTACTTATTATCTTATTACATAAAATCTTACTAAGATTTAGAAAGCCATGAACCCTGAAAATAAAAATAATACTAAAAAATTATTCACTGCATTGCAAAGTACCTTAAAAATATCATTTGATCTTAAATAGTGATTTTTAATGGCCATAAAATGCCAAGCACGATGAGAATTGTATGCTGGAAACATGGTTCTTGCTTCTGGCTTATAATCTATGACTTTTTTTTTTTTTCTAAAGACCCTTGTTTTTTGCTACATGAGTCCCCTGTTCCTCCCTCTTCACTACTGATACAGCATAAGAACAAGCATGAAGAATAACTGACAAGGTATAGGAAAGGAAGTAGTCTAGGAAACAGAAAGAAATGGCATTTCATCTTCAAACAGGAAAATTAATTTAAAAGGATCATTAAAACAATTGCACTTGTGTGTTGATGGTGATATTTTCTTTGGTACCAAGAACACAGGATAAAAACTCCTCCAGGGAATTTGAATCTAGATTACTTGACCACTTCTAGAATTGAACACATTTTTGTTAT
Source organism: Mesoplodon densirostris (assembly GCF_025265405.1). NCBI lineage: Eukaryota > Metazoa > Chordata > Mammalia > Artiodactyla > Ziphiidae > Mesoplodon > Mesoplodon densirostris. The sequence continues at coordinate 93,052,064 of NC_082665.1, read as the reverse complement.
GTGGATATTAATTGTAATGGAATTCGATCCCCCCAAATTATTTGCATTTCTCTAAATAATAAAAGTATTTCCAACAAAAAATGACCATGAAAAATGAAAACTACAGTTACTGTGCTCTTGTAGCTTTATAAAATGTTGAGCTCTTGTGCTGAGTGTCACCATGATTCACGGGTAATATATTTTTACTGCCATTAGAACACTTGCAAAATTAAGGTAGAATTACCTCAGTTGACTGCTATTAGCCAAAGCTCCAGGATCCAGTGCCAAAAATAAATCCTCGTAATGATAGACTTCAACAGTTGTACAAAGCAGGCTTTTAAAGATTGGTCTCTGGAAACTAAATATTACTTGCTGTGACAAAGGGCCTATCATTAATAGATATCTAGCAGAGACCATTAAATGGACAGATTCCTTTTAACAATGTAACAATGTTTATAGAATTAGCATAATAACACTAGTGATACTTTTTTTCCTTAAAGTCTTCTTTTTGGTAAAGAGCCTCTGTGGTTTTACAAATATTACCCCATTCATAATTAAAACATCTAGTTTTTTTTTAGAAGGCAGTAAGAGCATTTGATCAAATCCTCCAAAGGTGCAGTAACTGTACTTCACACATGGCATATCGTTGATGAAACCAGAAGTGGTCTTGGGTTCCCTGACTCCCCTCCAGTTTAGTGCTTTGACTCCTGGCTTGAGCAGTACCCTGTTTCAAAGCAATCTCAGATGTCAATACTTTATCCTGTTTCAAAGCAATCTCAGATGTCAATAATGAATCAGTTTTATGAGTGCCACATGGCATGAAATATCTTTTTTTGAATTGTGGCTTAATACACATTACATAAAATCTACCATCTTAACCATCTTTTAAGTATACAGTTCAGTAGCAACTTTATTCACATTGTTGTGCAACCAAGTCTCCAGAACTCCTTTCATCTTTCAAAACTGAAACTCTATACACATTAAACAACAACTCTCCATTCCCCTTCCCCCAACTCCTGGCAATCACCATTCTACTTTCTGTTTCTAGGATTTTGACTATTCTGGGTACCTCATATAAGTAGAATCATATTGTATTTGTTCTTTTGTGATTGGCTTATTTCACTTAGCATAATGTCCTCTAGGTTCATCTATGTTGTGGCATGTATCAGAATTTCCTTCCTTTTTAAGGCTGAATAAAATTCCATTGTATGTATATATGATCTTTTTTTAATTCATTCATCCACTGAGGGACACTTGGGTTACTTCTATATTTTGGCTATTTCGAATAATGCAACTGTGAAAATGGGTGTGCAAATATCTCTTTAAGACTCTGCTTTCAATTCTTTTGGGTATATACCCAGGAGTGGGATATCTGGATCATACGGTAATTCTATTTTTACTTTTCTTGAGGAAATTTTATACCTCAATAAAGCTGAAAAAACATTTATAAATACTGAAAGAATATTCCCTCAATTTTTTATGCTATTCTCTAAGCAATGGCTTAGAAACATGATGCACTTTTAAAGTTTTCATCTGGATTATTAACATTTTCTCCATCATCTTATTAAGTCTACGATCAACAAAACATATCGAGCACTGATACAAAGCATTTTCTGATTTCCATGGCGTTCATACTCTCACCACCACTGATTTCAAGCCACCACCATCTCTGAAGGGACACACAGCAGCATTATACATTGCTTCCACCCTTCTGATAAGTAGATGTAAACAACCTCAAAAGCATACAAAATAGTAAAATGTGGTAAAATAATTAGCAAGTGATGTTTTGAGTATGTATTACCTTATTTTTAATATAATTGATTCAATAGTGTGTGTACATAACTTGATTTTTAATAATAGCTATGTTTAACAGCAAACTTGCAAACTTCCTAAAAATTTAATAATCACTATTGTGAGTTGGTACAAGCTGGCCCCAGCACATCTCTGTTTAGACCACTTCTGCTCTCAGCCATGAACAGTCCTTCCCTCCTCCAACAATGTAAGCATTTTGTTTGGGTTTCTAAAACAGTGTATAACTTTAGCCTTTCCTTAAAATTTTTCAAGTAAGTCTCAACTAATTGGTATTCCAAGTCCTTCTAAATCTGGGCCCTGTACACCTCACCACAATGTTCCCACACCTCGTTAATGTGAACCTTGCTGCACTTCCAGTGCAGCCGGGTGCCTCCCAGCCCTGTCTTCACACAGCCCTTGCACATTCTTGACTCTGGGCCCTGTATCCTCTCAGTTTCTCTGGAAAGCCTTCTCCTATCCTCATACAAGTTCAATCCCTCCATTAGGGCCCAGCTCCAATTCCACTGACTCTATGAATTCTCTGGCTACCTCAGCAACTTCTCTTACCACTTTATTATACTTATAGCTTCTACCATAAGATGCACCTCTTAATGAAGTATTATCTTTTACTGATCTTTTATTGTTGTCACATGTTGTTCTTAATTTCCCAATTAGAATGTATTGGAAATGTATAACATCTTCAATTAGAATGTAAGGAAAAGACTCATGTTTTATACCTCCTGAGTATCCTTCCTATATGTATGCATATACTCAAAAATATTCATTGAGCATTTACCATATATCAGGGGTTATGCTAGGCATTAGGGATAAATTTGTAAAAGTCTTTGTAAAGGAACAAGACACAAGTTTATCTTTGCCTACCTCACTGACAAGGCACACACTAGGAATGAAAAATAATTAATTAGATTAAGTTTGGGGTAAAGTATATAAATAGAACCACTGAATTTCAGAGCTAGCAGGGATCTTAGACCAGGGATTCTCAATGGGGACAGTGGTACCTCCTCAGGGGTTTTGTGGAACCCAATGGAGGGTTTTGGGTTGTTAGGTTGTTTAGAGAATGCTATGGCATTTCTGGGTGGTTCCAGGGATAGGCAACATCCTGCAATGTGTGGACAGTCATGCTCAACAAAGAATCACGTTGTTTCGTACACAATTTTAAACTGTTTTGCTGGGAATTTATGAAGATGAATTATAATTAGCAGAACTTAGAACTGAACTCCACTTTACATGAAGAAAGTGGTTTTGGCATACACTGAATTTTCCAGATATTCAACTAGGATGTTTGTTGAGGGAAAATTGCTTTCTTCCATTCCAAATTTTTTTGAGTTGTTCATCATTCCAAAAATAATCACATCATAAACAGCAATGCCCTTCATGCTATTTGAGTCACTAAATCAACACATCATATCATTCTGCATTCTTAGTCATTATATGTCTACATCTCTCTCTAGAAAATCTTACAACATGCTAATCTGTACAATATACTAATTTAATCCTGATTTCAAAAAGTCGAGTACTTTAAAAACTCAAAAATATTACATTGACTATAAATAACATAATATTAGATATAATTTAAATATGTTGATATAATAAAGTATTAAATAATGTAAGCACACATAAAAATTAAATAAAACATTTTCAATATAAGTGGGTATAAGCAGCTGACTTTTCATGTATCTTACAGTGTAGTTGTGCTGGAGTATTTGCATGTTAAAATACATATGACTTTTTTAATGTTATTTTACTTGCTTTTCTCCTTCCTATTACACTTAGGACATTACCTTGGTTTTCTGGAAGTGTGTAAGCAGGTTATATAATCTAGGAATTCCACATCAGGATGTTAAGGGGTGCTCCAAAATGTCTGTTATGAGAAGGGGGCTTCGGGTCTGATGAGGGTGAGCACAGCAGCTGCAGGACCACACAGACATGAGATCGCTCCAAGTGTTTTTATCTCTGCTGTGACCCTTGTTTCATTGCTGTGGGGTTTTGCTTGCCCTCCTGCCCTCCTTGAGAGTACCTGCACCCCTGGGATAGGGTCTGTGTTCTCTTGAATATGAGAGCATTAGGCACACTGAAGCCAGGTAGCAACATGCATGATGAAATGGATGTCGAAAACATGGTGACTGTAAAGCACAACAGAAATTTTGGCAAATAAAGCGAGAGCTTGCCTGACATGTCACCTACAATGTAATTTTAAAGACAGTCATAAGGACAGTATCTTGGAAGGATAATAATGACTAAAGGAAATAATGTCGTTGCTGTTGGGTGTAGTTCTAAGAACTGGATTTCAGACCCCAGGGGAATCAAGCTAAATTTTAGTGCCTCCTGTCCTTGCTTCCTCGTGTCAGAACCGTGTTTCCTACAACAGAAGGGAGGTTTTAAAATTCATCACCTAAAGGAAGGTTCTAAATACCTTGTAGCTTTGAGTAGGTTTGGAAAATGATTAGAGACGAAATGCTTGAAAACATGTCGTAGGAAGTGTTGAGGGAAAAACAGTCTGGCCCTTATTATTATTATTCAGCTGACACACACCACTGCAGCTTCCCCAGGCACCACCCCCTGCCCCCATCACCAACACATAAACACCTTAGTCACCATTTTGCACAAGCGCTGTTCTGTTTTCATTTCTTTGCAGTGTCCTCCTCTCAGGTTTCCAGTCAAAAATGCAGCAGAGGTTCACCAAAAAATTAATAATCAAATGTACCCAATTTTTATCTAAACAAAATCACCCTGACACAACAGGGACAACCCCTGACCAAAGACAGGTGCTTTGTGCTATATCCTGGGGTCATAAACCCAGGTGCTCTCAAATGGAAAGAGGAATATGCTTCAGAGGGAAAACAAGCTGCAGCTGGTCTCCGTATGGATTAACCAGGGACCGTGATTTCCTCCAGTTCCCCCATACGGGGAGGGCCCAGAGGAGACTCTGGGGCAATCAGGGGCCAGCCATAGAGCCAAGACCAGTCAGTCATGAAGAGAAGTGAATTGCAAATACAAGCAACTTCTGGCATGTCAAGTGATTTTTCTGGGATGGCTTATATATAATAGAAAAATAAGTAATTTTGCCTCTTTGTCCCTAGGGTTAATGCATCAGTTTTTCTTGTTACTAGTTTTTCCTATTTTCTATTCAACTGCTGTTGCCCTTCTAAAGACACACTGTGAGAAACAAGGGTGAGATATTATCTTTTCCATCTATCAGTGCAAAATGGTATTTCTTCTCTATGCCTGCCTCAGCAACCATGGCAACAGCCTTTCTAGCTGGGCATCTGCAGCTAGAGTTTCACCCTATCACTCATGAGTAAAAGGCTGCCTGTGTCCCTGTTCTCAATTAGAGAAAGCTCCTTTGGATCCAAGTCTCTCCAGCCATGCATTTTGGGACACAACTCCAATTCTGTGGACATTTTGTCTTATTTGGTGAGACGGATGAGCTAGCCATACTCGTCGAACTGTGGGAGGTGTGAAGAGAGGGTGACTATGAAATGTAACATTGGAGGAAGCACCTCCATCTTACAAAATGCCAAAGAAATTTGGCAGTTCTGCCCTGGGCTTTGGGAGAAACATGCCAGCATGTTTTTCACAGGATAACACTGACCTCAAGGTGCCAATCTGAGTTTAGAGAGAGGAAATTCTTTGTCCATAAATGCAGGCAGCTAGGGCCAAGAGGGTTATCAATGTTCCTTCAGCAGAACAGAGCCTTAGGACACAAGAATACCTCGGACTTAATACAAGAATGATGATGATAGCTAACATTTATTGAGTGCTTACTCTGTATTAAGCCCTATGCTTTGTACTTCTTACACAGTATCTCATGTATTCATCACAACAGACCTGTGAGGCAGGTACTATTATTACTTTCATTTTATAGATGAGGATGCTGAGGCAAGGATACAGTTAGGCTCCCACTGCTAGTAAGAGAACTGGGATTTGAACCCAAGTCTGTCTGGCTTCACAAGCTTCTCACCTTCACACACAGCCTTAGGTGGGAGTTGAGTGGATTGGAGCACAACTCCCTCTTCCTCTCCGCATCTCCACCCCCAGGTCTGAGTCATTGGAATTTCTGGGCCTTTTCCTGGTTATCCAGCCCCTGGTCCTGTCTCCCCAGGTTACTCATTTTTTTCTTGCAATTGAGGTCTCAGTATGCAATTATTACTATTGTGTGGTGACCTGGAGCATAACTGTCTACTCTTTGAAAACACAAGGTGAGCATAAGTTCCCTGAAGTTCTCTGCTAATGACGCTTGGCACTCTTCGGCTAAAGGAACATGAGTCCATAGCTGTCATCTTTCTAGCTCTAGTTTTGGAAGCACTGTGATTAAGAATGCAGCCAATCTAGCTGGAACTCTACATATCTGAAAGGGTGAGGCTTTCCTTTGCTTGTTTGCTCTGAGCACAGATTCCGAACAGCAGGAATGATGGTTATGTGAAGATGTTTCTCACACATTGAGAGCTGAATGGACACCTGGTTTGCACATTGGCCATGGGAAATCTTGAGTATCCTGGCTGGTTACTAGGACTCCCGTTTGCATGAGGCCCCCTCGGGGTCTTGGGAAGTGGGGTAGTGAATTTTGGGAAGTTACAAACTCCTAGAACATCAAGATGAGTCTTAAACAAAGATGTGATGAAGGCTGCCTTTGATTTAGGGGGACTGTGGTACCCTGAAATGCAGAGGATGTATCATGTCTTGAATGAAGGAAGGAAAATTGATCCCTGGAGAAGAGTTCAAGGACAATAGAGGAGAGGTGCGCTATTACTTGCCCACATTTCTCTAGATCTGGGAGATATATCCCAAGTCCCTCAAACAAGTAGGCTACCTTTTGAAGGAAGGCTTAAAGAATGTAATAGCCAGTATAAGACCAGGCCACTGGAAGTTAGGCCAAAAAAACTGTGTTTGCTGGCAGGGGAGAAACTCTTCCGTAGCTTTAAGGATTATTGCAGTGAAAGGAGAGAGATGAGAATCATATTCCAGTGACAGGGAAGTAGTAGCCACGAACCCAGCTCACCAAGAGCTGGAACAGGCAACATGAACCACAGCTTCATCTGTTGAGAAAGCTTCAGGAGCAAGACCAGGAAGCCTGCCTTATAGCCAATAAGAAAAGGAAGGAAAGCTTGGGGCCTTGGAGTCCAGTGGCTTCCTTGGAAAACTCAAGAGTTTTCATCCCCAAGGACAGGGAGCCTGGGAAAATAAGAGTCACCCCATGTTATGGGTTGAATTACATTCCTCTGAAATTTATATGTTGAAGTCTTAACCCCCAGTACCTAAGAATGTGACCTTCCTGGAGATAGGGCCTAGTAATCAAGTTAAAAGGAGGTCATTAGGATGGGCCCTAATCCAATGACTGGTGTCCTCATAAAAAGGGAATTTGGGACACTGACATGTACACAGGGAGAACAGCATGTGAACATGAAGGCAGAAATCAGACTGATGCTCCTACCAGCCAAGGTACAGTAAAGATTGTCAGCACACCACTGCAAGCTAGGGGAGAGACATGGAACCAATTCTTCCTCACAGCCCTCAGAAGGAACCAAGCCTGCCCAAACCTTGATCTTGGACTTTTAGCCTCCAGAACTGAGACAATAAATTTCTATTGTTTAAGCCACCCAGTTTGTGAATCTGTTATGGCAGCTGTAGGAAACTAATGCATCCAGTTAAGCCCTCAGAGCACCAGGTACTGGAACATTAATATCAAGGAATGAAAGGGACAGCAGTTCTCACTATCACGATGAGGTTATGCCCCATAAATTGTGCTCTCGGTCCAGGCCGTGTTTTGGTGAATGACTAGAATGTCTTCTCCCCTGAAGTATAAGTGTAAATCCTGTAAAATACTATATACACAAATATTCATTCAATGAACACTTACAGGCACTATTATATGCCCAGCAACCATTAATATTTTAAAAACATGACAAATAAAATTGGGTTAAACACTCAGTTGTCTCCTTTTTAAAATATTCTGATGAATGGATCCATTGAAGCCTGTCTCCAGCATTGCTGCTCTGGCCAGGCCTCCAGAGGTCAGATAGGGATGGAGAGGAGTACTGACTCAGCACATCTGGATGAACAGCAAGGTTTCATTTATTTCAACAACACTTTATGGTTCCTGTATGGAATACTTAACTGAGAGCACTAAGTACTACAGGGTTTCCCTTTCTAGAGTGGAAATCCTGTATAGAACAACAATCAAGATAATCAAGGCCTCTTTTTCTTGACTTTTCCTTAGAGGTCAGATTGGTCCATTTCATGTAATTTTGTTGGATTCCACTAGAGCCTTTGAAATTCTTGTTTCTGAAGAACATTTTCTTTGGTATGCGGTTTAGAAATACAAAGGGGGATGGTGGTTGGACATAAGCCCTAAACAAATCTTTTTATTGTGGATAATTTTAAACATACACTAAAGGAGACAGACTAGAAGGATGATCCTGAGTATACCAATTATGTCGCTACAACAATTACAAACTCGTGCCTACTCTTGTTTCAGTGATGCCGTCCACTTCTCCTTCCCCACACTGGTTTATACTGAAGTAAATGCCAGGTATGATATGATTCCATCCACAAATATTTCTCTAAAAGAGAAAAACCTTCCAAAAATTACAGTGACCCCATTACCACACCTATAATAAGTCTAAGTGGCATCTATTGCCCAGTCAGTGTTAAGTTTCCCTCACGGTCTCATCACTTTTTTTTTTAAGTGTTTTTGTTTTTATTTAATTTAATTATTTATTTTGGCTGCATTGGGTCTTCGTTGTTGCACGCGGGCTTTCTCTAGTTGTGGTGAGCGGGGGCTATTCTTCGTTGCAGTGCGCGGGCTGCTCATTGCGGTGGCTTCTCTTGTTGTGAAGCACAGCCTCTAGGCACGTGGGCTTCAGTAGTTGTGGTACTCGGGCTCAGTAGTTGTGGCACAGGGGCTTAGTTGCTCTGAGGCATGTGAGATCTTCCCGGACCTGGGATCAAACCTGTGTCCCCTGCACTGGCAGGCAGATTCTTAATCACTGTGCCACCAGGGAAGTCCCTCTCATCACTTTTTGAAAAGTTGATTTGTTTGAATGAGACTCCAAAAAATGTCTACTTGTTGCATTTAGTTTATGTGCCTTGAGTTTCTATTAAGCTGTAGGTTCTCCTCTCCCTTCTTTTTCTTCGAAATATATTTGTTTAAGAAAACAGGTTATCTCTGTCGAGTCTCTCACAGTCTGGTTTTGCTTATTGCATTCCTGTGGTGTTAATATGTTTCACAGGCCTGTGTATTTCCTGAAACCTTGTTATGAGATTTAGATGCTTGATCTGATTCAGATTCAATATTTCGTCAAGGACGCGGAGATCACCTTCCTCCCCACAGATACACCAGAAATACAGCTACACGTGCAACAACTCCTACAGAACACCTACTGAACGCTGGCAGAAGACCCCAGACCTCCCAAAAGGCAAGAAACTCCCCACATACCTGGGTAGGGCAAAGCAGAGAGATTCCCGCACAGAGGATCGGTGCCGAGCGGCACTCACCAGCCCGAGAGGCTTGTCTGCTCCCCCGCCAGGGCGGGCGGCGCTGGAGCTGAGGCTCGGGCTTCGGTCAGAGCGCAGGGAGAGGACTGGGACTGGCGGCGAGAACTCAGCCTGAAGGGGGCTAGTGTGCCACAGCTAGCCGGGAGGGAGTCCGGGAAAACTCTGGAGCTGCCGAAGAGGCAGGAGACTTTTTCTTCCCTCTTGGTTTCCTGCTGCGCGAGGAGAGGGGATTAAGAGCGCCACGTAAAGGAGCTCCAGAGACGGGCGCGAGTCGCGGCTGAAAGCGCGGAGCCCAGAGACGGGCGTGGGACGCTGGGGCTGCTGCTGCCGCCGCCAAGAAGCCTGTGTGCGAGCGCAGGACACTGTCCACACCGCCCTTCCGGGAGCCTGTGCAGCCTGCCACTGCCGGGGTCCCGGGATCCAGGGGCGGCTTCCCTGGGGGAACGCACGGCGCGCCTCGGGCTGGTGCAACGTCACGCCGACCTCTGCCGCTGCAGGCTCGCCCCTCACTCCGTGCCCCTCCCTCCCGCCCGGCCTGAGTGAGCCAGAGTCCCCGAAGAGGCTGCTCCTTTAACCCTGTCCTGTCTGAGCGAAGAACAGACGCCCTCCGGCGACCTACACGCAGAGGCGGGGCCAAATCCAAAGCTGAGACCCAGGAGCTGTGAGAACAAAGAAGAGAAAGGGAAACCTCTCCCAGCAGCCTCAGAAGCAGCGGATTAAAGCTCCACAATCAACTTGATGTACCCTGCATCTGTGGAATACATGAATAGACAACAAATCATCCCAAATTGAGGAGCCAGGAGTCAGTGCTGTGCCTCTGAGGTGGGAGAGCCAACTTCAGGACACTGGTCCACAAGAGACCTCCCAGCTCCACATAATATCAAACGGCGAAAATCTTCCAGAGATCTCCATATCAACACCAGCACCCAGCTTCACTCAACGACCAGCAAGCTACAGTGCTGGACACCCTATGCCAAACAACTAGCAAGACAGGAACACAACACCACCCATTAGCAGAGAGGCTGCCTCAAATCATAAAAAGTCCGCAAACACCCCAAAACACACCACCAGACGTGGACCTGCCCACCAGAAAGACAAGATCCAGCCTCATCCACCAGAACACAGGCAGTAGTCCCCTCCACCAAGAAGCCTACACAACCCACTAAACCAACCTTAGCCACTGGGGACAGACACCAAAAACAACGGGAACTACGAACCTGCAGCCTGCAAAGAGGAGACCCCAAACACAGTAACATAAGCAAAATGAGAAGACAGAAAAACACACAGCAGGAGAAGGAGCAAGATAAAAACCCACCAGACCTAACAAATGAAGAGGTAATAGGCAGTCTATCTGAAAAAGAATTCAGAATAATGATGGTAAAGATGATCCAAAATCTTGGAAATAGAATAGACAAAATGCAAGAAACAGTTAACAAGGACCTAGAAGAACTAAAGACGAATCAAGCATCGATTAAAAACACAATAAATGAAATAAACAATACTCTAGATGGGATCAATAGCAGAATAACTGAGGCAGAAGAACGGATAAGTGAGGTGGAAGATAAAATAGTGGAAATAACTGCTGTACAGCAAAATAAAGAAAAAAGAATGAAAAGAACAGAGGACAGTCTCAGAGACCTCTGGGACAACATTAAACGCACCAACATTCGAATTATAGGGGTTCCAGAAGAAGAAGAGAAAAAGAAAGGGACTGAGAAAATATTTGAAGAGATTATAGCTGAAAACTTCCCTAATATGGGAAAGGAAATAGTTAATCAAGTCCAGGAGGCACAGAGAGTCCCATACAGAATAAATCCAAGGAGAAATACACCAAGACACATATTAATCAAACTGTCAAAAATTAAACACAAAGAAATCATATTAAAAGCAGCAAGGCAAAAACAACAAATAACACACAAGGGAATCCCAATCAGGTTAACAGCTGATCTCTCAGCAGAAACTCTACAAGCCAGAAGGGAGTGGCAGGACATACTTAAAGTGATGAAGGAGAAAAACCTGCAACCAAGATTACTCTACCCAGCAAGGATCTCATTCAGATTTGATGGAGAAATTAAAACCTTTACAGACAAGCAAAAGCTGAGAGAGTTCAGCACCACCAAACCAGCTTTACAACAAATGCTAAAGGAACTTCTCTAGGCAAGAAACACAACAGAAGGAAAAGAACTACAATAACGAACCCAAAACAATTAAGAAAATGGGAATAGGAACATACATATCAATAATTACCTTAAATGTAAATGGACTAAATGCTCCCACCAAAAGACACAGACTGGCTGAATGGATACAAAAACAAGACCCATATATATGCTGTCTACAAGAGACCCACTTCAGACCTAGAGATACATACAGACTGAAAGTAAGGGGATGGAAAAAGATATTCCATGCAAATGGAAACCAAAAGAAAGCTGGAGTAGCAATTCTCATATCAGACAAAATAGACTTTAAAATAAAGACTACTAGAAGAGACAAAGAAGGACACTACATAATGATCAAGGGATCAATCCAAGAAGAAGATATAACAATTGTAAATATTTATGCACCAAACATAGGAGCACCTCAATACATAAGGGAAATATTAACAGCCATAAAAGGAGAAATCGACAGTAACACAATCATAGTAGGGGACTTTAACACCCCACTTTCACCAATGGACAGGTCATCCAAAATGAAAATAAATAAGGAAACACAAGCTTTAAATGATACATTAAACAAGATGGACTTAATTGATATTTATAGGACATTCCATCCAAAAACAACAGAATACACATTTTTCTCAAGTGCTCATGGAACATTCTCCAGGATAGATCATATCTTGGGTCACAAATCAAGCCTTGGTAAATTTAAGAAAATTGAAATTGTATCAAGTATCTTTTCCGACCACAATGCTATGAGACTAGATATCAATTACAGGAAAAGAGCTGTAAAACATACAAACACATGGAGGCTAAACAATACACTACTTAATAACGAAGTGATCACTGAAGAAATCAAAGAGGAAATTAAAAAATACCTAGAAACAAATGACAATGGAGACACGACGACCCAAAACCTATGGGATGCAGCAAAAGCAGTTCTAAGAGGGAAGTTTATGGCAATACAATCCCACCTTAAGAAACAGGAAATATCTCGAATAAACAACCTAACCTTGCACCTAAAGCAATTAGAGAAAGAAGAACAAAAACATCCCAAAGTTAGCAGAAGGAAAGAAATCATAAAAATCAGATCAGAAATAAATGAAAAAGAAATGAAGGAAACGATAGCAAAGATCAATAAAACTAAAAGCTGGTTCTTTGAGAAGATAAACAAAATTGATAAACCATTAGCCAGACTCATCAAGAAAAAAAGGGAGAAGACTCAAATCAATAGAATTAGAAATGAAAAAGGAGAAGTAACAACTGACACTGCAGAAATACAAAAGATCATGAGAGATTACTATAAGCAACTCTATGCCAATAAAATGGACAACCTGGAAGAAATGGACAAATTCTTAGAAATGCACAACCTGCCAAGACTGAATCAGGAAGAAATAGAAAATATGAATAGACCAATCACAAGCACTGAAATTGAAACTGTGATTAAAAATCTTCCAACAAACAAAAGCCCAGGACCAGATGGCTTCACAGGCGAATTCTATCAAGCATTTAGAGAAGAGCTAACACCTATCCTTCTCAAACTCTTCCAAAATATAGCAGAGGGAGGAACACTCCCAAACTCATTCTACGAGGCCACCATCACCTTGATACCAAAACCAGACAAGGATGTCACAAAGAAAGAAAACTACAGGCCAATATCACTGATGAACATAGATGCAAAAATCCTCAACAAAATACTAGCAAACAGAATCCAACAGCACATTAAAAGGATCATACACCATGATCAAGTGGGGTTTATTCCAGGAATGCAAGGATTCTTCAATATACGCAAATCAATCAATGTGATACACCATATTAACAAGTTGAAGGAGAAAAACCATATGATCATCTCAATAGATGCAGAGAAAGCTTTTGACAAAATTCAACACCCATTTATGATAAAAACCCTGCAGAAAGTAGGCATAGAGGGAACTTTCCTCAACATAATAAAGGCCATATATGACAAACCCACAGCCAGCATCGTCCTCAATGGTGAAAAACTGAAACCATTTCCACTAAGATCAGGAACAAGACAAGGCTGCCCACTCTCACCACTCTTATTCAACATAGTTTTGGAAGTTTTAGCCACAGCAATCAGAGAAGAAAAGGAAATAAAAGGAATCCAAATGGGAAAAGAAGAAGTAAAGCTGTCACTGTTTGCAGATGACATGATACTATACATAGAGAATCCTAAAGATGCTACCAGAAAACTACTAGAGCTAATCAATGAATTTGGTAAAGTTGCAGGATACAAAATTAATGCACAGAAATCTCTGGCATTCCTATATACTAATGATGAAAAATCTGAAAGTGAAATCAAGGAAACACTCCCATTTACCATTGCAACAAAAAGAATAAAATATCTAGGAATAAACCTACCTAAGGAGACAAAAGACCTGTATGCAGAAAATTATAAGACACTGATGAAAGAAATTAAAGATGATACAAATAGATGGAGAGATGTACCATGTTCTTGGATTGGAAGAATCAACATTGTGAAAATGACTCTACTACCCAAAGCAATCTACAGATTCAATGCAATACCTATCAAACTACCAATGGCATTTTTCACAGAACTAGAACAAAAAATTTCACAATTTGTATGGAAACACAAAAGACCCCGAATAGCCAAAGCAATCTTGAGAACGAAAAATGGAGCTGGAGGAATCAGGCTCCCTGACTTCAGACTATACTACAAAGCTACAGTAATCAAGACAGTATGGTACTGGCACAAAAACAGAAAGATAGATCAATGGAACAGGATAGAAAGCCCAGAGATAAACCCACGGACATATGGTCACCTTATCTTTGATAAAGGAGGCAGGAATGTACAGTGGAGAAAGGACAGTCTCTTCAATAAGTGGTGCTGGGAAAACTGGACAGGGACATGTAAAAGTATGAGATTAGATCACTCCCTAACACCATACACAAAAATTAGCTCAAAATGGATTAAAGACCTAAATGTAAGGCCAGACACTATCAAACTCCTAGAGGAAAACATAGGCAGAACACTCTATGACATAAATCACAGCAAGATCCTTTTTGACCCACCTCCTAGAGAAATGGAAATAAAGACAAAAATAAACACATGGGACCTAATGAAAATTCAAAGCTTTTGCACAGCAAAGGAAACCATAAACAAGACCAAAAGACAACCCTCAGAATGGGAGAAAATATTTGCAAATGAAGCAACTGACAAAGGATTAATCTCCAAAATTTATAAGCAGCTCATGCAGCTCAATAGCAAAAAAACAAACAACCCAATCCAAAAATGGGCAGAAGACCTAAATAGACATTTCTCCACAGAAGATATACAGACAGCCAACAAACACATGAAAGGATGCTCAACATCTTTACTCATTAGAGAAATGCAAATCAAAACTACAATGAGATATCATCTCACACCAGTCAGAATGGCCATCATCAAAAAATCTAGAAACAATAAATGCTGGAGAGGGTGTGGAAAAAAGGGAACACTCTTGCACTGCTGGTGGGAATGTGAATTGGTACAGCCACTATGGAGAACAGTATGGAGGTTCCTTAAAAAACTACAAATAGAACTACCATATGACCCAGCAATCCCACTACTGGGCATATACCCTGAGAAAACCATAATTCAAAAAGAGACATGTACCAAAATGTTCATAGCAGCCCTATTTACAATAGCCCGGAGATGGAAACAACCTAAGTGTCCATCATCGGATGAATGGATAAAGAAGATGTGGCACATATATACAATGGAATATTACTCAGCCATAAAAAGAAATGAAATTGAGCTATTTGTAATGAGGTGGGTGGACCTAGAGTCTGTCATACAGAGTGAAGTAAGTCAGAAAGAGAAAGACAAATACTGTATGCTGACACATATATATGGAATTTAAGAAAAAAATGTCATCAAGAACATAGGGGTAAGACAGGAATAAAGACACAGACCTACTAGAGCATGGACTTGAGGATATGGGGAGGGGGAAGGGTAAGCTGTGACAAAGTGAAAGAGCGACATGGACATATATACACTACCAAATGTAAGGTAGATAGCTAGTGGGAAGCAGCCGCATAGCACAGGGAGATCAGCCCGGTTCTTTGTGACCGTCTGGAGGGGTGGGATAGGGAGGGTGGGAGGGAGACGCAAAAGGGAGGGGATATGGGAACATATGTATATGTATAACTGATTAAATTTGTAAAATAAAAAAAAATTAAAAAAATAAAAAAATAAAAAAATAAAAAAATAAAAAATAAAAAAAAAAAAAGATAAAGTAGGAGGATAGAACATATTTTAAATAACTTTGTTAGATTGACTCATAAAGTTCAAATATTTAGATATTTGTTATGTTGGGTCCCATTTGTATTTTGGCCCCTTGTATCTTAGGGAAATCCAATTTGGAGGTTATGCAATAAAAAAATCCTGGCAATAAAAAAAAAAAAAAAAAAAAAAAAAATATTTCGTCAAAGATGGTGTTGGATCTCCTACCAGGAGGCACATCATGTTCAGTTCTCTCTCTTCTTGTGATGTTAGTGCTACTGATAGTCAGAGCCTAGATCTTATTTCATTTGAGGTCTGCCATATGATGATACTTTAAGTCTACTATTCCTTGAGTGTAAGGATACAGCTCATACAGGAAAGGCAGGTTCAAGCTTTATTCTTTTCCAAATATTTAGTTGGTTCACTAATATTCTCCAAAGGTGACCAATGAGATTATTTTTAAAATGTCATTATGACTTTTATAATAAATTTATTTAATGCTCAAATTGTTCCATCTTTGGCCAGTTGGTGCTGTTTCAAGTTGGTGCTTGAGTCTTGCACATAAGATTTTTAACTACTTTTGGGAAAAGGGCATAGACACTCTTTCCAGAACTTTCACTCATAGAGCACTGGTGTCCAAAGTTTTTTATTGTTAACTCCCATTAGAAAATATTTTCAAGTGTGAATCACCACTGTATGTTTATTTATAATTATACATATGTACTATTATTTAATATATTATGTGCATAATAACACCCCAAATAGAAATTTTAAAGGATGAGATAAAGCTGAAATAAATAATGTTTTAAAAATGATGGCCACCTAGGAGATCACTGGATATGGCTCTCTTAGCCAATATCTTGGCAATGGCAGAGAGCTCCACCTTTGTCTGGTGAAAGCCAGCCATCATAAAAGAGACCAGGCTGCTGGCCTCCAATACTGGGGCCTGGAAAGTTCAGCCCAGTTTCCTGCCAAGAGTTTGGCCTTAAGCACAGCTGAGATTCCTAAAGTGTCCTGGCACCCCACCAGGCTCTTTCAATGTCCAACAATCTGGTGAGCAGGCCTGAGTTGGGTAAATGTTCAGAAGAGGAGACGCACAGGCTGGCTTCATAGATATGGAAACAGAATCATATTTATCTCTCCGAGAAGGAAAAATTTTAAGTTAGAAAGTATGACTTCCTTTGAGAAAGGAATCAGCTGATTAAAAAGAATTGATAAAGCAAATTACTGAAAAGTACTTTTTCATTGCCTTCCTATGCTGATAAACAAAGCCAAAGGATAAACAAATATTTATGACTCAGGCTGCTAAACAGAGGACTTTTTAAAGTAATCTGGTTGAGACGAACTCTCAACGACTCAAGTAAAGATTTTGCTTCATCACGAGTAACAGATTTCCTCAGTTGTGCTTTTATGATATTCAGTTTATGAGGACTATCTTACTGCCAAATTGTTTTGATATTCAACTAAATTGCAAACCTTCATGCTTGTCAATAACTCTGAAACATGTTTAGAAATTGTAAAACATTAATAAGTAAGGCTGGTGTTGGAAGTAATGGTGGTTTATGCAAGGAGCCTGTTGTTATCTCTTCAAGGTGTCTGAATATAAAATCAACTCTGATATTTACAAAAACAATCTTTTGTTCTCCAAAACAATTAAAAAAAGTCAGAACAGCGTCTGGCTTTTGAAATGGTGCCCACATTCTCTGCCTCTCTTTTGTAAAAGTTTAAAAGCAGGGCCTCCCTGGTGGCGCAGTGGTTAAGAGTCCGCCTGCCGATGCAGGGGATACGGGTTCGTGCCCCGGTCTGGGAGGATCCCATATGCCGCGGAGCGGCTGGGCCCGTGAGCCATGGCCGCTGGGCCTGCGCATCCGGAGCCTGTGCTCCGCAACGGGAGAAGCCACAACAGTGAGAGGCCCACATACCGCAAAAAGAAAAAAAAAGAAAAAAAGTTTAAAAGCAAACCTGGATAAAATAAAAATTTCTCCTTTGACAGTTTCTAAATTTGAACATGGAATTTTACTCATAATTTGCAATTGTAGCAACGAAAGTTAAGAGCTGAAAGGACCTGAGAGAGTAAGATCATCTTTAAGAAGAAGCAGAAACTTCTAAATGGTTCATCACCTGAAATTTTACTCTAAGTCACTCATTTCTATGAGTTAAGGGTTACTAACCCTAGAAGAATATAAATATGCCTAGGAAGCAGAATATAGTACTGCTAACATTTTGGGTGAATCAGTTTTCCTACTGATTGAAGGGACCAGGCAGAGAGAATATGCAAATTTTTTGTGACAATCTCTTCAAGAGATGGGAAATGGACTTTTTTCTATACAAACACTTAAGCCCTGTTTTTGTAATGCCAACCACTCTTACTGAAAAATAAAATTTGACCAATTTTAGCATCTATACTAGAGATTTATCCCAAAAGTTCAGTTCTCAAAGTTGGAAACAAAAGGCCTGAGCTTTTTATTTCGTCACAATCACCTTCACCTTCAGGAGGGCTGGCTAGCTCTTCAATTATGTGATGATAACCCACCACCCTTACTGACTCATTTATAAAATACCTTGGGATTCTAAATGATTTTTCTACAAATGCTCACCATCACTAATTTATTCAAAAAGGAGACAAGGGGCTTCCCTGGTGGCGCAGTGGTTGAGAATTTGCCTGCCAATGCAGGGGACACGGGTTCGAGCCCTGGTCTGGGAAGATCCCACATGCCGTGGAGCAGCTAGCCCCGTGAGCCACAATTACTGAGCCTGCGCGTCTGGACCTTGTGCTCCGCAACAAGAGAGGCCACCATAGTGAGAGGCCCGCGCATCTCGATGAGGAGTGGCCCCCGCTTGCCACAACTAGAGAAAGCCCTCGCACAGAAACGCAGAGCCAACACAGCCATAAATAAATAAATAAAATTAAAAAAAAAAAAGGAGACAAGTAAACTACATCATCATGGAAAAATCTATTCTGTGTGATTTCCCAGCTGGATTAAGTACTTAGAGGCCCTGGGCGGGCAGACAGACGTTGAAAAGACAACTGTGCTCTATTATGTAAACAAGTAAAAACAATTTCAAACTATAAAATACTTGTACGGAATCCAGCAAAGCATTTGTATTTCCCATGATGACCACTTCAATTTATTTTTCAAATATAAAATATCAAATTTTTTTTAAAAAAGGTTTTTTGTTGCTTCTCTTTTTGCTGATCAGCATGTGCCTGATCCTCTCCTCAGCTGACCCAGTCCCACGTGTTTTCGTCACAGAAGACAACTTGCTACATAAAGCTGGATTCGTGTCAGGATTTCAGTTTCTTGGGAATGGGTTTACCAGTTAATAAACAAGTTTTTATTAAGCATTTGCTAATGCCCAGTACTGTGCTGAGTACTGCAGGGAACTCCGAGACTTATAAGTATGAAGGTGGTATTTCATTCAAAGTGTTTATAACCTGGGAAAGAAAGGTGAGTACATGAAAAATGTCATTTGTTATACAACATGGATCTGGAATTGAGTATCTGGGAGACATTCTGGAAAAAAGTTGGACTTGTGGGGTTTTTTTTTAATTACTTAAATTTTATTTTCTATTTTGAGTAAAAATATCCAAAATTCCAAATTCAAAGTTTCAAAGATCTTCCTCTCTCCCCTATCCTTCAACTCCAAGTTTCCTCCTCAAAGGCAATTGACATTACTGCTTTTTTTGTATATTTTTTCAGAGATATCTCATGCATATATAAATAAATGTGAGTAGATATTTTCTCTCCCTTTGGAGTTACAAATTGTAGCTAGTCTGTGCCTTGAAACACAGAGGTAGTATGGTGTAGCAAGCTATCAAAAGCTGAGGCTCTGGGTGGGGGGCTGAGAGCAATAGATGAGGGAGATTAAGAGGTACAAACTTCCAGTTACAAAATAAATGTAATGGGGATGAAATGCACAGCCTGGGGAACAGAGTCAATAATCATGTAATATCTTTGTATGGTGACAGATGGTGACTAGATTTATTGTGGTGATCATTTTATAATGTACAGAAATACTGAATCACTATGTTGTGCACCAGGAACTAACATAGTGTTGTAGGTCAATTATTCTTCAAGAAACAAACAAACTCACTCACAGAAAAAGAGATTAGATTTGTGGTTACCAGAGGTGGGAGACGGGGGGAGGAGGAATTGGAGGAAGGTTGTCAAAAGGTGCAAACTTCCAGGTATAAGATAAATAAGTCCTAGGGATGTAATGTACAACATGATTAATGTAATTGACACCGCTGCATGTTATATATGAAAGTTGTTCAGAGAGTATATCCTAAGAGTTCTCATCACAAGGGAAAAACATTTTTTTTCTTTTTCTTTTCTTTTGTATCCTTATGAGATGATGGATGTTCACTGAATATACTGTGGTGATCATTTCATGATGGACCTAAGTCAAATGATCATGCTGTACGCCTGAAACTTATACAGTGCTGTATGCCAACTGTATCTTAATAAACTGGAAGGAAAAAAAAAAGCTGAGATTCTGGAGCCTGTGTTCCAGTCTTGGCTCTGTCATTTTTTACCAGTGTGATCTTGGGCAAAAGTCACTGAGCCAGTTCACCGATCTCTAAAATGAAGTAAAGTATGAGTATCTGCCTCTTAAGGTTGTTAAGGATTAAATAAGGTAAGGTATATTAAATGCTCAGAACACTGCCTAGCATGTAGAAAGCACTGTAATATGTTAGACGTTACTATTTTCACATAATATGTCTTGGAGTTTGTTCCTTATCAGCATAAACAGAGGACTCTTATTTACGATTGCTTAATGTTTCATTGAAGGACATACTATATTGTGCTTGGCCTTGAATGATGAATAATATTTAGAAAATTAGGAAAATAGTGGTGTTATAGGGCATCAGGAGATAGAGGAAAAGTAACAGGTTATCACTATGCACCTTCAATTGGCCAAATTTTATTTATTTATTTGCCGCGCCTTGCAGTTTGCAGGATCTTAGTTCCTGGACCAGGGGTCAAACCCGGGCCCCCTGCAGTGGAAGCTCGGAATCCTAACCACTAGACTGCCAGGGAATTCCCTAAAATTTAAAAGACTGACCATACAGTGTTGGCAAGGATGTAGGAACAAGTGGAACTCTCTCACACACTGCTGATAAGTAGGTGAAACGGTGTGATCATTTTGGAAAACAGTTTGGCAGTTTGGCAATTTCTTATGAAGTTAAACACACATCTGTCATATGAGTCAACCACTGCACTGCCAAGTATTCACTTGAGAGAAATAAAAATATATATTTGTTACTGGCAAAGCCCAATGGGTCCCTGGGGAAAAATAAGATGGTATCTACGAGATAAGATCTAACCTCTTCTTTTGTGCTTAGTCTAGTTTCACTTGCTTTTAGGGGGCCGTGTGTAGCGGCCTTGTGCCTCACACATCGGATAAGGGTTCCCAGCACAGAACTGCTGCTCCTGACACCCCAACTTGGCAAGCTGTGTACAGAAGTGCTGCACACGACACCTCAATTCAAGACAGTGACTGTGGACCGTGTGCAGACATGCTGCCTCTGGCACTTCAGTGTGAAGTGCCGTGAGCCACAGAACTTCGCCCGACCTGCAAGCACTCCAGCCCTCCCTCTGCTCATGAGAACCCCATAAAGCAACCCAGCCAAGGGCCTTTCAGAGAGAACATGTACTTTAGAGCTTGAGCTCACACCTCTCCATTCTTTGATCAAAGAATAAAGCTTTCCTTTGCTTCTGAACCAAACTCAGTCTCATTTTACTGGCATCAAGTACACCAGTACACAAATTCTGGCGACCACGAAGGATGGACTGTGGCCTTTTCAGCCGCACCTATCCACCAGGCTCCAGGCTCACCCCAGCTCCAGAGGGAGGATGGCAGAGGTTTTGGGAGGTTTGCATAAGGATGACTGACTCTGATCTCTGAGTTCACTCTGATGGGGTAGAATGGCGGTAGCCTTTGGCCAAATTCACAGCAACTCTGCCCAGCAACCCAATACCCAGGTGCGGTAAGCACACAGCGTGGCCCCCAGAGTCATCTGGACTGCACCTCCTTGAGGGGATCATACTGTGGCAGTGTTGGGGATTGGAGACTGAAACTCACACGTGTCTGCCCACTGCCTCTGGCTGGCTTCCCATGTTACCAGACAAGACGGAGCCAGGCAGTCTTGCTCACTGTCTCGCCAGCAGTGCTGGCCTCGTGACCCCTGTACAAGGCAGTAGCAGCTGCAACAGGGCTTCTTGCCCTCCTTGCCAACCTCCAGGGGTCAACAGTGCATCCTCCATCATCACAGTCTGGTAAAGGAAAGTGGCCTGCCGCGTGAGTCAAGAGGCTAGATGGGGAAAAGGCCCAGGTAATAAAGACTGCCTGACAAAACGGAATGAGGGCACAGGATTTGAGTTCAGGAAAAGGCCCCAGGGACGCCTGAGTATGAAAGGGCCCTATAGGTACAAGACCGGTGACTTGACTGCTTCTGGTCAGTGACAATCTCCCTGAAGCGGGCTGGGAAGCCCCATGAGCTGCTCGCAAGACCAGGAGCCCCATTATCAGGAAGCCCTGTGAGCTGCTGGCAAGAACAGGAAACACCCACCGTCTGACCTCTCCCTGATCTCTTTTCCTTCTAATATTCCAAGCTCCTTCCCCCTTCTGCTTGTGAGGCAAAAGCCTTGGGTGATTCTTTATCAACTGAGGCTCCACGGACACTCCTCCTGGTATCAATCCTCATGATCTGGTGAGTACCCTGGGGGCGGGGGGAATCCCTCATGCGTTTAGCTCTCACTTGGCAGGAAGACACCCGCCTCAGCTAAGCTGCTCTGGCCTGGAGGCAGTCCCGTCTTCAAGCACCGACTGAAAGTCAAGGGGAACCCCCAATCAGAGCTCACTCCTATTTGGGTCTCTTGAGGAATCCAGTAACAGTTTGGTGCTGGTTCCAAATTTCCCAAACTGGAAATCTTATTTGGGTCAAATCTTGTGGCATTTGCGTGCCAACAAATCACTCCAACACCCCGATGGTAGTTGGAAAAAAAGGCATAGTAAGGGGCTGAGGGAAGATCCAGAGGGGTTCCTGAATTTGATTAGTGGAATCTTTTAGACCCATGACCCACATGGGCTGACATCTAGAGCCTCCTAATGCGGGAAGAAAAGGCCATGGTCTTTTTAAAAGCCTGAGAGGAAGCAGACAGAGAATAGAAACAATGTAGGTCATGTTATTTTCAGACCAGGAAGTCAAGGGGTCCCAGATAATAAACGCAACTGGGACCACTGAGACAATGGATAAGGGGGTAGAAGGCAAAGGCTAACCAAATATGATCCCAAAGGGAATCCAAACAGCAGGAAAGACACCTGTCAATTAGAGTAAGACAAAGGAAAATCAATCAAGAGTCAACGGAAAACCCTCTGGCACTCCTAGACAGCCTCAGGGAATGCCTTTGAACATATACTGCAACTGACCCTGGGTCACTGGAAGGGAATGCAGTCCTGAGGTCGTGTTTCATTTCCCAAAATGCCCCGACATCAGGTGCAAACTTCAGAAACTGGAAATAGAACCAGATACCTCTACCCCTTGCCTGGTTGAGGTTGACTACCAGGTGTTTAATAACTGAGATACAGAGGAAGAAAAGTCAGAAGATAAAAAGGTGTGGAGGCAAGCCCACATCCTGGCTATTGCCCTTCAATGTCAACTGGTCACACGGGAATCTGGACTAACTGCCCAGACTCCACTGAGTGACCCCAAGTCCCCACCGAGGGATAACAAGCCAAGGAAACTAGGACCTCATCAGTGCCCGTGTGCCACGTGTAAACAAGAGGGACACTGGAAGGAGAATGCCCTTGCCACTCCCAAAGGGAGATAGAAATGGCAGATCCTGGCCACTACCCTTGAAAGCAGATAGTCCAAACAGATGAAGAATCATGGGGCCATGGGGCTCCTAAGCTGGTGCTCCATCTGGCCCCCGAGGTGCCCTGGCTAACATTGGACATAAGGGGAAAGCCTGTCAAATTCTTAGTCCACACCAGTGTCACTTACTTGGTTCTGAAGACCAGACCAGGCAAATTCGATTGCAAGAGTTGTAAACTTCTAAGTGAAATAAGTCAAACAGAGATAGACAAAATCATATGATATCACTTATATATGGAATCTTAAAAAATGATACAAATGAACTTATTTACAAAACAGAAATAGACTCACTGACAGAAAACAGACTCACTGACAGAAAACAAACTCACTGACTCACTACCAAAGGGGAAGGATAAATTAGGGCTTTGGGATTAATATATACACACTACTATATATAAAACAGACAAAAAACAAGGACCTACTATATGGCCTTGTATATACTATATATACTTGAATATATACTATATTCAATATCTTGTAATAACCTATAATGGAAAAGAATCTGAATGAGAATACGTATACATATGCATAACTGAATAACTTTTCTGTACACCTGAAACATTGTAAATCAACTATACTTTTAAAAAAATTGTTCATCTGGATGTAGAATTCTAGGCCAACAGTTATTTTTCCTCAAAATTAATAAAATATAATAAAATTAGTTTTAAAACGAGTTGTAAAATTATGGGGGTAACAGGGAAGGCCCAAGAACAGGCATGGCCCAAGAACAGGCATTCATAGAGCCATTAGACAACCCAGTGGTTACTATAAAAACCTGTCACACACTAAATCCTGCCACTTTACTACCTACAGAAACAGGGTCCTTGGAACATGATTGTGTAGAAACAATAGATACAGTCTATGCCAGTTCCCCCAACCTAGGAAGCGAGCCTCCCCAAACCCTAAAGAGGAATGGTTCATGGACAGGAGTAGTTTTATGAGGGAGGGAAAAAGGCTGGCAGGATACACAGTAACCTCCCAGACTCCAGTAATAAAAAGGATTACAGAAGATAGACAAGCGTCCCTCAAAAATGAGGAGCAGGACAAAAGACAGAGGAGGGATTTGTCACTGCCAAAGCCCATTAACAATTCCCAGGAAATAAAAACAGAATCTGGGTAATAAAATAAAGTCTCACCTTTTTCCTTTCCTTTGTGTTTAGTCTAGTTCCACTTGTTCATAGGGAGCCGCGAGCAGACACCTCGCACCCAGCACTTCAGCAGAGTTCCCATTGCAAAACGGCAGCAACCAGCACCTCAGCCCCAGCCGTGTGCAGAGACGCTGCGCACACACCTTAATCCAAGATGGCGGTGGTGGGCTGTGTGTAGAGGGGCTGCACCTGGCGCTGATACGAGTGAACGCCACGAGCAGCACATGTGCGCCTGCTCAGTGAGAACTCCGCCCCCCAACCCCGCCCCGCGCCCTCCACGAGATCCCTATAAAGCAGCCACGCCCAGGGCGTGCCGGCCTGTTGCGGCCAGTGAGTGCTGCAGGGTGGAGCTCACCTCTCTCCATTCTCTAATCAAACAATAAAGCTTCCCTTTGCTTCTAAACCGAACTCCGTCTCCTTCTACTGGCACTGGCAATACGGGGCAGGAGGGCCCTTGTTGGGGCTTGACTGGGAAGGGTTGGTAACACAAGGACTTGTACGCAAGTGGACATAGCAGCTTTGTTTTCAATTGCCAAAACCTGCAAACAACCCAGTCCATCAATGAGTGAGTAGAATAAACAGGTTTTGGTGAATCTATACAGTAGAATACTACTCAGCAATAAAAATGGACAAACTAATGATAAATGCAACGTGATTAAGTCTCAAAATAATGTTGCAAAAGAGTATATACTGCAGTGAGTTCATTTATATAAAATGCTAGAAAATGCAAACTAATCTATACTAAACAGAAAACAGATTAGTGTTTGATGAGTGGAGGAGTGGGGGTGAATTATAAAAGGAGACTGGGGGGATGATGAATATGTTTATTAACTTGTGATGATAGTTTCACAGGTATGTACATGGGTCAAAACCCATCAAATTATGCACTCTAAATATGTGCAGTTTATGGTGATAAAATATACCTCAGTAAAATTGGGGAAGGAAAAAGAAAATAAAATAGTATGTATTCAAAACAAAAGGGTTAGAGCACCCATAATAAGCTAATAGAAAAACTAAAATTTTTTGAATATCCAAATACAGTTCATTTGAGTATGCATACAAAAATAGCATAATACCAAATAACCCCCAAGTCACTTGCATTTAGTTCTATTTCACGCTTTCCCTTCCTTGCTCCCATACCCAAACTGAGTATGTTCGTAGGAGAGGAAAAATCTTTCCTTCTACCCTTCTATGTTCTCAGCTGGGTCTCTACAAAGACAGATTAATAGCAGAAAAACAAACAAGTTTGTTAACATCTCACATATGCATGGGAAAAACTTGGGGAAAGAGAAGAGTAACTAGAAAAGGTGGCTTAGAACTCCTACTTTCATAGCATTTTCAACAAAAAGTAATAAATTTGTAGAGAAATGACAAGACAAAGGAAAGCAGTTTTAGGTTTCCAAAGGTGGCAAGCTGTGGGAAGGTAAACATATAGGAGGAAAATAAGGGAGTAAGGTTTGTTTGCAGCTTCCTTGGGTTTTCTCTGGGCTCATAATTATGAGTTCAGCATCATCTCTAGTAAAGGAGAATTTATATCCTGCCTTTAGGGAGAAAAAGTGGACAGTACAGACAGTTTTTCCTCTGTTTGCTTCTTCTTAATTGCCTTCAGCTCAAAATAAATTTATGTCAAAGAGGGGTATTTGGGGATGACATATTCTGTTTTCCTCTACCTTCATTACTCAGTTGGGGAATTTTTTTCTTTTAATTGCTTTGTTGAGTCACTTAATATTTACTTATTGAATTAAACTGTTTTTTTTTTTCCTTCAGTAGGCGATGGGAAAGAGCTTGATTGGGATGTGTGTGTGTGTGTGTGTGTGTGTGTGCGTGTGTGTGTATGTGTGTGTGTGCGTGCTCTTCGAGGTGGGATGTGTGGAGAGGTGGCTAGTAAGTGGCAGGGATATCTCTATTCAAAGCTGTTTCCCTTACACCAGTGATTCTCAGACTTTTTTGGCCTCAGGATCAATTTTGCTCTTAAAATGTTTTGGGTGCCTTAAAAAACTTTTGTTCAAATGGAATGTATGTCAATATTTACTGTGTTAGAAATTAAAGCAGAATTTCAAAAACATTTATCAATTCATTTAAAAATAACAATGAACCCATTGCATGTTAATATAAGTAAAATATTTTTATAAAAAAGATATTTTCAAAAAAAATTAGTGAGAGGAATGGCACTGTTTTGCATTTTTGCCAATCTCTGTAATGTCTGGCTTAGAAAAAGACAGCTGGATTCTCTTCCTTCTTCATTCAATCTATTGTGACATCGCATATCATATAACCTCTGGAAAACTCCACATGTCATGTACAGTCATGAGAGCATAGGAGTGAACAAGGCAAATAACACCTTAGCATTGTTAAAGTGAGAACTGTTTTCACTCTAAGGACCTCAGTGAGAGGGTTCATTTTTTTTTAAATTTATTTATTTTTGGCTGTGTTGGGTCTTCATTGCTGCATGCTGTCTTTCTATAGTTGCGGCGAGTGGGCTTCTTATTGCAGTGGCTTCTCTTGTTGCAGAGCATGTGCTGTAGGCGCATGGGCTCAGTAGTTGTGGCACACAGGCTTAGTTGCCCCACTGCATGTGGGATCTTCCCGGATCAGGGCTCAAACCCATGTCCCCTGCACTGGCAGGCAGATTCTTAACCACTGTGCTACCAGGGAAGCCCAGTGAGAGGGTTTTTACCAGCCCCAAAGCTCTTCTCTGGGAGAGACCTTGAGCCCATGTCATTGGGACCACCCTTGTCACAGCATCCAGCTGACACTCTATCCTGTTTTACAAGAGTTACCATTGAAAGAGGGTCAACAACCTTCCCAGTTTTACAAAATATTTACCAGATAAAACAGCTGGAGCCTCAGAAATGTAGGGGAAAGTGGATATGAGGCCAAAAATGACAAGGAATGCTTATGTATCTGATTAATGTTTGTCCTCAGAGCCTTAAAGATGTATCTAAAACTGGATTTTAAAAAATCTTTATTATGGCCAAATTACTCTGAAAACTGGCCCACTAAATGAAACACCTGGAGTTGCATAAGCCATCAAAGGAACGGTCCCCTGACCATATTTTTCTTGAATGGCACAGAGTTTCACTGTTTTCGTAGACAACAATAGTTAGTCATTAAGGGCTCTTTTAGGGCAGAACATGGTCTTCCAGTCAGTCATGCCTGAACCAGTGGGTTAATTTAATGTGATGTGCAGAAACCCGGTATTGTGTGTTAATGATACTGTTCCTCACCACAGAATTTGAGAACTAGTGGTAATTGCACCTCCAGGAAAGGTCTAACTTCATTTAATGTATAAATTACATAAAGCCTGTTTAAGGAACAAAAAAGTCAGTAGGTTTTTGTTGTGCAGTGGTTCTTGAGGTTAGTTGCTTACTTTCTCAGCAAGAAAAAAAAAATTAAAAACCATAGTAAAATTCCAATGGCAAAATCCCTCCTTTCCTACACTCAGATTGCTTCTTTTTGCATTCGATCATGTTTACTTTCATCTTTTTCAGCGTAGTGCAGAAGATATGTGATAAATAGGCATAGAACACTATTCTTGAGGGCTTTACTGAAACTCGTGGTACAGTACTTTGTAACTAAAGAATGAGGACAGGAGGGTAAAGGAGCTTGTTTTTTAAATTTAGAATAAATAAATATATGCAAAAGAACCTGCAAAAATATAAATTGTTTTATTGTCAACAAATGTTTATTGAACCCCACTATGTGCTCTGTCATCAGTATCATCAAAGGGTGCTGTGCTGGGCAATGTGCAGTGTATGCACAGGTATGAGGTGTCCTCCTACTCTGGAGTAGAGATAACACTTTGGTTGTAGAGATAAGCACTCAAGGTAATATTAGATCAGAACAGAGATGCAGCATTGTATTATTATTATAATATTGCATTATTATTATCATATTAGATCAGAGCAGAGGTGTGGCAAAACAGTCAAAAGGCTGAGAGATCCCTTCTGCTATAGATTGCATGTTTGTGTCCTCCCAGAATTCATGTGTTGAACCTAATCTCCAATGTCATGGTGTTTGGAGGTAGGAACTTTGGGAGGTCATTAGGTCGTGAGGGTGGAACTCTCATGAATAAGATTCGTGTCCTAAGAGAGACCCCAGAGAGCTCCCTAGCCCCTTTTGCCATGTACCAACACAGAACAAAATGGCTGTCTATGAACCAGGAAGCAGGTCCTCACCAGGCACTGAATCTGCTGGTACCTTGATCTTGGACTTCCCAGCCTCTAGAACTGTGAGAAATAAATTTGTGTTTATAAGCCACACAGTCTGTTAAAGCAGCCCAAAGGGACTAAGAAAACTCCTGTCTGGGAGAAGGCTTTGTGGATCTGGTGTGATTTGAGCACTCAAGTTCTAGAAGAATAGAGTCATGTGGTATCACTAACACCAGCACTATTCTTCATGATTTCCTGGCCTGAAACTAAGTTTGCGGTATGTTGAATGTTTGAAATACCTGCTAGTATAAAACTTCTTTGTTTCCCACAACCCCACTCCCCAAGATTTAAAGAAGGAGAGAACCAAAGAATTTCCATTGTGAAATTTTTTAATAAGTTAAGTGTAAATGATTCAGAAACATAAGGATTTTATTTCCCTTAAAATAAACAGAGATCCTAGCCCAAGGGGAAAATATGTGACCAGTGCAGCTTGCTCTTTGCCATGTTCAGGCAGGGTGTGAGGTTGGGACCAGGGCTTCTTTGCGACATGTTGAGCTGACTGCTGTCAAGGACACTTTTTGCTATTGAGCAAACTGATGGTCATTCCCATTTTGCTTGATTAAATAACTTTCTTGGGAAAAAAAATCAGACATTTTTAATTGGATATTTCTCTAGAAAAATCTAATGGAGTCAATTCTGTTTTGGTGTTGTGTGGTATAGAGTCTATCTTTTACTGCAAAAAGAGGTCTGGCCTTTGTCCTCAGTTGCTGCTTTTTTTTAAAAAATTTTTTATTTTATATTGGAGTATAGTTGATTAACAATGTTGTATTGGTTTCAGGTGTACAGCCAAGTGATTCAGTTATACATACATATGTAACTATTCTTTTTCAAATTCTTTTCTCATTTAGGTTGTTACATAATATTGAGCAGAGTTCCCTGTGCTATACAGTAGGTCCTTGTTGGTTATCCATTTTAAATATAGCAGTGAATACCTGTCAATCCCAAACTCCCTGACTATCCCCCCCATCCCCCCTGGTAACCGTAAGTTCATTCTCAGAGTCTCTGAGGCTGCTTCTGTTTTGTAAATAAGTTCATTTGTATCATTTTTTTTAGATTCCGCATATAATCATGATCATACGATATTTCTCTGTCTGACTTACTTCACTCAGTATGACAATCTCTAGGTCCATCCATGTTGCTGCAAATGGCATTATTTCATTCTTTTGAATGGCTGAGTAATATTCCATTGTGTGTGTGTGTATATATATATATACACACACACACACACACACACACACACACACACACACACACACCACATCTTCTTTATCCATTCCTCTGTTGATGGAAATTTAGGTTGCTTCCATTTCTTGGCTATAGTAAACAGTGCTCCAATGAACATTGGGGTGCCTGTATCCTTTTAGACCATGTTTTTCTCCAGATACTTGCCCAGGAGTGGGATTGTAGGATCATATGGTAGCTCTATTTTGAGTTTCTTAAGGAACCTCCATACTGTTTTCCATAGTGGTTGCACCAATTTACATTCCCACCAACACTGTAGGAGGGTTCAAAAGAAGGCATACAGATGGCCAAGAGGCACATGAAAAGATGTTCAATATCGCTATTAGAGAAATGCAAATCAAAACTATAATGAGATATCACCTCGCACCAGTCAGAATGGCTGTCACAAAAAATCCACAAACAATAAATGCTGGAGAGGGTGTGGAGAGAAGGGAACCCACCTACACTGTCCTCAGCTTCTTGACAGGAGAGTCTTTGTTAGCCTGGGGGTCAGACAGTTAGTCACAAAGTGAGGTAGGGTGGGTGTTTTGAGGTGGTATCAGTGGACCTCTTGAGGGGCTGGAACGAGGTTACCCACTGGATAAAAACTGGACACCGAGGCTGGGGTAAACTTTCTTGGCTGATGATATTCAATGCGTATTGCCACACATCAATGTCAAGAAAGTGACAGTGTCATGACTCCATGGGAAGAGGAAGCAGAAACAGCATTTCGTACTCTCTTGGACTCTGTCCTGTGTACGTCTTCCCTTGCCTGATTCTAATCTGTAGTGTTTAGCTGTATTAAAGCATAACCATAGCAGCTTTCAGTGAGTTCTGTGAATTCTTCCAGCAAATTATCAAACCTAAGAGTGGTCTTGGGAACCCCTGAACTTGCAACTTGTATTAGAAGTGAGGTTGGTCTCTTCTGTGGACTGTTTTCTTCTCACTTCTCAGTTGGCTAAACTCTCACAAGTTTAAAGGCACATCTGTATGGCCTGGAAAAATCCCTACCAGCTCGGCTTTGCTGCCTGAAACCCATCAATCCTGACCTATCCTAGTAAAGCGCAGGCCAGGATATTTCTCCCAATATTTTGGTCAGGAGAAATGATATTAAAATAAAGATAAAGGGCAGTTTGGGAAAAGAGGACATATACACAGATAAAGCTGTCCATCAAAGTATTTATCAGAAGAGTGAATAGAGAACTGATTATATAAATTCTGATATTCCATAGAGTGAATACTATTTTAAAAATCAGATAGATATTTTTGTCCTAACATGAAAAGCTCTCCAGAATAGTTTATTAAAGTATAAGAGCAAAGAATTAGCCTCTTCTAATTTTAATTTTTTAATTAATAACTCTGAAACAAAGGGGTAAATGCTTTACTAAAGAAGTAAAGAACTTTAAGCAGTTTTCTTTGGGGGGGGGTGTCCTAACTTGGGCATAGGATTTGCTTATTGGGGGACCTGGAATTGTGAAACAGAAGGAAGAAAAGTCAGGACAGTGTGTGTTAAACAGGAGGTTACTCTTCACACTTTACTCCCCTCTGGGGAACTCCTGAGAAAATGTGTAAAACACCTTCACAGATGTCAGCTCAAGGGACAGAAGAGGGGAGCGTGTACCTGCTGCACGGCCCCCAAGTTCCCCTTGGCCAAGGTTTGTCCAAGGCGGGTGTGAACTTCCTGGCACTTCCAGGCTTGCTGCACCTGCAGTAGAACTCTGGGCAGCTCCCTTCAGCCTCCCTCAAGGTGGCGGCAGAGAAGCTCCAGGGCCTAGAAGCAGAGCTCCTGGGTTCAGCCAAGGCAGCGCTGTCCTGTGAGGCCTGCACACACCCGGCTGTCCCAGCAATGCCTGCAGCAAGCTGTGGGCTCGGAGGATGTCAGTCGGGACACAAAGATCTCTGATGTGGAGTAGCATTCTCATGTTAATCCAAATGCTGGACTTGCAGAAGATGTAGAATTTCTGGAATCCCAGGTGCAGTCATGACCTGGGAACACTCAAAGTCAGAACCGAGAGACAACTGGACCAAGGGGAGGCCACCACTGGCCCTGCTTTCAGGATTTCTCCCCGCCGCTTCAGCAACATGCCCTCCACACCCGTTGACGGCGGGGGCTCTCTCCTCCACAACTGTGGCTGATCTTCTTCCTCCCTTTCCCCCCTCTTTCTCCGGCCTCTGAAATTCTTTCATTGTCCGACAACCCATTCTGTATTTAAACATACACGGCCATAAATTTAGGTAGTATTGGGGGGATTTACATCTCGTTTCCTCAGTTGGAGGGTTAGCTCCTTGAGGACAAGAGTCATGAACTGTGTTTCTCTGCACCTATCGACACCTGGTAAAGGAATTCTGGGTAACAGATGGTCAGTCCATACGTGGTTGATTGTGGATGCTGGCCCCATGCTGCCAAGCTCCAAGAGCAGCTAATTTCAAGGCAAATGAATGAGAACAGCAGCACAGCCAGGGGTCATATGTAACAAAGGGACTAAATGTGCTTGTCCTCATTGAGGCAATGAATAGACGATGAGCCAGCTTGGGTAAGCACATTCTGCTATTGGCCTAAAGTTCATTTTCACAGGGACATTTCTGGTAAAGCCCTGAGCTTAGGACTGCCTAGATAAGAATGCACATTAGCCAGTAGAGAACATGACAATGAAAGTGAAACGGGGAAAATATGCCTCAGAACAAAGAATACAATGTGCTTGCTTTAGGAAGTAAGACTCAAGTCACGAGTTATAGAATAATCAACACTTTCCCCCTTCTAACCTTAATGTTTAGGTCAGCTTCTAGGGTAGGGGGCTGCAGCAGACCAGTATTCATAGTTCTCCTTCCCTTCCTGGATTGCCCTTTTGAAGCTAGGTGGCCTTGTGACTTGCTTTGGCCAACGAAGTATTCATGGAGGTGATGCACGTCATTCCCTCGCAGAAGCATTTAGGAACCGGTGGCCAAGTCTCTAATCTATCTTCCTTTGCTGAAACAGTCATGGTAGCAGGTATTCAGATAAAGTTGCAACAAAACCGGAGCAGGAAGATGGAGTGTGTACACTTAACCTATACTTACTGAGCCCCAGCTGTGTGCAAATCACTTTTAGATACTGAGGATATGGCAGCCTCTACTCTCATGGACTTTCCTGTCGGCAGGGCAGACATCTATTAATATTTATGACATATAAATCAGCATTTAACTCTGGCTATGACTCATGAAGCAAGGTAGAACGTGTCAAGAGAGCACATCACATGGACATCCTGAGGTCTAATGAGAGAGTTCATTTAACAACAAGTAAGA
This sequence comes from Mesoplodon densirostris, assembly GCF_025265405.1. Classification (NCBI taxonomy): domain Eukaryota; kingdom Metazoa; phylum Chordata; class Mammalia; order Artiodactyla; family Ziphiidae; genus Mesoplodon; species Mesoplodon densirostris. The sequence continues at coordinate 93,018,642 of NC_082665.1, read as the reverse complement.
GTTACCAGTTAAAGAATATCTGCCGCTGGGGTTCTGAGGCAGAGAAGGGAGTAGTGAATCTGAAGAAGAAAAGGCCAGCATGGCTGGACAAGAGAAAGTGAGGGCACAGTCCACCAGGCTCATGAAACACGTAGAAATCACATTGTACGGCCTTGTGGGCTTTGTTAAAGATTTCAATCTCTTTTTCTAAAACTTATTTGGGTATTCCTGAAACAATTAATGGTCATGTATCACCCTCCTATCATACTTTTCTCCACCCCGGAAGCCCTTGTGGAATGGCACAGAGTTCCTTCTTGCTGAGAGAGATTTAAGCAACTTGAGAGATTGAGCACGTCCTCCTGTCCTATGAGGTTCCTGACTGGTGTCTCCCACTCTTCTGTAGCTCCCACCATCCCACCCACCCTGTATTGGGCAGGGTTCTTCAAGAGACCAGGATCTGCTCTGGTTAGATTGGCAAAAAGGGATTGTTACAGGTACTATATCAGTTATGGAATCATGGGAAAATGGATTCTGAGTTGTGTTTCCAGGAAGACCCTAAAGCCACCCCATATTACTGGGCCACCAAGAAAACTGCTGCCCTGTCACAATGAGGCCACTGCCTGTTGAAACTGGAAGCAGCTGCTACAGCTGCTGGCCCCAAACCACACACATCAGGAAATTGGACATCACGTAACCCGTCCCTCTCCCCATGTACCTCAGCTGCAAATTCAAGGCTTGCACAAATGCAGCAGCTCAGCAGAACCTAAATCACATCCAGAGCCTAGCTCTGGGGGAGGCTGGGAAAAGGCATTTTAAGTTTGTAGTCTCTGCAGTAGGGAAAACCTGCTGGACGGGGTTGAAAGAGATTTTGAGCGTGTAATTCATGGTGTTCATCACACCACATATCAAAAGAATCAAAGTGAGATCCCCACTTTTGAAAATCTTCCAATTCTCACATTAGCTCTTTAAAATCCTATACTTATCTAGTGCCACTCTCCTTGTCTTTCTATTGTCTTTTCCCCTATCAAGAATAAAGCCACTGTAAAAGTGTGTATTACTCCACTTCTTTTGCATTTGGCTAAAGCATGTGCCTTTCTCTCCATCTGTTCCTTGCTGTAGGAACATTAGAAGCTGTAAGAGGGCAAGTTCCTTATCACAGATGAGCTTTGTCAGAACCCAGCACTGCGTAAGGTACACATACATGCTTATTATACAAATGTTATTTGTCTCAGTAAGTCCCTCTGTAAGGAAGCTGCTCCTGTTTTGAGAACATTTAAAAGGGAGCATATGTAATGCAGTTGGGATGAGCTGCATTGAGCCTCCAGCTTAAGGACCAGAGAAAGGTAGATACTAAAAACCTCTCCAGGCCTATATTATTTTCTGTGACTAATTGGACAGTGCTTTTACAACTCTCTAATTTTCTTTGCATTTCCTTTATCTTGGGCTGCTTTCATGATCAGGATATGTCTAGGTAGAACTTTGATTCTCAGAATTCTGTGAGTCTTGATGTTCTCCTGGTGCTGGGCACAGGGGAGGTGATATCTAGGTAAGGAGAATGTTGGGAGCATCTAAACCCATCTGGTGACTTTTTGAGCTCAAATGGATACGTTCCTTATGCTACAACAGCGGTCCCCAACCTTTTTGGCACCAGGGACTGGTTTCCTGGAAGACAATTTTTCCACGGACATTGGCGGGGGATGGGGGAGGAGATAGTTGAGGCAGTAATGCGAGGGCTGGGGAGCGGCAGACGAAGCTTCACTCACTGGCACGCCGCTCACCTTCTGCTGTGCGGCCCGGTTCCTAACAGGCCGTGGACTGGTACCAGGGGTACCGGGGACTGGGGGTTGGGGGACCTCTTTGTCACAATTTGCCAATAAGGAGATGGGTTCACTGCAGGAAACAACTAACGGCCAACAGCCCTAAAATGGGAGAGAAGATCCCACGGGCAGGCTTGTCACTACATCCTTCATGATAACTCACTGCATAATAAGGGATGCATGGGTGGGTGATGATATAGGAGACTAAGTATTAGGGGTTGTGGAGAGGCCAGGAAGGTATTGGCTGCACCTAAGATCCTACACTCAAGACTGGTGTCTGTCCTCTGTTACCTTGGGACCCCTGAGGGGCCTTGGGTACAAGTGGAGGGCCTCACAGCAGAGAGAAACCATCATTCCTACTCCCTGGCGGTTATTTCTACATCTTCCCATGAGCATCCAATTAGCCCTAATGGTTGGAATAAATGCCAGCTACCTCATAGTCCTGGTGGTGATAATGATTATGATCATGATGACATCAGAATCTAACATTTATTGAGTACTTGCATCTATAATAAGCATCTGACATGGATCATCTCATCTAATCATCACAAAATGCTCTGTATTATATGTTATTATTATAACTTCTATTTTACAGAAGACAGTATTGAGTCTTAGAGGTTACAGATGTCCAGGATCACACAAAAAAGAAGTAGTTGAGAAAAACCTAAATGTAATAAGATTTTATTCAGGCAGCATATTCCAACTCTTTTATTCTTTTGTCTACTATTTACATCTGTATTTCTAAATAATACACTTATACTGTCATTTCAACTTAGGTACTATCTATTGTCTTCCTGGTAGGGCAGATGAGAATTTATTTCTGTAAACCTCTACAAATTTCCCCTTTCCACAACCCTTCAATATGGTTATTCCAGAGTTTTGTAATATAACATTTACTGTTATATTATTACAGCTATGTAAAAACTGTTCACATCTTAACCATAAAGTATGTCAGAAATGTATATACATTTTTCCTGTAGTTAATAATAACTTCATTTTTTAGTAGCAGCTTTATCAAAATAAAATTCACAAAATATACTTCACTCAGTTAATGAGTGAAAACCAAATTTAAAAACCAAATTCATTGGTTTTTAGTAGATCCACAGAGTTGTGCAAACTTCACTACAAACATTTTTAGGACATTTTAATCTCATCGAAAAGAAACCACTTACCCTTTAACTATCACCTTCCCCTACCGAACTTTCCCTTACCCCTCTCAGCTTTAAGCAATCATTAGTCTACTTTCTGTCTCTATATATTTGCTTATTCTGGATATTTAATATAAATGGAATCTTATATGTGGTCTTTTGTGTCTGGCTTCTTTTACCTAACATAATGTTTTCAAGGTTCATCCATGTTCTAGCATATATCAGTACTTCATTACTTTTTTTAGGACCAAATAATATTCCATTGGATGAAATCATATTTTATTTAGCCATTCATCAGTTGATGGACACTTGGATTGTGTTTACCTTTTGGCAGTCTGGCAGTTCCTCAAAACTGTTGACAAACAAATGTTGGTTTGTCTTTGCCTCTCTTCTATTCTCAGCTCTCGCTTTCTCTCTAGTTCTTTTGTATCTTAGAGCAGTTTTTAAATGCCTATAATTCTTTGATACTCCTTCCTTCAAAGAGTGGAGCTCTTTCTTCACCTTGAGTATGGGCTGGACTTAGGGACTCACTTCTAACGAATGGAATACGGCGGGAGGGATGGTGTGTGACCAGCTCATCGCAGGCATCACAGCTTCCTCCTTGCTTTCACCCATGAATCATGTGCTCTGGCATGTCAGCTGCCAGTTTGTGAGAATATATCAGGCAGCCCTATGAAGAGGTCCACATGGTGTACCTTAGGAGAGGAGGGTACACCAGGACTGCTTTCCTAGCTCGATGGCTTTGCTGTTGTTATGCTAAAGAGTCAAACATTATTGCCTTATGCTTTTTGAAACTACCTTTTCTTCCCCTTCTCCCACTTCATCTGGATCGTCTCTTGCCTTTGCTCATAGTATCTCTGTGCTGCTCAATTTAGATTCTACTGCCAGCAGATCCTTCTCCGTGAGGGACTTTGTCCTGGAAAGGAGAGTCAATTGGTTAGTTCTGAGATTTAATAGGGCCCAGACTGTCCCACACCATCTAATCTTTCCTTTGCCTTCACCCTTAGAACCTAGCTCTGGCACTGTTCCCCAAAAACCCAATTCACTTTCTATGCTGAGTGGGCACATTTAGATTTTAGGGTAAGTACCTTTGGCAGTTTGATTACAAGTCAGATGCCGTTCAGTGCCACCAGAAGACCCTTTACCTGCTTTCGACTTCCTCCTGCCCACTTGCTGATACCCTGTGGGTCTTTCTGCTGTCAGTTAATCCGCCCTTTCCTTGTATTCGAAATTCACAGGATACCTTACTACTTTTATAGTAGATAATTGTTGTGCGTTTGTTGTGGTGGTGGTTACTGTTAGAGGAATAGCTAGATTCAAAACTACACGATTGCCGCTTTAATCTTGCACAGAAATGATCACATTTTTAATTTCTAGAAGTTCCTTTATTCCCTAGATTTCCCCCTTTTTACATCTTCTGATTCTTGGCTTATGGGCCCAAGAACTCTCTAAGTATAATAGTGATTTAAAAACTTTTTTTTCTTCTCCTTACTTTGTCCTTAGTTTCTCCAAGTTCCCTTTTTCTTACGGTTTCTGCACCTCATTTTCATATCGGAGTCTTTCCTCCACTATCTTGAGGTCTTTGGTCCTCCGAGCGCTTGTAGAATGAGGGGCTCTATGTATATAGGTAGGACTTGTCAATCAGTGGGCTTCTCTGTAATTGCTTGGGCAGCAACAGATTCATTTAGTTGAGGGACTCTACACAGTCAATATCTGCAGGTTTTTTCTCTTGGGCTGGTCAGTTTCCCAGGTAGGTGTCCCTGCACCTGCCTCTATTGGGCAGAGGAAGAGGGTGATTAAGCTTGGTTGCCAGTGTGTTCTTAGAGGAACTAAAGGGGGCTTAGGGAGAGATCTCATGCTTCCGTGCACAGACTTTACTTCACCCCCTATCCAATACGGTACTCGAACCATGACCAGTGTCTCTGAATCCAGATCCTCTGTGTTTCAACAGTTTCTGAAAATAAACTTTCTATATTTTCCAGGGTGGGGATGAGGGCGGTCTCCTGTCTGCCCCAAGGTGAGAAATGGAATTTAATAGTTTAACTTCTTATACTTTTAAACTAATCATCCTGTTTTCAGCCCTACCCATTCCTACCTCTTCCTTCAGAGTTACCTGGTATAATTACTGGTTCACTTACTGAACCTCTGGGGATTCTGAAATTTGAAAAATCTGTTACCCCAAACTTTGCAGGTAATTAACTGTAAAGTCAGGTAAACGTACCCTCCTCATGCTCTCTAGATTCCAAAATTTTGTTGGCATCTGTCCAGTTCTCTTTATCCTTACAGATTCATGAAGTGATTGTGTTTTTTTAATTCCTTAATTGTTTAAATGGGGTTCAAGAGGAGTGGAGGTAAACACATGTTTACCTTTGTCATCTTTTTAATAGAAGTTTTGTCATCCTTTTAATACATCCCTTTTCTGCTTAAATTAACTGAGAATAGTGATATTAACTAATGCTAGAAATATATCTACAATAATGTTTTCAAGGCAAGAGGTCTGAATAGGGCTGAAGTAAGCCCATCAGACATGTAACTCAAGACACTGCATGCTGCCAGAATGCTTTAGAGCTGAGTGACTGAAGTAAGTTTTTAAAAATTACCTAGGAGTTCTGCAGTGTGATTTGAATGTTGTTACTATGTTGACTCTAAACTTGTTTCTCTTACTTTCCCAGAGATTCTGTGATCTATCTGAAATACTTAAATAAATTAATTTGTTATTGTTTTAAACTAAAAAAAAAAAATTACCTAGGATCTTTACTTTATACTTATTAAAACTTATTTAGACATTTAGGTATGGATTTTTAAAAATCATGTCATAATTGTACATACATAAGAAGAAAAATAAATCAGAAATTGATTAAGGTACTCTTAAAACTTCTTTACATTTAGAGTCCTAGCTTTCTGAATCATGTTTTTAAAATATATTTCAAACAAATTTTTAATTGTAGTAAAAAAGCCCCCGGGCCTCCCTGGTGGCGCAAGTGGTTGAGAGTCCGCCTGCCGATGCAGGGGATACGGGTTCGTGCCCCGGTCTGGGAGGATCCCATATGCCGCGGAGCGGCTGGGCCCGTGAGCCATGGCCGCTGAGCCTGCGCGTCCGGAGCCTGCGCGTCCGGAGCCTGTGCTCCGCAGCGGGGGAGGCCACAACAGTGAGGGGCCCGCATACCGGAAAAAAAAAAAAAAAAAAAAAAAAAAAAAGCCCCACATAACATAAAAGTTACCATCTTAACCATTTTTAAGTGTGCAGTTCAGTAGTGTTAAATATATTCATATTGCTGTGCAACAGATCGCCAGAACTTTTTCATCTTACAAAAGTGAAACTCTGTACAGATTAGACAACTCCCCAATTCCCCCTCCCCCAAGCCCCTGGCAACCACCGTTCTACTATCTGTTTCTATGAATTTGACTGCTTTATATACCTCATGTAAGTGGAATCATACAGTATTTGCCTTTTTTTATGACTAGCTTTCTTCTCTTATGTCCTCAAGTGTCATTCATGTTGCAGCATGTGTTATGCTTTTTAATAAAGTTTTGTGGAGAAAGAAAATGCATTTCCCTTTAAGAAGCAACACTGAAAATATGATTCACTCTGAAAACACTGGATCAAAAATTTTAAGGCCTTTGAAAGCATTCCTCAAAAATGCTTTAAAATATACGTTAAGCCTGAAGTGAGAGAGTGGCATGGACATATATACACTACCAAACGTAAAATAGATAGCTAGTGGGAAGCAGCCGCATAGCACAGGGAGATCAGCTCGGTGGTTTGTGACCACCTAGAGGGGTGGGTTAGGGAGGGTGGGAGGGAGACGCAAGAGGGAGGAGATATGGGAACATATGTGTATGTATAGCTGATTCACTTTGTTATAAAGCAGAAACTAACACACCACTGTAAAGCAATTATACTCCAATAAAGATGTTAAAAAATAAAATAAAATAAGACTTCCCTGGTGGCGCAGTGGTTGAGAGTCTGCCTGCTAATGCAGGGGACACGGGTTCGAGCCCTGGTCTGGGAAGATCCCACATGCCGCGGAGCAGCTGGGCCCGTGAGCCACAACTGCTGAGCCTGCGCATCTGGAGCCTGTGCTCCACAACAAGAGAGGCCACGATGATGAGAGGCCCGCGCACCGCAATGAGGAGTGGCCCCCGCTTGCCACAACTGGAGAAAGCCCTCGCACAGAAACGGAGACCCAACACAGCCCAAAATAAATAAATAAATAAATAAATAAATAAAATAAAATAAAATAAAATATACGTTAAGCCTAAACCTAAGGATGGAAAAGAAAAAAAAGTATACCTCACTTTTACAAAAACAAAAATCGCTTCAGTGCAAGAGAAATTACATGCCAAATATGTATTATCCTTGGGGTTTCATGGCAAGTAATCTTACCTACTGATAATACAGTAAATATAATACAGTAACTACTCTGTTAAATGCCAGCCATTAGTTTTCCCAGAGGGCTCTTAAGTGAATGCCTCTGATCCTGGCAGGAGAGGCAAAACCCTAGTTTTTAGCTGCTGTAGTCTGGTTATGTTGTGATCTGAAAATTTCCCCAAATTCGGTTTCCAAGATTTACCTTCACAGAGTAAAACCCAGTGCAGAGACAAGGGGGAAGCCATCCTTAAAGCTTGAGTTGGTGTGGGAAGCCTGAGTACTTGCACAAGTTTGTATATAAAGAGAAATTTCCCAAATACATTTTGAAAAAAATTCTTTTCTAAGCACGAGCATGGTAACCTACCACTTAACCCACTGTATGTTAAGAAATATGCAGGTGCTCTCCCTCTTGTTCTCACAAATCTGCCTTTCTCGCACTTGTTCCTTTTCGGATTCCCTGTTAGCTCTCAGTTGCTTCCTTCTCTTGCCTTCCTCTCCTTTCTGCCTTCCTTGTTCCCTATGGTATTTTGTTTCCTCCTCCGATCACTCCGAGTCCTGTGTACTTTCTGACCTTCCCTGGCTCCCTGGTCTTTCCCATCCTGCTCTGTGGTGTACTCATCTGCACAGAGAAACCAGCGGGGCCTCACCAGCTGGGTGGGGTTTCACTTGGGGAAATTACCACATCCTGGAGCACCATCCAGCAGTGTTTTCTTAAGACGTGGGAGATGGAGTCACAGCAACTGGGGTGGGAGGGGGGGAAGTAAAAGCATTTACTGTGATGGCTCTCCAAAGAATAGCAGTGTATAAACCTCCCAAAGGTGAAAATGAGTGAAAATGACCATAGAGGTAAGTCTTGGGTGGGAGCCAGGGGACCAGTGAAAGGAAAAGCACCCCCGGGGTGATGGTGGAATCAGGATGGGGCAGTTAGGGCAGCAGGTTGTGGCTGGATTCACAAGCTGAAGGTCTCTCTTTCCCACCCAACCTACTGAGGCTCGGTCAGCTATGGGGCTGTGGCTGGGACACCTGTCTGGTTCCATTGCTGTCTGTTCCTGCGTAAACCTGGTGGGCCGGATCCTGCTTCTAGTTTGGAGAAAAAAAAAAGGATGCCCAGTTATGACTTCTAAAATAGTACTCCAGGTATATGGAACATTCCATCCCCCAAGCATGGAGGTAGGCTTTGCAAAGTCATTTTGAGGATCCTCTTGTGCAAAATGTTTCTTGAACCATTCTGGAACATTGTAAGACCTATTTTATAGGGAGGAAGCCATGAACATTGTAACTTTAAGAATACCTATTAGGCCCTAGCCTAAGGATAGAATCCAGATTTTATTAACAGAATCTAAAATTCCATTTATAGTTTTATCCCTTTAATTCTTGAACCCTCCCTTAAAATGTAGGCAAATCCCTGGAGGGATTCATAGATTGACCCTTATGAATCTTGAGCCTCAAGTCATACCAGAACTACCCCTAACCTCCATCCTCCGTTCTTGCTCCAGGCAAACCAGAATTCACTCCTAGAGGCAACCCCAGGCTCCTTTAGATCTTCATACCTGGAAGTTTCTGAGCCTGATTTGTCTGCCTGGGACACTTCCCTCTCTCTCCTCTTTTTAGCTATCTCAGTTCTTCAAAACCCAGGCCATGCCACTCATCATTCAAAGGCTGTGCTCCAAGACAGGCTTGGTCCAACTGTGGGTTCCCTGACTACGTGGGTCTCTCCTCCCTGACAGCCCTTGCTCCAGTGTAACCATCTTCCCACCAGGTTAAGACTTCAGTGACATGAGCTATGTCTTGTTTATCACTGAATCTCTTAGCATCGAGAACAGTGAGTTCTGGTTATGGAGTGAATTAATTCTTTACTGCAATGTGTTTTTATGGGGTGTGGGTGAAGGGCTGCAGTAGAGAAGGTGAGAATGCCAAGAGAAAAAGAAATGGTAAGCCAAGAGATGCGACTGGCGTCCCCGGAGGCAGTCTCCTCTGGGCGACAGTTTCGCAAAGGGCCAGACAGCTCAGAGGCATGCCGAGTGCTCTGACGCTCTCTCTCCCGGAAGGGAACTTAAATTGACTGTTGAAATTTAAAAAGTATTGACACATTTAATGCACTTGCCAAAGTGGTGTTTAATGAATTGTATCTCACAATAAAATAGGGCAAAGTTTAAAACTCAAATTTGCTTTGGATTTGTATCTGCTACCACCTGTTAGTTCCAGGATCCTGGGTTGCATCATTCTTATTTTTATGTTAAACACTGCCAGCAACAAAAACAGAAAGTAAGGGGGAAATAAAAACAGGTGTAGGGAAGTTAGGATTTCACACAGGCTTGACAGACTCTTGTTTTCTTCTGAAATCCTAGAAAACAGAAAACCACAGGAAGATGGCTTATTGAGAAAGACCCCCTTCAAATTGTCCGTGAGTCAAACAGGGAACAAGAGTTCCTCAGATGGAGAAACTAAACCCCAGACTTCATTTGTCAACAAATGCATCAGGGGGTCAAAATTCAGGTCCCCCAAGGCTGAAAACAGAAAAGAGAGCAATGACCTTAAAACAACTGATTTTCGACCCAGCGACAAGACACCAAAACCTAATATGATGAGTCTGTTCTAAACATTTATTTTGTTAAATGCTTTAAACAATTTGCTCATTTTACTTTTTTGTTTCGGCCATGCCACACAGCTTGCGGGACCCCAACCAGGGACTGAACCCAGGCTCCCAGCAGTGGAAGCGTGGAGTCCTAACCACTGGGCCGCCAGGGAATTCCCCTCACTTTCCTTTTAAATTATCAAAAGTAATATGTTGCAGAAAGGTTTAGAGAAAAATACCCTATTTCCTTTCATTCTAACACAAATGGTCATTTCTTCAAGATTCTTTTCAGCCTTTTATTCATATACATGCATTTATGGTCAACCAACCAGTCAAACACTGAGTATCTGCTATGTGCCAGTCACTGTTATTAGCAGTACAGCCATGAAAAAGAGAACATTTGCGTACGTAAAGAACCAAAAGCAGATATAATTTCAGTGTGATAAGTCATATGAAGACAAAACAGGCTGAGGAGACAGAGAATGATGGGCTGGGGGTGCTATTTTAGATGTGGTTGGAAGGAAGGAGTCTCTGATTTGGTGGCATTTGAGCTGAGATCTGAAAGTCAGCCACGTAGAATGAATGAAGCCAGCTACACAGGTATTTGTGGGAGTAGTTTTCCAGGCAAAGGGATGTGTGAATGCAAAGGCCCAAGATGGGAGTGAGCCTGGAGTGCTTGAGAGCAAGCCAGGAGGTTAGGCATGCTAAAGCAGGATGAGAGATGGAGAGTGGATGAGAGTAGTAGACCAGTCAGAGAGGTAGCTGAGGCCAAACGGACGTACTTTGTACAGTTATAAGAGCTTATAAAGCCCGCTTGATCTTACACGGAGCTGTGATCCTACTGAGACATATTAGTATTATTATTATTTTTTTTGCGGTACGCGGGCCTCTCACTGTTGTGGCCTCTCCCGTTGCGGAGCACAGGCTCCGGACGCGCAGGCTCAGCGGCCATGGCTCATGGGCCCAGCCGCTCCGCGGCATGTGGGATCCTCCCGGACCGGGGCACGAACCCGTGTCCCCTGCATCGGCAGGCAGACTCTCAACCACTGCACCACCAGGGAAGCCCCTGAGACATATTATTATACTGCTCAGTTCTCATATTGTTACATAATGTTCATATGCCTAATTTTGACAGTGGCATAATATTCCATTACATGCCTATGCCATAATTACTTAAGTTCCTTTTCTGCCCTTTAGTGAATATCTTTGGCTTTCCCTCTCCCCTATTTTCTGCTTTACTCTGTTTCAGCAACTAGCACAAATTCCCAGAACAGAGATTACAAATACAAGGGTTATGAAAGTATTGCCAAATCTCTCTCTAAAGTTATGTGTCGTATACAATGCCGTCACTATATTATTAGATTAAATGTATTTTTAAAACACTTTAAACTTTTTATGCAAACATATACAAAAGAAGAGAGAACAGTATGAGTCCCCATGACCACCTCCCTCTAACAATTACCAATCCATGGCCAATCTTGTTTCATTTATACTTACCCTCATGTCCGTCAGATTATTTGCACCAAATACCAAAAATATCATTTTACCTGTAAGCAGATTGAATGCATTTTTGGAAGTAGAAAATTAAGAAGTCTTCCTTTAAAAGAGGGCAATCAGAAAGTTGTTGATATTTGTTCTAAAGTATGATTTGGAGCTTCAGGAACATGGTTAATGGATACCCATAACCATGATTAAATTAACCGTGCAAGACCAGTCAGCTGGTTATCCCAGCTGGGCAACACCATGCGTGGCTTCTCCATTTCCATTTCTCCCCAAATCCAGTGGCCCCTGGAGTCATGTGAATTCTGTCCGCCAAACAGCTCTGGGACCTCATTCCTCCTCTCCGCTGCTGTCCTGGCTTTCATTGTCTCTTGCCTGGACCACTGCCACAGCTTTCTCCCGGGTTTCTCTGCTCCTGGTCTTGCTCTGTGGCCAGCCTGTCCTCCACACTGCTACTGGGTGCTCTTTCTAAACCACAGATACTGTGGTGTCTCTCACCGGTTTAAAATCCTTCACTGAGTCTTTCTTGCCTTGTAGAGAAAGTCTATACTCTCAAGCATGGTCTTCAAGGTATTTGTGATCAGTTGAATATCTCTTCACAACCTCTGCCTTGCCCCCAATCTTATGTCCATCCGCTACTCCTGACATTCTGACTGACTGTTTCCTGAACTGGCCACATTCCCCTGAAGTGGGTACCTGTGCCTAGAAAGACCTTCCCTTGTGGCATCCTCCCTCTGCACCCCTCCCCCATTTATCCCTCCCTCATGTCCACCCACCTGGCTGACTTTCACTCACCCTTTAAGGTGCAATTTATCTACCACCTTCACCTGGAAGCTTCCCAAGATGCACCCACTGGACTTTGGATCCTCTGTGGCTTTCTTGTCTGTCTGCTCCATCAGACAGGTAGCTCCTTGGCAACAGGAACTTGTTACCTTGGTTCCCTGTACAGCATCACCCATGTTACAAACATGTAAAAATGTTTTATGAAAGCATCGGGATTCTTGGTTGTAAACAACGGAAACAAATCCCTACAGGTTTAGCTTGGAAAAGAACCTAATGAGAAGATACTGCTTGGCTCACAGAATCACCTGGAGAAGCAAGAGCTCGGTTCAGCAGTAAAGCCGCCAGAAAAGGCCCCAAGGCACTCCATGGAGCTGCTTATGTGTGGTCACTTTGCACCCTCCACGGAGTGCCAGCCCTCCCTCCTCAGCCAACCTGTAGCAACTCTGACTCATCTGTTTTATATATTGAGGTGTGACGTAAGATATTTTTTGAAGAAAGTGTTTTATAGATTAAAAAAAAAGAAATATATGGTCTGTAAGGAGATGTCCAGGGGCCTCATAAATTGGTACTCATATTTATACTTAGGTGGTTTGATAAAGATTGGTCATCTTGATTTATTTTGGTTATTGAGGAACTGTAAAACTAATATTCATTCATTTGCTCAGTTATTTGTTCATTCAACAAATGCTTACAAAGTACCTCTAATGTAAAAGGCATTGCAGAGTCCCATCTTCCTGGGAGACCTCAGTAACTTTAATCACTATGTTCCTGAGAAATGAACCAGGCAGGAATTATAATTTCCATTTTATAGATGAGTAAACCAAGGCTCAGAGAAGTTAAGTGACTTGCTTACCTGATGGACCCACGAGTTGAACCAGGTTTTCCAGTTGTGCTGCCTTGGACTTGCCAATCATATAAATATTACAGAGTGCCCAAGTAGGCTGTGGTCTGAGAAGAGATTTCTGAATCTGTCAACTGGTTGGTTGGTGGACCGCACCCCACCAGCCTGCAAATCTCGTAGCTGCTCAGCCTTGAGACCAAAGAAAAACCTGGAGACAACAACAGAGACATCAAAGCTCATTGGTTAAGGGGCATCTTCCACAAAGGCCCTGGAGCAACACTCCTTCCATGGATGGCTGGCAGCAGACAGGACATGGCAACAGCCTCCACTACTTGGTGGAGAAGGAGGCTACCATTTATAGGGGAATTGATGTCAGGTGGGCTCATCAGTTACCACGGAAACCAGCAGCAGGGGCAGGGGGCAAGCACGCAGGCAGTTATTGATTAAGCCCTATAACTAAGAGGATTGGATAGTCATGTGAGTGAAGCAGGGCCTGGTGGAACAGGGGATGGACAGAGAGCAAGAGAACAGCCATCCTGAATGGCCTGACCACACGTAGGTCATTGGTGGTGACCTCTGAGAAACAATTTATTTGGCTAGGTGAGTGTGGCAACCAGAATGTAGAGGGTTAATTGGTAACTGTGGTGAAGAAGTGGGGTCAGCAAATACAAACCATTCTTTCCAAACATTTGACAGTAAAGGAAATGATTGACAAAACAGTGGCTTGAGGAGAAAACAAAGAAAAAGAAGGTTTGGTGAGGCTGGAACTTGAGCATGATTGTAGGCTGAGCCTATGGAGATAAAAAGCTAAAAAAAAAAAGAGAGAGAGAGAGAAATAAGATACAACGCAGAGAAAAATTTTTTAAGAACAAAAATTTTTAAAAGCAGCTGCACATAATGGGCTTTGGAGCCAATTGCTCTGGGTTCAAATTCTGCCTCTGCTGCTTACTGCTTAACAGTCTCTCTGAGTCTCAGTTTCCAAATCTATGTGTAATTGTGACTCTTTGCATTAAGTTTACACAAAATGCCCTGTACTCACATCCTCCATCCACAACTCTCCTCACCCAAAATTAGGGTTGCCAGAAAAAATACACACAATATTTGGGACATACTTTTACTAAACAATGATTCTTTGTTTACCTGAAGTTTAAGTTTAATCGGACGTGCTATTTTTATTTTTCCTAAATCTGGCAGCCCTACCCAAAACAAAATACCTTGTATCCAATGTACCATAATAAAAATTGAAGACGAAAATGAAGAGGTGAATGGTGGGTGGATGATGCTGCCCCCTACTGGTAGAATGTGACAACACCAACCATCCCCACAAAGATGTACAGCCTGTAGGTGGTTTTCTTAAAAATAGCAAGCCACCAAGAAAACAAAACAAAACAAAACAAAAATAGCTAGCCACCAGACACACTGTGGAGGAGAGGGGGAGTTTTTATTATCCTGCTAATATTTTAGTCTAAATTTACTACTACTGTAAGGCCATTATCTTTTCATTTCCACTGGTACTAATATATTTCTTTTTTGCTATGTGGTTGTACATGTTTTGTCAGGGGTAGTAGAGTATTAGTGCACATTCAGAACTTATGCTTTCCTATTGGATTCCAGTATACTCTTTGCATGTGTTTTAAACTGTGCATTTTCACTTACAAAACCTCTTTAAAGTCACTGTCCATACATGCCTATTCATTTTTCCTTACAAAAGTATGATGTGTTTCACATGTGTCTTAAATGTTGACACATTCAGTAGGTAAAGCCCTGGTACATAGTAGGCACTCAGTAAAATCATAGCTTTTTATTTTTATTTATTTAACTTATAAAAATTGTAGTGATATCAAGTAGTGTGGTATTATTACAGTGGAACTTGGTAAGGGTGCCACATAAAAAGTCCCTAATAACGAGGACACATGAGGCTTTCTGAGTGTATTCTCTGGCAGGAGTTGAGAAAATACAAAAGCTCTCCCAGGGACTACTCTCTCCGGATGTGTCAATTGAAGGGTCTAGGAAATGAGCAGCGAGTGTTTCACTCGCTCCCTTTAGCCATCTGAGGCTCATCAGTGGTGACTGCAGTGCTTCCCCTTCCTCACCTGTCTGGTTAGGAGGCCAGTGCCTGGGCATACCCCCAGCATTGCATTCACCAAAGATGTTTGTGCACCCTTCCAGCAGCGCTGTCTTAAACACTGTGCTAACAAGTTTACCTCTTTGTCCAAGACCAAAGCTCCATCTACATGCAAGAAGCCCAGGTCAGGCCACAAAAGAAAAGCCACCGAGTTCCTCAGGCTCCTTTCTAGGAAATGGGTCACTGGAGCGGCCAGTGTTGAGCACCGACCTCAGGAACAGAGGTCAGGTTTTGTCCCCTTCTGAGGTGAGGTTTCACAAGGGACCAGTTCAGGGTTGTTGTCTGTCTTCTCACTTGTCTTATGGCGATCATTATGCATCTTTAATACACTCTGTCATTCACAGCAAATTTTTCTTTATTTTTATAATACAGCTAAGACTATCACTTCAGAAATGGAATTAAGATCCAGGATGGAGGAAAATGAGCCGTTCCTGCAGAAGCTGGGCAAAAACCCTGCCGGCAAGTGTCTAGATTTGAACAACTGTAGACTAACAACAGCGGATGTGAGGGAGCCAGGTCTGTATGGAGTTGACCTTGCGCAGAGGCACAGAGGGCCTTTGGACTGGGATGAGCAGGGTAAGTGCTGGGTCCTCACTTAGTAATCCGAGGTCTGCAGGGTGGCCCAGACAACTCAGGAAGCTCAGCTGCAACACTATTTTTTTTTTTAACAAGTTAATTGATTCTTCCTCAAGCTTCAAAGATTTGAGCCGAGTATAAGAGGGAGGTTTGTTTGTTTTTCCTGAGCAATTTTACTTCTCTACTGATTACCTCTAGCTCCCTGAAACACATCTGTTCCTGCATAGGATGTAAACTCATCCGTAAAACTGAGCCCTGCTGGGAATTTAAAGGGGCATCTCGTTGTTATCTGTGGAATGAAAACTGTCACTACCAGCAATTATTGCTCACACCGTTTTACACAAAAGTGCAACTACTGTTTGTGACACTCTAGCAGGAGTTTGGTTGTGAAGAACCATCTTCCCAACACCACTGTCACCACCTTTTTAAAAAACGCTCTTTTTTCAGATACCTTAAATCAAGTCTTGAATCAAATTATGTGTGGCTACCAACAGAGATATCAAAAGAACTGCGTTTTGAGTGAGGGTTCCTTGAGTATTTTAATTAAAATCCATGCCATTATATTTGAGACAGATTTCTTATGAGGGAGCTCTAACCATGCCTGTGATTCTCAAATGCCTATGTACATGTCAGAATCTCTTGCAGAACTTGTGGAAATGCAGGCACTTGAGTCCAACCCAAACCCACCGAATTGAAATCTTTGAGGGTAGGCCCCAGGAATCCTGTTTTTTTCCTTCTTAATGTGTTCAATAAGCTTTCATACTTTATAAAGTTAGGATCATGGTGAACAAGATGAAGTTGCTAAAGTGCTTTGAATGCTAGTAGAAAGAAAATATATTTTTTGCCCCCTAAGCATGTTTTTAGAATTTCTTCGGAATTGTGGAAAGTCAGGAATTGCTATGCCTGTAACTCTAGAAGCTCACCATGCAGCGTCTGATTGCTGCCACTTTAACATTTTAACATGCCATTTTAACATTCAAGACAGATGTTTAAAAGCAAGCAAGCAAAGACACTTTTGACCCCTGACTTTGGCATTTCCACTCTTAAGTCTTGTTGCTGCAGGAGATAAAGATGACCTTTGAGAATCTTGTTCACAGAGAGTAGCTTCAATTTTCGTGAGCAATGGAGGAGACTCAGAGAAGGTTCCGGTCAGGGTTTGTGCCAGTCTAAACCTGCACATGTTGGCCCATGTAGGTATAACAGGAACTTTATAAGGTGGTGACACCCAGGTGATCAAGATAAGAAAGAAAAGGTAACGGGCACCCTCAGTCTCAGCGGTCCTGCCAATGGAGTATTCCCCAGACCTTCAGCCTGAGGGTCCAATAGGACGACAGGGTGACGGGTGTCAGGGGGTTTTGCAAAATAAAAGGACCCGTGTACACATTACAGTGACAGTGGTAGTAACAGTCCTAGCAGTAGAATTACAATTTCCACTACAATAAAGGAGTTCTTATGAAATCTTATGGAAACACCACTGCATTTCCAGAGTGCAGTTATTTGGCAGAAATAGAAAACGTCCCAAGAAATAGGTAAAGCAAACGTCACAATGTCTCCAGTTGTGCGGCTGAGAGATCCCTGCTTTGTGGCAAGTCAGAAAGTCCACACTCCTTCTATCCTCTTACAGAGCAACAGGCAGTGGATCCTATTTACTACAAATCACAAATTACACGTGCAAATCTGGTTTTTCTTGTGTTCACTTCTACTTGCTTTGCTGCCTTCTCTCCCAGACTTGGAAAAACTGGATATTTCCTGGAATGATTTCATAGGCAGAACCCTCCATTTACTCATGCAGCAAATGCATCTTGTCAGCAAGTTAAAAATCCTGAGGCTGGGTAGTTGCAGACTTACTGCTGATGATGTTCGAGCACTGGGTATGATGAATGCTTCCCTTAAGAGATGGCTCCCCTGGAAGGATCTTTGCAACCCAAACCCTCAAGGGCGAATTATCTGGGTCACCACCCCCTCAAGTGCCCATGCACGAGGATGAGAGCGCTGACTGTACATGATGTGATGCTGTGTTGAGCACTTGTATACCTTCTAAGGAGCTGTGTAACCTGCACCTAGCATCGTGCTAAGCCCTGGGATAGAGAAGGGAACAGGCTGACCAAGCCTCTGTTCTCATGGAGTTTAAGTGGAGGTAGTAACTGTAAAATTTGCTCACTTTGGGTCTGTTACCTCATCTGTAAATTAGAGGAGTTGGGATAGATAATAATTAAGTTCCTTTCCAATTCCAAAATAGTACTTCTCTCTTCTATTTTCCCATTCCCATTTTTAAAAAATGATCAAAACAAGATTTTTCAATTAAAAGCAATGATTTAAATAGGACTAGAACCTCAATTAAGTTAGTTTATAGTATATCAAACATTGGATAACATAGAACACAAGATAATTTTTTTTGTTGTTGTTGTTGTTGTGGTACGCGGGCCTCTCACTGTTGTGGCCTCTCCCGCTGCGGAGCACAGGCTCCGGACGCGCAGGCTCAGCGGCCACGGCTCACGGTCCCAGCGGCTCCGCGGCACGTGGGATCCTCCCGGACCGGGGCACGAACCCGCGTCCCCCGCATCGGCAGGCGGACTCTCAACCACTGTGCCACCAGGGAAGCCCCATAAGATAAAATTTGTCATGCTACTAACCCAGCTGCTTTACTGGGTTATGAATGCTGGGTTATCTAGAATGCTTGCTGGTTTTAGATGCAATTAGTACTTTTTCTGTCTTCTTTTTGTCTGAAGTTTCTTATTTCGATCATGTATTTTGATCATTTACATCTCTGCAAAGATTTCTGTAAAAGCAACAAAATTTATGCCAATGTCTTCTCACTAATCCTTCCCTAGAAAATAGGGGCCAGCTGATGTTTCCTGGTTCACCCTTCCTATAGCTAAGGAAGAACGTTATACATCTCAGAGCTGGCCAGGTCCTTTCAAATCCTAGTCCCACTTCTAATTCTCTTTGTGACCATGGACAAAATACTTAACTTTCTGAGCCTCAGTTTTATTATCTCTGAAAAGGGGTGATATCCAACTCAAAAAAAATTATTGTGAGCATTAAATAATTTCTGTAAAGTACCTACTACGTGCTTGACACATAGTAGGAACTCAATAATCGATAATTCTTTCCCTATTCCCTCATCCAGAATTACCTTTCTGTGGTTTTTCATGATCAATATAGCCCCACTGGTTAGCAGCTGGTTATCGTGTACCAGGGTCTCAAATTTAACATACTGTTACTCAGTCATGAAAAGAAGTATAGATTATTTTCTATGACTAATCTAATCTTTTTCATGATCCACCATCCTTAAGAAACCAGGAAGTGGAATTTCTGCCCTGGGGCCCACTCTAAACTCATCTGGTCCAGGAGAGCGTCTGCACCCTTGTCACTTATGTTTTGTGTCCTTTCCCCTCTCCCCAAGATTTTATCCTCTCTGGAAGGACTTCTGCATCCTCTCCACCAGGAGGGGCTATCTTATCATCCATACTCTGCTTAGCCTTAATGGCAGATGGAGTATAAGGAGAATAAATGGTTTACTGATAAGAAAACATAAATCAGGAGGCATTTCAACATTATTACACCTGTTACAATTGCTTAGTGCAGGATTGCAAATGCCTAGGCCCTCCAGTACCATATGCACTGCAGACAATCATGTACTCTTTCTCCCTGATCCTGGGGGATGCCTCAGGGTGATACATATCCACGCCCCTTTGACTGGCAATGGCATACAAAATGACACGTGTTTATCCCTGGCTTATGATATTATAACTCCTGGAGAATTTTCATTTTAACCTGGGGCTCCTGGACTCCAAAAACCTTAAACCATGCAATAAATAACCAGTGGCAGAAGTTCCAGCCCAGTAGTGGACAGTGGAAGAGAGGCTTCTGGACACAGTGGACCTTCCAGCACTCTTAACTGGTGCTAAAATTGACTCCAGACATTGAGAAAGCACATTTGTCGTGTGTGTGGCTCACCATTCTGTTCTACCCCCAAAGCAGTGAAAATTATTCCTAAGGGCTGATCTCCCCACACTTCCCCTGTTCTCTCCCAGCTTCCACTCTGTAGCCCTCAGATGTTCCCTGTGTGAAATGGTATCAGAAATGTCAAGTTTCACCCCCCTCACTGCATCCTCCTCCACCCCAAGGCTGCATCACTGTTATGAGACGCTAGTGCCCGATGCTCTCTTACTAGTTCCTCCCTGCAGTGGTTGGATCAGTTGTATGTGATATTCTTGATGTCAAAGTGAGCTTTTCCTCTGTGGTGGCCAGTGCCCTGCTTTGCTTCTACCTCTGGCCAATCTTCCTCTGGCCAAAGTATATTTATTACCATAAAAACAATTCGGTAAAACCACCCTTACTAACAGGTGGAGTTTTTTTTTTTTCTTTTTTTTTTTTTTCTTTTTGCGGTATGCGGGCCTCTCACTGTTGTGGCCTCTCCCGTTGCGGAGCACAGGCTCCGGATGCGCAGGCCCAGCGGCCATGGCTCACGGGGCCAGCCGCTCCGCGGCATATGGGATCCTCCCAGACCGGGGCACGAACCCGTATCCCATGCATCGGCAGGCGGACTCTTAACCACTGCGCCACCAGGGAGGCCCTTTTTTTTAACACAATGTTTACTTACCAGCATGGCTTCAGAACTCTGGAGGGACTAGACTTGCTGTGCCTGTACCTGTAGAAGCTCACCGTGCTGGGAGTAGGTAAGAACTGGGTCCTTTTCTCCTCCCTGTTCCCTGGCATCTAACCAGTAGCTGGCCCGGCTTCAATACTCCTTAAACAATGGCTGTATTGATTTTGAAATGAATTCCCTGCTTTGCGGATTAGCGATCAACCTGATCTTTGGGCTATTTTGTAACAGGAGAAGCACTTAAAGCACTGCCTGAACTTGAGTTGAATTTGTCCAGTAAAGTGGAAGGAAACTTGCCTCTGATCCTCCAGACATTCTGAGAAGGGAACAAGATACAAATGCCTGAGCTTGTGGACTATGCCCTCACGTCAGAAGATGGGGCGTTTGTGGGTAAGTGGAATTTGGAAGAGTTCTTCCCAGGAAAAAATGTGAAGGCACCCATGATTGGATAGCTTGGAAATCAACGTTAGCTGTGTTTTCTCTCACCCTGAATTGAAAGAGTGGTTCACTATATCCCAGGTCATATGAAGATGTACCTCCCTTCTGCCTGCCCCAACTTTCACACCCTGCATCTTTACTGAGTTGTCCTTTGGATTTCCTTCCTTCCAGGTCAGTTGCTACTTAGGCTGCAAAACCTTGAAGTACTTGATCTTTCTATTAACAGAAACAGCGGTGGCAGTCTCAACAGTATTGTTCAGGGATTAAAAAGTACCTTAAATCTGAAAGTCTTGAAGTTACATTCATGTGGATTATCACAAAAGAGTGTCAGACTACTGGGTAAGGGCTTCCCTGGTGGCGCAGTGTTTGAGAGTCCGCCTGCCGATGCAGGGGACACGGGTTCGTGCCCCGGACCAGGAAGATCCCACATGCTGTGGAGCGGCTGGGCCCGTGAGCCATGGCCGCTGAGCCTGCGCGTCCGGAGCCTGTGCTCCGCAACAGGAGAGGCCGCAACAGTGAGAGGCCCGCGTACTGCAAAACAAAAGCAAAAAACAAAAAACCTACTGGGTGAGTTAGGAATGGCTAAAGTTTCTACATAACTTTATACTATATGGAATTTTTAAGCTGTTAGGAAATACAACAAAACATAAACAGTGGTTATGTTGGGGAATAAGATTATGGGTGATTTAAATCTTCTTCATGTTTTATTGATTTTCTAAGTCTTTTACAGTGAGCATGTATTTTCATGATTACAAAAATAATCTTTGAAAACGGCTGACTCTGAAAAGGCCAGGATATTGTAGGTCTGAGAGAGACACTGTGCAAAATAAGTGTGCTACTAAAGCTGTCCATTTTTCTCTTACTTTTGAAAATGCCAGCATTATTTTATGCTTAGTAGTAGGAAGGAATTGGTACTGATAAAAAGAACAGCTTCAGTGACATCTGTAGTTAAAATTTACTCTGCTATGGAGTATCCACATTAAAGAATAGGAAATGAAATGTGTATTTATCCCTTCAACTTCTAGAGCCTGTAAAATCCTTCTCCCTGGCAGTTTGAATAAGTCTAGAATGCTATGACAGCACCAGTGCTCAAGGATAGTAGGGGAAGCTTCATTAGTTGAAAGATTTTGATCAAAACCATTGACGATCAATGCAGATCACAGGGAGTGTGTATTTGAAGCCACTGTCAGGTCCAAAGGGGTAGATGGTACAAAGTGGACCGTTATCCCACTGTCTGGGCTTTTGTCAAATAGTGTACGTATTGTGTCAGTCTCCCTTCTCCACACCTGCCCCCTCTCCTGCCGACCGCCTTGTAATATGTCAGAATGGGGTTCTGACCTTCTTTGTAGGTGCTGCTTTTAGATACTTGTGTGAGCTGAGGACACTAGACCTTTCCTGCAACAAGGAGATGAAGACTCCCCGGGGCTGGCCATGCTCGAGCACCTGGAGGGGCTGGATCTTCACCAGTGCTCGCTGACGGCCGACGACATGGTGTGGCTGAGCAGGTACTGCAGAGCCAAGGGAGGACTCTTGGAGCCTTGCCATGTGTTTGCAAACCTGGCGAATTTGAGATGTGCTGTTTATGAAGTTACCAGAAGGATCACATCATAAAAGTTTTGTGAATGCCCCAATATAGTATTTGGCAAATATTAAGCGCCCAGTAATTGTTAGTGAATCTAAACTCCTCCTACACACATCTGTAAAGGATAGATGTGGCGCTTGAGGGAGAAAATTTTTGAATTTATGTGGCTGTTTAGAAATGGATCTGTTACTGTTACAAAGTGTGTTACAAATAGGGATGTAGAAGGAAAGCCAAAACAAAAGGTGTTGAGTCTTTCTTGCTAATCAAGTGAAGCCGAGGCACTTAGATACAAATGAAGTTACAGAAAGTCAGTGGGACGGTGCATAACGACTGTACATTACAACTTGAGGTCACTACGCTTACTTTCCTACCACAGACATAGTCCTGTAACCTGTAATGTATAAGTGCAGTTTCCCCTAACAAACAGCAAGCATACTCTTGAGATCAAGGGTTTTATTCCACCTGCAGCCCCAATAAACCTTCAGAATGCATCCAGACTCTGACCATGGCTTACCATCTAGACCTCTACTACCCGGGTCCAGCCCGCTGTCACCTCATGCCTAGATTATTACAAGAGTCCAGATGGTTTTCCTGCTCCTCTGTCACTCTGACTGCATTCTCTATTCCTTCCCCCCATTGACTACTCCAGCCACAGCACGTGTGCTGACGCTCATGCACACCAGCCATGCTCTGCCCTCCCTCCGTGCTATGGGCTGGTCCTGCGTAGGGATGGGTTTTTGTTTTTTTTTTCAGTATCTCTCTGTTGCTCATGCACAGGGTCTGGCACATAGTTGGCAGGCAGTAAATGCTTGTTGAGAATGTGATTGATCGAATGAATCCATCAATAAAGAACGAGAAAAAGAATTTTTTGTTGTTGTTTTTAGTACAGTTGGGGGAGAAAAACAGTAAAATAGGTCTTTAGGTCTAATATTGATTTTTAGCTCTGCTAAGTTATTTCTTAGACTCTTATCCCTCAATTGGGGAAAATGAGAAGAGTTCAAGGCTTTCATGAAGACTTTAAAGTAGTAAACAATCCCTTTTTGGGCTCCAGGTGGAGACTGTGAAGTGCCACCATCCCCTTTTCTTATGAATGTCCTACCTGTGGAGACACTCCTGAATTAGCAATCCACCAGATTCCAAATAAGGAATTTCCCCTGCTACAACTGAATAACACCAACGTCCTGTCTCATCTTATTGCTCAGAGGAGGATTAAAGTGCTAGAGGATCTGAATTGTTAACACTAGTACAACAGAGGGATTAGCCTCTCTTATCTAGATCTGCAGCCACCAACACGGGTAAATGGCCCCAGAAAGGTAATGGTTATTTAATAACTGTAGTGAATTGCATTGTTCTCCTGCTTAATTTTGAAAAGATGGAAATGAAAATACATCCCGTTTATACCTTATGATGTTAAAGAATTGAACATTCTTTGATCTGATCATTCTCGATAGCTCCAAAGGAATGGAATTACAGGTCATTTAGCCAACAACGTTTGATGGATCATCTAATTGCTCGAGGCACTGTTCTGTGAGCTGAGGGAAATTCACAGGCAGGAGCTTCAGGCTGGTGGCGGCAGCAATAAACCAAATACGTGGTGAAGTACAAGGTGCTGGGGGCGTTAGAAGAGGGAGACACCACAGCAAGTACCTGCCCTTTTCCCTTCCCTTCCCCTTCCTTTCTCCTGTCCTTCCCTCCTTCCACTAACATTTGTGCTTCTGGTTTCCAGGCTCTGAGGCACACTCTGGGCATGAAGCAGCCCCTACACACAGAGCTCACCTTTGCGGGGGGAGGGCAGAAGACAAACACAACCACAAACAAATCACGTAACGGGGGTGCTGGGAGGAAAAGAAAATAGGGAGATGTAATAGTGACCAAAGGGTTACTGTGGGTTTGGTGGCCCTGGAAGATTCTGAGGAGGTGAGCCAGCCCCACAGAGATCCCAGGATACTGCATTTCCCACGTTGGAAAGAACTAGGGCAAAGGTCTGGAAGCAGGAAAAGCAGCAGAAAGATAGCGAAGCAGGGGTAACTCCTGGCACAGCAAGGGCCTTCAGGACCCCACTCCGGTGCTGTTAGCCACAGATATCTGTTCTGATTTCTTGATTTCATTGCCTTTCTAGTACTTCTGACTTCTATTCTGAGAAAAGAATGATCATATCAAACATTAATGGAGCAGTTAGTGTGTGCCAGGCACTGTACCAGGCACTTTACATATACCAAGTCGTTTTATCTTCCCATTGCCTCTGTGAAGTAGTATTGTTATTCTTTTTTTTTTTTTTTTTTTTTTGCCGTATGCGGGCCTCTCACTGTTGTGGCCTCCCCCGCTGCGGAGCACAGGCTCCGGACGCGCAGGCTCCGGACGCGCAGGCTCAGCGGCCATGGCTCACGGGCCCAGCCGCTCCGCGGCACATGGGATCCTCCCAGACCGGGGCACGAACCCGTATCCCCTGCATCGGCAGGCGGACTCTCAACCACTTGCGCCACCAGGGAGGCCCGGGAGTATTGTTATTCTTATTGAGAAAACTGAGGTTCAGAGAAGTTAAGTAACTTGTCTGAAACCACACAGTTCTTTAGTAGCAAATCCAGGATTAGAACCACCAGTTCTGTCTCCAAAGTCTTTGTTCTTAACTTCTAGCCTTGAGAGAGTCTTGGAGAAGAGCCCAAGCTGCACACTGGGAAGAATGGCTGGTGTGTATGTGGTGTGTAATTGTGTGTAAGGCAGGGCAGGGGTCAGAGAGGGAAGAGCTGTGCTTGCTGATCAAGAAGACAGTGGGGGCTTCCCTGGTGGAGTAGTGGTTGAGAGTCCGCCTGCCGATGCAGGGGATGCGGGTTTGTGCCCCGGTCCGGGAGGATCCCACATGCCATGGAGCGGCTAGGCCCGTGAGCCATGGCCGCTGAGCCTGCGCGTCCGGAGCCTGTGCAGACTGTGGGACCCAAACACCCAGAAGACCCTTTGTGAGATGCTGCCTAAAACATGTCACTGTTGATGTTTTAATAGCCCAGGTTATCCCTTTTCTCTCGAGTTTTCAAGAATTGGATTTATCTGCCAACAGAAAGATGGGCAGCTCTTCTGAAAACCTACTCAGCAGGCTCCGATTTTTACCAGCATTGAAGTCATTGTTACTCAACAACTGTGCTTTGGAAAGTGAGACTTTTACTGCCCTGGGTAAGAGCATTCCCCAAATCCCTGCAGGCACTGGTAACATAACATCTGAGAGGGGAGGCCTCTCTTTGCCTACAAATGAATTTCATTCCAAGGCTCAGCTGTAGGCAACGTAAAGTATTAATTTGTCTTTCTTTCAGGAAATATGCTTTCTTGAAAGTGACTTTCAAAGCCACATGAATGATTTCTGGCATTGTAAATTTAACATTTAAAATTTAAAGTGTGCACAGTTGGCCCTTTGTAACCATGGGTTCCAAATCCATGGATTCAACTGACAGCAAATCGAAAATATTTGGAAAAAAATTGCCGGAAAGTTCCAAAAAGCAAAACTTGAATTTGTCTCATTCAGGCAACAATTTACACAGATAGCACTTACATTGTAATAGGTATTATAAGTAATCTAGAGTTGATTTAAAGTATATGGGAGGATGTGCATAGGTTATACGCAAATACTGTGCCATTTTATATAAGGGACCTGAGCTTCCATGGATTTTGGTGTCTGCAGGGTGTCCTGGAAACAATGCCCCTGTGGATACGGAGGGACGGCTGTATAACCAACTCTGAAGGCTCACCTTTCTGGTAATTTTTACAGTATAATTTGGAATTGCTGGAAAGGGAGGCATTTACTAGTGTGTGAGCCTAGCTGGCTGCCTAGCACCTAACCCCAACAGGTTTTGTTGTCCTCTCTCAGGAATCTTGGCGTTCCTGAAGACCGTGGATACAGCCTGGCCTACATCAGGGATTTACTAAATCTGACATTTCTGCCTATGCTGGGGGAAGGGCACTGTCAACGAGTAGAGGGAGACATTTTGAGGCAAAGGGACTTTGCCCAATTTTCCCAAATATACCACCCAGGCATCCAACACTTTAAGCACATGGTGCCAGGGGTCCTCAACCACCTCCAGCTTCAGCGATTCACTGGAGAGACTCACAGATCTCACTGCTGAGATTTATTACAACAAAGGGATACAAAGCAAAATCAGCAAAGGGAAACATGCATGGGGCAGAGTCCAGAGGAAACCAGGCCCAAGCTTCCAAGATTCCTTTCCCAGCAGAGTCACAAGGATGCGCTCCGTTCCTGCAGCACGTTGTGACGACATGGTCTGAAATGTTTCCTGGGAAGGCTTGCCTGAACCTTCAAGTCCAGGGTTTTTAGTGGGGCTTGGTCATGAAGGCACCCTCTACGAAGCACATACCAAAATTCCAGACTCACAGAAGGAAAGCTAGTGTTCAGCATGAATCATCTTACTTGTACACAAACACTGTAGGCACAACAAACCACCCTTATAAGTTAGGGGATGGTAACAACACTTCCAAATTCCAAGTTCCCAGATGTCAGCCAAGGGCCAACCTTGCCAGCAGGACTTTGTAGGGATAGTGGTCTCAGGCCTGCTAGGTTAACTCTGTTTTGTACACATGCACAAGACTAGTGTGGTTGGATTCTGGTGCTTCCTGGGTAACAGTGAAAACTGAGCCCTTCTCTCTGACCTTCCCTCAAGGGTTATGTCTGTTGACACTCCCTTAAAAATGAATTGTCTGGGCTTCCCTGGTGGCGCAGTGGTTGAGAGTCCGCCTGCCGATGCAGGGAACATGGGTTCATGCCCCGGTCTGGGAAGATCCCACATGCCGCGGAGTGGCTGGACCCGTGAGCCATGGCCGCTGAGCCTGCGTGTCCGGAGCCTGTGCTCCGCAATGGGAGAGGCCACAGCAGTGAGAGGCCCGTGTACCGCAAAAAAAAAAAAAAAAAGAATTGTCCTATGGACCCAACAGGGCTATTATTAATGAAATAAAGGCATTCTATTAATAAAGAATAACAAGTAGTTATTTATTAATATCTGTTAATAAAAATAAGTACACATAATTTATCCCAAATTCTAAGAACTCTCTATTTAGGGTACTCCTGCTCTCCTTTTCAGCCCAAGTATTCTGTTTGACCCACGGGGTCTTGGTCCTTGCCAAGTACTGCTCCCAGCCCTCCCCCAGCACTGCTCATCTCATTGACCACGTGTCTGGATGGGGAAAAGTAGCAGGATATGTACGTTTCCTAACCTGGGGTCCACGGCTCCTCCCTTAAGAGACTCAGTCTATAGTTATGCCTGGGCAGGGAGCTGTGAACTCCCTAAAACTGATTCCAATTCTTTTGTTGGTGGGGAACATATGGTACATTTTTCTGGCTCCAAAGCACCTGGGATCAGACATCTGAAAGCAAATCCTGGCTCTGGCTCTCATGACCTGAGGTACTTAACAACTCTGTGCTTCAGTTTCCTTGTCTGTAAATGGAATAATAGGATCATATCTCATAGGGTTGTAAGAATTAAATGGGTTATTACATGTGAAGTTCTTGGAAATGTGCCTGGCTCATAGTAAATGCTCAATAAATGCCAATTGTTAATATTATTATGGGGAGAGTGTCTATAAATTTTACTCAAAAAGTAAATTTTGGGACTTCCCTGGCGCTCCAGTGGTTAAGACTCCGCACTTGCACTGCAGGGGTGCAGGTTCCATCCCTGGTCGGGGAACTGAGATCCCACATACCACACGGTGTGGCCAAAAAAAAAAAAAGTAAATTTTATTGTAAAAGCCAGCAGTTGCCTAGAGAACCTCTGGTAAAATCCAGATTCCTTCATGTGATCTAACAGGCCCCCTGGCGGCTCTCCCCCTTGCTCCCTGAACCCAGCCTCAGTTGGCTTCTTTCTGTTCCTTCATATCACCGAGTTCTCTCCTGCCTTTGACCTTCCTGTTCTCTAGAATTCCCTACCCCCTAGTCTTTCCTGGGGAGCTCTGATTGCAGGTCTCAGTGTAAATGTCCCCTTTTAAGACAGCCCCTCTCTGAATTAGAAGTCCCTGTATCTTCCTTATAGCCTTTATCAGAATTTATAGTTATGTATTTACTTGTGTGGTTTTATAATGTTGATACTTCTCCCAGATTGTTACCCTCTTGAGGGCAGGGATTGTGTTTATTCTTCACTGCATCCTTCAAAGCACATTTTCGGTATTAGTTAAGTAAGTCAGTAAGTAGATAGGCAGGTTAGTAGATAGACAGACATACAGACAGACAAACAAATTTCTCAAAGGGGGCTATAATCCCCAAAATGGCTAGGTAAACACACACACACACACACACACACACACACACCCCACATTCCACTGCTCAGACTAATGTTGTTAGGAAAATTTCACAAAAAAATAAATTTGGGGACAACATGAGATTTCATAAATATACTTCCTAGATGGAAAATGTTGAATATTTTTAAAGAAAATTTTGTTTTTAACTTTGTGTCTTCTGCCATCAGAAGGCACAACTCTTTTCAATTATAGCTACACAATCAATGGATCATAATCAAATAGATATTACACAAAATTACATCGTCTGACATAAATCTTTAGACAGTCCCTGACTTACAACAGTTTGACTTCACACTTTTCGACTTTAAGATGGTGTAAAAGCTATACACATTCAGTAGAAAACATACTTAGAATTTTGAATTTTGATCTTCTCCTGGCCTAGTAATATATACGTGGTGCAATACTCATGCCATCACGAGGGTAAACTTAACAATCACTCTGTACCCAGACAACCACTCTGTTTTCCACTTTCAGTATGGTATTCAATAAATTACATGAGATATTCAACATTTTAGTATAAAACAGGCTTTGTGTTAGATGATTTTGCCCAACCATGGGCTAATATAAATGTTCTGAGCATGTTTAAGTAGGCTAGGCAAAGTTATGATGGTCAGAAGGTTAGGTGTATTACATTCATTTTTTACTTAATATATTTTCAACTTATTGGGATGTAACCCCACCATAAGTCGAGGGAGACCTGTTTAATTCAATTTGAATTAAGAAGTAAATCAACAATAAAAAAGAAGTAAATCAAGTAAATACATATTTCTCTGCATCACTTTGAGAAAAGAAAGTTCCATTTCTTATTGATAGGTCTCTGTACCATAGGAGTGGGAGTGTGCTCTTGTTAGATATTATAAAAAGGAATATATATCTACCCCTCAAATGTATATTATTTTTTAGAAAGAAGGCAGAATAGTTTAAAATGTAATTAATGGCTATACCTTGTGGATAAGTTGCTCTGGTTAATTTTTTTTTTTTTTTTTGCAGTACACGGACCTCTCACTGTTGTGGCCTCTCCCATTGAGGAGCACAGGCTCCGGACGCACAGGCTCAGTGGCCATGGCTCACGGGCCCAGCCACTCCGCGGCATGTGGGATCTTCCCGGACCGGGGCACGAACCCGTGTCCCCTGCATCAGCAGGTGGACTCTCAACCACTGAGCCACCAGGGAAGCCCTCTGGTTCATTTTAATGTTAGGCAAAACCGAGAACTAAGCAGAAAATCTTTGAATTTCCTTTAAAAATCTTTCCAATATACACTATTTCCCTTCTTTGTCTCTGTTAACTGCAGTTAAGTAAACACAAATACATTTTGGTGTTTCAGAGTTCTAGGGAGGTTTGCCTTGCCTCTGAATTTCAACAGCGACCAGGACATGTAAAACCAGGACACACTCTGGAAATCATGACTAGCTGTGAAAACTGTTCATCTCTTTCTCCCTCTTAAATGTGAAGTGAAGGAAAGAAATCCCAGTCAATAGTGAATTCCATTTAATCAAGTTTTAAAAATTTTTATTTATTTATTTATTTATTGGCTGCGTTGGGTCTTCATTGCTGCACGTGGGCTTTCTCTAGTTGCAGTGAGCTGGGACTACTCTTAGTTGCAGTACGCGGGCTTCTCATTGCAGTGGCTTCTCTTGTTGCGGAGCACGGGCTCTAGGCGCACAGGCTTCAGTAGTTGTGGCACGGGGGCTCAGTAGTTGTGGCTTGCGGACTCTAGAGCACAGGCTCAGTAGTTGTGGCTCACGGGCCCAGTTGCTCCGCGGCATGTGGGATCTTCCTGGACCAGGGCTCGAACCCATGTCCCCTGCATTAGCAGACAGACTCTTAACCACTGCGCCACCAGGGAAGTCCCCATTTAATCAAGTGTTACTTTTCTAAAGTTTCCAACATTTCTTCCAAATAAAAGTAGACAACCTAAATTGAGGCCATGAATTTCAGGCAGGAGAAACGGTCTCTACAACTGTCTTAACCTCACTGATAGTAATATGTTGCCCTAGCCTAGGTTCCTCAAATTCAAGACTTATGACCTCTAAGGAAACCTAAATTATTGCTATTCTTATCGCTGTCAATTTCAGCTGAAGCCTCCATTCACCTCCCTGCTCTGGAAATAGTCAGCCTTTCTTGGAATAAGTGTGTTGGCAGCAACCTAAAGCTGCTCCTGAAACGCTAAAGCTTTCAACGTCCCTTCGGGTGCTGAGGCTGAGCAGCTGTTCCCTGGTGACAGAGGACGTGGCTCTTCTGGGTTTTACCTACTGGTTCCATCCAAAGCAGTCCTGGCACTCAGAGCCCAGCGTGCCTGCCCTGCCGGTCCAGGGCAAGGGAGGTGGAGAAGGCAGCGAGGCCTGGAGCTAAGCCCTCTGTGCAGTTTCCCTGGTCCCTGACATCTGCTTAGGAGAGAGCTGGTTAAATCAGATAAGGGCAATTCTAAAACCAAAAAGACAGTGGAAAGTGTTTCATAAAAGGAGATGGAGGAATTTCCCTGGCGGTTCAGTGGTTAGGACTCCACGCTTTCACTCCCGGGGGCAAGGGTTCAACCACTGGTTGGGGAACTAAGATCCCACAAGCCACAAGGTGCGGCCAAACATTAAAAAAAAAGAAGAAGATAAAAAGGAGATAGACATAGATATGGTGGTGGAAGAAGGAGGATTACCTGATGTAGAATAGAAAGTTGGAACACTGGATGTGGATGGGTGAGGCTTCTTGTCCTTGAGAGGTGTGTGCATGTGTGGATTTTGTTTACGCCTATACCCACCTTGGCTCAGCTGGGTGCAGTTTTCTGTGTTCACCTACTGTTTCCTGTGGATAAATTATGCATAAGCAAACAAGAAATTTGTGTTATGCTCACACTGTTCTCTGATATTTCAATCTAGTTGGAACAAATATGTGTTTTCAAAACAAGTGTTATGGCCAAACACTGTAATTGGAAGATGTGGACAAATCATTGTGATTTTATTTTGCATTTCCCTAATGACTAATGATGGTGAGCATATTTTTATGTGTTTATCTGTGTTTATCTGTAAACTGTATATATTCCTTGGTGCAATGTCTGTTCTAATCTTTTGCCTAATTAAAAAAACTGGATAGTTTGTTTTCTTCTTAATGAGAGTTCTTTAGATTTTCTGGATGCAAGTCTTTTATCAGATCTATAACTTGCAAATATTTTCTCTCAGTCTGTAACTTGTCTTCTCATCCCCTTAACAGTGTCTTTTGCATAGCACGACTTTCAGTTTTTTTTTTTTTTAATATTTATTTATTTGGCTGTGCCGGGTTTTAGTTGCAGCATGCGGGACCTTCGTTGCAGCATGAGGGAGCTTTTAGTGTGGCATGCGGGATCTAGTTCCCTGACCAGGGATCAAACCTGGCCCACTGCATTGGGAGTGCGGAGTCTTAACCGCTGGACCACCAGGGAAGTCCCAAGACTTTCAGTTTTGATAAAGATCTATTTATCTATTTGCTAATTTGATGGGTAGGGCTTTCTGTGTTGCATCTTAGAACTTTTTGCAAAACCCAAGTTCTCAAGGATTTTCCTAGATTTTCTTCTAAAAGGTTTACATTTACATTTTACATTTTGACTTATTATCCATTTTGAGTATTTTTGTACAAGGTGTGAAATATGAGCTGAAGATATTTTTGCATATGATAGCTCAACTATTCAAGCACCATTAGTTGAAAAGACTCATTGAATTGCCTTTGCATTTTTGTCAGAAATCAATTGACCAGTTTGTGAGGGTCTATTTTTGGTCTGTTCTGTTCCATTGGGCTATGCATCTATTCTTTTACTGATACCATAGTGTCTTGATTACTATAGCTTTATAGTAAGCCTTGAAATCAGGTAGCATGGGCATTCTGACTTTGTTCTTCTTTTTCAAAATCATTTTGGTTATTCTAGTTCCTTGACACTACCATATAAATTTTAGCATCAGCTGATGCTTTGGAATTTTGATTGGGATTGCATTGAATCTATAGGTAAATTCAGGGAGAAATGACATCTTAACTATATTGAGCACTCCCATCCATGAACACAGTATATTTCTCTTTTTATTTAGGTCCTCTTTGATTTATTTCATTGGTGTTTTGTAGTTTCTACCATGCAGATCCTACATATACTTTGTTAAATTTATATCTAAGTATTTAATTTTTTGGTGCTATTATAAACAGTACTGGTTTCTAAATTTTGATTCCCAATTGGTCATTGCTAGTATGTAGAAATACAATTGCTTTTCGTATATTGACATTTTATACTGAGACCTTGCTAAACTCATCTATTAGTTCTATGAGATTTTTGGTAGCTGCTGTAGGATTTTCTACATAGGCAATCATGTCATCTATAATTAGAGTTAGCTTTATTTCATCCTGTCCAGTCTCTATACCTTTTATTTCTTTTTCTTGGTTATTTAACTGGCTAGGATTTCCAGTAGATGTTGAATGAGGTGAGAGCAGACATCCCTGCCTTGTTCTCAATATTGGGGGAAAAGCACTCAGTCTTTCCCATTAAGTATAATGTTAGCTATAGGTTTTTGTTTGTGTTTTGTAGATGTGCCCTTTATCAGGTAAAGGAATCCTAATCTGGCTAGATTTCTTACAATGAATTGAAGATATTTTGTTGAGGATGTTTGTGGCTATGTTCATGAGAGATAACTGCCTAATAGTTTTTTTGTAATATCTTTTTCTGGCTTTGGTATCAGGGTAATAATGATCTCAGAAAATGAGTTGGCAAGTGTTCCTGCCTCTTCTATTTCCTGGAAAGATTTTGTAGACTTGGTATTATTTTTTCATTAACTTGAAACTTCATAGAATTGACCACTGAACCTGTCTAAACTTGGAGTTTTCTTTGTGAGAAGTTTTAAATTACAAATCCAGTTCAAAAAATAGATATAGCACCATGCAGGTTATCTTTTTCTTCTTGAGTTTTGGCACTTTGTGTCTTCCAAGGAATTGGCCCATTTTACTTAGGTCGAATTTATGGAAATAAAGTTGTTTTCTTATAATCCTGTTAATGTCTGCTAATCACTTTGACTACTTCTTCTGTGACCTCCTTCCTCTTCAACCACCTGCTGAGAAAATTCTCTGCTTTTAAAGGGCTCCTGTGAGTAGGTAAACCTCTCTTGGGTCTGCGTTTCTTAAACTCAGGTGTGCCATGTAATATAACCCAATCATGGGAATCCATCATATACACAGTCCTAGGAATTAGGGTGGAAATCTTGGGGTCACCTTAGAATTCTGATTACCACAAGAGGTTTATCAATATTATCAATCTTCTAAAAAAATAAGCCTTTGGTTTGTTTTGTTTTCCTGAACTGGACACCACTAAACATATTTAAATTATTTCATTTAAAGTTATTAAAATTTGCTTCTTCAATTTTTAATGTTTTTGGTCTGCATCATATTTTATTAATTATAGCTCCAGCCATTATATATTGTTTCTTAATTTTTACTACCAGGTTTTCTTCCTCAGGTCAAATTTATACTTTTACATTTTGTCAAGGCTATTTTTTGTTCTTTCAATTTTTAGTCAATGACAAGTATTGCTGTGTGTGGCTTTAAGCATTGCCACTTAACTGTTTTGATTATTTCTAATAGAAACTTTAAGAATTTGTTAATCCCTAGTAGTTTGTGTTTTATTCTTTTGTAAATAACAGCATTGGTTTTTTTCATATAGTAAGCTACAAAAATAGTATTTTCATGACCCATGATACTATTACCCAGATTTAAAAATATATAATGCATATAAAATACTAAAATATAATAAATGGAGTACTCACATCATTGGAAAATTCAAATAGTATAGGAAAGGTAAAACAATGTCTGAGATTTGCTTTAAAATACTAAAAAACAAACAAACAAAAAGTAGGGGAAGGGGACTGGATGAGCCAAGATCAGTGTAATGAAAATAGCGTTGAAGCTGATTGATGGGAACATGGGAGTTCTCACTCCTATTCCATCTACTTTTTATATGTTTGAAAATGTCTGTAATAGAAAATTTTCTAAAGGGAAAAAGCATGCACATTATCTTTAACTCTTAGCTAGGTCTTGAGAACATGGTGAGTAATGTTCCGAGACAGAAAGATAGGAAGGGACACGATCAACATGAACACCTAGGGACCAAATGCAGCTCCTGAGTGTCCTGATTGGGATGATGAAAATGATGGGGATGGAGCATCCCACTTGGTGTGGAAGCCATGATGTGTGAGGAATGATTGAAGGACCAGGGCATGTTTAGGCCTATAGGGGGAACATTTGAGGGGACCTGACTGTTGTCCAACATTGCATGGTTGGCACAAGGAAGGAACTGAAGTTCCCAGCAGGCTGAGGTGGGCAGTGGGGAAAGTCAGATAGGGCCTAGAGGCATGGCTTCCTCCCGCTGAGAGTTGCTTCCCTCTGTTGGGGCAACCTGAAGAGGGACTTCAGGCAGAGTTGGGCTGGTCCCCAGTAGAGAAGCTGTGAGAGGGATTTCTCTCTGATCATCCATCAGGTTGAATGAGGAGCCCTTCAAGGTCCCTTCCAACTCTGAGATTCTACACATCTCATCTCTGTAATCCATTCCTGTTTTTGGCTGAAAAGGGAAGCATGTCCTGTCTGCTTTGGCTGTCTCTCCTAGCTCCTTTTCTTAGCTTCATCATTAACTGTTATTTATTGAGAGCCATTATGGGTAGTACTGTGATATGTGCTATTCAAAGGAAAACTGGATCCATGTATTAAAGTCTCTAATTGACCCATGAATTAGAAATTATCCAAGCATATTTTGCCCATGGAAAGTGCTCAATTAAATAACTGTTGAATGAACAATGAATAAGCAATGAATAATTAAACAGCATTACACAGCAAGAAAACTATTCAGAAATGGTCCTGAGTTAAAGCCAGTGAACCATCACTCTTCACCTTTAATTAGAGAAAGTCTGCAGTAAGAGTTGGGACTCCAGTGGAGCAGAGAGCAGGAACTCAACAAAAAAAGACACTCTTTGGAATGGGATTTGGAAAGAGAAAGAAAAATCCATTTTCAAGCTATACATGAAATGCAGAGAGGAAATTTGTTACTAGAGTAATTTCAGATGCCCTGAATAAAACTGTTAGCTAATAACATTTCATTACTAAGTATCAGTCTTTTCATTACGAATCCTGGAGCTACTGTGTTGTGTTATTGGAAGTGGGAAATGGTCACACTAGAAAGTATCCTTGGCTTTTAGCATTTAGAGTGATTTTGTTTTTCAGCATCGGTAATCCAGACAGGTCACCTGGCCAGGCTGCGGAAGCTGGACCTGAGCTATAATGAGAGCATCTGTGATGCAGAATGGACCATCTTCTGCCAAAACCTGTGGCTCCTCAAAGAGTTAACCGAGCTGGATATTAGCTTTCAGCCAT
This sequence comes from Mesoplodon densirostris, assembly GCF_025265405.1. NCBI lineage: Eukaryota > Metazoa > Chordata > Mammalia > Artiodactyla > Ziphiidae > Mesoplodon > Mesoplodon densirostris. Next base: position 92,982,649 of record NC_082665.1, on the reverse strand, counting down.
CAGCTTTTCGGGAGTGTGGACAATGGTTTAAACACTTGTTATGTGCCATGACCAAACTTCCTGAGATCACCGAGATAGGAATGAAGATGTGGGTCCTCCCAGCCTCACAGGAGGAAGAACTAGAAGGCTTTGACCAAGATCACAAAAGTAGCATTCACTTTGACCATGGTGGGTTTCAGTAAGCTGACTTCTCAAGGCTCAACTAAGCTACTCACCATCCTAAGGGGTAGGAAAAGAACAAGAGTGAATCCCGGTGAAATCAAGGAGTACCAGTTTCTGGGCTGTTTGGTGGGATATACAGTACAAGAGCTTTGTAAATATATATTGTCTATAATAATCTAATGTGAGCATGTCTTTATTCTCTATTTTATAAAACAAGAATGACACTTTTCAATGGATTTTCATTTGTTTTGATATATAGTTAGTTCACTTACTGTTTAGAAGCCCTGACAAAAATGCTTAGATTCTGGTACTGCATCTCCTTTTGTCTTGCCCTGGAATTTTCTGCCTCTCTTTTCCTAAATATTTTAAATATAAGGGTGTGTGTTTATGTGTATGTGCATGTGTGTGTAAAATTCTAATGTGAAAGAAACTAGCTTTGGAACATTTTCATGCTCTTTACCATTATATGTATCTTAATGTGGTCCACTCACATTTTTATCAGAAAGTATTCCTTTCAGTGGTTTATTATTTTATGTTCTCTTGGCTTTTATCTCAGATATAAACCATGAACACTAATAATGGCCACTGACATACAAATCTTCATTAAAAGTGGTCGAAAATTCAAAACCCAGTGTCAAAAAATACCTTGTTAAAATAAAGTAAAATATTTTGTTGCTAAAATAAACAAATTAACATATTACCTCTGAGCATTTCTTTGACATGGAATTTGCCACATAAAACCTACTTAACTCATTAAAGTTTCTGTACTGCTCTAAGTGATTTTTGGAATTTTTAATTTTTCTCTTACTAGAGCATGAAATCATTGCATGGCTGAGGGGTCTGTTCACACATTTCTATTCTGATATGCTCCAGTCAAGTTATGTTTTGCCTTCTTCTTGCTACACTAATAATTCATATTGCAATCATTCCTTGAAAGACATGTAGAATTTAAAATCAATACCACTCTAAAAGAAAAAGTCATAATGGGAATTCCCTGGCAGTCTAGTGGTTAGGACTTGCTGCTTTCACTGCTGTTGGCCTGGGTCCAATCCTTGGTCAGGAAACTAAGATCCCACGAGCCATACAGTGTGGCCAAAAAAAAAAGGAAAATTCATCAGGGTGAGGAGGTCTTGAGTGGTATAAATGGGGATGTTTTAGGTAATGATTCTTCACTTCTTTTGGCATTCCCATGAATTCCATGAACACCTGTGCTCATGCAAAACCCTATGAACAAATGTTCATAGCAGCTTTATTCATACTAGCCAAAAACTGGAAACAGAGCAACACCCTTCAAAGGGTGAATGGTGAAAAAAACTATGCAATACTACTCAGCAACCAGAAAGGAACGAACTATTGATACACGCACTACTTGTATGGACTGGAAATGAATTATACAGAATAAAAAGGCCAGTCCCCAAATGTTACATACTATGTGATTCCATTTACATGATCTTCTTGAAATAACAAAATTACAGGTTAGGGGTTGGAAGAGGGGTAGGTGGTAGGTGTGAATAAAAGCAATAGCACAAGGGAGATTGGTGGTGATAGAACAATTCTGTGTCTTGATTGTGGTGGTGTCTTCACAAAAGCTACATGTAAGAAAATTGCATTAGACTACACACTCACACACACACACACGCACACACACAAAAGTGCATGTATAAGTGATGGAATCTGAATAAGCTCTGTGGCTGGTAGTGAGGTCCATTTTCTGATTTTGTTACTGTACTATAGTTATGTAGGATGTCAACACTGAGGGAGGGTGAAGGGTGCATGGACCTCCGTGTACATTTCTTTGGAACCTCCTTTGAATTATTTCATAATTAAAAGTTTTAAAAGTAGACATGACAGTACAGTGAACCTCCATGTACCTATCACATGCTTCTACAATTACCAATTTTTGGCCAATCTTGTTTCATTTGGATCCTCCACATTTACCTCTCCCTGATATTATTCTGAAGCAACTCCCAGGCATCATAGCATTTTTATCCATCAACATTTCAGTAAAAGAACCTATATTTTTATATATAACCATAACTCTGTGAATAATTTTTGTGTGGTAGGCATCTAATTCCTAGAGATTTTGCCTTCTTAATCCATCAGGGTTTATTACCTCAAGTCATACATTTATAGAATTATTTCTTATTTTTCTTTACAGATTTTCCTTTTACATCCTTCTTTCCTTTCTTATCTTTTGGAGAATTCCTTCCCTTCTTCTGCAATTTTAGCAGGCCTTCAAATTTCCCAAATCCTTTGCGTACCATTATTCCACGCCACCATGCCTGAACCTGAAAACAAGAACAGCATCAGCTCGTATCACAATGGACTGGGGATGGTTACAGCTCTTTGTTCTGGTATGTAGTTTTCAAGATGTGGAGAATGAAATGTCACTAGAACTCTGAACCTTATTTTCTCTCTTTCTCAATTGGCCAGTCATCCAGGCAAAGCATTTTTCAAGTATTTGGTGCTTTACGTGCCAGGCACAGTTCTAGACATTTGGGAAACAGCAGTTAAATACCAATGTCACTGACTCTGTGGAACTCACATCCCAGTGAGGGGAATAGACAATAAACAATAAACACATGACTGTATAATTTGCCAGATGGCAGAGGTGACAGTGCACAGCAAGGGGAATGGGTATGCCTGTACCCTGCCTTCCTCTTGTTCCTGGACTACCCGAGCTCCTACCTACAGGCAGCCCTTACTTGTTCTTGAGATCCTATTCCTTCGCACCTACTCAGGAAACCTCTTCTCTAGTAGACTCTTCGAACCTGCCAGTGGCTCCCCGTTTCTCTCAGAATAAAAACTCAAGTCCTGGCCTCTCACCTTCTGAGATGGCCCACACTCTGTCTGTGGAGTGTGTTTCTCCCAAGGTCATTTTCACCTTTTGAGATGGACGACATTCTGTCTATGGAATGTGTATCTCTCTAAATATATCCACGTCTTAAACAAAAACAAACAAACAAACTCCCCCCCCCCCAAAACTCAGAGCCTTGCAATGGCTTACAAAGCCCTATCGATCTGCCCCTCCCTCCTGATCTCTTAACTCTCTCCCCCTTGCTCACTTGCTCCAGCAATGCAGGCCTCCTCACTGCTCAGACACACACAGGTACTGCTCCAGCTCAGGGCCTTTGCCTTTACTGCTTCCTCTGCCTGGAACACTCTTCCTAATATTCGGATGGTTCAGCCCTCCACTTCTTCAAGAATTTGCTCAATTGTCATTGTTATGGACTGAATTGTGTCCCCTGCTCCCGCAATTCGTATGTTGAAAAGCCTTAATGCCCAATGTGGTGGTATTTGGAGATTGGGCCTTAGAAGGTAATGAGGTTAGATAAGGTCATGAGGGTGAGGCTCTCATGATGAGCTCTCATTGCTCTTATAGGAAGAGACATCAGAAAGCTTGCTCTTTCTCTGTCATGTGAGGACACGGTGAGAAGGCATCCATCTGCAAGGCAGGAAGGGAGCTCTCACCAGAAACTGACCATGCTGGCACCATGGACCATCCTGGACTTCTAGCCTCCAGAACTGTGAGAAAATAAGTTTCTGTTGTTCAAGCCACCCAAGCTATGATATATTGTAATGATTGCCTGAGCTAAGACAGTCATTTTCCCAATGAGGCCTACCCTGACCATCTTATTAAATTGAAACCCCTATAAATCTAAAAAAAAAAAAAAAAAAAGATACAAATGAACTTACTTACAAAACAGAAAGAGACTCACAGACTTAGAAAACAAATTTATGGGGCTTCCCTGGTGGTGCAGTGGTTGAGAATCTGCCTGCCAATGCAGGGGACACGGGTTCGAGCCCTGGTCTGGGAAGATCCCACGTGCCGCAGAGCAACTGGGCCCGTGAGCCACAACTACTGAGCCTGTGCATCTGGATCCTGTGCTCTGCAACAAGAGAGGCCGCGATAGTGAGAGGCCCGCGCACCGCGATGAAGAGTGGCCCCCATTCGCCGCAACTAGAGAAAGCCCTCGCACAGAAACAGGGACCCGACAGCCAAAAATAAATAAATTTATAAAAATAATCCTTTAAAAAAAATTTATGGTTAACGGGGGGAAGGGTGGCAGGGGAGGGATAGATTGGGAGCTTGGGATTGACATGTACACACTACTATATTTAAAATGGATAACCAACAAGGACCTACTGTATAGCACAGGGAACTCTGCTCAATATTCTGTAATAACCTAAATGGGAAAATAATTTGAAAAAGAACAGATACATGTATATGTATAACTGAATCACTTTGTTGTAGACCTGAAACTAACACAACATCGTTAATCAACTATTCTCCAATATAAAATAAAAATTAAAAAAAAAAGCTAACTGAAGTAAGATCAGATGAAAGAACAGAGATTAAATATAGTAAGTGGCTACTTTAGTAGTGCAGTAGGATGGAACAGTAGTCTGAAATCTGCCAGTTTCTCCTGCCTAAATAAATGTTTGGACCAAAAAATTTTTTTTTGAAACCCCTATAACACACACTCACACACACACTACTTCTGGCAACCTCAGTTCCCCTTAGCTTGAACTTTTTTCCAATACCAATTAATCACTTTCTAACTTAGTATACAATTTTATGTTTTATATTTCATGTTCTTATTTCTGTCACACTAGGCTTTAAGCAATATGAGGACAGAAATATTTGTCCATTTTGTTCAGTGAATGCATTTCCAGTGCCTGGTACACAGTAGCAGCTCAGTAAATATTTGTTGAACGAATGAATGAATGAGGTGGGTGGAGGTATGCTGTTTTATAAAAGGTGGATGAAGGGCAGATATGTGGATATTTGAGCAGAGGCTGAACTAAGTGAGGGCCGGTCTTGTCCATATCTGGGGAAAGCACTTCTGGGCAGAGGCAGGAGCCAGTGTTAAGGCTCTGAAGCAGGAGCACACATGGGCCTTGAAAAAACACCAAGGACCCCATTTGTGACTGAAGTAAAGTGAAAATGGGAAGGATGAGATGCAGAGTGGAAGCAGCAGATCAGTTAAGGTGGTGATTTTCCAGGGGAACAGTATTGCCTAGGAGGGGGATTCTGGAAATTTATGAGGCTTTTTGTGTGTTAAGATTTAACAGACCTCTATTTTGTGATATGCACCCTGGTCCACAAAGACTTTCCAAGAGTGTGCAGACTTAGATACGTTGGAAGCAACTCATTTCCAGAGCTTCAACTTCCATCCATACCCCTCCCTGAAATGTATCTGCCAAGGAACACAACTGCTGATCCTCTAGTTGTAGCTGCTCCTTCACAACTGCCCCTCTGGCAGTCTCTCATCTACCTGAATCTGACCAGGGGGGTTGCCCTGGACTCCAAAAAGCTCTGGGACACCAAAAAATGAGATAATTAAAAATAGTAGGACTGGGCTTCCCTGGTGGCGCAGTGGTTGAGAGTCCGCCTGCCGATGCAGGGGACATGGGTTCGTGCCCCGGTCTGGGAAGATCCCACATGCCGCCGAGCAGCTGGGCCCGTGAGCCATGGCTGCTGAGCCTACACGTCTGGAGCCTGTGCTCCTCAATGGGATAGGTCACAACAGTGAGAGGCCCGCGTACCACAAAATAAATAAATAAATAAATAAATTATGTTTGTGGTAGCTTATATTATCTATGAGTTTAATTTCAGAAGCATAAAGGAGGTATCACACAATATTTACCAGGAAAGGGAGGATGTTAGGTCTGATATGATTGAGGGCCATTGATAAAGGGTCTTACAGACCAAAGACTAACTCTTATTTCAGGTAAAATGGAGAGTTGTCCACTTCAGCAGAGGCATGGCAAGATCTGACCTAGGTTTTAACAGCATAGGTCTGACTGCTGAGTGGAAGATGTATCACAGGGGAAGCAGGTGAGGAAGCAGGGACATTAGTTGGAGGGCTAATGCAGTCATCTGGGTTTGAGATGATGGGGGTTTGGACCAGTTGAATGAAGAATACTGAATACTGACTGAAGTGGACACGTTCCTGGGCTGTCTGGGATATCCTTATGTTTCCACGGGCTTGGTGGGCAAGGAGAAGAGTGACAAGGCTCTTAGCCCTTTGATGCTAAGTTAGGGGCAGAGCAGAACTCTGGTCTCTAGATGTCTGATCCATAAATGCTTTCATTTCTCATTTTTCAGCCTCATCTTACTGACTTTGTTAACATAAGCTTTTCACTCCAGCGAATAGTCCAACAGTTTTAGATAGTTTGGGAATTTGAAGTTTGCGTTTTTTTGCCTATTTGTCGGCTTCTCATCTGACACAGAGAAAAGGAACAGAAAAGACAAAAAATGCTAGGATGATGTTAAAAACTCTCTCGCTTAGCCATGGGGATATAAAAGTAAATAAGTATCTCTATTCTCAAGGTAGAGATGTGTAAAGAGCAGCCTCATAAATCTATAGTTTAACACTAATCCCACTCCAAGCAACTGTGAATATGTTATACAAAATTTTTGCTGATTTTACCTTTGTTGCCATTGTCTTCATATTTCTTCTTTCTTTAAGGTACGCCCATACAGCCTCAGCGCCTTCAGTACACACTATCATTGGGGGTTCTTCCATGGGATTGCCCATCAGTGTCAGAATTTTTAGATTCACTAGACTATCCAAATTCTCTGGAAGATGGGTGATCAAGTTGTCCTCGAGCCGTAATTCTTTCAAAGCTGAAATGATTTTTCTAAAATAATGAATTTGTCTTAAAAACAAGCAAAATTAAAGTATGCATTCCTTTTTTTTTTTTACGGTACGCGGGCCTCTCACTGCTGTGGTCTCTCCCGTTGAGGAGCACAGGCTCCGGACGCACAGGCTCAGCGGCCATGGCTCACGGGCCCAGCCACTCCACGGCATGTGGGATCTTCCCGGACCAGGGCACGAACCCGTGTCCCCTGCATCTGCAGGCGGACTCCCAACCACTGCGCCACCAGGGAAGCCCGAGCATGCATTCTTTAGTCCAATCACTTTGAAATGTTTGTTTCCTCCTATGCCATGTAACAAAAGATGGCACGTTTAATGAGGCAAACCAAGTTCTCTTTTTTATAACAACTCAAAGTTGTTGGAGCCAGTGTAAATCAGTGTTAGAGACAGGAAAATAGTAAATACTAAAAAATGTTGAGAACGTTCCAGTCCTCTGGGGATCAAAGAGAGGATAAAAATGCATGGTCAGGAGCATGGCTAAAGAGTACCTCATACCCATCCCTGCCGCTAATCTTTGAATGATGTCCTATGGGTATATGGGTAGGCAACAGCTTCCACTCATATTCCTTCATCCTCCTTTCATTAAAGAATAAGTCATAGCTTGAAAACACATCTGTAAACCTGAAGATTCAGCACATTATGGCAAAAAAAAAGTTTTTATTTGGTTCCAGTAGGATCTCAGCAAAAGCTTGTTCAGTGAATGGATGGATTTACAAATAGTGGTTTAGCCTAGTGGAAAATGTTTGCATGTTCAAATATGAATCATGTATGATTTTTCATGTCAATCATAGCTCCAAAAGTCCCCCCTTGCTAATTTCATTACTCTGGGTCAATCCTTTTCCTTTTTATTCAAGTGACTTATTGACCTAATGCAAATTTAATACAGGACCCCCAATTCCAAATTCTGGCAGATAGTAGGTATTCAGTAAATTCTTGTTCATGGCATAATGACTATATGGATGAATGATAACTTTCTTAGCAGTTGCTATTTTCTTTTCAATTCTTAATAAACAATCTAATTGCCTTTGTGAGGCTCTTAGCTATACTAACCTGGCACCTGGCCTTCCCCACACTACTAGGAAGCTCTGCAAGGAGATGATGGGATAGGTCTAAGCTCTCATCACTGAGCTTGATCTTTAGTAGGGCAAGGAAACCTTCAATCCCAGGAAATGTTAGCCTCAAACTCCACTGGGCTGTGGATCTACAAAGATTCCTCACCTTGTGCTTGGCAAATGGCATCTGGAAGTTGCTTAATCAGATTGCAGCGGCAATCAAGAATTTCCAAGTTGGGCATTGATCCCAAGGATACAGGCAGGTACTCGAGATAATTGTTCTCTACATACAGCTCTTTAAGACTCTGAAATAACATGAGAGTATACCATAATGATCCTTACATTGATAAAAGAATTATGGTAACCAGAATCACCTGTGAGTTCCCATGTTCTTTCTTTTTTTTCTTTTAATATTTATTTACTTAGGCTGTTCTGGGTCTTAGTTGCTGCATGTGGACTCCTAGTTTCAGCATGCATGCAGGATCTAGTTCCCTGACAGGGATCAAACCTGGGCTCCCACCAGGGAAGTCCCTCCATGTTCTTTCAACGGGGATATTATGCATTGGGATAAAGGGAAAAACACATTTAAAGAATCATCATCAAAAACTACAATTATTTTTGAGTTAAGCCATCAGTTGCGGTTCTCATGTATGCAGGGAAAAGAGAACATGGGAATCTAGTGTTTATTTGTTTCATGAGAACTTTATGGAAAAACAGTTTGGATCATTTAACTACAAATATCATTTGCTCCCGTTCAACAGCTAATTCTCTGTGGCAGTTGCTACAGAACTGCAATTGCCACAAACATCAATCCAACATTGCCCAAGTGGATGTAGCCAAAATGTACAGAGAAAAGTTAACTATTTTCAGATTCACTGGGCAAGATTTTAATGTTTGCATTTCACCCTAGGATTTTGGAGAGTGTGGCGTGACATGTACAAGGAGCAAGTTGATGAAAGGAGCTCTATGAACACAGGGCAAAGGAATAGAGAGAATTAGGAATAGGTGAGAAGTACCTGTTCTGTACATGCCATGGCTCAGTTCCATGACTGGGAGTTATGTAGTGGCTTACACCTACTTTATCATTATTAAAGTGTAGCACCAGGAACATGAAAAAAAAAATCTTTAAAGTACGCATACATAAAGACACACTGGTATGGCTACTTTGAATGATGTCATCTTGTTGCTTTGCTAGGATTCAGCATAGTGCTGTGGACCCATCTTCAGCATGAACCTGGTGCAATAGTTAAGTACACCATGATATGCCTTCCACCATGCAGGGAGGGAAATCAGACTGTCCCATCCAAAATGCAGACTCCCAGCCATGTCATCTGTATGATACCTTAACTTCAAAATAGTGTAATTTTCAGGGAATATTTTTAAAAAGTGGAAATTAATTGGAAAGTGGTATGGCTCAGTTTCTGCAAATAAAACATGCCAAAGCACACAGTAGAAACAAGTATGGCTTGACATAATCCAAGAGCAATTACAATAAAATGTTCTTGGAGTAGGGATCCCGGGGCTGTTCAGGAAGACAGTGGAAGCCTCAAAGTGTAACAGTGACTGCTTGCTGGGAGCTAGGAATCTTGTATGGATGATTCCACATGCAGCCTGTGAGAACAACACCATGTCTTCTCAATATCAGCCAACTTAAGGAATCAGGGCATATAATTCTTTGCCTGCTCGTTTGGGGAGGCTTACCTGTAGTTTCCTAATGCATTCTGGCATATGGGTAAGCTTGGCTCCCTGATCTTGGCCAATGTATAATTTCTCTAAAGACTCTAAAGAAAGGATTTCTTCTGGAAAGGAAGAAAACTGATTTCCAGTTAGTCCAAGAATCTTCAGTTTTGAAAGTAAACCAAAGTCTGAAGGTAACTGGAAGTATTCCAAAAAGATAAGTTTCAGGTCAAGATTATTTTTAACAGTAAGAAAATAAATTGGGCTTTTAGTTTTGAGGCAGAATGTTTAAAAAATAAGTAGAGCAATTTAGCATCTCCTACTGATAAAAAGTTAGCCCATATGTTTGCATATATAGTATTTATACTCATAGATCTAAAGTCTGGAGTTCTACTTTTCCCCCAGCCTCTCTGCTCTTTACTTTTATGCACTGGATAAAATTAGACCAATTTTTAACCTACTTTATTGCAAATTTTTAAGCTGTAGTGTATCAAATGCTTGACACTACGGAAAGAAAAAGTACTAAGCTTATTAGTGTAATATTGCAACTATAATATTCATAATTAATTCTGTTATTGGAACTGATCAATTTAGTGACATGACCTCTCACCCTTAAAGGCTTTAGCTCAGCAATTCTGAAACTTTAGTTAAAATCTCAGTTGGAAGGAAACAATGAATTACAATTATATCTTCTGCCCTCCAGTGAATCCCAAGGTTATCTGTCCTGGTATTAGGCAGGCATTTCACAGACTCCCACTCCCAGACTTTCAGAGTCGGAAGGCCTTAAAAAGGTCTCTCTATTCTAACCCTCTAATATGCTGGTTGAATATGTTCCATAGCTAGCCATCCAGCCCATATTTAAACACCACCTCCTGGGATGAAAAGCTCATTGGATGAAGACCACTACTTATCATATTTCCTTCTCCTGTCAAGCCAAAATCTGTGTCACTAATACATCCACCTTTTGGCCTCTTTCTGGCCTTCTGGAACCACATGGAAAAATCTCATTCTTAAAATATGTGGCACTATCACCCTATTTATTATGTTACAGAAATACCTATTTTCTTGTAGGAAAAAAGGCCCAACTCTGTGTCTTAATAGCTTCTTAACTCATTTTGAAATATAGTTCCCTGGGAAATCCTTCCTCACAGGTCCCTGCTTCAGCCTTTGGGCTTTCCCCCCACCCATTCCCTAATCTGTCACTCTACTTTTCATGAGAATGGTTGATAGAGTTTGGCTCAGCCCAATCTCTCTCTAGATGGGTGGAATAGGTAAATAATTAGTGAATAGATTATCTCTATAGTGGGCTTTCTTTTGACCTACAGGCAAAAGTCTCATACATTTGGAATCTGCCATAAGCCATTTTTCTCTTTATTGTGTAGTGTGAGGGTTCATTTTCTTAAAAAGTTATAAACTGTTTACAGTTTTACTTATTTATTAACATTAAAAAAAGAAAACTCAGAACAAGTCGACCTCCAGAGAAACTGATGTTTAAGCTTTCCTTCTTGGCTATTTCAAAATTCTTCATTAGGCCCTTAGATCCCTTCAGTGGGAAGCATTTGCATTCAATGCGGTCCAAAATAATGGGGAAAGAGTTTTCAATCTAACCACTTCATTATAACCTAGTCATTTCACTCTTACTGCTGTTTACTTCGTTCATAGGTTTAGCTTTTCTTTTTCAAAAGCCCACTGAATTTTAAAGATTTTTTTCCCCAGGATATTTAAGATCTAATAATGAATCCCATCATAGTCATATCAAAGTATAGTGTAAGTAAATTTGGATGTACAGAAAACCTGCAGAGCATCAAATGAGAACAATTATTGCTGACACTATAATTGAGCTGTAGCCATTCTGAGGTTGAATTTTCCCCCTTAATAGTGTGAATGAAAAATGTTACCAGCCAAATCAGTAAACAAAAGATGTTGCAGCCCCCTGACAGTGAGCCCTGAGGGAACTCAGGATGGAGACAAATGGGCTGCCCACTCCCAAGCCCTCAGCCACTGCAGTCACCCTCCACAGTGCACCCTGAGGAGACTCAGGATGGGAAGGCACAGGATACTGGCCCTAGAGAGCTGAGGCGCACATCAAAGGAATGATTTCCATGAGCCCAGACTGTTGCATCTTCCTGTACATAGAAAAGCGCTAAATTCCTTAACTTGAGAATTTGGTTTTCTTTAATTAACAGTAACCTTTTGAAGTTCCGACTACCTAGTCTTTTTTGCAAAAAGTCCTATATATCCCGGCTCCACCCTTCCCTCTGTGGAGCTGTCCCTCTGAGCTATCTGAGAGGCTGCGTCCCCCGCTCAAGTCCTCAGTTTTGTCCACCAAATAAAACATAATTCTCTACTTTTAGGTTGTCCGTCTTTTTTCAGTCAACAATAGAAATGTACCATACAAATAAAACCCATCTAGATACACACTGAAAGTTAGCTATTTTTGCCTCCATCTAGGCAAGAAAAAGCTACTGGCCAGGCTTCTAGCGCCAGAAGCCCATGAGGTAAATTTTGGGGTGTGAGAGATTAGGTGTTGGCTTAAAGGCAATGTGTCATTATGGAGAGAAATGCATTGGGAGGTTGCTGGAGGCATAATAGGAAATTGAAAAAGGAAGACAAAAGATGCAGAAATACCATCATAAGAACTGAAGAATAATAAGCCCTGGTACATGGAGATCTTCATGTTCAACATAATAACATTGAACGTGTTCACATTTCGGTGCAGTTTGACTTGCAGTAAAACTTGGTATTGGGTGAGGCTAATCTTTGTTAAGGAGCCATCTGTGTGTGATTCCCTCCTCCACCCTGATTTCTTAAAATGTCTCACAGGAAAGGGTTAGGTATCACTCATGACTCAACAGGATTTAAGTGAACTTCCCAAGGGCACTTTATATTTTGAGACTTTCACTCCCAACTGTGGAATGACAGACTTTGTTCACTATAAAAGGAATTTCTTACATGAGCTGCAAAAGAATTGGGAGATGGGCAGAGGGCTTCTTATAGAACCTCTAAAATCTTCCAGGGTGGGCTGCTACCTAAGTAGAGATTAAGTCCTAGATTCTCTTCCTAAATCTTAAAGTCATCATCAAAATATTTACTTCCTGAAAGGCAGTTTTGAAACTCTCTAGCAATGAGGAAAACCAAAAAAAAAAAAAAAAAAAAAAAAAGAAAAAACCCCAAAGTTCTGGAAATTGAAAATTGAGTAAAGGATTAAAAAAGAACAAAAAACAACTTTAAGGCTAGGACTTTTATAATGTATGAAGTACATGGGAGTGGTGTTCACGGCTAGGAAAAACAGACCTAATATTCGGTTACTGTCGTTGATTTCCAAACCTCCCTTTCTCTCTCTCTACGGTTGTCATTTGCTTTTTACAGAACTCTGTCCTTTTAAATTTTCAAATATGAAAAAAAAAAGAGATATTCAATATCTTGTAATAAAGATATATTCAATATCTTGTAATAATCTGTACCCACCATCCAAACCTTTCGTTAATGAACCAAATGAAATACTGCAATTAAAACTGAGTTCTTATGATCCCATCCTCATTTCCTTGACTTCCTCCCTCTTCCAAGAGGCAGCCATTATTAGGAATTTTGTGAGTTTTTTTTCCCAGTACATATTTTTATACTTTTATTACATATAAAAAATCCATAAAATGTGTTGTGTGTATGTAGTTTTGTGTGATTAAAGATTTATATGTGATATAATATTCTGCCATTAGGTGTTTTACTTTTTAATAAACATCGCAATTTTGAGATCTATCCACATTGACACGTATAACTCCAGTTCACTTAAATTATTGTGTAGTATTCCATTTTACAAATATACCGCAATTTACTTGCGAATTCCTCTACCAACTGACATTTAGATTATCTCCTGTACGTCATGATTATCAACAATGTTATCATGAACGTTTTTGAACACACCACCCTGCACACGTGTGGGAGAGTTTCTCTAGGGACAAACTGATTTTGCAGTTTCCCGTGAATGGAACATTAAAGCCTAAGGTTGTATATGTCAGAGAACTCTGCTGTTTCAGGAAACCCCGTTAGGAGGTGGTCTTGTTAAGAACATGAACCCTGCAACCCAGTGCTGTGTGTTGGCATCCTGACTCTCTCATGTACAGGTGTGTGGCCTTGACAAGTTAGTTAAGCTCCCCATGCCTCATTTTCCTCATAGATCATTGAGGATAATATCACCCACATCGAAAAGTTATTGTGAGGATTAAATGGGATAATATCAATACATGTAAAACATTTAGCCCAGTGACTGGCACATACATATTGTAAGTAAACATCAGCTACCATTTATGATCACTATTGCTATTCAGGGGGGAAAAGTAACATAAATGGTGACCCTGTTGGATAAATCTGCTAATCCCGGATTTTCACTCATAAACTCAGTTCGAATTTCCTGATGTTTAGACACAGAACTACACCAACTTAGGGCCAGAAGGGCCCTTGGTGGGAGCACAGTGACAGCCAGGAAGGGGATCGGTACCTGGCATATTTTATTATCATCCAGCGCCAGGATTTCCAGGTTCTGCAGCTCACAGATCTGCAACGGACAGCGTTCCAGATAGTTCTGGCTGAGATCGAGGAAGCGCAGGTTAACCAGGCGTTGGAAGGGGCGGCACAGCACCCGTAGGCCGGTGTTGTGCAGATAGAGCAGGTGCAGCGAGGTCCACCTGCAAAGGAGGGGCGGCACCTTCTCCAGGGGGTTCCCGCTCAGCCCAATCTCCGTCACCTGCGAGAGCTTGGCCAGGGTGTGCGGGATGGAGTGGAGGCGATTGTGGGACAAATCCAGCACCGACAGCTTGGAGCACTGGCACAGCGACTCCGGGAGAACAGGCAGGCTGTTGTAGGCCACGTAGAACTTCTTCAGCTTCGTCAGGTTCCCAATCTCTTCTGGGATGACACTTAGCTTGTTCTCATCCAGGTCGATGATCTCCAGGTTGAAGAGACCACATAGCTCCAGAGGGAAAACTTCAAATTGGTTTTGCTTCAGGTGGATCTCCCTCAGTTTGGTCTGGTTCACCATTTCCTTGGGCAGAGATTTCAGCTGGTTTCCCGCCAGTCCGAGCAGCTCGAGGTGGTGAAGGTGTTTACAGACGAGGATGGGGATCTCCGCCAGGTCCGTGCGGTAGAGGCGGAGCTCACGCAACTTGCGGATGCTGCTGAGGACCCGAAGGGACGAGGCCAGGAGCGGGTTGTCGCTCAGGTCCAGGCCCTCCAGGTTGCTCAGCTTCCCCAGCTCGGGGCACAGATTCTTCAGCTTGTTCTTGTTCAGGTAGAGGATCCTGACATTCCTTAAATGCTGAATATCCTTGGGGATTTCTGCAATCTGGTTGTTTTCCAGATGCACTTCCTCTAATTCTCGTAAGCCTAAAATCTCCGCTGGAATGGTAAGCAAGCTCTGATTAGAAGCGTCAATGAAAAATGTTCTATCAGAGACCTGTTGTGGATCATTTTTCTGATGAATTCTAGATGAATGTTCTGATTTTGTGCTGTCATTTGACATTATTCTGATGGAAAGTTCAAATATTCAAAATCTGAAATATTGTGAAAAGAAAGAAAAAAATATCAGTTTACTTGCCACCAGATTTGGTATACTTAAGAGAAATAAAATTTAGTTGATTAAATTTAGTGCTCACTACGACAGAACATAAAATGTAGGTTTTTGTGTTTCATGTTGGGAGAGTACCCCTCTTTCTCCTAACAGGTTGACTCATATTTTAAAAGAAGGATTGTCTAATTTCAATTTTTAGAAATGCCTCTTTTGATTCTATTTTCAGGTTGGATGTGGAAGGTTGCAAAAGATCATTGCTCTTACCATAAACACCGAGAAGGGACTTGAGCATCCACGGATATTGGGATCCGAGTGGGTCCTGGAACTAATCCCTGAGGATACCGAGGGATGACAAGGAACAATGACATCCTCACATATTTTCTTTGGTTCTGACTTCTAGAAAGCTCAGATTCCAGTTAGACCTCTACTCCGAGTTCTTGACACATAAGCACCCAGTGAATCCACTCAGCATCCCTCTCCCCTGCTCCCCTACCCCCCAATCAGGGAGGGTTTTTTTTCCCCCAAACTACATCCCTCCTCCATACCTGGAAATCACTGGGGGTGATGAGAAAGGTACTAACGGAAATGAGCTGTACATGTGGTGTCTTTTTGACCATCCTATTTGATACGCATTTTGACATTGCAGGCTGTCGTTCTGTGTAAATACTGTTTTTGTTTTGCTAAGGCAGTTGGGGAGAACAGTGCTGTAGGTGCTGTTTGCCTGGATAAGGCAGCTCTTTCCTGTTTATTCTGTTCTGACCCTGTTTGTTAGTCACTCTCTAGAACAAAAGTCTAATTCTGCCCTTCTAGCTCCTTTGGAAGAGTGTTCTTCCCTTCCCCTGGGGCAGCAATTAATTAATCCTCAACCTCTCTTTCCCTTATTTTTTTATTTTTTTATTTTTTTGCGGCACGCGGGCCTCTCACTGTTGTGGCCTCTCCCGTTGCGGAGCACAGGCTCCGGACGCGCAGGCTCAGCGGCCATGGCTCACGGGCCCAGCCGCTCTGCGGCATGTGGGATGTGGGACCTTCCCGGACCTGGGCACGAACCCACGCCCCCTGCATCCGCAGGCGGACTCACAACCACTGCGCCACCAGGGAAGCCCGTCTCCTACTTTCTTAACTCAAAATACTGTAAGGGAGGAATAGGGAAGGGCGGGTGCTGAATTGCACCTACACTCACACAGTATTTCAGGCTACCTCTCAACTTTGTTGGTAGCACGTGGGGTAAATGAAAATATAATTGTCTTTTCTATCATCATCATGTGTAATCTGAAGAAATACTTCAAGTGATGCTTAAAATCTGTGGGCTACACAGGGTTTCAAGAGACCGCTGCCTTGCCTGGCACAATTTCTTGGCAGTGGAGCGGTGGTCTGGAATTGGCTGGTGGGGTAGTGGGAAGGAGAGAGGACTCAGACATTTTGTTTTTCACCTTTGAACTGTCTTCCTAAATGGCCTGTTTTTACCTTGAGGATCCTCCTTGCACCTTTGCTCAGGCAAGAAGTCTCTGACTGGCTCCAGAGTCCTCTACAGCAGGGGTCCCCAAACCCCGGGCCATGGACCGGTACAGGTCCGCAGCCTGTTAGGGACCGGGCCGCACAGCAGGAGGTGAGTGGCGGTGAGTGAGGGAAGCTTCATCTGCTTCTCCCCATCGCTCCCCATCGCTCACGTTACCGCCTGAACCATCCCCCACCCCTTTCACCCCGCCATGCCTCCCCCCCATCTGTGGAAAAATTGTCTTCCACAAAACCGGTCCCTGGTGACAAAAAGGTTGGGGACCACTGCTCTACAGGGGCCTTCCACTTCTCTTTGATCTATGGTAACCCCAAATAGAGGGCCTTCCTTCCCTCCTTCCTTTTCTTCCCTCCCCCAGGCCCAAGTACCAAATCCTGACTATGTTACCCTGTAACTATCGCTGGGTTCTGTCTCCTTCTCATTCCCCAAAGTCCAGTCTTAGCTGAGGCTTTATGATCTCTCCTGAGCTGCTTCATACTGCATCTCCCCTAGGTCGTGTCAAATCCATCCTCCATCAGCTGTTCCCCATCTGAGAGCTCCCAGCGCCCTGCCCCATAACAGCTCTGCTTCTCAGAGGATGCACAGGACTCCACGTGGATCTGGCCTCACTTGCCACACAACTCCCCCTTTGCCCCCAATACAGACACAGTCTGGGCTCATCTGGGCAGCCCCAAGAACCTGCACATCTCCAGAAACGCACAAAGCAGTTCTGCCCTCTGGCAGGTTCACCCGGGCCAGTCAGGATGATACCTCTTCCAAGAAGCCCTCCCTGATGCCCCCACCCCTCCATAAGACTGATCGACAAGCCCCTTTATGCTCCCTTACCTCCGCGCCCTATCCGTGTTAGTGCCACTCTGTGCTTTTGCGCCTGGCCTCCGCAGGTTATGTGCACACTTTGGGGAAAGGACCGTGTCATAATCGTCTTTGTATCCCCGGGCCCTAGCCCATCAGCTGTGCCCCCTAAACCTCGAGAACTTCTCCCTGCAAAGGAGCCAGGGTGCCCTCCCTCAGTGTGTCTTTAACCCAGGGCAGGTGACCTGGACCCAGCGGGGTGACCAAAGAGCCTCCATAGCATCGGCGGTCACTGCCCGCCCAATCAGGCCTCAGGGACCAAGGGAGTAATGGCGAAGGTCGCCACAGCCGGCTGGTTCCGGCGCTGGGGGTCGTGCGGTGGATCTGCTCCCTGCGCAGATCGTTGGCGGCCTGGGGCGGCTGGCGCACGCGCGCGGTCGTCATGACAACGCCGCTGCCGCGGCCCGCTGGATGCAGAGAGCATGCAACGCAGCCCGCAGGAGGCCAGGCCTGAGTCCCAGACCCCACCTTCCGCCCCATCTACGACCGCTACTCCGGCGTGGGCTGCGGCCGACGGTAGCGGTAAGAAATAGAGGGTCCTTTGGCGCCGGCCTCGCCCGGACGAAACGCGCGAGGGCCGTCGGGGCCAGGCCGATTCCTCCGAGCAGACTTCGGGCCAGAGGTGGTCCGGCGGGAGGGTGCCCCTGGGAACCCCAGCTGTGGCCGGAACTTCGGGGCGCCCCCAAACGCAGGCGGGAGCGGAGCCCCAAGTTCCCGCAGCGGGTACGCAGTTCGCGCCGTGGGTTGTCCTGAAGTACTAAAGTGTGTGTGTCGTTTTGCTCTTACGGTCTCTGAGAAGGTTGTCTGGATATACTTCTTGGGCCCCTTTTTGTGCAGTCTCCAGAGAGCAGGGCCCAGGTGGGCGAGAGGGTCTGGAAACCGCTATTTGCACCTCTATGCCAGCTCGGTTTTAAGTATTTCTGCACACATGAATTATCCGGTAGCAAGTTAAGTATAGTGTGAACGCCCTCTCCCTCCACAATTTCCATTTTGGACACTTGTGTTGTAGATATGGAATTGTGCCAGAAGCCTTCGTATTCCTCAAGCACCATGAAGATGAGCATTGATATACTCTGCTTTTAGCAGAAGAGGAAATTTAAGATAGAAGAATTTAAGTAACTTGTTCAGCGTCATACAGACGTTTTGGATAGGCACCCAAGTATGACACCCTCAACCCTTGGATTTCCCAGTACTTGGTTGTTCCAGTATAGGAGGGCATTGGGCACCACCTCCAAAATGAGCCTTAACTAGAATTTTTTAAACAGACTGTTAAGTAAAAATTATTTGGAATTCAAGACCCAGTGTGGATTAAAAATGAAATCCAGGTTAGAGTCTTGACATTTTCTTGTGTAATTGGTTATTCCTAGGTTTTGCTTTACAATTTGCAGAGTGGTTTATTATTTTCTCCTAATATGAATACACTATAGGAAATAAATTATTGGTGCCATAGAATCCTGACATACAATAGGTGAATTTTAAATAAAAGAGAGAGTAACAGAAAGATATAGCTGAAGCTTTAAAATAATCTACATCCATGGCCAGGTAATTAAATACAAATATTCTTGTAAATTTCTTTAGCTATATGTAGCTTGTAATCTAAGATTCCTTCATGTCTTCACAAAAACATGACCTGTAAGTCTGACATCTGTCTGCATGTCCTGGATATGGTTGTGCCAGCTGAGGGCAGGCAGAATGAACGTCAGAGAAATTCTCAGGGCAATCCTCTCTTCTCTTTGATGACATACTTAAGATCGTTTAAAAATCAAAATGGAGTAACTGTGGTACAGGCACGCAAAATGGAGCCAAGTGGCCATTGTGGATATGATTTCAGATGCATTCCTTCATCACTGAGAGCTTGAATTTTCTCTGAACTGTATTAGCAGCTGCTAGTTGCAACCTTGTAGTTTCAAATTACCCCCACCTTTGCAATTTTGTAAGTGTTTCAGACTCCTAACCAATCCTTGCTTACCAAGCACCCTTACTTCTTGCCAGCTCCAATCCTAATTCTTGACAAACAATTTATGTAACCTTGTGGGTTTTTTGCCTTTATAAGCCCCCACCATTTTGTAGTCTGGTGGAACACAGTTCAAGTGCTTCTTGGATCTGTGTCTCCTGGGTTGCAGTCCTAACAAACTCCAAATAAACACGCCTTTATTTCAATCAGGTCTCTATTTCTGAAATATTGTTTAACATTTTTAATACCGAGGAAAGTAGTAGCCAGAAGAGAGGAAAGAAGCCCAGTGGGAGCCCAGCTCCAGGAAGTAAATCCGTTTGAGATCTACTTGCTTTGTTTTCTGTTGAGGACGCTAAACTAGCATTTTTTGGATTGCATTCCATGTTAACCATGGTCACGAAAGTCCTAAGTCTGGGAGCATTTTTAACCTCCCTCCCCGCCATGCTCAACAATCTGAGGAATCTTTGAGTACCTGAGAGTTTTAAATGTCCTGAGAAGTGTTGTAGGTAGGAATCTGTTTAGCATTGTTCAATTCATCATTTCCCAAACTTATTTGACAGTAAAAGCTATTCTATTTAGAGCATCGTTGATCATCTTGTAGATTAGTATTCCACAGAACACAATTTGGGAAATATTGTGCTAAAGTATTATTTAAATACATGAAAATTTCCTAAAGTAAGTGAAAGATTTCTTTAAAAAATTTTTTTTAATTGAAGTATAGTTGATTTACAATGTTGTGTTAGTTTCAGGTGTATAGCACAGTGATTCAGTTATACATACATATATATAGGTATATTCTTCTTCAGATTCTTTTCCATTATAGGCTATTACAAGATACTGAATATAGTTCCCTGTGCTATATAGTAGGTCCTTGTTGTTTATCTATTTTATATCTGGTAAGTGAAAGGTTTCTTATGTACATCCATCCACAAGACAGAAATTATGCTGACATTAAAATTTTTCAGAGAATATCTAATGATATGGGAAAGCTGCTCACAATGTTAACTGAAGAAAAAAAGGATATAGAAAAAGAAAAATAATAGGGAAGAAATACCCCCAGACCTCAGCTGTGGTGGTTCTTTGGTAGTGGGATTGCTGATGAATGTTTCTTTTCTTTTCTTTTCTTTTCTTTATTTTCTTTTTGATATTGAAATTTTCAAGTTATCTGAAATAAGTGTGGGTTAAATTTATTTATTTATTTATTTATTTGGGCTGCACTGCAGTGCAGTGAAAGCGCAGAGTCCTGACTACTGGACCACCAGGGAAGTCCCCTAAATTTATTTTTTTTAAGTTTATTTTAAAAAACTATAAGAAAGGTTTATTTGCTTTCACTTGTAATATGATGTTCCTCATCTTAAATCTTGTTTTGCATATTTGTTTAGCAAACTCTTTAGTTCATATAGTGCAGAAATCCACTCAGCAAATAAGATCTTTGAGATGTAGAGACTTAGAGAAGCTGGATCCTAAAGACCTCAGGCTGATTGAGTAGTGATATCTCTGAGCATGTACTGTTAAATAGACATACCCAAAAGGTAGGACAGAAAATACAGACAGTGGTGTGTGCTTCTAAGAAAAGTGTCAACATACCTTCTACCCAAGAAGGCCTGGGCCTCAAAAAGGATGCTTTTAAAGTAGTAGCGAAGGGGAGGGGGGAGGGATAAATTGGAAGACTGGGATTGATATATACACATTACTGTATATAAAATGGATAACTAATAAGGACCTACTGTATAGCACAGGGAACTCTACTCAATACTCTGTAATGACCTATATGGGAAAAGAATCTTAAGAAGAGTGGATATATGTATATGTATAACTGATTCACTTTGCTGTACACCTGAAACCAACACAACACTCTAACTCAACTATACTCCAATAAAAATTTTAAAAAAGTAATATTGAAAATAATAAGACCATTAAGGAAAAGTGCAGGTATAACAGCGGAACAAGTTCTTAACTCCTGTTTTGTTTCTGTCTTCCTTATTAAGGACTGGACAGGGAAAATCACCTTTAGAAAGAGGAAATGGAAGGCCGGGGTAGGTGAAGCGCTTCTGTGAGCTAGGCCTCAACTTGGTGTTAGGAAGCACAGACAGAGCTGTATTCAAATGCCATCAACGTGCATGGTATAGAGGGTCTCCAAGAAGCCTATTGGACTTGGTGATTTTTCAGATCCCTTTTGAGTTTAGACTCTATGATAAAATTGTCTTTGTTTGAAGCCATGATAAGCAACCTTGAGTCACCCTAACCCATTATAGCAGAGTAGGAAGAGACTTTGGAGTCAGTATGATTCTGTACTCTGCCCTTATTATCTGTATGATTTTAGGCAAAATACGTAATTTCTCTGACATCATTTTCCTCAGCTGCCAAGCCTGTTATATAACAGAGGTTAGTTCTCCCTCTGTGTCACTTCGAAGTTAGTGTCTGCCCACTCTCAAGTGGGTACTTCTATGGCCCTAGTTCTCCAAACAGCATTTTTCTTCTCTCCCATTCCTTCTTATTTTTCTTCCCTTTCTGTATTCTTAACGTCATCTCCTTTTCTTCACCCTGCCCTCAACTCTATACGCACACGTTTGTATCTTTGAAAGAAGTCTAATTTTTTTTTGGCAGGGGGGAAGCACCTGGGATAATGTATATGTGATGAAGGGTAATACATTTATTTTTCAAAAGCTGCAGAACCTATTGGCGGTCTACAGGAATATTATTATGAGCTGTGTATGGAAAAATCCCAGGAAATTAAACCTTTTATATTGCATATACTCCAAGAAGTGGACGAAGAAATTGAAAAGGGGTAAGGAAGACAAATACTTGATTACATCAGTAACATTCACTGATATTCATCTGTGAGAAAATACTGGAACGTTGAGTGATTTGAAAGCCATGTGCAAATGCTTGATAAAGTGGACATACTTTTTGATTCAGCATAGATGATTGACATAGTTAGGTCTTGGAGGTAGTGGAGTTTACTGAAAAAGGACTAGACCAGCATTCTCCAAGTCTGGGTTCCAGATTTGTCCTTAACTCCTGTGAGCTGAGTTTACTTATGCAAATCATTGAAGTCTTCAATGTCATTATCTGTCAAGTGGGAATACTTTGGTTTTCTTGTGGTTGAGAAGTTAAACTATGCATATATTAAAGTGCTTTGCAAAAGCTGTAGAATATTCAGTAGTTTTAAGTTACTTGATATAAATCTGTATTGTGGTACATACTTGGTTCCAGTAAATGCTATCCATGATGTTACTAAACACGAAGGAAAAATACTTCTATTTCTTTACTGGATTTCTTTTTTATATTTTAACAGATTGGCAGGAATCACATTAAATGTTGCTGGTAACTGTCACTTAATGCCAGTAGAAAGAGTAACAGGTGAAGATTTTTGGATTCTTTGCAGAATTTTAAAGAATAATCCATATATTAATGGTATGTCTCCTTAAGAATCATTCCTTCCAACTTTCATTTTCCTGATTTTAACTGTTCACTAGAAGGAATATCAGCTTCTATTCATCTGTGTTCTTCAGGTTTGGATGTTAGATATAACCTCATAAGTGATGTTGGCGCATCCTATGCTGCAAAACTGCTTCAGGTATTATTTTACTACAAAATGTTCTTGGTTCATTTTTTTTTTCTCCCAGGACCCAGTTAAGAACCAGCCCTTTCTTTGGAACGTGTAGGGTTTCAGCACCCCTAGTCTGCTAAGCTAACCCTTTATTGCAGACTTCACTTTGGAGATACCCAAGGTGAAATGCTGTTTTATGGTTGCATTTTATTTAAGAAAGACAGTGTGGTCCACCAATCAGAATAGGTGTCGTTAAAGAAAAGGCTATGTTTCAACCTCAGAAGATTGGCACATATGTATGTATGTCTGTATTTTCAGTTAAAATAAAATGTTTAAAGCTGCATATATCATTTTTTATTCTTCCCTTAAATTGGCTTTTTAATTTCCTATTTGTTCCATTCTCATCTGCTACAAGTGCTTCTAATGAGCTTAAAATGATCTTAAAATTCTCATGTCCATGAAATGGCACACAATGTAAGGACAGAGTGAAGATTAAAAAAAAAAAAAGTGAAGTAACCAAGTTATTTTCATCAACCACAAATAAAAATGCTGCAAAAGCACCATCATCAAAATATTCTTAGCTCTGTTTATGGTGAAATTACCTAGTCTAATGACACACATACAAAACACTAGTTTTGCAAAATGTCAAGTGTCCTGACTCTGTGCCATATTTATAACACTTGAAATATACTAAAAACCCATTTGTGTATTTGGTCTCAGTAGAGCTGGTACCTAGGGCCTCCTAAGTCATCTTTTGCAAACTCATATTCTATGGTTAAGTACATAAAGCACATCCATACTTTGAATCATTGATCAAAAATGAATATAGTTCTTTTCTTTATATTGCCATTATATTTGTTTAAATGATCATGTTGATTTTTTTCCTTAATGGTCCTTTCTTTTGCTGGACCTTGAAATTTCCTGGTTATAAAGATTTTTTTTGGAGGTAAACACTTTTACTTAAAAAGCAGCTCTTACATATTATTGATTTTTAATAATACATATGTAATAGCTTCTTTTCTCTCCTTATTTTAGAAACAACATAATCTCATTTACTTAAACCTTATGTTTAATGACATTGGGCCTGAAGGTGGAGAACTGATTGCTAAAGCACTACATGTAAGCATTCGTATACCTCAAACTAACATTTTATTTGGGAATTTTAACTTCTTTAGTTTTAGCTTGGAACCAACAGAAACAAATGTTAAGTCAACTTATTTTAATATTGTGCGAATGTATATTTTTTATTTCACTTCCATTTATTAAAATCTGGACATTACATGAGCACTTTTGAACTCATTTTTAAAAATAAACAGCTTTATGGATAAACCATAATGGAAAATATAAAAAAAGAATGTATATGTGTGTATAATTGAGTCACTTTGCTGTACAGCAGAAATTAGCACAACATTGTAAATCAGCTATACTTCAGTTAAAAAAATAGAGAATAAAAAAATAAAGAGCTTTATTAAGATATAATTCACATATACAAAATTTACCCTTTGTAAGTGTTCAATTCAATTTTTTTTTAGTATATTGAATACAGTGGACCCTTGAACAGCACAGGTTTGAACTGTATGGGTCCACTCGTATGTAGATTTCTTTCACTAAATACATGCTGCAGTACCACACAATCCACGGTCAGTTGAATCTGAGGATGCAGGACCTCGGATACAGAGGGCCAAATGTAAAGTTAAACTCATTTTCAACTGCACAGAGGGTCGTCGCCCCTAACCCCTGTGTTGTTCAACAGTCAGTTATATTCACAGTTATGTGACCATCACCACTATCACTGTTTTTAGAACATTCCCCCCCACAAAAGAAGCCCTGTACCCGTTAGTAATCCCTCTCTGTGCTTCTCTCTCTCACTCTCCAGCACCTGGCAGTCACATCTACTTTCTACCTGTAGATTGCCTATTCTGGTCATTTATAAATGGAATCGTACAGTATGTGGCCTTTAGTGACTGGCTTAATGCTTTCAAATTTTATCCATGTTGTAACATGCTTCATTTCTTTTTATTGCCAAATAATATTCCATTGTTTGGAAATATCAATTTTGTTCATCCATTAGTTAATGTATATTTGGGTTTCCACTTTTTGTCTATAATGTATAATGCTGCTATGAATATTTGCACACATTTTTCTGTGCATGTATGTTTTCAGTTTTCTAGGGTACATACCTAGGATTGAAATTGCTGGTTCATTTGGAAACTCTGTTTAACATTTTGAGTGACTGCCAAACTGTTTTCCAAAGTGGCTGTCCCTTTTTACAATTCTACCAACAGTGTATGGGTGTTCTGATTTCTCCATATCCTCACCAGTACTTGTTATTGTCTTTTTGATTTGAGCTATCCTAGTGGGTATGGAGAGGTTTTGTGTTTTTTTTTTTTTTTTCTTTTTGCGGTATGCGGGCCTCTCACTGTTGTGGCCTCTCCCGTTGCGGAGCACAGGCTCCGGACGCGCAGGCTCAGCGGCCATGGCTCACGGGCCCAGCCGCTCCGTGGCATATGGGATCCTCCCAGACCGGGGCACGAACCCGTATCCCCTGCATCGGCAGGCGGACTCTCAACCACTGCGCCACCAGGGAGGCCCGGTTTTGTGGTTTTGATTTGCATTTCCGTAATGAATAAAGATGTTGAATATCTTTTTATATGCTAATTAGTCATTTGTGTATCTTCTTTGGAGAACTATCTGTTCAAATCTTTTGCCCTTTCTGGAGTCCCTTATTAGATACGTGATTTGCAAATATTTTCGCACATTCTGTTGGTTGCCTTTAACTTCCATAGTGGTGTCTTTTGAAGCACAAAATTTTTTAATGTTGATAAAATTCATTTTATCTATTTTTTCTTTTGTTGTTTGGGCTTTTGGTGATGTATCTAAGAAGGCTACAACTTCATGACTTTGCCTAATCCAAAGTCATGAAGATTTACACTTACATTTTCTTCTAACAGCTTTTTGATTTGGCTCTTTGATTTAGTTCTCTGATACATTTTGAGTTAATTTTTATATATGATGTGAAGTAGGAGTCTAATTTCATTCTTTTTCATGTGGATATCCATTTGACCCAACACCTTTTGTTAAGACTGTTCTTTCCCCATTAATTTTGACATCCTTGTTGAAAGTCAGTTGATCATAAATGTGAGGGTTTATTTCTGTACTCTCCATTCTATTCTTTTAAGCTATATGTCTATCCTTAGGCCACTCTCACAATATCTCGACTACTGTAGTTTTGTAGTAAGTTTTAAAGTCAAGAAGTGAGTCATATTTCTTCTTTTTTCAAGATTGTGTTGGTCCTTCTGGGTCCCTTGCATTTCCACATGAATTTTAAGATCAGTTTATCAATTTCTGCAAAAAATGCAACTGGCATTTTGAGAGGGATTGCTTTAAATATTTAGACCAATTTGGGGAATATTGCCATCTTAATATTAAGTCTTCCGATCCAGGAACATGGGATGTGTTTCCATTTACTTAGGTTGTTTTTATTTTAGTTTTTTATTTTTTTAATATTTATTTATTTTTGGCCACGCTGCACAGCATGTGGGATCTTAATTCCCCGACCAGGGATGGAACCCATGCTTCTTGCAGTGGAAGTTCGGAGTCTTAACCACTGGACTGCCAGGGAAGTCCCTGTTTAGGTTGTTTTAAATTTCTTTCAACCATGCTTTGATGCTTTGTAGTTTTCAATGTGCAAGTCTTGCCCTTTTGTTAAATTTATTCCTAATGTTTTATTCTTTTTGATGTTATTATAAATGGAATTTTCTTAATTTCATTTTTAAATTGTTCATTGCTAGTGTATGGAAATACAGTTGATTTCTATATATTGATCTTGTGTCCTGCAGTCTTGCTGAACTCATTTATTAGTTTTTTTTTTTTGGCCGGCTTGTGGGATTTTAGTTCCCTGACCAGGGACTGAACCTGGGCCCTCAGCAGTGAGAATACGGAGCCCTAACCACTGGACTGCCAGGGAATTCCCCATTTATTCATTCTAACAGCTTTTGTTTTGGTTTGGTTTGGGTTTTTTTGGTGGATTCCTTAGAATTTTCCACATATAAGATCATGTCATATGCAAACAAGAGTTTTACTTCTTTTCCAACCTGGATGCCTTTTTTGTTTCTTTTTCTTGCCTAATTGTCCTATCTAGACCCTCCAGTACAATGTCAAATAGAAATGGTGAGAGTGGACATCCTTGCCTTCTTCCCACTCTTAAAGGGGTTTGACTTAATTTTAAAGATAATTATTTACACTTGTATGTCCAAATACTTATTCACTAGGACAATGAAATGTCTGTAATTTTGTGAAAGATTTATCAAAAGAAATGAAATAAGAGAAGGAATTAAACTTCGCAAATGTCTGAGAAATTGTATCACTTTCAAAATGATATGGGGGAATGTGAAGTGATTGCTTAATGGGTACAGGGTCTCCTTTAGGGGTGATAAGAATGTTTTGGAATTAGCTAGAGGTGATGGCTGCACAACACTGCGAATGTAATAAAATCCAGTGAATTGTACATTTTCCTGCTTATTTTTTTTTCTGCACCATGCGGCTTGTGGGATCTGAGCTCCCCAACCAGGGATTGATCCCAGGCCCTCAGCAGCGAGAGCATGGAGTCCTAACCACTGGACCGCCAGGGAAGTCCCAAGTTGTACATTTCAAAATGGTTAATTTTGTGTTATGTGAATTTCATCTCAATTTTAAAAGGTGGTATAATTTTCTTAGAAGATAAATTTATAGATTTTCTAATGAAAGGAAAGTTATTAAAATCTGCTTCATTCACTGGTCATTATTTTGGTATCTATTTCCTGGGCATTCTTTCTACTAAACTATTAAACTAGATTTTTATCTGTTATGGGAAATTGAATGTTACCTTTAAGGAATATATCCTGTTCTATCTCCATGAAAACCTGATGAGTCTGCAAATAGTAATAGAGTCTCCTAACTCATGTAATCTAAAGAGAATTCTGTGGGTTAAAATTTTAACCAAGTTTTGCCTCTTTTCCTTTTCAGAAGAATACAACTCTGAAACACCTAAGAATGACTGGAAACAAGATTGAAAATAAGGGTGGAATGTTTTTTGCTGCAATGCTACAAATTAATTCATCCTTAGAGAAATTAGATCTGGGTGACTGCGATCTGGTGAGTTAAATTGGGTATGAGATAGTCACTCAGATATTGGATCATTCTCCCTGGAAACTAGCATAGAGAAGTGTCAGAGACCAGCTAAATGACAGGCTTATGAATGATTAAGCTTGTCTCTAAGGTCTAATATCAGAGAAAATATTTTTTTAAATAAGACTCAGATTATAATAATATTATGGAAGAATATCCAGTGTAATAAAAATCTTCCTAAACTTCCATCTGTTACCCTTCTTAACTTGTATGGGATTTTCTAAAGAAGATGATTATGTTCCTTTTAATTAAACAAATACTGCTTCATTCGTATAATATAAATTTTTTACTCATGGAAACATTTTGCAGTGAGTAGTTATGTTATAGCATAAAACCTAAGATGATGCCAAGAGCTGCTCTGAGCCTTCATCTGGACTGATAATGAGAAGTTTTTCTGTTTTGCATGTCTTCAAATTCTAGGCTTCATTTTCTCAAACAGGCCTTCAAACTTTCAGGCCTACTGTTAGGAACCTATTGTTAATAGGTTAATGCAAAATTACTGGGACAGGAAAACAGTAAGATGAGCCAAGGAGGCTATTTGGGGTAATAGGCTCTAAAGCTTAAGAAGGGGGTAGATGCAGCCAGTATGGTCTTGGGAAAGCATTAATTCGATATACAGTTGACTCTTGATAACACGGGTTGAACTGCTGGGGTCCAGTTATATGCAGATTTTTTTCAATAGTAAATACTACAGTTGCTACAGGATTCAAGGTTGTTTGAATCCATGGATACCAAGGTACACAGTTGATCCTTGACCCTTTAAGGGTCAACTGTGTATTGTCTACACATACCAGTCACAATTCTAGATTCTAAGGATACAGGAGTGCATCAGATATGGTCTCTGCCCTCATAAAGGTTATATTTTAGTTAGGAAAACATCAGTAAGTTAGAGAAAAGTGCGACAAAGTTGGCAGAGTACTCTGATAATGGGCAGAAGGTAATATGCATGATAGGATGGTTCCCCGAAGACCTGAGGAGGTCATACTTAGGAGTTGTGAAGGATGAGAAAGAGCTCCCTTGAAGAGGGTCCATGGCAGAACATTCCAGGCAGGGGGTCCAGAACACACAGACTCTAAGATAGTGCTTCCCCAAGTGTGGTATGGGTAGCATACTGACTGACATAATCTGAGGTAATTTTAATACATATTTATTTTTACAAATGCTTTCTATTTATTTCGAGGGATTATGGCTTTCCATTTAAGGTAGTGACACAGTTTTAAAATAAATATAAATGAAAAGTGAGTTGATTTAATGGAAAAGTATTAGGTAAAGAGTAAAACTGATACTCAGATATGGCAAAAATCATGAGGGGAATACATGAATGATGAAATACTGAGTCTGAGAACTAAAAAGCCAGAGTAGCTACACAAAGGGAGTTAAATGCAAATTATGGAAAGGCTTTGAAGGGTGACATGATATGATTGGTGCTTGTAAAAGATCACTCTTGTTTCTCTGTGGGGAATTAGAGGGTGGTGAGAGGAAGCCCACTGACCACTTAGGCAGTTTCTGCAGTAATTCAGGTGGGTGATGAAGACTGGCGTTGAGGTGGTAGCTACAGAGATGGACTAATTTGAAACATCTTTTGGAGGCAGAATCTGTAAGACTTGCTGATCAACTGATAGGAGAGTAAGAGGACTGACTGGTGAAGTGGAAAAAAGCCCACGTTTTCTGGCATAACAACTAGATGTGTGTGCATCACAGAGATGGTGGAGGACTAGGCCCTTCCAATAAGGTAGAGGGAGGCCTGTGGGAGCAGTGAAAAATGTGATTAGTAACCCTTTCCTGCCACAAACACACACTTAAAGTACTAGTATGAATGTAAAAGAAAGCTTGCATTAAGGATATACACTATAAGTAGTATAGAGCCCTAGCTGGGATCCACTTGTGTGTCTGTATTTCTGTGCATCATATAGAACCTTGAGGGGTTAGGAGCAAACCTAGAGGTAAACACCGGAGGAAATGGATACTGAAACCTTAAGAAACTCCCCATGTATGTTATAGATTTTAGGGCAGAGAGAAAAATAACACAGTAACAATTCATTTCTGAATTTGATCAACTTACAATTGAAGGATCAGGAAATTAAACTTTTTAAAAACACAATTTTGATTTGTCAGACTCCAGATTACTGATCTTGAAATATTAGGGGTTATATACTTTGTCAGTTTCCTTAATGAATTTACCTGTTTTTAGGGAATGCAGAGTGTGATAGCATTCGCTACAGTCCTAACTCAAAACCAAACAATTAAGGGATTAAACCTAAACCGACCTATACTGTATGGTGAACAGGTATGTATTCAAAGTGAGCAGTTAATAAGGCTACATGTGAATAAAATGAAGGTACTACTTACTGAAGGTTATGTCAAGATTCATGAATGCATTGTATTTTTAGAACTGTAAACTACTGTTTACAAAGAAAAACTTGAAAGGAAAATGTTAAATTCTTGGTAAGTTTTATAAATATGGTTTTAGATGTTGCTTATTTAAACAGAAAACATGTCGTCTATTTTTCTTATAAGCTCATTCTCAGTGAGTAAACCTGTGAGGGGCAGAGGGCTTAAGATGAAAGCATAAATGATGAAAGTTTTAAAGGCTGGAGGATTATAAGAGCCCAGTGTGAACTGTTTTGTGATTTGTTTGTTGTTACACTGATGTGATGAACCATTACATTTTTGAAATCCTGAGCTATAACGGCAAATTGCATATGAATAGCAGTCTGGGAGGTCTGGACTTGGTGCTTCAGGTAAGCTGCACGCTAGAGACAGAAAGACAGTAAAAACATGGTTCCAACTCTCAAGGCTTCTCCTTGCCCCTTAACACTCTTTTAGGTGGCTCTCCTCTCTTATCAGCAAAATGCTAGGGAATAAGAACTTGTTTTACTATTGGGCTAAACAAAAACAGAATATCTACTAAAAGAAAAAGTTCAAGGACTTTCGTCTTTAAATCAGCTACTTCACTGTTCCCCGTTAGTATGAGTAATTGAGAATTAACCATATTTTAAAAATATTTTTCATATTTGTAAGTATATTTTGCATTCGTTGTCTACATAGATCTCTCCCTTTGAATTATCTCTGTACTTTGCTGTACGAAAAATTTTGGAATTTTACATCATGTTAATTGCTTCATGTTTACAAATTTAATCTCAAAAAGACAACCAGAATCCTCAAATAGAAGAACCTACTTTAAAGAAAGACCAGCAAAATACCTGGCTCAAAGTAAGCATTCAGCAAATTGCTTCATTTCTCATTCTTCACTCAGTAAATATTTGAATGCAACCCTAAACAAGAAACAATGCTGGTGCCAGGGATAATGTCAAAGCACATAGCCCTAATTTTCAAAGAGCTTTTTTTCAGTCCACATGGAGGAAGATCCACAAGTCTGGAGAGTGATATGCTCAGGGTGCCTTGGGAGCAGGAGAAAAGACATAGAAATCAATGCAGGGGGATGAGAGGTGGCAGGGAAGCTTCTCAGATTGAGGACATGTTAAGAGATTTGAAGGCTGAATCAAACTTTTCCGGATTAAATCCCTGAGGAAGTATGTTAAACTATATGAAATTATATTAGAAGCACAATTCCTCTTTTAAATGTTGAGTGGTGTCATTACTCCTAAATCCATCTGAGAATAGTTATTGAAAGCCCAGGGCCTCCACTAGGGAAAGCCCACGCGCACGCAGCAACAAAGACCCAACACAGCCAAAAAAAAAAAAAAAAAAAAAAAAGCCCAGGGCTCTTTCTCAGGCCCCGGACCTTGCTCTTAGCCTGGTGCTTCTGGGCAGACAACTAAACTAGCCTGCTTTCTATTCCTCTCCCAGGCAGCCGCCACCTTCTAACCCTGACAGTATTATTCTCTTAAATGGTTGTGGAGTAGAATCCTCTTGTGCTTCCTCATACCTGCTGTTCCCAAATACAAGCCAGCAAACCTATTTCATTTAAGGGTTTTACTGTTCATTATCCGGGGGAGCTTAGAAAAACGCTGATGCTAGGTGCCACCCTAGGCCAAACTAAGCCACAAACTGAGTGAGTGGAGCTAAAAAAAAACACCAAACAACAAAAACCCTTTACTATCTGTGATACTAGTTCCCTTTCTTAATAAGGATGGTCCCTCTTTCAAATTTCTTGACCTAAAAATGCAGTCAAGACATACATCACATCCGTATTGAGTATGTCCTCTGCTCCAGGCACTATGCAGAGCAATACTGGACCTCTCAGTGGTCAGTTCTCATCTAAGATTTCAGACTACAGCTTCCCTCTGGATATGTATTTTCAGTGTCAAAGCAATAACTTAAATCAGATACAGTATTATAGAATATTGAACAATAATAAATGCTTTGTGGTTTTCTATAGAACACCAATTTTGTGCCAGGTACTTTTGTTAATTTATTTACTTCTGTGAGGGAAGTAAAATTTTACCTATTTTATATAGAAAAGGGAACTGGGACTCAGCTAGATGAAATAATTCGCCCAAAGTGATAAAGTTAGTACAAGGTAAAGCTAGCATTTGGACAGTTTTATTATAAAGCTCATGTACAATCTGCTATTGCTATATGATTTTACTTAACTTTTATTTTTTCTCAAAGTACTTTTAGATAATTCGAGCATATATGGCTATCCATGATCAGCATTTCCAGTGACTATAAAACTTATAAAAACAGCAATAATGCATCAGGACTTCTTATCATAAAATACTTTGGCCCACTCATTTTAAGACATGCTTTGATTCTGTTAAAAATTTAAAGTGCTTGGTGTTCAGATCCTCACTGAGGTTACATACCTTTTGCCTGGAAGCAGCGGAGGGAGGGAAGAAGGAAGGAAGGGAGGGAGGGAGGGAGGGAAGAAGGAAGGAAGGGAGGGAGGGAGGGAGTCTAAAAACTACAAAGAGTGGAGATCAAGAGCAAAGTTTAGAAACATGTGTAAGGGGCAAGAACACCTTGTCTT
Source organism: Mesoplodon densirostris (assembly GCF_025265405.1). Lineage (NCBI taxonomy): Eukaryota > Metazoa > Chordata > Mammalia > Artiodactyla > Ziphiidae > Mesoplodon > Mesoplodon densirostris. The sequence continues at coordinate 92,949,559 of NC_082665.1, read as the reverse complement.
GAGAGGACAGCAGTAAAGGAGCTTCCATGCTCAATTTTTTTTTTTTTTTTTTGGCCACACCGTGCAGCTTGTGGGATCTCAGTTCCCTGACCAGGGATTGAACCTGAGCTCCAGCAGTGAAAGCTCCGAGTCCTAACCACTGGACCACCAGGGAATTCCGTCATGCTCAATCATGGGACCAATTATTTTGATTTATTTTTCCTGCTGAGATGATTGTTGCTTTTTTAGTAATGATTTTTTTTAACCAGCCTCTCTTAAATCACTTAGTCACTGCACTTTACAAGTGCCTGCTGCCTGTTTCTAAGACAGTAAAGATATTTGTGGCAAAATGATTTTTTTTAAAAGCCATGCCAAACAAATTGCAAATCGTAGACTGATCGTCTTAACTGATAAAATCTTTTTTAAAAGCTAATTTAAATAACTTTGCATGTTTGGAATAAACATGTACTGCTTCAAAATTATATTCTAGAAAAAAGATTATCTATTTTTAGGAAGAGTCCACAGTTCATCTAGGCCACATGTTGAAAGAAAATCAGTGCCTTGTTGAACTACACGTGTGTAAGCATGACATAAAAAACTGTGGTATGAAACAGTTATGTGATGCACTGTATCTGAACAGAAGCCTACACTACCTTGATGTAAGCTGGTAAGTGATAGCATGTATTAATTCAGGAGTTAAATCATGGGAATGGTCTCTGTAAATATCCCCTGTAGATAAGATTCTTTGTTAGACACTAAATTCCAAAACTTAGAAAATGCAACCATTGTTGTCAACTTTTTGTCTCGAGCCTTAGTATTTATTCGGCTTATACCGATATAATAACTTGAGATCAGTTTAAACATGTAAACCAGAATAGAAGCAACATTTTATGGCAAATTTTTATTAAATTTTTTGGAAATTGAGTGATTAAAATAAATCTTAACTAAAATAGAAAGTACTTATTACTATATGTTTTCAAGCATGCTATCTCTATGAATAAAAGAATACTTCATATTTCCAAATATAACTACATATTTATCCTTTCCCAGCAATAAAATAACTCAGGATGGAATGGTGTGTTTGGCCGAGGTACTGAGAAGCAATACTACCCTGGAAGTCATAGATCTTTCTTTTAACAGAATAGAAAATGCAGGAGCAAACTATCTCAGTGACACTCTTGCTTCACACAACAGGACTCTTAAAGCGTTAGTATGGTTTTATATTTAACCAAAATAACAGAAAAACTTAAATTTTTTAGAATACTAACCTTAAACCTCTTACCTCTTAAGATTCATGGCGAAATATGAAAACTCAGTTTCTAAATTGACATATTAAGTTACAGGAAACATTTCAATTTCTTCTATTTTTCAAAAGTAATGTCTTTTAAAAATTAGATTGATTCTAGTTATGACTGCTTAAAATTAATGAGAAAATTCTTATTACTTATTTTATCCTGAATTCTAACAGAAAAATTATAATCATTCAATATGATCAAGACTCTAAAATAAGAATGAATCAAAGAAGTAAATATTACTTGGATGACTTTATCTTGAAAAATATATCTGTAATCCACCCCAAACCTTTACTGAATAATAAATAGAAAACAATAGACTGTTTATTTCCAAAATGTAGGTAGCTCTACTTAGGTACGTGAAGTATCCAACTAGAAAACTAAGCTTCTTGGATTTTAGGAATTATTAGGTCAATATTTTGATTATACATTAAATGTATTTAATGCTAAGACTTAACACAATAAAATGTGTGTTAATAAATGCTGTTGCTAGCTTATGCATTCTTTGTGGAACTGTTGGTTTCCAGGGTTATTACTTTTTGGTTTTCCATAGGTTGTCAGTAGTAAGCAACAACATAGAGGGAGAAGGACTTGTTGCACTTTCACAATCAATGAAAACAAATCCCACACTCTCTAATATCTACATTTGGGGAAACAAATTTGATGAAGCTACATGTGTGGTAAGTTTTTTTCTTCACTGAGGCTTTTTCTGGGGTTTTCCCTATAACGTCAGATGTTATATACAGATGCCTTAGACATGATTACAAAGCATAATGAGACACTGCAGTTTTGATAAATTTTAATGTTAAGTCCTAAAAATTAGCTACTGGAAAGTTTTGTGGTTGAAATAGGAAAAGATATCAAATACTACATATTAGTATAAAGATCACTGAATTACACAGTCCCAATTTCTCCAAAGTTAAGTTTTTTTAAATCACAATTGTTGATTTATTTTAAATTTGCTGTGGCACAATCTCCAATCTGCTACTCAATAATTAAACCAAGACACAGAATTTGGAGAGATATAGTAAAAGCTGTCAAAATATTTGGTGTGTTGCTTATGTAAATACAGAGAACCCTTGATACTGCTTTCAACACACACAAAAAGCATAGTAACAAATAGTTTTCATTTGGAAAGAAAAGAAAGAAAAACAAGATGTTAGGGGACTTCCCTGGTGGCACAGTGGTTAAGGGTCCACCTGCCACTGCAGAGGACATGGGTTCGAGCCCTGGTCCGGGAAGATCCCACATGTCGCGGAGTAGCTAAGCCCGTGTGCCACAGGTACTGAGCCCGTGTGCTCTAGAGCCCACGTGCAGCAACAAAGACCCAAGACAGCCAAAAAATATATATATATGTTAGAATTCTCAAAAATTGCCAAAAGACTAACCAGAATTCTATCACTAAAAAGGCTAATAAAATGTACACTATTAAAAAAAATTCCTTGATTTCAGAAAAACATATCCACATTCTATACACTAGAGGCTGAGCTGAGTTGGAACTACTAATGACAAGCTACAGCAGAAAGCAACTAGAGTTTTGAATCTTTTACTGTCTAATTTCTGCCATTCTCTATAATCGCAACCGTACTGACAAACTAGTTTAACATGTTTGTACGACACTTTTATGTAGGTATCAATGATCCATAAGATATATACAAAGAAAATTCTACAATGAAGAAATAATTAGTGCCCAGCCAGGCCAGCATCTAATACTATGGGAATGGTCTCTCTAAGCCTAAATCTGAAGATTACCTTCAGGGGGTCCATGAACTCCATACAGTTGTATGCCAAAATCTGTGATTATTTATTTTCCTGAAAAATGGATCCCTGGCTGTCATCGGATCTTCAAGGGCATATACAACAGCACTCCATCCTCATTTATCAGTCAGTCACCTTAGGACTTGAAAATTTTGACCATGAGACCTTTGGTCCACAAAATTGGTAATACATAGAATTTTTATCTCTGGGAGTCATGAAACAACAAAACATGCCTAATAACGTTAAAATGTAGAAATAAGTTTTGCAAGACTGTAATTACATTGTGTGGAATTAAATGAATAAAAACTACAATGCCTGGAAAATATTAAAATTCAGCAGTGTTATACAGAATATTTGACTTTAAACTATAAATTATCACATCTAATTTGGATGTTGAAATTCGTTTAAGCACTGTAAAATGAATAAACTATTTTCTTAATGATACAGTTTTTCTTAAAAATCCTAGGCATATTCAGATTTAATTTACATGGGCCGTCTAAAATCAGACAATACAGATGTGGAGCCATTTGTGGTGGATGGACACGTGTACCTTGCAGAAGTCTCCAATGGCCTTAAAAGGCATTATTACTGGACACCAGGTTATGGAGAAGCTTGCAGCCCATCATCTAATGCAGGTCTTACTCTTGTACCAGTAGGTCAATATCTATGAAAAACAAGCTTTAATTTTCATATCTTTGTCTTATTACTCTTCACAGAGATTACATTTTATTGTCTATTAAATTTTCTTTCATAAGTTAGAACAATGAAAAGAGATACTAAACTGTGAATAACTGTCCATTGTGAAAAACTGAGTAGTGTAATTTTCTCAAAATTTAGCAAAATAGGGACTAAAATTTGAACACCTGGAGAAGGAAATCAAGGAACTAATTTCTTTTTATAAAGAAAATATACCCAAAGAGTAAAGTAGCATACAAGGGGAGGTCATTATAGGTATCCTAACTGAAAGTTGTCATGAAGTGGTAAAAAGGTTTCAGGTGGCAGATTCCAGGGACTGTCAAGGGGTTTAGAGGTTGAAAAAGTATTTTACAAATGGGTATTGATACAATTTCACAAATACAGGCAAATATATATAAACATATACAAATACATATAAATGTATACTTTCCAAACAAGTCAGTGCTGCCAGTGAATTTTTAAAAGAAGATAATTCTCTCTTTTGGAGGATGCCAATAACATTTTCATGATTTGATGGCAAACAATTACTGTTGTCTGTGGTCAATCCTGTTTTCAAATTAAAATTTCTATGAAGAGGCAACAGACACCACGATCCTTTGATTACAGACCCATGTTCACAAATTAATTCATACATACCACTTAACTGTTTAATCTGAATGATTTATTACTGCTAAAGCTGAGCAAAGTGTGAGAAAAAAAATTTTGTGTGAACAATTTAAAGAGGTGACTTTTAAGTTCTGCAGTCTAAATGGAAAAACCATCTATCTCTAAGTGTTGAGAGAGGAATAAACGTGATAGCTTTACAGTTGTCAAAGTACTGGCCTTCACTTAAAGTACTGTGAATTCCTCAAATCATAGCTGTATTTATTCACAAAAATTAACATTACAAAACCCCCCCCCCCCGCATCTGTCATTGTCCATTCCTTTAATAGATTAAAGAATTAAGATAAATATGCCCTACTCACTACTTAATGTTTTTTAAAGTTTAACAGGTTTTTCCTTATATTCAGCACCTCATACCGCACTTCCACCCTCCTTGGGGAAACTGGGGTGGTGGTGGTGAGGGGGTGGCACAGACGGTGGTGGTGGTTATGAAATGGGAAGAACGTCTGAATAAATTATATAAGCCATGATTTGCGCTTAATGTTCTAGAGCTACTGAGCCAGCAAAGACCTAAATGCCTTACCAAATCCATTCTCACGCTTTCAGAGATGAATTTTATTTTACTCTTAGTTATTAGCTTTTATCAAACTTTAGTTTCCACTGTTCTCTATATGTTTCAGATCTTACTTTCCACTTTAAGATCTCTCCTCTGCGGATACAAAGACTAGCTGTTTTTTTAACCAAGTTCTTTTACATTATTACATGCTGAATATAGCTAGAAATAATTAACTGTATCTAAAAAAAAGGTTGTATGTCCGAGGAAGGTCATGTCTATAGTGTTAAAAATGCAATAGGAAATTTAAAAAAAAATTTGTCTTTTGATCAAATTTGAAAAACTGCAGAATTCAATGAGTGCAAGAAAACCATGGTATAGGAAAAAATACAAACATTTCTAACAATTGTCGTTACATTTGGAAAACATTAAGCTGGTGAGGAAATGCTACTCCTAGCAATTAGATAGCCAATAAACTCAGACTTGAGAAACACTATGACAGACTTCTGTCACAGACACTTGAACATCTGTCCAAAGAGTAAAGAGAGTTTAAACTGAAGATACCAAATCAGCATTTTTTAAAGTATGGAGCATCAGAATCACCTGGGGCAAATGTTAAAAATACAGATTCTTAGAGTGAGAGCTACTGAATCAGAATTTCTGAGGATAGTCTGGGGAATCCGCATTTTTACAATCCAGGTCATCTTTAATCTCACTGAAGTTTAAAAACCAATGCTCTGGTTTTCTCAAATTAGTTTCTTTTATACTTCTTTTAAATGGAAGTATCTAAGTGAATAGCGAGATGAATTATCACAAAGCTAACCCATCTGTGTTAACCAGGACCCAGATAAAGATAGTAAATGCCATAAGCTTCCCCAGAACCACCTCCAACCATCTTCCAATAGACAACCACTATCATGATGTCTAACATCAGAGTAGTTGTGCATGTTTTGGAATTTTATATAAATGGAATCATACAGTATATATACGCTTTGTGTCAGACTTCTTTTGTACATTAGTGCAATTCATTCGTGTTGTTTAATGTAGCAGTGTCTATTCAGCTTTCATTGTTTTGAAGTATTCCATAATATGCTGGGTAGGAGTCCACAGGATTCTCAAAGAGCTACTCCCAGGCTAGGACACAGCCATATCAAAGTAAACCTTTCTAATGCAGTTTGCTTTCCCAAGCTACTCTCTGTTCCTCTGTGCTACAGAGGGGACCCACAAGTTCCTATATTCTCCCAAGGGGAGACTGACAAGGTAGCTGAGTGGGAAGCAAATAGGTAAATGGGAAATAGGCTTATCTGGAGCCTGCAGTGGAGTGGCAAGTGCTAAACCTGCGACCTTACTTACACCGGACTGCTTGAGACATTTTTGCAGAAGTCTCAGAGCTCTCTTCTCCGCATCCAAGAGAACTAAGGTGAAGCCAGGTCAGCCAAGAATTACTGGGCTCTGACCAGGCTAGGGAAAACCTGATCACATATTTTACAAGCTGTTGCCTATTGCATGAGAGGCCAGCAGGATGCCCAGAGAACAGAGTGAAGACAGTGTCTTCCCTGATGCCATTTTGTCATGCAAGCCTCCTCTCCTCCCCATATATGTGGACAGCATTTTAGAGAGAAGACAAAGGGTAGAAATAAGACAGCAATTTTCAAAATGTTTAAGCAGTACCTTAAGATATTACAAATTCTACGTGCTTTGTATCAGATTAGGTTTTGAAGTGCCTAGGACTAAAAGTTAATTTTTTTCTAGACTTCCCACTGGGTGCAAGAGTTCTGTAGGAAAAATCCCCCTTCTTCTGCACATCTGAATTGTAACGACCAAATCTGCAATCATATACGTTATACATTTCCTTCCATTTTCCTCTTAGCAATCATCCTTTAAGATCCAGCTCAAATCCAGCCTCAAATTACAGTGTTGCAGACTCTATTATGCTCATCATTTAACAAAGTTTCAAGTTTGAAGCAAAAAAGCAAGAAATAAAGTGGTTTGTACCTTTTAGATATTTGATAAAATGATCTTGTTTGCTGTACGCACTCTGCTTTTCAAACTAAATGGTAGTATTCATTATGTCTTATCTACTACTCAAACCATATCCACCTGGGTCCTACTCCCACTATTATTACTGCAGCTGCCTTTCTCAGGGGATCATTCATGCTCCAATTACCCAACCCAATTACTCAACCCAATGTTGTCTTTGATTTGCATCGTATCTAATTTCTCTGTACCACGTGATCAGTACAAAGCCACTTTTGTCTTCGTGAAACTTGCATCACCCTGGTTTTCTTCCTATTATCACTTTCCATCTCTTTTTCTGTCTTTTGCTCATTCTTTTTTTTTTTTTTTTTTTTTTTTTGCGGTATGCGGGCCTCTCACTGTTGTGGCCTCCCCCGTTGCGGAGCACAGGCTCCGGACGCGCAGGCTCCGGACGCGCAGGCTCAGCGGCCATGGCTCACGGGCCCAGCCGCTCCGCGGCATATGGGATCCTCCCAGACCGGGGCACGAACCCGTATCCCCTGCATCGGCAGGCGGACTCTCAACCACTTGCGCCACCAGGGAGGCCCTTTTGCTCATTCTTAAAATGCATTTCCCCCAAGATTTTGTCCTCGTCTTTTCTTCTGTACCATCTCCCAGCGTTGCCTAAATCATTTCTATCACAATAATTATTAGCCTTATGCTGCAAGATCTGTTTCTCTAGCTTTAACCTCTGCTGGGTTTCAGTCCCCATTTCCAACTACTGCTAGACATTTTCACATAGGTATCTCACCACCGATCAAATTCAGCACAAACAAAATAAAGTCTTCTCTTCCATAAACCTCCCCCTTATCTTGCCTAGCAGTTAATGGCACCTCCATATACTCAATCGCTGAGGATCAGAATTTAAGATTCTAAGTTGAAACTGCCTAACTACACGCAACAGAAACTGACTCAAGCCTGCCTAAGAAAAGGTGGATTTAGGGAATTTGTGGGTTCAGTCCCTGGCTGGGGAAGTAAGAAAATCACTGGCATCCAGAACAAGGAAATGAAGCATAGCTGTGTGACCTCAAGAATGGGACTGCAAAGCCAGAAACCAAGCCACTTCTCTCACAGGGCCTCAGTCGCTTGGTTCTGCAAACCCTACTTCATCCCCTGTTTCGCTCTACAGGTCAGCTTTCTCTTGCTTCACTGTTTCTTTTAGACTTTGGCTTGCTTCAGTGACTGTGGACCAGATCTAAATGATCTTTTCCATGTACACCAATACCTAGTAAGTCTCTGAATTTCATAGCTCAAATTCTTAAGAAAGTCGCTCAGTTTGGCCTAAGAATTGTTTCTCCCTGGTAAGGTGTTCGTCAGCTGTGGTCACAAGTATGGAATCGTGTTACAAATGTGGCTGTCTAATCCCTGCCCTTCAGCAGTCAACTGTAGTTGAGTGTGTGAGATCCTGCATTATAAACATGGCTATCTAATCCCACTCTTTCAGCACAGGCTAAAGGTAGAGGACTATTTCAAGGTGGTATAGATACAGTGCTAGATGTGTCTTTGATTCCTATCTCTGCCACCACCTTTCAGACTTTCTCTCCATTCTCCCTACCTCAGTCAGCTGTGTACAAATTCCTCCCATTAGCCATCTCCTCTTGTTTGCCTATCCAGGGGAGTAACAGCCCTTTCTCTGTCCACTCAACTTCCATTGACTGCTCAGCATTTCCTTTCTTTCCTTCCTCCACTATAACACTTGGCATCCAGGCTTGTCTTTCCCACTTGACTGTAAACTTAAAAGAGGAGATTATCTTATTCATCTTTACAGCTGTATGTATTCTGATTTCAATAATTTTCCAGCATTTGAAATAACGGCCAGATATTTTAATCTAAATGTCTGATTCACATCCATGGTGTTTATTTCAGTATATTCTTGAAGTTAAATACCCTATTTCTGAATGATTACTGTGTTTACATGATAATTATCTAAATTCCTTAAGCAAATACACCAAAGCTCTGTTCAGTGAAGGGGGGGCAGGGGTTGTAGAGGACAGACAAGTAGACCATATCACTGTCTCAAGAAATGCTCCAAAAACTAACTATCGGTATTGTTCATACATAATGAGTAAAAATGTAGAATTTACAGAAATTGCATTAAAGTACAATTTCTTTTTATTTGGTGGTATTTCTAGACAAGTTCTAAAAACTCAAAATCTCTGAGTAAAAAGTGAAAAGTTATATCAAGAGCTTCATTTATCAAGAGCCCACAGAGAGACTTCCCTGGCAGTGCAGTGGTTACGACTCTGCACTTTCACTGCCGAGGGCCCGGGTTCAATCCCTGGTCGGGGAACTAAGATCCCTGCAAGCTGCATGGCGTGGCCAAAAGGAAAAAAAAAAAAAAAAATAGAGCCTACATATCACATATCAAGAGCCCAAAGGAAGAACACCAAGAAATGTTTAGGATAATAGTTTTCAGTGTTTGGTATGCATTAAGATCACCTATGGAGCTTTTCAGCATGTTCTGGAGATTGTCTGATTCAGAGAGCCTAAGGTGGGGTGGGGCTTGGACACCACTATTTTTAAACTATGTTTCTGATATGCATCAAATGTCAGTTACTGTTCTAGGATATTTTTAAAAATGAGTACATGTAGATTGTCTTTATATAAGCACATTTCAACTACTCTCATTTGCACAATTGCTGTAGAAACGAAACATACAGAAAAGTGACACACTATTGTTGCAAGAGAACTGACAGAACCTTTTCTTTTGAAAAAAATAAAACAATTTTCTAAAATCTATCAAAATCACTCTATGAAATTAAACATAAAACAAATACCAGCAAAAAATCATTTATATATAATCTATGTTTTTTTAAAAAGCCTAAAATCTAACGATACAGAAAGAATAATCTAATACAAATACAAAACAAAATTAATTTAGAAAATAATTTCTCAATAAGATGTTCAGCATCCTAAAAAGACTTTCAAAAAACTTAGTAATACTTACATAATTAAGAATAGAACTTTCCCAAAACACTGCATTGTAGCAAATATATTTAAAGATGAATTTAACTGATAATTGTGTTACAATGATAGCAGATACAACTAAAATATATGCATATTATGATAAAGAATAATACAGCATTATGAGAAGAATGACAAGACAAAGATACTCAGTCTTCAAGCTTTCTTTACATGTCATTCTGGAAGAGCGTCAAGCCATGTCAATTTAAAATAAAATTATTTTAGCTAAGAAGCAGATAATGTGATGAAGAGAATAGATCAACTTCAGTTACTCCAATCCAATAATCCTAAAAATAATAAATTTAAAGGCTAATTTATGTAAAGGCAAATGCTAATTATCATGTTAGAGGAAATTTGGTAACTACTACCCTTACAGAATTATGACATCACTATAGCAGTTTTTAAAAAGAAATTTTGTTCATTAGATGCTTGGATTAATGAAGATGTCAATTAAATATAGCCTCTCCATTTCAGCAGACTTCTTAAAAAGGCTGAGTCTTAATTTTCTTTAATTTCTTCACATTCCAATAAATTCTTATTGAATTTAAGCCAGAATAGATTAGTTGAACATTTTTATAACTTTATAAATTGTATTTAAACCCAGTATATTAAATTAATACATATGCATAATTAGATTTCTTAGATAAATTAAATACTAAGTTTGATGTATGTTATACAAAGGCAGTATTTCAAACTCTATTTAATTAAGTCAATCCCACTGGTGGCAATTCATTGTAAAAATGCTGCTGTAAAATGGTGATGATCTGTACAGTTTAGAAGAATTTAGTTTTATTAAGTCTTCTACTTGGTTCCTATGACTAGGAACCCCAGAGAAAATACAACTAAAGAAATCAATACCAATAGAAAATACATTAATTTGGTTACAGGTATAGTTTAAAAGCAGAAAACAAATGATGCACAGCAGAAATAAGAAATAATGTCACTATGGTGTTTGATCAGCAGTATAGGAACTGACTTTGAGGAACTGATAATTTACTGTCCAAAGATTAGGCAGTGAAATAAATCAATATGTGGGAAAAATGGAAGGGGGAAGAGTGGTAGTAAATATCAGAATAAATCTGAATTTTCTAAGTTCATTAGGAAGGAAAAGGACTACTGTGAAACTACGACCACCATGAACTGTTGTGGTTTAATCTATAAAAATGTAAAACTCGAAACTTACAGAAAACTCAAGTATAAAATGTTTAATAAACTGGCTTTCTGTTATCTCAAATGTTCACTTATAATTGAAGTTAATTTCTTAACTCTTTATGAATATAATGTATGAAATTCAGAAGACAAGTGTTTTATACTATGCATTAAGTTGCTATTTAGAAAATTCTTTTTAGGATTTTATATTTTAAAAAGTGCATAAGAATATGAGAGGCTTATCAAAAATTTTCAAAACTCAGTATATTTTCCTCATCTCCAGTAATCTAGAAACCTATTAAAACAATCTGCATCAAATCTGAAACTGTCTTTAATAAGATAAAAACACCAAATATCTATTTAAAATTCATTTTGAAAATGTAGTCTCAGATAATTCAAAAGTACTGACCATTGGTTTTATCCAGAACACTGAGTTCTAAATGAACAAAATTTATATATAGTTTTCTAGTTTTTGAGAAGCACTTTTTGTTTCATTAGAAAAGTTACCTCCAATGGACTATATTAATAGAGAAATAGCACAATTCTTACTCAGTACCTAAATTTTCTTAGGCAGAGATTCGAATTTTTTCCCCACAGTTTATGTACTGGTCTATGGCACTTAGTAACAGCACCACTCTTGGGCTGATACTATTATGGATTTTGTTTAAATTTTGACGGGAAGAAAATAAACACATCCCACAGGTCATAAGTGGATCATAAACTGATAGATTCTACTTCAGTAAGTGAAAGGCAATTCTAAAATGAAAATAAATATGGAATTAAGGCAGCTCTAAAAGATAGTAAAACTTATCCACCCCAAATAGTGCTACTGTAGTATAATTCATTCCTTTAAAAGCTATGTGTATAATGTAGACATAAAAGCCAAATATCAAAATAAGCATTGCACAGTTATGATGCAGCATCAGGTGCTTTTACTTCAGTGAATGAAAACTAATGGCCACAACTCAAATGAAGGGTTAATTTAATATGAATATATGCACCTTACCAGAGATGTTTATGTTTACTACCAGAGACGATTTAGCAATTCCATATTCCTCACAAAGTCAGTATAATTGTTGTAAAAAAATCAACTGTGGTTCTGAATACCCGTTCACAGTTGACCTCAACAATGTATCTGATGTAGGAGACTGATTATCTGTGACAGGCAGAAGCATGTGGTGGTCCTCAGTCCCAAGTGGAAGAGTTAGGGGTAAAGTCATATCAGAAGGCTTCACATCCAAAGTTTCTGATAAAGGACTTTTTTGTATGGAATCTTGTTCACTCAAGGGATGATCTTCTATACTGGAATCTAGAATTTTATCTGTACCTGAAATGGAAGGTAAAAAAACTCACCATCTTTAAAAACAAAACAAAAACCATGAGGAAGACTCAATCTATTTACCACCCCCAGAACTTGCATTTCAGCCCCACACCTTTAGTCACATTGTTTCTTTTTTGCTGATTTGCCCTTAGCATTATCTATACAAATCCATTATGGGCCTCAAGATTAGGTTTAAGCACCATTATAAAAATGGACTTAATTGTGCTAGACTAGGGTAAGCTGTTTCCTATCTACTTTATCACTCATTTGTCAGTTTTTCATATACCACCTTGTGACATCTATCTTACTGGCATATAACATTCTACTTAGGTGTGCCTTGAATGCTCAACAGACTATAAATTCCTTCAAAGTAAATGTCTAATTATACTTCTCTAATTCCTTCAAAGTACCTTATAGTGCTACACACATAGTAAGTACCCAGTTTATTCACTGAATGTATTAATGAGTAGTTCATATTATTCTGTAAGTTCAAGTTCAGAGGTATGGCACTTTCATTTATTTTCAGAAGTAAGAAAATTCTGTGTTACTCAAGGGAGTAATTACCCCACTGACTAAAGATATATTTTTCCCTTCAGATTTTCCACTAGCTTTACCACGTTCTTCTCAAAGTACTGACATGATTTCAATCTCACTAACCTTGTTAGACAAAATTGCGTATTTGCTTTTTTAAAGTTATGATTCTGTTTTTGCCAGACTATTCTTCAGTTCAGCCAGCCAAGAATACAACCTACGCTCTCTTGTTGCGATGACTCTCTTCACAATATTCTCTCTGCCTGGGATGAACATTCCCTTTCCCATCTCGACCCTTTGAACTCTTCTTCACCTTTCAGTTTCCCCAGAATTAAGCCTTTCCAATACTCACCTCAGAAGGACTTAACCTCTTCTTCAGTATTCTTGCATCTCTATTATATCCTGTATTTTGTGTTGTAATCAGTTATTTATTTAGATTTCTGGTCTCCCACACCAGATGGTAAGCTCTTTGAGGACTAGGACTATGCCTTGTTCAACTTCATATACCCTGCATAGTTATGTGTACTTTAGAGGTATTTAATAAATGCCTGTTGAATTAATAACTCACTGAAGTTTTCAGACATTACTACCTCAATCCTTATGATGTTTATATTTACTATCAAAGACTTACTATCATCTCTACACAGTGAAGAAGACTAGCGTTTTGTTTCTAATCATGACAGAATGGTAAGCACAGTGAAACTTTCTCAAGGATTCATTTTAAATAAGAGACTAAAATTTTTGTAGTCTGGCTTTCCATTTCATGCATCATAACAATTTGGGGATACCTGTTTCCCTATTTCCTCTTATACCTTTTTGGACTAGCGTTCATGATGCTCCTTTCTTCGCATAACTACAGTAGACCCCAGTTAACCTAGATTGTAGTATGGGAAAGAGTGATATATAGTTGTTTATGTATTCTCTCATTCTTGCAATTGTTCATATACCAGGTTTTTATTTATTTATTTATTAACATCTTTATTGGAGTTTAATTGCTTTACATTCATATATCAGGTTTTTAAAGGAGGAAGTTATTTCAAGCAACGTTTATTACAAGGTCAATATGGAAAGAAATTCAGAGTGAACTCATCGGCACATTATAAAGCTACCTTCCTCATATGTGTGCACCTAATTTTATTTTATTTTATTTTATTTTATTATTTTTCTGGCGGTACACGGGCCTCTCACTGTTGTGGCCTCTCCTGCTGCAGAGCACAGGCTCCGGATGCACAGGCTCAGTGGCCATGGCTCACGGGCCCAGCCGCTCCGCGGCATGTGGGATCTTCCTGGACTGGGGCACGAACCTGTGTCCCCTGCATCAGCAGGCGGACTCTCAACCACTGCGCCACCAGGGAAGCCCTGTGCACCTAATTTTTAAAAATATATATCTAATATAAACTGTTACAATGTGTATCTCAACATTTTAAGGAATAGTACAAATATGAGAGCACAAAATTTTTAAAAAACAGAAGCATTTACCAGAATGGACTTTCGTTTTGTGCTTCTTTAAATTTTTAATATCTGTGTAAGAATTTCCACATAATTCACAGATAAATGGTCTTTCTCCTGAAAAACAAGTTAAAAAATTAAAATCTCAGTATTTCAGAAGCTACTAAGGCAAAAATATCAATGTTCACAAACACAATGCAAACATTATATTGTTTAAATTTAGTTTCAAATTACCATTTTAATCTCTTGGTTCTAATATAGTGAAATGAAAACTTCTATACACATAGGCACTCCTTTCCTTTATAATACAAAGTGTACCTATTTCAAGGAAAAATTGAGCATTTTCACTAACAGAACCTTCAAACTAAAAAAAACTTACTTTTTTATCTCTATCAGACATTAGTGAGTGCCAATTATATGCCAGACTCTGGCTAAGAGATGTAGCTGGGGGAAAATGCGTAATTATGCTTTCTGCTCTCAGGTAGCTTATAAATTAGAAAATCCTTTAAAAATACTCACAGAATAAAAATACTACAAAATTATAATTCTTTTGAAATAAGAACTGTTCATTGCTTTATAATGCAAAGTAAGGAACATGAGGATATAGAAGTTGCCAATAAACTTATTAACTGTTTACTAGGTGCTCACACTATACTAGGTAGGAATTACAAGAAATAACTTTTAGAAAGAAAAAGAACAGTACATTTTCAAAGTGGTGTTCTTTGTTTTAAAAATTTTTGTGTATTTCATATTTTCTTCGTACTACTTACATTAACTACCTTTTACAATAAACATGTCAATATTAAAATATATTCCTAAAACGTGCATACTGAACATTGTTTAATAAGAAAATCTGATATTATCTTGGTATTATCTATTCCTTTTCATTTTTTGGTATTATCTGTGTAATTTTATCCAAATCATTTAAAAACCATTGATTATCTGGCACACTTCTTAGAAAATCTACACAATTCTTGACCAAATTTAATCCATAATCCAAACAACTAAAAAAACAAAAATAAACAAATAAAAAGTTGATATTCATACATTAAAATATAGCTACAGTTAAGAGTATGATGAGATACCATATAGTCCATAATGGTTTAAAGTCAAGGTTTACATAAAAAGAAATTAGAGAGAACAAAAAATAATACGTTCTCCCTAAACACAGACCTGTATGGGATCGAAAGTGTTTGTTGAGCTCTCCTGAGGAAATAAAACTTTTCCCACAAATACCACATATGTATGGTTTTTCACCTAGATGGAAAATAAAAGATAGCGAAGTGGTGTACTATACCAATATAATATTTATCAATTACAATAATCTAAAGTAAGCTGTTCTAAAATATTATTAAAATTAAAACCTCTTTGTATTGTATTTCAGAGGTATTTTCAGTGTGATCCAACTTAAATGAACATTAGTAATTACTTTACACTGTTCATGTAACCTGATGCTTTTCATATAATAAAACTTTCTCCAAATATCCTTCTAGTAGACTAGAGGTGGACAAGAAGTCTGATTTTTATATAATTAAAAACATGAAAATTCATTAATCCATATTTCAATTTTTGCTATCTATAAGATTATTAAAGGGGAATAAAATCATTTAGGAAAGATCTATTAAAAAATTAGCCTACAAAAAAATGAAAATTTTTGAACAACAGATTTTGCTTCAAAATTGATACTTTGGGTTTGAAGTATCTATTTAATTTGCAAATCTTACAATGTCTGTGTAGAAAAAGTCCTAAGAAGTTATTAAATCAATGTTCTACCCAAACTCACCCCAACCCCTTAACTTTACAGTTTTATCCAAGGGAAATGAAGCTTCAAGACCCTAAGGAGTTCTTCTAAGGTCATAAAAAATGTCTTATTAACTCAAGTTTATATATTGTCAAAATTATCTGATTTTAATGTATATAAGTTACATGATAAAAAATTTCACCCACTGTGTATTATTCTAGAAAATAAGTCTGCTTTTACATCTAATATTTATGTGAAAATCAGAAACACAAAAAGCTTCAAGAAGCACAGACACAACAGATATATAACTACAAAGCCTTAACCTACTTTTTGTAAAGGCTCAATTTCCCTTTTTCTTTTATTTACAACTTTCCTTATTTTAAGCCATCCCTGTGTCAAATCCTTACCGGTATGTTTTCGAGAATGAGTAATAAGAGAACTAGAGACAGCAAATGCCTTCCCACAGGTGTCACACACATAAGGCTTTTCTCCCGTATGCCTTCGAACATGATAGGTCAATGTGCTGGCTTGGGCAAATCGCTGTCCGCACCTATCACATACATATGGCTTCTCTCCACTATGCTTCCTATTAGTAAATAAATATAAAGATACATGTTGGCAAGTAAAACAATCTAAGGATAACGCCACACAGCAAACATTTTTCATACAATTCTTCGTGCAGTATCTTATTTCATTTCATCTTAACAGATCAACAATATGTATTTAAAATCAACAGTTTTCAATGTATACTGTCAAGAATGAATGTTTTGGTTTTCAAAACATTAGTTCTGAGACTAGTTCAAAGTTTTGCCATCAGCCTTATGTGGTAGTCAAGTGTGCCCAGAATGCTGCAGGCAATTATTTTTGTCTGTCCATTCACTCACTCTTCAAAACTCTTCCCTCAAACCTTCAGCACATCCTCACCCATCCTCACTCTCAGCTGATGTCCTTGCTTCCTGTTTCACCGAGAAAAACTTAAGCAATCAGAAGTAAATTTCTACCACACAAATCTCCACCTATAGGCATCTGTATCTATAGAGTTTGCTTTTCTTAACTCTAATATGAGAATGACAGTTCTTCTGAATCCAAGTACTCCAGTTTATATATTTAAGATACTATCCTCCTTGCCTACTCAATGATCACTCTTGCAATTTCCTCCATCCTATATCATCTAGTTTCACCACCCCTTTGGATCGTAGCATACTAATATACTGATATATCTCCCATCTTAAAAAAAAAAAAAAAGACCCCTGACCTTACTTGCTCCTCTATTTTCTGTTCCCCTTTAGTAAAATCTTGAGTCTCCAATGGTTCTACTTTCATTTCTTCTCTACTAGCCTCTGCTAACACTGCTTTTGTCAAAACCACTGCTAACCTCTCACTTTGCCAAATCCAAGTCAATTCTCACTCTTAATCTCCCTATCAGCAGAATTTGACACAATGATTACTCCCTCTGAAATCATTTCCTCCACCTGAATTCCAAGACAGCCCAATCTTCTGGTTTGCCCCTATATTGGTTGTTCCTTCCTAGTCACTTATAATGACTTGCCCGTCTCCCAGAACTCTTAGTGTGCCTTATGACTCCATCCTTTGATCTCTTTTTTATCCATCTTCATTCTCTTGGTGATCTCATCTAATGTTATGACTTTAAATACTATCTACTCAAACCATCCCCCTGACTTCCAGACTTAGATAACCAACTATCTAATGCACGTTTCCATTCAGGTGTCTAATAGTCATCTCAAATTTAACATGATCAGAACTCTACTCCTGAACTCCTGTACTCCTACTTAAACTGCTTTGTCCACAAATCTCCACTTCAGTTAATGGTAATTCTATCTTTTCAGATGCTCAGGCTCAAAACCTGAGAATCATTTTCAATTCTACTCTTCTTTTTTTCTTTCATACCCCACATCCAATGTGCAGCAAATTCTGTTTGTTGTACCTTTAAAATACATCCAGAATCTGACTACCACTTATCTCTTCCACTGCTATCTCTCTGACCTGAACCACTGTCACTCTTACTTGGGTTTTATCTATAGCTTCCTAACTGGTAGCTTTGCTTCCACTCTTGCAATCCTACAATCTTTTGCTTAACATAGCATCCATAGTGATCTTCTTACAATGCAAGCAAGATTACGTCACTTACTTCTCATTCTCAAGAGTAAAAGCTTTATAATGACCTACAAAACCTTCACCATGTGGACACCCTAACACCATTCTGATCTTATTCCCTCGCTCACTTATTCCCCTCCAGGCACCATGGCTCCCTTGCGGTTCCTTCACTGTACTAAGAATACTGTGTGGTGGTACCACAATTAGAACTCTACTGTCCTGAATTCTCATACAATAGTCTATTTAAGGCTATAGTGAATGACAGACTCAAAGATCAAACATCTGTTTTTTTGTTTTTATTTTTACCTTGCATGAATCTTGAGATTGCTAGAAGTTGCAAATTGTAAATTGCATACGTCACATTTATAGGGTTTTTCCTCACCATGATGCATGCGACTATGGAAGACTAGCTGGCATTTCTGAGCAAATCCTTTATCACACAATTCACATTTGTATGGCTTCTCACCTAAAAGAAAAGTAAATAAAATTTATATTTAGAAGGAAATATTGTTTTAGTTGCTTAAGCCATACAAGCTTTCAAAAGAGTTCATCAACAGTATTCAGAAAATATTAACTCTAGAAGTAAAAAAGCAAATAGGATATTTTTCCAGATTGATTACTGAAACCACCAGTAGAGTTAAAAGAAATTAGTGTTTCTTAGTCCATAATAGTGAAGAGTGATCAATGAGAGAAATACATAATGTATCTTAAAAAGCACAAATCTAAGTGTACCAATAAAGGTAAATATAGAGGCTGAGGAAGGAACGTATATATAATTTATGTTCAGAAGTTCGACAAAGAAGCAGGTGGTGAGATGTGTTGGTAAAATCTGAGAATCGGCCTGAGTTGTAATTACTTTTTATCAGTTTTAATATATTGTCTGTTAAATATTTAGCTAGGTAGAACTAAATTTATGCTTATTTTAATTGTGAGGGAAAATGGTTTAAAGAGTTCACACACTGGGACTTCAGAGTATCAGTTACAACAAAACAAATAGCCATTAAATACTTGGTCACAATTACAAAGACATTTTCAAGTCTAACATGCTCAATACTTTTATGAATACAAGTATATACCAAATTTTGGTCACAAACAGTCAACACTGTATGTTAATATGTTTATAAAAATACTATTTCGGTCACAATATAAAAACAATTATACTTTCCACAAACCAGTCTTACCTGTATGAGTTCTTACATGCGTTTTCAGCTGGTTACATTGGGTAAATGCCTTTCCACACAAGTGGCAGACATAAGGTTTGACTCCTTTATGTATTCTCATGTGCCTTCGCAAGCTGCTGGCTTCTGAAAACACTTTCCCACACGTGTTACACATTGGTTTGGCCTTGGAATACCTCTGATCCAGCTCTTCCCCGGAGCTCTCCAGCTCGTAAGAGTTCTTGACACTGGCTATATTAGACATAGAGTGTTCTTTCAGAGCACAGTTTGGCTGTGATTTTCCACGTTTCCGTTTCACTGTAACAGTTTGCACAATATCTTGTGCTGGAAAAGTATTTTCCACAACTGATGTCAACTCAAGTTCTGAATTATTTCTTTGTGCAACTTGTTCTATTACAGGTGTGGACAATTTATTTGCATCTAGATATACTTCAACAGATGCATTCTCTAAAATGTCACTGGGATATTGCACTGTTTTATTCTGCCCTGTCTTCTGGGAGTTGAAGGCCTTCTTCTTCTTTTTAGTTTGAGATGACTTCTTTGCTAAAGCCCCTTGTTTAGGATTTGCCTGAACTAAATCTGTAGACCCTTCTGATTTCTCCCGACTGTTATAATCTCGTAGAGTAAGGAGACAAGTCTGTTGATTCAATTCAATGTTTCCGGTAATACTAGATATCTCTGTAGAAGAGGGATTAGCAATAAAAGCAAAATCTTCCATCTTTATTTTACATTTAGTGACCACCTCTTCCACTTTGAGATAGTCAGCAGCCTGATGGATTTCTTTAACATTCCAACTGTAAGGAAACAAGGCTAAATGACAATGTTCTGATCAAAGAAAAAACATTTTTGAAACAGAGCTACACAAATATTTGTCTTTTAAAGACCTAATGAAGTAAAATGATACAAAAGGCCTAACAGAACAAATTTATAAAAAATTTATTCACTCAGAATGTTTAGGCAAAAATCTCCAGTTTTACAGAACTTGAAAAGATGAAAAGTAATGGATTATTCATATGTACAACCATGGAAAAACAAAATGTTAAAATTTCTACTTGTTAAGAAAACAGCTGGAACACGAAAGTGGCTGTTAGCAACTTACTGCCTCCTCCCATTTCTCCTGAGGCCTCTTCAGATACCAACCAACTTTTCTGGACTGACAACAAGAAGAGTCTAAAGAAATTATTATCTTCCTCTGCTCCCCTGTGAGGGACTTCAACTGCACTTCTCAAACTTTCCTGTGCATGTGAATCACCCAAGGATTTGTTAAATGTAGATTCTGATTCAGTAGGTCTGCTTTGGGGCCTGAGCATCTGCATTTCTAACATACGCCCTGGTGATGCCAATGCTGCTGGTTCATGGATCACATCTGGAAGAACAAGGTTTTAGAATGCACTAAGCTCTCTCTAGCAACCTTCCCAGCTTTTCTGTGTGTGATCCCCAACCCAAATTAGCTGGAGAGTTTGTCATATTAGAGTTATGTAGAAAAAATTAATGTTCAACATTCCAATCAATATTTACTGAGCATTTCACTTTATAAAATGCTTAATCTGCCGACTCAGGAGCCCGCGGTGCAGGGTGGGGTAGGGTGGGCAGCTGCCCATTAGACCAGCAGAGCAGGACTGCATGGGTGCGGCCCTCCCTCCCATGCCCTTCTGTTCAGATACCCAAGTGGCCCATGTGCACCCCTGGGATCACATGGCCGAACACAGGACCCCAGAGGTTTCCAGAGTCTTTGCCTACCGGGGGGCTGGGGCGGCCCTGCTGGCCCATCTCTGAGCAGAGCATCCCCAGATGGGGCAGAGCTGCATATGGCTGGGCTAGACAGGGAGGGGTGGGGCAGTGGGCTCTGGGAGGGGCTGATGGTAGCAGATAGGGTGTTGCTGCCTGCCTGCAGGTGGGGAGCACCCTGACTGAGTGGGTGGCGAAGGTTTGGTAACCAGGCCCAGACCCCCAGCTCCTTTGGTTATAGGCTGACATCAGAGTAGTGGCTCATGGGAAGTGGTTAGCTGGAAGGTCTGAGGCCTGGCTCACAGAGTCAGGGAGGAGCTGGGAGAAGGGGACAGTACCGTGAAGGCAGATAAGGGGCAGAAGCCTCAGGTTTATGCCCCCCACTACCCTGGTGTTTTCCAAGCCAAAGCCTGCAGCTTACTTTTTAAAAAAAATTTTTAAAAAGAAAAGCAATTTATAAAAG
This sequence comes from Mesoplodon densirostris, assembly GCF_025265405.1. NCBI lineage: Eukaryota > Metazoa > Chordata > Mammalia > Artiodactyla > Ziphiidae > Mesoplodon > Mesoplodon densirostris. The sequence goes on along the minus strand of NC_082665.1, from coordinate 92,928,023 downwards.
CAAAAAATTAAAAATCTCCTTATTGTTCAATCTTTTATGTATTGTTATATGTATTGAATAAAATGTGAAAAGAAAAAAAAATTTACTGAGCATTTACCATGCGTGGTACTGAGAGCGATATTAAGAAATATCAAATAGTCTCTGCCCTCCAGAAGTTTACAATGTAGTGAAAGGCTGGCTGTTCAGTTACGCTAGCAATGGCTCTGGATTACTAGCTGAATTAATTAGAATAAATCAGCATCTTTGGGTGCTTCAATTTTCTTAGCTGTAAACTCAGAGCTGAGTTGGTATTAACACTAAAAATATACGCTTTTAATCATCTGACGATGGATACATACATAAACATACACATACACACACACACACCCTCAAGTAAACTTCCTACTTGTCATTTTCCCCAGATATTATTTAATTCTTCAGAAAATTGAGTAGATTTATAGGCTAGTTTGGAAACCTGTTTGTAAACTGACTCCCTTAGCTAAGAAAACATTACTTAAAATAGTTTTTTCTGGGGCTTCCCTGGTGGCGCAGTGGTTGAGAGTCCGCCTGCCGATACAGGGGACACGGGTTCGTGCCCCGGTCCGGGAAGATCCCACATGCCACGGAGCGGCTGGGCCCGTGAGCCATGGCCACTGAGCCTGCATGTCCGGAGCCTGTGCTCCGCAATGGGAGAGGCCACAGCAGTGAGAGGCCCGCGTACCGCAAAAAAAAAAAAAAAAAAAGTCTTTTCTTAGGGCCTTTGGCTATAATTCTGGAGCAAATAACGAATGATCTTTGTAATCAAGTTAACTCCCTGTTTGCAAAGATATAGCATGAATGCCCCAAACATAAATACAATCTTATTCATCTTCCATACAAAATGCTTTTTCCTTGTATATAGCACTGTCACTCTCTAAAAACATTACGTTTCTTAAGCATTTTTATTGATTCTGTTACACAGTCTATTATTAAATTACAATAAATGAGAGATACTATTAGAATGAAAACCAAATTTACTCCATCACTTATTATACTTAGGTCTCAAATTATAATTGTGCTTAGTGCTTCATAAAATGAATCACCAACAAGGTGAGATAGCCTTTAAGACCAATACAAACTAGTACTGAGTCACACACTAACTGTTCAGTACTGAAACAGTAATTCATACAAATTATCTATTTCACAGATAGCCTATCTCAGTTACAATTAAGAGAATCAGAATTTGTTTATGTCAATAACTGATCTGCTTTTGTTTATAAGCATGAAGTTAAAGTGCCTGCAAACTTGCTTTCACTTTTTGAATAGTCACTGAAAGTCATTTAATTACATATTGCCAGGTATATGGCTAACTGCTTTATGAGTAATTATAATCCCCATTTTACATACAAATGAAGGATCAGAGGTCCAAAGAAGTTAAGTAACTTGTCCAAGATCTCAGAGTGTTAGAACTAAGATTTGACCAAGGTAATCTAGCTCCTGAGTCCACTTAATTCTTTATTATTCTGTTTTCTTAATCACTAAGTTGTACAGACTTTCTATTTTTGGTATATGTCTTCTCTTACATTTGTGTCTGAGCTCAAACAATTGGCTCCCCAGCTCCCCAGGAAAGACATGTATCAAAAAAGACTGAGCCAGGGACTTCCCTGGCAGTCCAGTGGTTAAGACTTCACCTTCTACTGGCACAAAAACAGAAAGATAGATCAATGGAACAGGATAGAAAGCCCAGAGATAAACCCACGCACATATGGTCACCTTATCTTTGATAAAGGAGGCAAGAATATACAATGGAGAAAAGACAGCCTCTTCAGTAAGTGGTGCTGGGAAAACTGGACAGGTACATGTAAAAGTATGAGATTAGATCACTCCCTAACACCATACACAAAAATAAGCTCAAAATGGATTAAAGACCTAAATGTAAGGCCAGAAACTATCAAACTCTTAGAGGAAAACATAGGCAGAACACTCTATGACATAAATCACAGCAAGATCCTTTTTGACCCACCTCCTAGAGAAATGGAAATAAAAACAAAAATAAACAAATGGGACCTAATGAAACTTCAAAGCTTTTGCACAGCAAAGGAAACCATAAACAAGACGAAAAGACAACCCTCAGAATGGGAGAAAATATTTGCAAATGAAGCAACTGACAAAGGATTAATCTCCAAAATCTATAAGCAGCTCATGCAGCTCAATATCAAAAAAACAAACAACCCAATCCAAAAATGGGCAGAAGACCTAAATAGACATTTCTCCAAAGAAGATATACAGACTGCCAACAAACACATGAAAGGATGCTCAACATCACTAATCATTAGAGAAATGCAAATCAAAACTACAATGAGATATCATCTCACACCAGTCAGAATGGCCATCATCAAAAAATCTAGAAACAATAAATGCTGGAGAGGGTGTGGAGAAAAGGGAACACTCTTGCACTGCTGGTGGGAATGTGAATTGGTACAGCCACTATGGAGAACAGTATGGAGGTTCCTTAAAAAACTGAAAATAGAGCTACTATATGACCGAGCAATCCCACTACTGGGCATATACCCTGAGAAAACCATAATTCAAAAAGAGTCATGTACCAAAATGTTCATTGCAGCTCTATTTACAATAGCCCGGAGATGGAAACAACCTAAGTGTCCATCATCGGATGAATGGATAAAGAAGATGTGGCACATATATACAATGGAATATTACTCAGCCATAAAAAGAAACGAAACTGAGCTATTTGAAATGAGGTGGATAGACCTAGAGTCTGTCATACAGAGTGAAGTAAGTCAGAAAGAGAAAGGTAAATACCGTATGCTAACACATATATATGGAATCTAAGAATAAAAAATGTCATGAAGAACCTAGGGGTAAAACAGGAAGATACAGACCTACTTGAGAATGGACCTGAGGATATGGGGAGGGGGAAGGGTAAGCTGTGACAAAGCGAGAGAGAGGCATGGACATATATACACTACCAAACGTAAGGTAGATAGCTAGTGGGAAGCAGCTGCATAGCACAGGGAGATCAGCTCGGTGCTCTGTGACCCCCTGGAGGGGTGGGATAGGGAGGGTGGGAGGGAGGGAGATGCAAGAGGGAAGGGATATGGGAACAGATGTATATGTATAACTGATTCACTTTGTTATAAAGCAGAAAAAAAAAAGGAAGTGATTGAAAAAATATATATAATAAATAAATAAATACCAAAAAAAAAAAAAAAAAAGACTTCACCTTCTAATGCAGGGTGTGCGGGTTCATTTCCTGGTTGGGGAGCTAAGATCCCACGTGCCTTGGGGCCAAAAAACCAAAACAGAAAACAGAAGCAATGTTGTAACAAATTCAATAAAGACATTAAAAATGGTCCACACCAAAAAAAAAAAAAAAAAAGATTGAGCCAAACATCTGGCTCTTCTTCACATTGGTTTTTTGCATGAAGGCTCAAAGTAAGGCACTGTTCATTGTGTTCCAATCAGTTCAAGATTTTTGGTAAAGTTATTTGAGAAAGGGAAACCACTAAATTGAAGATCAACCAAAATTCACTGGTTTTGTGATTTTATATTATGTATTCTAAATTTTTAGATCAGAGGCACTTGTATAGCCAAATATTCAGTAAATTTAAATAACATCATATGACATTTTTCTATGACACTGCTTTATTCCTTTAATCAACTTACACGGAACTGACTCAAAAATTTCATTACATCAAAATTTAAAAGCAATTCCAAACAGCATGAATGTTTCCTTTTCAATAGGATTAAGGAACATCCTAATTCCAGCTTTTCAAGAAGTATATTTCCACGATAAGCTGCAGTGTAAAGAGAGCGAAGAACTTTGCTTAATGTGTACATGCATATATCTATGGAGATCATCTGGAAAACAATGAAAGAATATTTACCGAAGTGTTAAGAGTGGTTATCAGTGGGTGGCAGAATTTCAGGTGTTTCCTTTTTTGTTTTTTCCCTAATTTTTCTCCAATAAATGCGGAATTAATGGGCTTGTAGAGTAGGATAGAGAAGAGGAAATAAAGGAAGGAAAGTAATGTTCATTGGGAGGCAGTAAATCCTAAATCTTCACAGTAACAACCAATGTAGTTATTATCATCTCATTTTCACAAAGGGAGAAACTGAGGCCCAGAGAGGCTACAGCTTGCTCAGAGACATGGTGACTTGACAGGCAAGATCTAATTCTAAAGACCATAATCTTTCTATGTCAGATGATGATCTATTCATGTTTACACTTTCATAAAAGATGGAGAAAAGAAGACAGGACTAAGTTTATTGGTTTCTCTTTCCTTTTATCCCCACTACCTTTCCCCCAACAACAAGTAAACGAATTAGTATTAATCTAATTATACAGTTCATCACGTATGAAAGACACAAAATGCCTGCATTATCAGATTCCTCGGAACGTACTTCTTGTCAGTACAGTGACAGCATTAAGCATCTCAGAGAAGCATCCTTGCATCTTAGACCAGACTTAAGCATTAGCACTGATAGCTCTACCAGGCAACAGGAGTCATGGCCAATGAAGTTATTTTCCTGAATCAAGATCAGGAAGAGGTCCTGCAGGTTGCTATTTACAGCTGGAAATGGGAGCACTATTAAATGAACACAGAGATTCTTCCTTCTTTCTCCACCTATACCTCCCCACCCCTAACACCTTAAGAAGTAGGGGATAGAGAGTGAGAGAGAAGACCAGAGGAACATAAAGACCAAAAAGCAAGGGGAAATTGGAATTCAATTAAAATTCATCATATTTTGATCTTTAACTTTACATAACTGAAATCACGGGCTTTGTTTCAGTAGATAAATCAAATGTGTCAAAAACCATGCTTTAATCGTATTAACATCTGTACTTTCTGTGCTTATGAAATGTGGTCTGTTTATCTCAAATCAGAGACACTGACTTCTTTATTAAAAACAACACTGTGCACATCAATATTTGAAGACTCAGAGTTCAGGGACTAAATGGAAAAAAACTAATCTGCTTTGGCTCTAAAGACTATTGACCAGCTTTTATAAGTGGAAATAAAATGTGTACCTTACCTGTCAAGATTTAAAGTTCCTGTGTATATAAATTCCAACAGTTTCTGAAATCCATCAGCCTTCACCTGACTCTGATCAAGAAAGACATTGTTCTCTGAAGTGCTTCTGTAGATCGCACCAAAATACTCACTAAACGAGGCAAGCACATTCCTATGAGCTTTAAACTGGAATTCCCCAATTACTATGGTGCAGTCACAAAGAAAACCTGCTTCCCGTTGTTTGTTCAGTCTCTCTAAAAGGTGCTCACAGTGGTGCGAATACTGCATTTTGATATCAGAATCGAATTTTACCCTTGCTCTAAAAAACAAAAAGAAATAGTAAATCAGTAACCCTAAGTTTTCATCAAACTTTTCACCCAAGCAATTGATGAGTGAAGAGACACAAAACATGAACTAGAATAAAGTCTGTTCTCATTTTATATCCCCAGAAAATTCTTATCAAACAGTTATGGATAAAACTGCCGAAGGGATAAATGCCTTTCTAGCTTTTATTTCAGCTTGGTAAACTAACACAATCCTTTGGACACGTCAATAAATGGCGATGTGTGAAAACATTTTCCACCAAGTGGAAAAAACAAAAGCACCGCAAAATTTCACGCTTTTGCATCAGTTGAACCTTCAGACTTTCAAGCTCAGTAGGCACAGGTATATTACGAAAAAAATTAATAAACCACTAAGAAATTATTTCTTGGGACAAAGGGGAAAAGGACACGGTATGAGTTCTTCAAAACTGCTCTCAATCGCTTCTCGGCCTTTTGGCTAAGATCAAATGTAAAACTCTCAAATCACTGAAACCTGTTAGCTTCCTCGGAGCACAGTGGCTTCAAACGCAAGGTGGGCGCCCAGGGGGCGGAGAACGAGCAGGGCCAAGAGTTGTCAAAGGTTAGCTCACTCGCCCCAGGAAGCCACACCCCTCCCTACCCCGCCTCCACTCGAGGTGGCATCCGAGAGTGACTGCGAAAGCCGGTCTCTCCTGGCTTCCGCCTCCCTGCCCTTCGCCGAGCTCCCACTCCCGCGAATTCCCACAGCAGAGGTTGTGGCCAAGGCCAACACCGGGGCTGCCTCGCTCAAGCTTTCCACACTAACACCTTCACTCCGACCTGAGCGCGAACTCCAAGGAGCCTGCCCTCCAATGTCCCTGGGTCTGGAGAGAGCGGGGACAGCAGGCTGAGGGCGAAGACAGAACTCACCTATAGTAACCCAAAGGGGAACACAGTTTCTTCACTCTCTCTCCGCCATCTTGGAAGGACGTCACCGCGCCACGCTCCACCTCTCCCTTCTTCCTCCACGGCTACGTCACATCCGGCTCCGGGCATTCCGTGGCAACACCGTAGGCACTAGGATCTCGGAGGGCCGATGCCGGCCTGTGGGGAATAGTCTGGCGTACACAGACACCGCTACCTAGCATGCCAGGAGCTAGGGAGAAACAGGGAGTCTTGGATACGAGATCTAAGGTCTCGCTCACAGCGCCACGCCTGTCTTCCTCATTCTGAGCATTCTGGTTGGACGACAGTCGTCATCTCGCGCTCGGCCCGCGTTCTGGGCCGAGGCGGAACCGCGCTACACCGCGGGACTCTTTCCAGGAGCCAAATAGCGCATTGCATGCTGGGGCTTGTAGTTAGTTGCTCGTCTTCTCCCATCATGCTCCCCTTCTTTGAGGCCCCACGAGTAGGAACGGCTGCTTTGTGTACTCGGGCTCTGGGCCATGGGAATTTTTGAACTGAAACTGATCACCCCTTTTTAGTTTACGTACCCGAAAGCTCTTGGGAACCCACGAGTCTTGTTTGCATCAGCCAACTGGAGCCCAGTTTGCAGGATACCCTTACGTGGTGATTGAAGTCTGAGCTGCATGAAAGCGGAGCAAAGCAGTAGGGTACACTGGGCATGCGCATGGGGAAAGGTGGGCTTTGTACCGGAAAGGGTTCTTCTGCGTCTGGACTAGAAAAAATTTAATACAATTATTTACATCGTATTCAGATTTTGTACAGTGAGGGAAAGGGGTGCCAGTTATCTGCGTAAGATAAAAAGACGCAGAAACGGTAAGATAAGTCGTGCTGGTATGTTAGGGTGAATTCTTTCGTACTACCCGCGGACAATATAATCTAAGAAAACTGAAGCGTCAACATTTTATTTTATTTTTTTGCGGTACGCGGGCCTCTCACCACCATGGCCTCTCCCCTTGCCGAGCACAGGCCCCGGACGCGCAGGCCCAGCGGCCATAGCTCACGGGCTTAGCCGTTCCGCGACATGGGGGATCCTCCCGAAGTGGGGCACGAACCCACGTCCCTAGTATTGGCCGGCGGACTCGCGACCACTGCACCACCAAGGAAGCCCAATATTTTTTTTGTTAAAAGTTGTAACACAGGGAGTTCAGCTCGGTGCTCTGTGATGACCTAGATGGGTGGGATTGGGGGGTGGGGTGGGAGGGAGGTCCAAAGGAGGGGGGGAATATATGTATCTATCCTGATTCATGTAGCAGATTCACTTCGTTGTACTGCAGAAACTAACAAAACATTGTAAAGCAACTATACTCCACCTAAAAACAAAAAAAGTTGTGTCAGGACCACAGGAAATTTACTCGTGATTTTATATTAAAGGACAGTCTCAACTTGAATTTATTCTTTTCTTCTCTCTTGAGATTTTTTACAACTAGATTCTGTTTGCTCTCTTTGTAAATTCTTTCTTCCTGGTAAGAATAATGTTTGTGAAAAAACCCACAACCGTTAGGTTTATAAGAAAAAAAAATGAGGCTGGTTTCTTTCTTGATTTCATCTTTATGAATATAATTTTTTTTGATTCCACTTTATTTTTGTCAGAATCCTTTTCAGTAATTAATTCAGAAATATTTCTCTCTACTAGGTGTCAAACAGATACTAAGAATATGGAAAAAGCATAAAACATGGTCTCTGGCGTTTAGAGAAATCAGCAATCTCAGGGGGAAAACTAATGGAAAACCAAATGACTTGTAATACAAAGAGTGCTGGGGGCAACAGGGCTTACTTTTTACGCGGTGTTTGATTACTCTTACTAGGCTGTACATTATATTATTTTTTCAGTATCAGGTTGTGAGTTTTAAAAGCTTTTTTAAAAAGTCTGAAGCACTTCTTCCATGTGCAAGCCGTTAATAAAAAAACATTTGGTGAACAAGTAAAATAACATCCCAGTTGAAAGTTCAAATTCCCAAGGTACTGCAAATTACTATCAGGATTATGTTTTTTAAAAAGCCAACATAACCCAATCCAAAAATGGGCAGAAGATCTAAACAGACATTTCTCCAAAGAAGATATACAGATTGCCAACAAACACATGAAAGGATGCTCAACATCACTAATCATTAGAGAAATGCAAATCAAAGCTACAATGAGGTATCACCTCACACCAGTTAGAATGGTTATCATCAGAAAATCTACAAACAACAAATGCTGGAGAGGGTGTGGAGAAAAGGGAACCCTCTTTCACTGCTGGTGGGAATGTGAATTGGTACAGCCACTATGGAGAACAGTATGGAGGTTCCTTAAAAAACTGAAAATAGGGCCTCCCTGGTGGCGCAGTGGTTAAGAGTCCGCCTGCCGATGCAGGGGATACGGGTTCGTGCCCCGGTCTGGGAGGATCCCATATGCCGCGGAGCGGCTGGGCCCGTGAGCCATGGCCGCTGGGCCTGCGCATCCGGAGCCTGTGCTCCGCAACGGGAGAGGCCACAACAGTGAGAGGCCCGCATACCGCAAAAAGAAAAAAAAAAAAAAAACTGAAAATAGAGCTACCATATGACCGAGCAATCCCACTACTGGGCATATACCCTGAGAAAACCATAATTCAAAAAGAGTCATGTACCACCATGTTCATTGCAGCACTACTTACAATAGCCAGGACATCGAAGCAACCTAAGTGTCCATCATCTGATGAATGGATAAAGAAGATGTGGCACATATATACAATGGAATATTATTCAGCCATAAAAAGAAACAAAATTGAGTTATTTGCAGTGAGGTGGATGGACCTAGAGTCTGTCATACAGAGTGAAGTAAGTCAGAAAGAGAAAAACAAATACCATATGCTAACACATATATATGGCAACTAAAAAAAAAATGGTTCTGATGAACCTAGGGGCAGCACAGGAATAAACACGCAGACATAGAGAATGGACTTGAGGACACGGGGAGGGGGAAGGGTAAGCTGGGACGAATTGAGAGAGTAGCACTGATATATACGCACTCCCAAATGTAAAGTAGATAGCAAGTGGGAAGCAGCTGCATAGCACAGGGAGATCAGCTCAGTGTTTTGTGACCACCTAGAAGGGTGGGATAGGAAGGGTGGGAGGGAGACGCAAGAGGGAGGGGATATAGGGATGTACGTATGCATACAGTTGATTCACTTTATTATACAGCAGAAACTAACACAACATTGTAAAGCACTTATAGTCCAATAAAGATGTTAAAAAAATAAAATGAAAAGCAAACATACGGAGTATCACAAAACCCTGTTAAGTAAGTGGACGTAAACAGGGGAAAAAGGAGTAAATAAGTGGACGTAAACAAGGGAAAAAGGATTAAGCTGTTTCCGCCCGGTTTCGAACCGGGGACCTTTCGCGTGTTAGGCGAACGTGATAACCACTACACTACGGAAACCCGCTTGGCAGTCGTGTCTGAGAAAGTCCTTGATATCGCTGTCGTAACGTGCAATTCACAAGCACTTAAAGGTAGGGTTAGCGTAACTTTTAACAGAAAGAACAATGAACCCCCCCCCCAAATGAAAAATAACCGTATGTCCAGTTGGACAGTACTACCATTTCAAAAGTTGGAATTTGCATACACTTTTTTCAAAGCCCCTAGTTAGCAACCGGGCACCCGTTGGTTGCACTTTTTTGGGGTTTACTCTCTTCTACGGAAAAGAAGTGTTATATTAGTTTCTTTTCTTCGCGTTACTCTGTTGAGAGTCCCGGATGAGTTTCGGGGCTTTGGCGGGCTAGGAAGGGCTGGCCGCACGCGAATCCCGCAGTCCCGGCTCCCGCAGCGGGGTGCAGCTCCGCGCAGCACCAAACTCCCTAGCTGTTACTTAGCTAGCGAGAAAGCGATCCTTCCAGCCTCTGGTGGAGGGACGTGTCGTTAGCTTTTGAATTTCCTCCTCTGCTCTGTACTTGTTTTAGACGGCACTTGTTTTAAAATCTTCTACAGGGTGTGCAAAATTGAAGAGGTTAAAAAAGAAAATCAGACATCAAGATGCACTTTTTGGGCACGCAACATGCATAAATTTTTCTAAGCCTGAGCTTCATATGACCTAAGGAATATCGTTTTTCCTGCAAAGAGGCAGACACATCCTTATGCCTAAAAATCAAGAATTTTTAGGGAATGAGAATGAGCTTCCATATTACACCGGGGGCGGGGGCGTGGGGTGGGTAACCTGATGGGATTGCTTAAAAAATTTTAAAGTGAGATTATACTTGTTTGGTTTTGAGTACATTTTGCTTAGAAAACACGGGGAAAGAAACACAACAAAGTACTGCCCAGAATATATAGAAATAATAATAAAAGTATTTAAAACCCTCTTTAAGTCCTAGCACTTTTTCCCTTTCTCTTTTTACAGGTTGACGAAATTCTCTTTTTAGAAGTTCAGAAGCATGAACCGTGCCTCCCCTGCTACGACACTTTACCCTGTCAAATCTCTCCACTTTTTTCCAGTTTCGAGGGCGCATTTCAGAGCTTCCCGCAGGTCCTTGGACAGACATCTATTAACCAGAATGTAATGACGCTGAGAAATAAAACTGTTTTTATGGCTTATCGAGGTATTAGAGAAAGCCTCTTGTGAAGGGTTAGATTTGTATCTAGCTTTTTGGGAAGAAAGTCAGGTTTTCCTGATATTGGTATTCCCGGATTCCAAGGGGGTGAGGAGTGGTTCAACCCGGGTGAGACGCAATCGTGGGTGGCACTTTAGAGTGCGCCTTGCATCCATTGAGTCCCAGGCCTGGGACTCCCCCCCGCCTACCCCCCAGCCCCCGGCTCCCACCAGCCCGGCTCAGGCCCCGCGGGGCCGTGCCGGGGTCTCTATGACGCGGCGTTCCAGGTCGTCGGACCGGCACATCGCTTTCCGCGCTTCCCGCGCAGCCCGCAGCCAGGGCAGCCCGAGGGGCCGGGCGACAGGAGGCGGCGGCGGCGTGAGCTACTACCAGCTACCGGTGGTGATCGACAACGGCTCAAGAGTGATCAAGGCGGGCCTGGCTGGGTCCCGGGAGCCCCAGTTTGTCTACCAGAACTTTATAGGCCGCGCCAAAGGCCAGACCTGGAGGGCAGAGGGCACGCAGGAAGTGTGCGTGGGAGACCAAGCGCAGCAGCGGAGAAGCTCACTTTCCATCAGGTACCGCCTTCTCCCGTCCGGCAGGACCCGCGTGGAGGCAAAGTAGGGGGAGCCCAGAGGAGGGGCCCAACACTGAGAGAAAGGATAAGAAGTGAGGAACAGGAAAGTCTCTGCCAGCTATCATTATTGCAAACGCTCGAGCCGCAAATCTCTGAGGGTACCACATACCTAAAGAGTGAACATTACTTGCTCGCTGTATCTTTTTAAATGTATTCAAACGTACAAACACAGTTATCGTTCATAAAATATAAGTTCATTTAGGAATGTTAATTCAAGGTACCTTTGTCTTCTGGGCTATTTGTTTTCAACTAACTGATATTAAAACTGTGAAGATTTCCTTATTATTATTATTTTTTTAAGTCAAAAAGGGTATTCCAAAGAGGTAGGGAAGATGGAAAGCAACAAAAATTGCAGAGGAAGGTAGCTGGGCTATCTTTTGCTGGCAGTTACCATCTCTGAGAGGCTCTGGAGGGCACTGCCCATAAAGGGCTACTGGTAATAAATATGGGGATTAACCCATGTTTGAAGAGAGCAGACACTGGAAAAATTTAAAGCTGCCATTTATCTTATTGCTTTTCCTACAGCTACCCAGTGGAGCGTGGTCTCATTACTTGCTGGGGGGACATGGAGATCATGTGGAAGCATATCTATGACGATAACCTGAAGCTAAAGCCCTGTGATGGCCCAGTCTTGATTACAGAGTCAGCACTGAACCCACTGGCCAACCGGCAACGGGTCACTGAAGTGTTTTTTGAGCATCTGGAGGTTCCTGCCTTCTATATGTCCATCCAGGGTGCTAGCTCTCTTTGCTGCTGGCTTCACAACTGGCTTTGTGCTGAATTCAGGTGCTGGGGTTACCCAGTGTGTACCCATCTGTCTGCGTCATAGTGTCCAGCAGCTAGATCTGGCAGGTCTTGACCTTACCAACTACCTCACGATGCTGTTGAAGGAGCACGGCATCATGCTGCTTAGTGCTTCAGACAGAAAGATTGTCACAGACATTAAGGAAACCTATTGTTATGTGGCAATGAACTTTGAAGAGGAAAAGGCCAAGAAAGCTGATTGTATAGAGAAGGTTTACCAACTGCCTGATGGGAAGACACTCAAACTCCATGACCAGCTCTTTCATTGTCCAGAGGCCCTCTTCTCTCCAAGTCTCATGCATCTTGAGACCCCTGGCATTGATAAGATGTGCTTCAGCAGCATAATGAAATGTGATACAGATCTGAGGAATTCCTTTTTCTCCAATATTATCCTTGCTGGGGGATCAACCTCTTTCCCTGGTTTAGATAAGCGGCTAGTTAAAGATATAGCAAAGGTGGTGCCTGCCAACACCCCTGTGCGGGTTATTGCTCCCCCAGAAAGGAAAATATCAGTGTGGATGGGAGGCTCTGTTCTTGCATCCCTCTCTGCCTTCCAGGACATGTGGATCACCGCTGTAGAATTTAAAGAAGTCGGACCCAACATAGTACACCAAAGATGCTTCTGAATACAGATAAAATGGTTAGAAGAAAATGTTTTGAGTACATGTGACAGAAAACTTTGGATATTATATGTTTCTGGGAGAAAAAATATTTCAGTTATTGGAAGGTCCATGTCTCTGTTGCGTTTCTATAATGGGGGAAAATAATGATGAAGCAGTCAAATAACATATTTATTGAGTAGAACCAAACTAAATGCTAGAGGAGACATTACTCTTTTAATTTTATTTATTTGGCTGTGCCGGGTCTTAGTTGTAGCAGGTGGGCTCCTTAGTTGCAGCATGCATCTGGGATCTAGCTCCCTGACCAGGGATCGAAGCCGGGCCACCTAACATGGGAGTGTGGAATCTTAACCACTGCACCACCAGAGGAGTCCTGAGAAGATGTTATTCTTTACCTTGGAGATCTTACACTTCCTTTGGAGGGAGAGAGCAATTCGTGGTACAACATGATATGTGCCAAATGAGTGATACAGATTGAAGGTTGTTGAAGTTTATGGAAGGAAGATTGCTATAAGGGGAGATTTCATAGCAGAGGTATGCCATCATGAATGGGGTGGCATTAGGATGGGTGTGGGAGCATAATAAAAGAGGGCAGATATTCAGAAGAGCATAGTGGAAATGAGCAACAAGCTAGATATGAGAATGAACAAAGCATATTCAAGGCATGTTTAATACACTGGTTTTGTTAAAATGAAGAGCTCATATTGAGCAGACTAAGAGCAATGACTAGGAAGGTAAATTAAGGCCAGAGACTGGAAGGCTTTGTTTTATCTTTATTTTTATTTATTTATTTTTGGCTGCATTGGGTCTTTGTTGCTGTGTGTGGGCTTTCTCTAGTTGCAGTGAGTGGGGGCCACTCCTGCTGCGGCGCGCGGGCCCCTCACCTTGGTGGCCTCTCTCGCTGCTGAGCACGGGCTCCAGAGTGCAGGCTCGGTAGTTGTGGTGCACAGGCCCAGTTGCTCCGCAGCATGTGGGATCTTCCCGGACCAGGGCTCGAACCCGTGTCCCCTCGTATTGGCAGGCGGACTCCCAACCACTGTGCCACCCGGGAAGCCCGAAGGCTTTGTTTTAAATGTCCTATAGGCAAAAAGGAACCATTAAAGATTTGAAAACAGGAGACATAAGGAAATTAAGATGAATGTGGTAGTAGTTTGGAGGATAAATTGGACTGGGAAAGGCCCTGGAGATTCAGTGATCAATTAGAAAGCTGTTAGTGTAGATATAAAGTAGTAAAGTCTTATACTCAAGATTATAAGCAATAGGAATTAAAAAGAAGAAATTATGAAAAACTGACAAATCTTGGTGCCTAATTAGTTATGAAGGGGAAAGAAGGGTCTGAAATGTTGAAGGTAGCTGAGAGAATGTTGGCAGTGTTGACATAACTCAAAGTATGTAGTATCTGCTCTCTGCAAAGCACTGTGCTAAGTGCAGTAAGTGCTAAATCAGGAGTCAGATTGTGTCCTTAAGAAGCCAGCAGTCCAGTGTGAGAGGTGAAATTCATACTTTAATTACAATATAAGGTGGAAACTGATTTAGTGTTCTAAGAGAAGTATAAAATGGGACTTATAGGAGGGAAAACAACTTGAAGGCTCAGGGAAGGCTTTTGGGGGCTGGGCTTGAAGCTGAAATTTAAACCTAATACAGTGCCCATCCTTCTGAATGTAGAGGCAGTATATGTGGGTTCAGGTCCAGGTCCTGCCACCTACCAGCTGCATGATTTAAACAAATTGTTTAAATATTTTGAAGATCAATTTCCTCATTGATAAGTGGGGTTGCTAATCTTAATCTCTATCTGTCTCACAGGGTCCTTATGAAATACAAATGAGATAATGTCTCTATGGGAACTTTCACAATGTTATTTTTTGCTTATAGAATTAGACAATTTATAGGTCCAGCTCATGCTACTTCCTCCATAGTTAAAATCGATTATTTGTATCCTTCAGCACATTATATTACTTGTACTTTTATTGACCACTTAATTTATGCAGGCTTATCTTTTGGTTTGCTTGTCTTTCTGCCTTACTAGATATGTTCTTAGAGGACAGGGATTGTGGGCTTTCTCTTTTCATCTCTGTCCCCTTCCCTGATGACTTCTGTGGTGCACTCCCAGTAGATATGCAGATATATAGAATTGACCAGAAGCACACTGATGGCAGAGGGAACATTAGGGCAAAGCCTCCAAGGTGTAAAAATCATGGGCATGTACAAGCAGCAGGAAGTAATTCAGTTTGGCCTGAAGCATTTGTGAAGAGGTGCATTTC
This sequence comes from Mesoplodon densirostris, assembly GCF_025265405.1. Taxonomy (NCBI): domain Eukaryota; kingdom Metazoa; phylum Chordata; class Mammalia; order Artiodactyla; family Ziphiidae; genus Mesoplodon; species Mesoplodon densirostris. The sequence goes on along the minus strand of NC_082665.1, from coordinate 92,912,916 downwards.
ATTCTTTGACATGTGTTGATCATTTTAGTGATTGTAAGCAAAACTATTAGATTGGATAAGGTGTAGAAAATGATTATCTGAGAGCAGTTTGAATAGTCGATGCTGTACTCACTAGAGTCACAAGCACTGTAGAGAGAACTGTTGCAGGAAGGGGGACCCCTTCCAGGGCCCGAGAGTGGGCTCTTGTCTAACACTCGGAAATGAATAGTCCGAGGAGACACACATGCTGACAAAGCAAGAGGCTTTATTGGGAAGGGGCGGCGGGGCAGAGAGCAGCAGGGTGAGGGAGCCCAGGAGAACTGCTCTGCCACGTGGCTCGCAGTCTCGGGTTTTATGGTAATTGGGTTGATTTCTGGGTTGTCTCTGGCCAATCACTCTGACTCAGGATCCTTCCTGGTGGCACACGCATCACTCAGCCAAGATGGATTCTAGCGAGAAGGATTCTGGGAGGTTGGTACAACACTTGGACTGGAGTCTCCTCTCTCCTTTTGATCTTTCCCAAATTCTTCCGGTTGGTGGTAGCTTGTTAGTTCCGCATTCCTTACCAGGACCTCCTGCTTAAGATAGCTCTTGCAAGTGGTTACTATGGTACCTGGCCAGGGCAGGCGGTTTCAGTCAGTGGTTCCCCTAACAGAATGATCCCAACCCCCTCACTTTAAAATTCTTAAAGTGCTTTTTTCCTAAGAGAAATTTCGTCTAACCTGTTTAGGTACATTTATCTAATTTAAACTTCAACATCCCAGTAAAGAGGTTAAGAGATGTAAATTGAAAGTGATCTCCAAAGTAGCTTGCTAGATTAGGCAGGGGCACGGTCCTTAACTGTGGTGTCTTAGGCAGTTAACCCAACAACTAGCCTGGAATATTCTGTACAGACTCTAGCCTCTTCACTGGGGTCATAGATGATTCTTTTCAGGTAATCTAGGGAAAGGAAATAAAATGTGAAATTTCCGTTTAGTTATATTTTCCCCTATCTTAAACCATATCAAACCAATCCCCTTAACATTTTACTTTTCTTTCAGATCGCGGTGCCAATAGCGACAACTCCATGAAGTTCACCCAACTGAAGAGTTCAACTTTTAAGATTAGCCAGTTATATGAAAAACAGCATGTACCGGCTAATATAAAAACCTGCTACAATTTACGGTGCATTATTCTTTTTTAACACAATCACGACACAACATTAAAGCAAAGTCAATGACTGAAAAGCCTTTATTTCCTAATAAAAGGGAGATTCAGTCCTCAATGTTGAGATCGAGAAGGGAGTAGTTATACGTAATAAAACAACCTCTGCTCAAGAAGGGAACAGGTCAGGATCGCGGAGGCAGCCCAATGGGCCAAGCCAAGATTCTGTTCGGGAATCTATTCTGGTAAAGTTCTCTAACAAACGTGATGATCCGAACTGAGAATCACTGTTTTGGCCCTACAATTTTTGTGTGAACTCCATTTCTTTAAGATAGTAACGTGCACCTCGCCTGGTCTGTAAGAGATGGAAAACAGCGCTAAGAAGCATTCAAGTTAGTTTTCAAATTACAAGTTAATACGTCTGAAGAAAAGATCCAAATCTTCCCGTAAGGAATGTGTGGGTGGGGCGGCGATTGTCCTCATGGCGGGAAACAGAACTTTTGAAAAAAAAAAAAAAAAAAAAATTGCGAGACCGGCTCTCGCGAGAGCCGCGGCGTGCGGGCCCCAGCCAATCCGCGCAGGCGGCGGCCGCTCTCTTTATAAGGAGACGTTGGAGGAGGCGCTGTGGGCTGCGGAGGGTGGGCCCGGGAGTGGTGGCTGCCATTTTTTCTCTAACCCTAACCGAAACTGGCGTAGGCGCTGCGCTTTTTGCTCCCCGCGCGCTGTTTTTCTCGCTGACTTTCAGCGGGCGGAAAAGCCTCGGCCTACCGCCATCCACCATCCAGACTGAAGCAAAAAAAAAAAAAAAAAAAAAAAAAAATGTCAGCCGCTGGCTCGCTCACCTCTCCCGGGAACCTGCGTGGCGCCCGCCCAGGCCCCGCGCCCCGCCTGAGGCCGCGGTCGGCCCGGGGCTTCTCCGGAGGCGCCCACTGCCGCCGCGAAGAGTTGGGCTCTGTCAGCCGCGGGTCGCTTGGGGGGCCGAGGCGAGGCTCTTACCGCAGGGAAAGGAACGGAGCCTGTCCCCGCGCGCGGTGCCCTTCCCTGAGCTGTGGGACGTGCACCCGGGACTCGGCTCAGACACTTGCAGCCGGAGGAGCTGCGGGGGTGGGGCGCGGGCAGTCTGCTTTCTCTCTGGAAGGAGGGACTCCGTTGGTGCGCGTCCGTCTTCCCTCGCCGTCAGTGGTGGGCCTGTGGGCCTCCAAACTTGCAGATTGGACCACAGTGCGTGCAAATCAACTGTCAGAAGGACACGTGGCGGCATCTCCAAAATTGGTCCCAATGAATGGGCAGTGAGCCGAATAGCCAGCTAGCCGTTCCTGTGTAGGGCTTTTCTGTCCTCCCCCTCCTCTGGTTTTGTTGCTTTTTATCATAGTATCACAACGCAGTTCCTGCTCTGCGGATTTTGTCGAGGTTTTTGCCTCTTCCAAAGTAGATCCCGATCAGTCCCGACAATCGGGTATGGAAGAGCAGTGATTTTTTTTGTGAGATTATTAAACACAATATTTGTTAGCTGGAAGATCTAGTCTGTTCTTAAAACAGTGGAAATTCTGTTCCTTAATGGTCGTTGCTTTTCATCTTTGTCTCCGTCTTTGGATGCAAAGTATTAAGTGGTGTCGGAAAAGTGTACGAAGAAGTATATATCCCCCCACCCCACCCCAAGAACTGGGTCAGGTTTCTTTGCCAAGGTGTGTGTGGGGCGGGGGGGGGGGGGAAGAAAAAGGTCCATTAGGAAACAATCAACAGGTCATTCTGCCCATTCGTCTCCGAAACCTAACTTCCAGGTTTATGTGGGAATTGAAGTCAGTGCCTTCACTTCCTTGAGACAGCTATTCTGGCGGCAATTGCTGGGAGAGAGAGTACCCAGCAGCCTGAATTGTAAAGGCAAATTATCAGTGTGATATCCAGCCTGGAGCTGGATCCGACAATGGAAAAGAAAAATCAGGACCATGTCAGTATCTACATGAACATGTCTAGCATTTCATCCTGTTGCCTGAAGTAGGTCCCTCAGTGTCGTCTAATACAATTCTTAGCCTTCAGTTAAGAAATGTGAAAAACCTGGACTGCACTGTTTCTGGTAATGTTCTCTAAGAAGGAAAAAGTTTTCCCGTCAGCATGGTTTTGTGGAAAGAACATGGGGTAAGTTAGTGAATGACGTTCTCGTTCTGATTTTGCCAAAGATTTTTCTTGGTTTTTCAGGTAACTCAGCTAGCTTCACTAAGCTACCAGTTACTCAGAAAGTGACCTTTAAGATCGCTTTTGAAGACTGCCAGGGTTCCTTGAACTAGAAATAAATAGATGTCTTTTGTTCCTGCTCCATCTAGTGGTACTTTTGCTTCTCCACACGTACAAAATTTGTGATGGAGTCTGCCCTGAGGCAAGGATGGCCACCGACTGGGGAGAAGGCTCTTTTTTTTTTTCTTTTTTTCTTTTTTTCTTTTTTTCTTTTGGCCTCCTGAGGCCTGCAGGGTTTCCCAAACACATGCCCCCTGCAGTGGAAGCCCAGAGTCTTAACCACTGGACTGCCAGGGAAGTCCCTCTCTCTCTCATTTTAAAAAAAGAAAGTAGTGATTTAATAAATACAATTTAAAAGACCCCAGCCGTTTTCTAGTTCTTATACTTGAAATCCTCTCCTTGACAAATGTCTTATAAACATTCCAAAGGAAAATTCTCAGTATTATGAACATTTGATATACTTTTTTCTGTTTTGGCAGAATGATTCTCTTCCTTAAATTATATAATTTTGGAGCAAGAAGGGGCCATAGAGTTCAACCAATGAGATAATTTACATGACAACATTTTGGAGATAATAATTATGGCAAATGTGACTTCTTATTGCTAAAAGATTTAAGTCCCTCTACCAGATGAAGAAACTCCCTTGGCTAAGTTAATTTTTTGCAGAGTTGGGACCAGCAATTAGCCACCTGAACCTTAAAGTCCAGTGTTCTGTTTACTATGTGGCACCTTAATGCTGCATTGGCTTTCCTGGGAAAGATGATTAGTGTTAGCTCCACCACCATTTTCTGGTTTAAAATAAAATAACATCTTTAAGGGTTACTTGCCTGTGAGCTTAGTTTTCATCCCCTGCTCACTTCCCTCCACAACCTTCTTTGATAGGATTTTGTGCTGGAAAGTCCATTGTGTGTCTCACTAGTTTACAAGTACAGTTTATTCTTGTTATTTGTGGTAGTATGTTCTATAAAGTCACCTTAACACTGAATTAGTGAATACAAAGCCATTTCTCCTAGGGGAAATACAAGATTAGGTTCCTGAGAGCCTCTAGTCACATCATTTTCATCAACTGATCAATGAATAATCTTGTTTTATGAATGTTTCTATTTAAAGACATCTTATTTAATATATATTATTGATTCATTAACATTGAACTCATATTCAACAACACTATATATAGCTCTTGCCTGTATATGAGTTTATCTACACATATATTTTCTGTAGGCATATCACAGCCTTCTTTCACTTAGGAACACCAAACAGCACTTCAGCACTATACTTGGGGTCATTTTAAACAGCAAAATCATCAACAAGCACAAAAATGAAAAAAAAAAAAACTTCCACTAACTAAATCACAAAAAGGGCACTTGTTTACAGTGTTCTTTTTGGAATAAGTAGGCAGCGTGTCACCTTGTTGGACCTCAGTGGGGAAACTTTGTGTCAAGTGACTCAAATTTTTCACTGCTCAGCGTGTGTCCATGAATGACTGTAAAAACGCTGTAGCTATTGATTTGGGGGTTACAAATAAATCTTAGTAGGTGGATTTACAAATATGGAATCTGCGAATATTGAGGATTGCCTATACTTCAAGGTCTATGCAACCCCTGTACCTGAGAGAGACTGCATGTATCCACATGGCCCCTGAAGTACTTGGGGCTTATTTCATGCCTTTAAGATTATTTAAACAGTGATTTGCAAAGGGTTTTAATGGGGGAAGGGGTAAATGAAATTTGAAAATAACTATTTGTCTAATTTATTTATTTTTAGTTACTTATGAATTTCAAATAATAAAGGAGAATGTGAGAATTTAATGCTTGTGAAGGAAATTACAGCTTTAAAAATATTGAGAAACACGGGTTTTGTTTTGTCTTTAGAAAGAGAGGCTTCTTTTCCAAGGTCCTGGGTTGGCTGTAGTTTTTGATTCTGAGGATGATGTGAGTTTTAATTTAGTTTGTCCTGGTTCTGCAGTCAAAAATTCCATATTGGCCTGGCTCAAGACATAAGAGACAAATAGAAGACACCTGCACTCGCACTCACACAAAGTGCAGAGGAAAAGCAGTTTTAAATTAAACTAAGGTGAGGATGAAATGACAAAAGGTAATTGTCATTCCTTCCCCATTTATTCTTTTAAGGTAATAATGTGTGATGGAAGTAAAAACAGCAAAAACACCCAAGGCTTAGGCCAAGATTTGCAAATTTAAATGTCTGCAGTGCACCAGAAGGAAACAAAAGGAGTGAATCACACCAAGAATTAGACTGTGGAGATGGTGGGGAAATATCCTTTTTAAAGGGGAAGCAGCCTTGTGGGAACGGAGACCTAAAATTGGAAATATTTCAGGGGGAGACAAAAAGTTTAGTTTATGTAAAGACTGATTTTAAAATGTTGATAGTTAATTTAAAATACAATTACATATTGTGTGTGTGTACAATAAAGCATTTGGATGGCTTTTATTCCTGAGTCTTGAGAAGTAGCTTCCGTATCCTTGGAATTTCTGATTGGTAGGAGTGCCTTTCTTATTCCTGGTGGGTGCCTCAGACAGCACCTAATAGCTTATGGGATGACCTAGATGGGACTGGTCACACCAACAATACCAAACATGTCCTTATCAGACCTCCTAGGAGAGGAGTGGGGCTAGAGACTGGCTAATGACTCAACCAATCACGCTGACGTCATGAAGTCCCAGTCAAAACTCTGGACACTTTGAAGCTTGGGTGAGAAAGCTTCACATTGGGGGCCCTCCCAGACCTCACCCTCTACATCTCTCTCTTTGGCTGGTTTGGATTTGAATCCTTTTTCTATAATAAAACTGTAATCGTAAGTATAGCACTTTTCTGAGTTCTGCAAGTCATTCTAGTGAATTATCTAACCTGAGGGTTAGCCAGCTGAATTGTAGCCAGCTGGTCAGAAGTGAGGATGGCTTGGGGAACCCCAGACTTTAAGCTGGTGTCTGAAGTAAGGGCAGTCTTGTGGAGAACTGTGCCCTTAACCAGTGAAGTTTGGCCTAACTTGGGAGTTGGTGTCAGAAGTCATTGCAATGGGCCACTCAAAAAACCTTTTGAGGAAAACTCTGGCCCATCATAGCTACTAATCTGTGGCCTTTGGCCTACGCAAATTCAATGATACCAGAAGTCAGGAATGATTTTCCCAGAAGTATGGGAGTTTGGGCCATCCCACCAGTTAAAGGCCTATGCAAGATAATTGTATGTGAAAGGAGGCTATGCTCTTAGCATCTTTTATAGGCCCCTGGGAATATCGCTAAAGACAGAAATTTCAAAATAAAACTTTAATAATATTCTGAAAATAGAACTGGAACTCCTCCCCCACATATAGGACTTAGGACACCTACGATATTTGCTCTTATGAATCAACCTGAGGGATAGGCCTGTCCTTCAGTGTCCATTCTGTCAGATCCTGGTGGGGCTGTGAGTCTAACAGGGGAGAGCGAAATCTGACTACAAGTTGGATCTGTTTCTTTTACTTTAACCTTTGCTTCCTGTTGCTTTTGTCCACTAAAAGGATACTGTCTATACACAATGGCCTGCCTCAGGGAACACTGCCCCTCTGCCTGAATGTTAAACAAAAGTGCCTTTGTTCAGGGAAACATCCTGACCCTGTCCACCTGTGGATGGCTGAAGAAAGAAGAAATTCCCTCCTCGAGGCTGGCCATTCCAGGGGACATATGTGAATCTTATGGCCTTCTTGCTTTACTTCCTCCTCCTCTCTGTTCTATAAAAGGAACTGGCATCCAAACCCCAGTAAGATGGTTTTTCAGAGACAATGTCTGCCATCTTCTTGGTCTGCCAACTCTCCAAATAAAGTCATATTCCTTATCTCAACACCTCATCTCCCGACTCATTGGCCTGTCATGCAGCAAGCAGAGCGAGCTTGGACTTGGTAACATGAGGAGACTTATACCATCACCTGGTGGAATTGAGGCCATTTCTCCCATACCCTTCCTCCACCTTGGTTTAGATCTCCCTTCTTAGAAAGTCATCACAGTGTGCAGTATTGAAACCAAGAAGGACGCTGTGGGGCTCCTGGGTACAAATCCTTTCTGTGTCGCCCATTTCTATTAGGTTGGCCTAAAAGTTCATTCACATATTTCCATAACATCTTTTTTTTTTTTTTTTTTTTTTGGCTGCATTGGGTCTTCGTTGATGCGCATGGGCTTTCTCTAGTTGTGGCGAGTAGGGGCTACTCTTCGTTGCGGGCTTCTCATTGTAGTGGGTTCTATTGTTGTGGAGCACAGGCTCTAGGCACACAGGCTTCAGTAGATGCAGCATGTGGGTTCAGTAGTTGTGGCTCGTGGGCTCTAGAGTGCAGGCTCAGTAGTTGCACAGGCTTAGTTGCTCCGTGGCATGTGAGATCTTCCCGGACCAGGGATTGAACCCATGTCCCCTGCATTGGCAGGCAGATTCTTAACCACTATGCCACCAGGGAAGTCCCTTCCATAACATCTTATGGAAAAACCCCAACACACTTTTTGGCCAACCCAATAGTTTGTAGGAAATAGGCTTCACTCAGCCTCCATGAACTTCCCTGAGCTTCAAAGGGCAGGTTCAAACAGTTGCTAATCAGGGAGGAGAGAGAATGCAGAAACAAGGGAGGAGCAGTCAAGAAGCAATAGTGTAGCCTTGGGGCAGGGTCCCTGTCCCTCCTCAAGGAATATTTATAACAATATCTTTGAGTTCTTCTGCAGAACTAAGGCCCCCACACAGGTGGAGGATGGCAAGTTCAGGCTGAGCACAAGATTCCTGGACCACCACCCTGGGTTACCTCACCACCAGCCAATCAGTAGAAAGTCATACACCCTGCAGCCCTTGCCCCAAATTTTGCCTATCAAAACTCTTCCCCCAAAACCAATGGGGAGTTCAGGTTTTTTGAGCACAAGCCACCAGTTCTCTTTGCTTGGCCCTGCAATAAACCTTTCTCTGCTCCAAACTCTGACGTTTTGGTTTATTTGTCCTCACTCTGCATCATGCACACAAACTTTGTTTGATAACAGTATCTTCAAATTCTCATTTCTTCCTTGAGAGAAAAAGGAAACAGGAAGAAATAGTCAAACGATTTTAACCTGGGTTCTGACCTGGCCAAAAGAATCTAGTATAAGTCACCCAACTTCAGATTCCACATTTATTAAATGGATATACTAAGACTTACCTTTAATGGTTTTATTAAAGAGGAGAGGTAGGTCTTATTCTCATAGTTTGCAAGGAATGATTTTACAGCACTCTGATAGGAGCATTGTGGCTACTCCAGCAGAAAGTGGTTTTGATTTGTGTTGGGTATACAGGTAAAGGATGTGTGGATAAGGGTGGAAGTGCTAATGTCAAGTTTTTATATAACACTGATTATGAACTTGATGCACATCTGCAGTAAGGCATGTTGTCCTAGGGACTTCCATGGTGATCCAGTGGTTAAAATTCCATGCTTCCACTTCAGGGGGCATGGGTTCAATCCCTGATTAAGGAACTGAGATCCAGCATGCTTCACACTGGCCAAAAAAAAAATATAAAGTTGCTCTAGATGATGTTCACTATCCTATATTTTGTCTTGAGAGTTGTAGGTTTTTACTTTGGTGATATTTATGTGTGTACCATGGCTGTCTATGTTAGAAATGTTAAAATGAATAATTATAGATATTTAAAGCAATTCTAGGAAAACCCATCAGAAAAAAAAATACAGCAATGAAGAAATAAAAATACTGAATTTTTATGTCAATTTTTGAATGAGGATATTATAGCTAAAATGAAAAGCATTATTTATACATATCATTTGCAGAAAATAGTTGAATTCACCTCACCATTATTTAGGAAGTAAGTAGCTTACTAAAGTGAACCAAGTGACTTATTTTCAACCTTGGGAGGAAAACTCAATTAAAGCTGCAATTGAACTGTAATGGCACCAAGGAGTTCAACTCGACCTCATATGCCAGATGATAATCATCTTTCAAGTGTACAAACAAGGAAGCATAGTTATCAAAGAATGAGAAATACATTTGTTCAAAGACCATTTACTGCTTTAACAAGAGGTGAAAGCTTGCCAGAAATGTATAAACACCTAACAGGGTGCTATTCATAGGCTTAACATGTTCAAAGACTTGGGGGGCAATTTAAAAATATCTTTGAAGTTGTGGGTATTCATCATCATATCTAATAATACTTACTTTCTAGAGCCCCTCTCTAAGGAGGGCAAAGCAATTTATCTGACTTATTTTCATGACATCCTTGTGAGATAAGGCAACTACCATTATCTCCATCTTGTAAATGGAGAAACTAAAACACTGGGAGGTAAAATCACTTGAAGAAGGTCAGTAGCAGGCCCAAGAATTTAAACATACACATTAAAGCTTTGAACTCCCATTTTAGTTTAACTACAGAAAACTAAACAAAGAATTTAAAAAATAAGCATCTCATGCTTTTTCTTTCACCTTTTCAGTTAAAGAATAATTAATGGTCAATCATTTTGTCCTTGTTTGCCTTGGTAAGGAAAACTGTCTAAAATCAGGCTTTTCACAATAAGTAGACTCTTATTGCACTGGAAGGAATGAACTATTTGCAAAGCTGTGACATTCATTTAACAAACACTTACTAAATGCCTAGTCTGTAACATGTTGCATTGTTGAGACTTCAAAGGTGAAAAACATATTCCCCGTCCTTAAAGGTCTTCCTGGAGAGTAAGATTATATAAGCAGATTCTAAATTGCAGTTCAGTGTTATTTAAATTTAAGTAAATTCTTCATTTTATTCCCCCAATTCTTCCTCACTTTTCCCATCTCGGTAAGCGCCGCTGCCATACACTCAATTGCTCAAACCAGTAATCTGGGCATCACCCTTGCCTCATTCTCCCCTCACCTCATCATATCCTCTGGTCTATCTCTAATTCATTCCATTGCCACCACCTTACTCCAGTTCACTATCATCTCCTTCACAGACGTTCTGACTACTTCTCTGCTTCTTATCTTGTCCTCTACTCACCACCAAGTCATTCTTCACAAAGCAGCCTGAGTGAGCTTATTAAAATACTAACTGAACCGTGTTTCTTCTCTTCCATAGTTTCACATTGCGCTGGGAATAAAATCCAAAATGCTTATCAAGGTTTTGCATGATCTGGTCCCTCCTTACCTCTCCGACCTCATTTTTAAAAAAAATTAATTAATTAATTAACTTATGGCTGTGTTGGGTCTTCGTTTCTGTGCGAGGGCCTTCTCTAGTTGCGGCAAGCAGGGCCACTCTTCATCGTGGTGCGCGGGCCTCTTACTATCTCAGCCTCTCTTGTTGCGGAGCACAGGCTCCAGGTGCGCCGGCTCAGTAATTGTGGCTCACGGGCCCAGTTGCTCCGCGGCATGTGGGATCTTCCCAGACCAGGGCTCGAACCCGTGTCCCCTGCATTGGCAGGCGGATTCTCAACCACTGCGCCACCAGGGAAGCCCTCCAACCTCATTTTAACTCCTCTTCTCCTCTTGCACTGTGCTCCAGCCACCCGGGGCCTCCTCCTCTCGGTTCCCAGGACTTGCCAAGATCTTTCTCACCTTAGCTTCTCTGCTTAAATTGCTCTGCCCTGGCACTTGCAGTTTTTGGCACCTTCTCATCGTCATCTCAATTTAGATACCACTTCCTTGGAAGCGTCTCTGACCCCCTTTTAAAGCAGCTTCCCCTTCCTAGTATGACATTATGTTGGTTACCTTCATACTATGTTCTCCTGATTTGTAATAAATTATTTGCTTATTGTCTGTCTTCCTCACTGGGCTGTAAGGATAGAGGCAGGGACCAAGTCATTTACCTCATTGAAATATCCCTGGTGCCTAGTACATAATAGGTACTGAATAATTATTTGTCAAGTAAATGAATGAGTGCTATTGGGACAGAGAACAGACCACTTAATCGTAACTGCTATTTTACCAGCACAGAGGCAAAGTGCTAAATAGATATCTGCCAAGTAATAATGCTTTCTAATTTTTTTCAGTTATAAAATTAATGTAACAGTACCACAAAAAACATTGAGAAGTAGAAAACAATCACATTTCAGTAAAACTCAAGTACCATTGGTATATTTCTATTTCCTTTTTGTATGTATATTTTATATAATTATAGCTGATATGTACATTTAATGTAATTATTTTTCAAATTCTGCTTTTTACCCTTGGTAGTAAATCACAGGCATTACTTTTTGATATTACAGATCCTTCAGAACCATTATTTAATATTGTTACTTAATGTTCCATTGAATGATTGTACAATAATCTAGATAACACTTTGCCTGCTGATGGATATTTAAGTTAATTTCAATTATTTTCCTGCTACTGTGAATAATTATTATGCACAACATTTGCCATATTTTAATTTATTTTTATTTTTGCCCACGTTGCGTGGCTTGCAGTTCCCCTACCAGGGATTGAACCCTGGCCACAGCAGTGAAAGCCCAGAATCCTAACCACTAGGCAACCAGGGAGCTCCCTGCCATATTTTTAGATTATTCATTTATTTAATTACTAAGAGTGCATGACTAACACAAGGGATAGTATTGGTTTGAAGGAGAATTGTCCAGACTTGTATAGTACATCTGGGTAATCTACCTATTTTGCTTTCTCTTCTAAAATTTCCCAAAATAAATTTTTTTTCTGGATTACCACATACATCTGCTAATCTAGAGCACTAGTTCTGGCCACAGCTTCAGACTTTGGGTAACTGTGTAGATTTAATCACTGATTTCTAGAGTCTAGAATTTTTCTAGAGTCTAGAAGTTTTCTAGAGTCTAGAGTTTTCTAGAGTTCTTCTACTAAAATGAAGGACACATTATCTCTTTCCTGTCTTATTCCTCATCCTCTTTCCTACCTTGCTTTCATGGCCAGTCAGTTTTAACAAAGCAGAAGGTAAAGATGACAGGGAGAATGAGAGAGAGAGAAAGAGAGAAGAAAAAGGGGAGAGAGAGAGAGAGAGAATGGCTAAAAACAGAGTGAGTTTATTTCTTGGGCAGCTTTGTGGTTCTGAGTTACAGGGACAAAGCATATCAGTGCAGAGGCTGAACATGGACATAATGGTGCCTCTCCGACATCACACCCTCCTCGTGCATTCAGTTGCAGCCAGGCATTGTAGGTGGGATGGATTGACCCTTGCCTATTTCCGGAATGGTTCTAATCCCATCTCCCTTGCCATTGTGATTGTTCTGGGATGGTCCAGGTGAAACAAGTCCAGCACTTCAGTTTACTGGTTGAATGAAGTAAGGGTCTCTCTCTTCACATGGGAATGAAGAAGTCAGAAACCAATGTTGCTGCTATTAGCAGCTAAGAGGGAAACTATTCTGAGGACAGAGTCAACACATAAAGAAAGGCAGAATCCAGAGAAACAGAGAGAGAGAGGTGGAATCCTTAATGGACTGTACTGAAAATCTTGCTCTACTTCTGGACTTTTCAAATACATGAACTGATAGATCACCTTGATTGTTTAATCCAGTTGGAGTCGAGGTTCTTGTTGCTTCTACTAAAATTACTTTAACGGTGCAGAAGGACTGGCATGACTGCCAGTTTTACTGCTACCTTGCCAAGGAATGGTACGGTGGTCCTATCCTAAAAGAGGGGTTAAGATGGCTTCTGTCCTAGAAGGAAATGTTCTCTGTAAGATAGGAGGCCTGCCTCAGAGACCTCTGGGACCTGCTCTTCTTCCACTTTAAACTCCCATGCCCTGGACCCCCAATGATAAGCGGCATTGCCTTTTTTTTTTTTTTTTTTTTTTTTTTTTTTTTTACGGTGCCAGGTGGCATGTGGGATCTTAGTTCCCAAGAACAAGGGATCGAACCCACACGCCCTGCATTGGCAGTGCGGCGTCTTAACCACTGGGCCATCAGGGAAGTCCCAGCATTGCCCTTTCTAAAGATAGGACTTGCAACTTTCAGATACTATATTTGCAAGTACATTTTATCCTATTAGAGATGCTTTGTAGCTACCAAATACCATGGATGTGGCTTGTGATTATTTATAATATCAAATGGCAGAGGCACAGGGGCTGTAATGTTAAGGCAGAACCAATCTTGACAATAGACCTATGCTATTCAGGATATAGGTCCAAAGGTTAGGAAGCTGAAACCACAGAGTGTGCTTGGGGTGCTTATCTTAAGAGGAGAAAGAATCTTTTCTTCTGTGTGTGTGTGTGTGTGTGTGTGTGTGTGTGTGTGTGGTATTGATGTGTAGCTTTTCAATAATGAGATATACAATAATGAAAACTTGAAGTTCTCCTGCCCTTCTCCATCTCCCACTCCCATTCTTTCCTTTCCCCAGTACAGGCTCTCACCTTATTTGCTTGGTTGTTTATTACAGAGAAATTCATATGAATAATGTTATAACTGAGTGAGAATATCCATCTACTTTAATTTTTGTCTTAAAGTTCATGTTTAAAAAGAGTTAATACATGTTATTGGATGACTGTCTAATGTGTTATTCCTGTTACAGAACAAATCTTCCTTTGGTATTCATTGCAACAACCTGACTCTAGCAAAGAATAACACTGCTGATGATAATGCTTCTGAATGGTTGACTTCCATATCGACAGATCTCCCCTTCTCTGTCTGACAGAATGCTGTTCCAGAAAGATTGTTCTTACATGTTCAATAACATAATTTTCTCTGCTAGTGCGAGATATGGAATTAACACCGAGTTACTGTATATAGAGGGCAAAGGAGAGGACTAGAGAAAAAAATTTTTTTTAACTTAAAAAACAGGGGCTTCCCTGGTGGCGCAGTGGTTGAGAGTCCGCCTGCCGATGCAGGGGACACAGGTTCGTGCCCCGGTCCGGGAAGATCCCACATGCTGCGGAGCGGCTAGCCCGTGAGCCATGGCTGCTGAGCCTGCGAGTCCAGAGCCTGTGCTCCACAATGGGAGAGGCCACAACAGTGAGAGGCCTGTATACCGCAGGGAAAAAAAAAAAAAAGATCCTGCAATCCCACTCCCAGGCATATATCTGGAGAAAACGTTAATTCAAAAATTTACATGTACCCCAATGTTCATTGCAGCACTATTTACAGTAGCGAAGACATGGAAGCAACTTAAATGTCCACTGACAGATGAATGGATAAAGAAGATGTGGTATATATACAGTGGAATATTACTCAGCCATAAAAAAGAAGGAAAAAAATGCCATTTGCAGCAACGTGGATGGACCTAGAGATTATCATATTAAGTAGAGGGAATGGTTTGAATTCACCAGTTCTCTCTACTTTTCTCCTCTCTTGTCTTCATTTTGTCTTTCCCCACTTACTTGGTTGTTTGGTCTTTGTCTCAGAGATTCAGATGCTGATTTTTAAATAGGGCACAAGGACTCAGCTATATTATTCTCAATTTCACACTGTTTATGCTAGTATTTCTTGAGGGTGTTCAGCAGCTATTTGCTTATATTTTTCCATCTGTTTATTCACGTATTCATTCACCCAATAAACATTTATTGAGTACCTGCTATGTGTCAGCATTATGCTAGGTGCTAGGAATGCCCGGCACTGGGTGACCAAGGCTCAGGGTCCTTGGCAGTAAACTAGAGGAGACAGACAGTGACCAATAAACTAATAAATATATAATTACAGAGTGTAAAGGAAATGAACAGGTGTTGTGCTAGAATACAATGGATGGGAGAGGAGGACTTAGGTGGTAGATGGAAGAGGAGGGAGGTGTATATATTCGGGTTATACTTTGTAGATAGATCTATGATAGAGATTTATGAAATGCATGTGAGAGAGGGGAAGGGGGAATCGGTCATAATTCCTAGGTTTCTGGCTCGAGCAAATGGGATGGATACAGGAACTTAATAATATGAGGAAAAATAGATTTTGTGGGAAAGTCAATGATTCAGTGTTTTTATGTTGAGTGAGATGTGAAACATCCAAATGGAAATGTTATACAGTTTCCATTAGTTCTAGTTTGTGTGTAGGACAGTCACTGTTTGTGACTATCATCCCAGTGTAATTATTAAAACTGTCCCTTTTCATTCTCAAAAATTTTGGTTTATACAATGTGTTACACGGTCATCTTATGTATTGGTAATATTAGGTTTAGTGGATTAGGGAGGCGTGATATTGTAAAAAGAAATATCTATTTGGTGTTCCTCCCCTTTTCTGGCACAGAACTCTTAAAACCCTTGGAATTACGGGCTTCCCTGGTGGCGCAGTGGTTGAGAATCTGCCTGCCGATGCAGGGGACACAGGTGCGTGCCCCGGTCCGGGAAGATCCCACATGCCGCGGAGCGGCTTGGCCCATGAGCCATGGCCGCTGAGCCTGCACGTCCGGAGCCTGTGCTCCGCAGCGGGAGAGGCCACAACAGTGAGAGGCCTGCGTACTGCAAAATAAAATAAAATTAAATTTAAAAAAACCCTTGGAATTCCCTAAGTGGTAACAGTGATAAAAATGTCTTGATATTCTTAACAAACTCCTTTCAGCTACACCTGAGTTTATGTTAATAAGGTGACTTTTGGAAAGCACCTAAAGTTGGGGGGCTGGTTGCTAGGGGGATCAACCAGGTGATTAGGGGTTGAAACTTTCAGTCCCACCCACCCCTCCACATGAAGTTAGAGCCTAGGTCACCTGCAAGGATTCCTTCATTCTTCTAATACTCAAATAACCCTTCACTGAATACTTTAAAATACTTATTTTATTAGTACAAAACCACAGTATTGTAGCTACTATTGTTTGAATTTTCTTAATGATTTTTAAAAATTATTTTTATTTTTATTGTTGGCTGCAGTGAGGCTTCCCTGCTGCGTGTGGGCTTTCTGTAGTTGCGGTGCACGGGCTTGGCATGTGGGGTCTTCCCGGGCCAGGGATCAAACCTGTGTCCCCTGCATTGGCAGGTGGATTCTTTTTTTTTTTTTTTTTTGAGTAAGAAAGATGCTTTTATTTTTTTTTATTTTTATTTTTTTTAAGTTTTTTTATTTATTTTTATTTTTTTTTTTATTTTACAAATTTAATCAGTTATACATATACATATGTTCCCATATCCCCTCCCTTTTGCGTCTTGGCAGGTGGATTCTTAACCACTGCGCCACCAGGAAAGTCCCTAAAAAGGGACCATTGATACTTGCAACAACGTGGATACATCTCAGGCATTACACTGAGTGAGAGAAGTCAGTCACACAAGGTCATATAAATATGATTTCACTTACATGACATTCTAAAAATTAAAAGTATATAGAGAGGGAGATCGTGGTTGCCAGAAATAGGGATGATGGAGGGAAGTAGGGGAGGAAGTATCTGTAAGTGGGTAGCATGAGGAACATCTCCGTGAAATAGTTCAGAATTGCATTGGTGGCTACGCAAATCATATTTGATAACATGACAAAGAACTATACACATATATTGTACCAATGTCATTTTCCTGGTTTCGATATTGTGCTATAGCTGTGTAAGATGGTCTCATTAGGGGAAACTGGGTGAAGGGTGTATGGGACTTCTCTGTACTATGTTTGCAAATTCTTGTGCGTCTATAATTATAACGAGAGTTCAAGGGATTATAGACACTCCACCACTTCTCTGCTCATAAGCTTCTCCTATAACCGTTGTATCTTCCCTGCATATACGACACTAGGCATATATACCTGGGACTTCTTTGCATGACATTTCCTCCCTAGACTCACCTGCTGATACCTGCTGAGCATGTGGCATCCAGTAATGACTTGTAGTTCTCAAAAAGTGTCCCCTCTGCTGGTTCGTGTACTATACAGGTTTCTATCACCTACACCTTCCCGATTCCTGCCGTACTCTCCAAGCAGAAACAGATCTGTTATTTTTCATTTTACCTAGTGCTCCTTCATTCCTCTGTCAGGGAACTTCTAACAGTGTCTGTAAACCCAGTTGCGAGGTTGCTTCTTTCTCACCTCCCTTAGACTTCGAGGCTCTTTGAAGGATAGGCTGGTCTGTCTTCCAGCTTTGTATTTCTGATGCTTGTGAGAGCCTTGCACATGGCTGGTGTTCAGTACACATTTGTTAAATGAGCAAATAAACTGATGTGAGTGAGGGCCCCTTGAATACAGTAAATGCTCTACCAGTGTTAGATATGATGAAAATCCCTTAAAGCATCCAGCATAATAAGCCATAATGGTTGGAACCAGAAATGCTGGTATAGCAAAGTCAATTACCAATTTTTAAAAACTTTAAGTCCTTTACAGACACGTATACACACACAAATATACGTACGTACACACCATACACCGTGCATGGTGGGTAGTCAGCTTTTATACTTGGATTAACACACTACAAAGATGAAAAGTCTCTTTCCTTTCTTTACATAGACATTCACATTGGGGGCTTGCAGGGTACCATCCACACATCACGCTTCACATCCACTTCTCTCCAGCATGAGATAGCTGACACAGGACGTCGCGTGGTGTTCGACTGTTGATAGAGTTAAATAAATACTCTTTAAAGGGAAAAATACTTTCTTATGTGTAAAAACAACTGAATTTCAGCCACCAGATCATTTGCTCCAGCTCATCACCAGCCATCAGAAAAATGACAGGTCATTCTTCACGTTGCTTGTTACTAGTAGGAGAGTTTTAATGTGCCTGGATTTTCTGACTCAGATGCACTGCTTTTGTGGTAGCTTTTTGCCCTAAAGGGGCTTTCTCTATATTTGAGCTTAACTATGTACTATTAGAGGCCCCAAAGAAGGCTGTGTTAACTACCCTATTTTTCTAAAGAAAATTTATTTCTAGCTAAATCTAAAGTTAAAAACTGATAAGCACTTCTAGTGGCTTTATGAGAAAACAAAGAAAATAAGTTAATATATACCTTAAGTTAAATTTTGAAATGAAGTAAGACAATTAAAAAGGGATGATTTATTTATATTTCTTCTCCACTGTAGTATCTAAAATGGTGAGCCAAATAGAAACCGATAAAGCAATGATTTGCTTTCAACTTTTAATCAAAAGTAGGAATAATTGCACATAACAATTTTTCTGATTTTAGGAAAGAAAGTTTTGGTTGTTTGTTATATTTTCTATTCTCTTTAGTTTTCAAACTACTTATGAATACTAAATCCTACTTTCATAAAACCATTAAAAAAATAAATTTATTTATTTATTGTGAGCTGCGTTGGGTCTTCATTGCTGCACGCGGGCTTTCTCTAGTTGCGGCGAGCGGGAGCTACTCTTCGTTGCGGTGCGCGGGCTTATTGCGGTGGCTTCTCTTGTTGCAGAGCACGGGCTCTAGGCATGCAGGCTTCAGTAGTTGTGGCTCACGGGCTCTAGAGCACAGGCTCAGCAGTTTTGGCGCACGGGCTTAGTTGCTCCGCAACATGTGGGATCTTCCCGGACCAGGGCTCGAATCCGGGTTCCCTGCATTGGCAGGTGGATTCTTAACCACTGGGCCACCAGGGAAATCCCAAAACCATTTTTTTTTTCTGTTTTAAATTTATGATCTGTCAAAACCTTAAGGCTGAAAGCTTTTGGCTTAACCATTTTATTTTTTCTCAACAGTAGATGGCAATATCTGTTCACCTGTAGCAAAAACCTCAATCACAGTAATGACTACAGACTTAGATTATTTTCCCTCCCACCCTGCAGAGTGAAATCAGTCTATTTAAAATTGTAAAACTGAAGACAGAAACAGTTTGCATGTCAGTATAATCTTACTTTTAAAATTTTGGTTGAAGGGGTACAAAAGTATATGAGTAGATGAAAACTATGCCTTCATTTACTCCAGAGTAGAAAGGCAGGCGGCTCCAAGAAAAGGCTGCTGGATGCAGTGAACAAAGAGAACGGAGAGGCAGACAGTCTGAGGCGAGAATTAGAGAGGTTAAGCTAACAGTTTTTAGCTAGTTCTGTTAAAATTTATGCTCAGATCTTGTTACATACCCATAAAGGTTTTTTGCTTCTTTTTTAAAATTTCAAAGTGTGGTTTGCCTAGAAAATTTTAAACTTCATACATTTTTATTTTTGAGGAATAAAGTAAGCAATAAAGAAATTTAAAAATGCCAGTTTTGTACCCAAGGCCCACACTTACACGTTCCTTCTCCAGGAAGAAAGGGGGTGGGGGATTGAGACCAGGATTTTGGAGAGGTTTCCTTTAGATCTGGCCCTCCTCTGATCCCCTCAACCAACGCATTTCCTATAAAGTGGATTTCTAACATTTATTTGAAGAAATGGCTCCACAGCTTCAAAAATTTCAAAAATGACAACTGATGGCCTAACAGAATAGCTGTTTTATAGGTTCCACAATTTTACTTCTGTGACAAGCAATAGACAAGCTTGCTTTCTTTTTTGTGTAATATTTGTTTATTCATTTGGCTGCGCTGGGTCTTAGTTGCAGCATGCGGATCTGTCACACGTGGGATCTGCTGCAGTTGGGATATGCCGCACTTTGGATCTTGCTGCATGCAGGATCTAGTTCCCTGACCAGGGATCAAACCCGGGGTTCCCTGCATTGGGAGCTCAGAGTGTTAACCACTGGGCCACCAGAGAAGTCCCTAGACAAGTTTTCTTAAAGACAGAGATAATATGCAGTTGTATCCTCCCTAGAATCTAACATCATCTATGCCTTTGGAAATGCTAATGTTATAGTGCTGTGTGCTGTGATGAGAGAAACACATTGACATACTCTCTAGCTTTTACTTTAGGAATTTCCATAATGAGTGTTATCTGCATCAAAGTCTATCTTTGATAAGTAACATTTGATACTAATTTGATTGCTTATTGGTTATAACTTTATGGGGTTTTTTTTTTTTGGCCATGCCATGCGGCATATGGGATCTTAGTTCCTCAGCCAGGGATTGCCCCCTGCAGTGGAAGTGCAGAGTCCTAACCACTGGACCGCCAGGGAATTCCCTATAACTTTTTGTTTTGTAGTTTAAAATAAGTTGGCCTTTTCTCAAAATAGTTCCATTGAGAATTTGCTCTTTGGAAAACTGTGGTTGGGAAGACAGCTGTTTTCAGACAGGACTGTTGGGAAGCATGGCAAGAGTATACCACCACCAAACATCAAGCCATATACAACATACAAAGAAAACAAAAGTTGGTTCATACCTGGTGTCAAATAGGCCTGGCTTCCATGACATCATACTGATCAAGACTTCAAATGTTTTTATGGCCCACATTAATATTAGGCCAATTTTCATTAAAAAAATGACTTCCTTTTTTCCTATGATTGACGATCAGCCTCTCAGAAGCAGTGTAGCTGATTATAGTACTTTTGGATTCTTTTTTTAAAATGGTTCACTTTAAGTAGCTAGATTTTAAGAATAAATGTTGGACCGGGGCACGAACCCGTGTCCCCTGCATCGGCAGGCGGACTCTCAACCACTGTGCCACCAGGGAAGCCCCAAGAATAAATGTTTTAAGGAGGCAAGGAAGCATAAATTATAATCTATTTCTAAGTCAGTCTGTGTTGATGACTGTTAATTTCAGTAGAAAATTCCTTAGGATTCTGGAGATTTACATTGATACTTGAATTCCTATTAGAGAACAGGTCCCATGGTTGTCTGTCTCTCTCATTATTTAAGAAAGTTATGGCATGTGTGGTTAACTGAACAGAGTTCCTGCATAAATAAAGTGACCACATTCCATGAAGTTTTGATGGGTTTATGGTCAAATGAAGGAAATTATCTTGGCTATTTCTTGGTGGATCTTTTCCATAGAGTGCCGCTGTGCTTCTCACTTTATTTCCTGTGAAGTGATGGGTTTCACAGCAGAAGTCTACTTATTTTTAGGATCACAGGACATCTGGCCAGTTTTGTTATTTATGACAAGTCTTCTTTCAGGCAAAAACCTAAATTTCATCATTTCTTTTATCATATTAATATGACTGTAAACTAATGCATTATAGGATCTACTATATTTAGCTGAGGACTGTCTACACTGTGTATGTGTATCTATGTCGTTTTCATCACAGGAAGCAGCTTGAATTACTTTATAACACAAAGAACTCTCGTCTATCTTATTTCACAATAGCCTTTTGCTGTTCACTTGGTTTTATGGCCCCTACTATGTACAAAGAAAAGTGTGAACCTAAGAACAGGCCTTAGGATTGTAAGCTCCCCCACGTCAGAATACATTAAAGGTTTGATTTAATATTATGCATTTGTAGGCAGCTTTGAACAAACAAAGCATGATGGTTATGAGTGTGAACTGGGAAAGCCTGTTAATTTTACTTCTTTTCCATTCACTCTTATCTCAAATTCTCCAAGGTGGGACTTTTATCTGCATGTTTCCAAGAAGGTGTTCAATTAATAACAGAAAGAATTAAGGCTGATATGATCGTTTCATGGCTTAATTTAACTCTTTTAAATAGACAGCTGGGAAGAAAGAGTACCATTTTCATATTTGTTTGTTTGATCCAGGTTTTTCCCCATTGTATTTGCCATGTTACAGATTTAGTAGTTTCCTCTCAGTAATTTATCACAGTAATCTGGTATTTGGTCACTTACCCACATAGCACTCACCAAATTTAACTTTAGGTGAATAATATTTGAAATGTTAATTTGTAATCTGTGCAGGGCTTACTCAAGCCACAGGAACCCTCTCTATTCAGAGCAACTATCTCCTGTTGAGGTGTCCCTATCTGATGCCCTTTACTTATTATCCCTCCCAAGCTTTCTCCTCTGACCTTTAATTGTGCTACCCTTCTCCTGTCAGTCCTGGTTTCTAGGCCCTCTGGGTTCTGCTTTTAACTTTTCCCCAGCTGTTAGAGAGCTGGAAGGAAAAAGAGCTAGTGCAACCGACATGCAGCTGGGTCATTCCATCCTTCAAGACTTAATTAAAGGGACTCAGCCCCTAACCCCGTATGTGGAGGGAAAGGAGGCATCTCTTAGCCCCATCCCCATTTCCACCATGTCTGAGGATTCTTGGGGCAGTGAGGGGTGCGGGGGAGCTATGTTCCAGACCAAGGCCCTTTGATTTTTGCTTTCCACTTCCGGAAATCTTCTCCACAGTGCATTTATCCTACTCTCTGTATTTTCTGCCTGCTTTTCCATATGTCTTCTTCCTGGATAGCACTCAAATCCTTCTGCTGAAAGTCCTGACAACTCAGGATTGTGCCTGAGATCTTATGAAAGGTTTGGGGCCATGAAGCCATGCAAAACAATTAAATTTCAGATATTTCTGTTCTCAAAAGCCTTTGGCCATGTTGCCTCTGGGCAGTTGCAGTCTTCTGGGCTAGGAGGAGGACCCAGAGTTCCCTTTCTCCCTATTTCAAAGTCTGCTCTTTTTCTTTGACTTATGCGTGCTTCCAAACCCCACAAATTTCTCTCTGTTCTTATGCAGAATGGTTTTGCTCCTTGGTCTTATTCCTGCCTCCTTCAAGCTGTGCCTCAAAGACTCATTCCACAGCCGAAATGACACATCAGGACTCTGTGTTTCGTCAAACAGAGACTATTCTCTAAGATGTCTTCTGATACTAGCTATTAAAGTAATATTTGTTGAATGTGCTATGCTAAGTATTAATAGTTATAGGATTAATCCCCTTCTAGAGATATTTGCATGTTCACAAGGGATTAACTTGAGGAATTGGCTAACTTCTCAGACTACTTGTGGGCCCCTTTGGTGAGATGTGTCTGAATAGGAGAACCTTTTTAAACCCCACAAATTGCATCATAGAGGCCACTGATTTCTCCATTTTTCTACCTGTCTTGTATTCTTTTTTCTCTGCAAGCATAGGAAGGAATGTGGAGACATTTAAAGAACAGAGTTCATGATGAAGATAGAGTTTAAGTAGGTGTCTATGCTAACCTATTTATATGCATTATTTTACTTAATAAAAACCCTATGAGGAATCTGTGTGTTGGAAACAGTCCCCTTTGAAGTTACTCACCCAAGGTCACATAGGCAGTGGATTCAATCTAGATGAATCTTACTCCAAAATCCTGTGCCCTTCACCACTAGACACCATGGAACTTTTCTCCATACACAAGTTCATTACATTTCTTCAAGGTCAGAAGTCCACTGACTTCAATGTGCTATTTTTTTTTTCCCTAGTCAGTAAATACAGCATTATTTAAACGCACACTACTTCTTTGTATGTGAACAAGAATCAATGTGTTGTGGGATACGTTGGCCGTGTGACGAGTTTAAACCAATGATAAGGGATTGAGATAGTGCAATACTGTCAAAAATTAACCTCCATTTCTTTATAAATATGTATTGTGTATGTATACACAATATAATATAAAATCTATTTTCCCCTTTATCTTCCTGTACCTACCTCAGTATCAAGAGGGATTGGCATATTCAAGATATTTGGAAATTTTTTGTTTGCCAAGTTACAGTAATGTGATAAACTTTATGTTAAAATTAAGTATGCGAAAGCAATTAATATTTTTAAATGAAATATAATTGCCTTTAATATGGTTCTCCTAAAAAAATAGGGATTGTCATAAATACATTTACAAAGGCACTTCATGGTATAAAAAGGTTTATTTCCAAATAATTCATAAAGAAACAATGTTCAATTAAAATTTAGTTTAAATTTTCTCAGTAGGTAATGCATTCATATTGTTCAAAAATCTAAAGTTAAGAAAAGGTATATAGCGAAAATTCTTCTCACCTCTGGTCTTCCCTTGTATTTCCTGCAACCAATACCTTATTTTCCAAGTAACCATTGTTATATTCTTATACGTTTGAATATATATTCATATTTCTCCCTCTTACACATAAATATTTGCATATTTAAACACTCTCATGTACTTTGCTTTCTTTACTTAATAATATGTCATGAAACTTTTCCCATGTCAGCATGCACATAAAGATTTTGTTCCTTTTCTTTTCAGTTGAATAATATTCAGTTGTATAGATCTACCATACGTTATTTACTCGGTCCCCAATCAAAGGATATTTGGCTGTTTTCAATATTTTACCATTTTAAACAGTGTTTTGGCTATTAACTTTGTGTCATTTTGCATGTATGTGAGTATATCTGTAGGAAGTGGCATTGTTGGATCAAAGAATACATGCATTTATAATTTTAATAGATATTATGCAATTGCCCTCCACAGAAATGTAACTAACTTATGATATACAAGCAATGTCGTGATATTCAACTAATGTACAAGAGTTTCTATTTCCCTACAGCCATGCCAAAAGGGTGCTAGCAAACTTTGTTTTTTGCCAATTTGGTAATTTAAAAATGGTATCTTAGTTGTGTATTATTCTATATTTTCTTACTATGAATGAGGCTAAGCCTCTTTTTATATATTTAAGACCAACTTGTATTTCCTCCTCTATGACCTATCTATCACATATTTTGTCCATATTTTCCTATGGAGTTATTATTATCTTTTTTTAATCAATACTATTCAGGAGATTTGTCTATCATACTTATTGCAAACATTTTCCCCAGCCTCACTCCTTGGAGGTAACGACAATTAACAGTTTGCGTTCTGAATGAACATATAGATTAGTTTGATATCACTTGAAAATTTTTCAGAATTGCTTTTTCCTATCTAGGAATAAGGTCTGTCTTAGGTTTTAAAACTTAATTTATTGTTTTTGTTTGTTAGCTTTATTGTTGTGTTTACAGGGGTCTTGAACATTTCTTGTTATGCTTATTTCTAGGTGTTTTATGGATTTTTGCTGTGACTTTTTTTTTTTTTTGGTCCAGAAATATCTTTTCATCTCTCTCAAGTTCAGTGTCCAAGTTTTCTGTAATGTGGGTCCATCACTCTTTAACTGTTCTGAACTTTTTGGGGGAAGGACTATCCTGCCCCATATAGCCATTGGTGGCTGAAGAAGAATAAAAGGGAAAGGCCAACATGGCTCTTATTTATCAAGTTGAGGAGTTTCATTCCCTTGTAACAGTCTGTGATTTGGAGGGAAATTTCCAATTCTAACATTATCCTTCCCTAATATGGAAGGACTAATCAATGCCTAAAATTGATTGTAAATGAAGTACAGGCATTCCAGTTTACTCCAGGTGGGTTAAAATATGTTAAGTTAGTGGTTCTCAAGTTTTTTTTTTGATTAATATAGACTGTACAACTAGAATAATTTTAATGAAATCAAGATTTTCTCCAATTACCACATTTCTAAGAAATCTACCCCTTATTCAAAGAAATGCAAGCCCGACTTTCACTCTAAATACCAGCTGTTTGGGGCAGCACTGTGCACTGGGACATTCTCCATTCTCAGGACTAGTGAAAAACCCATGACATTATGATTTTTAATTGGTCAGATGATCACAGTTAAAGCAATTTCTTATTCCTTGGAAATTCCTATTCATTAAAAACAAATAAAAACAACAACACACTTTTGGATATGGCAAATTCTTATGTTTGTCAATACCTCTTCACCCTAATGTCTCAATTCATACTATACAACAATATGTTTATATAAGCAGCTATAGGTTTTTAAGGATTATGTCATACTTTTCAGTTTATATTAAACAGTAGTTGCCAAAGAACTTTTATTTGTTATTAAAAAAATCACTTGTGATAGTATGAGTTATAAATAAGTTGTCTTTTATTGCTACCTTTTCCTTCTTCTTTTAAAATTCTTTGTACTGGGGATTTGCAATCAACCCCAGCTTCCCTCATGGTCTGTTGGGCACGTCCCTTGGCTCACCATATTGAGAATGTGTTTATCTGCAAGTGAATGAATAGGGTGCAAGGATGTGGCTTCTATGCATCAAAACATGGTAGCTAAAACAAAACAAAGCAAAACAAAAAATCCTGGTAGCTGGTTTACTGATTTATCTGATGAGAAATTTTCTCTGGAGGAACAGTGTTGATGATGTCTTTCTAAGTTGGCTACCTCTGCTTCATTGAACACAGCTAAACCATATTTGAAAGCAAATGGAGACAATGTGGTAAACCACAGGCAGAAAGACAGAGCTCTTGAGTATTCCTGACCAAATAAAGGCCTGACAAGGAAGAATATGTGTTGACAGCATTTCTTAGGACATGCTTCAAGGATCACATTAAAACATTTCCACAGGGTACAGGCTTCAATCAGCAGAAGATGTTCTTGTATCCCAAGTACCATAGGGTCGAGTTCTCCAATGACCCCAGCACAGCAGCCAATATAGGGGCTGCTAGAGTAATTAAACAGATTTCATTAAGTGTCAGCAAAAGCTCATGGCCAGCTATTAGACAAAATTTTATGCATTATTGTAGTCAGGTCCCTTCCAAATACATCCGGGCTAATCTAATTCAATTGGATATCGAAGTAAGGATACATTTATTAAAAGGGAAGATTTTTTCTTCTGCCCTAGATGACAATGTTTTAAGAAATTCTTCTACTTTATTCAATTTATAAGATATATAAGTTGTTGGGATAAATTCTCCCAAGGAGACTTTTCAGAGAAATGCATATATTTTCTTCCAGAAGTTTTACTGACTTTGGATTCATAATCACCTAATGTTAATTATCTACTGTGTCCGGCATTGAATTCCAACAAACCATAACAGCTATTGTTTTCTGAATTTTATAGTTGAGAAAAGAGGGACTTGGAGAGGTTAAATAATTTACCCAAGATCACATAAACAGTAAGTGGGAATAAATCCATGCTGAATCATGAAAGCTAATTATATTCCCTCCTTACATCCCTTTTATTATGTATTTATAAAAAGCAGTTGGTATTTTATCAGATGTGTATTATGCTCATCTCATTAGTGAAGTCTCATTCTATTTGATGTGAAAAATGTTTATGCTAATCACACTTACTGGGGATTAGTTTATAGAACAATAAAATTCTTTTCCTACCCAGTTAGCTCACTATATATTTTTCCCATTGTCTTTATCAGTGTGGGAAAGATGAGAACAATCTGAATATGAAGCATTTCCCCCAAAGACAACAAGGTGGGATATTTGGACTGTGGCTATTAGCTTGTAGTATTTCTCAGAGTTCATAGCTTTTATTCTCCCTTCAAAACTTGTGGGGCCCTGGGGAGAAGTATGAGAAGTAGGAACATGTAGAATTGCAACGGTAGGTAAGCACTAAAATTTGAGACACTAGCTTATAAACAATTCGGTTTCTCTTAGAGATGCTTTAGGTTTGTTTGATGGTATCTCCCTCTTATTTCAGTCTTGAGAGTTCATTGAACTCAGAACACTGAGAAGAGACTTCCATTCCCCACCTTAAGCCATCCTCTAGTTAACAATCTTGAATAGATAAATAGATTATCTTAAAAATTCCAGAGGAATAATTTCTCTAGTAACATATTCAGTCCAGTGTCAGTAGTTATTTTTTTAATTGAACAGTGTCCAGAACAGTATCTAGCACATGACAGGCACTTGATAAATGCTTGGTGAATGAAAGAATCAAACATAGATCCATCTGCTTCCTCAGAGGAGATGGAATGGCAAGAAGACTCTTTGCAAAAGTGAGATAAATTGAGGCTAAGAGGGAAAATTGGCTTGAAATCAGACTAAAATGGGGAAGAATGCCCTTCATCTGTATTGGCTTCTGGTATTAAGAAAAACAAACAAAACTTTAAAACAAAATTATTTTAACAACAGTGAGAAGAAAATTAATTTTAGTAGTTTTGTGATTCAAATGTAAATCACTATTAAGTTGACCTGGTATGGCATAAGGGACAGTAATGGAAAAAAATATATACTTTATGACTGTATGATAACACCCATATAGTTCTTAGACTTGATGGAAGGAAATACCGTATTGTAATCTCATGTGTCAAGCCTAAGATTTGCATGCACAAAAAAGTCCAAAGCTGCATAACAAAGGTATTGAAAAGTGATCTATGACATAAATTACTAAACAATTCAGAGACTAATCCCTGAGAAGCTCATGTGTGGTAGAGAACAAAGCAGCGCAGTGAAAGATTTGAGAATAGAACTGACATTGAAACTAATTGACTGAAGGAGAGACAGAACTCATAGTCTGAATCTAACCATGTTATTTGACTGTCAAAATTTTAAAAAGTCAACATTCTACAGAGGGTTTTAATAGGATCTGGTGTTTCAAAATATAATACATATTCAGAATGTCCAGAATATCATCCAAAATTACTCAAATACAAAGGAGCAGGAAAATATGACCAATTCCCTAGTGAAAATACAATCAACAGATTCCAACCAAGAGATGACCCAGATGTTGGGATTATTAGACTTTAAATCAGTGATTATGTATAATCCTCCTCCATGAAATGAAATTGAACACATTTGAAATGAATGAAAGGTAGAAAATTCGAGGAGAGAAGTAGAAACTATAAACAAAAGTGCCAAACTGAGATTTCAGAGCTGAAAAATACGAATGAAAAAGTAAAAATTCACTGGGTGGGCTCCATGGCAGAACTGAGATGATGGACAAAGGAGTCAGTGAATCTAAAGACTGACCAATAGAAATCACCTGATGTAAAAAACTAAGAGAGAAAAGATTTTAAAAAAATGAGATCATCAGTACCTATGGGAAAATATTTTAAGAATATGTATGTCATTGCAGTCCCAGAGCGAGAAGGAAGGAGATTGGTGCAGAAAAAATATTTGAGAAATAATGGCTGAAAACTTTCCAATTTAGTGAAACACATAAGGTTACAAAATAAACTCAAAGAAAACCACACCAGACACATTATAATCAAACTGCTGAAAACCAAAGGTAAAGAAAAAAAACCTTGAAAGCATCCAGAAAAAATAACACATTACACAGAGCCTGGAAGACAGTGGAAAAACATCTTTAAAGTGCTTAAAGAAAAGAGTTTGTTAACCAAGAATTGTACATCTAGTGAAAATATCCTTCAGGAGTGATGGGGAAATAGAGATATTCTCAGAGGAAGAAAACTAAGAAAATTCATTGCCATCAGACCTTCTCTAAAAGAAATGATAAAGGAAGTTCTTCAAGCTAAAGGGAAATGATTCAAGAGGGAAAATTGAAACACTGGGAATGAAGGAAGACCAAACACATTTGGGTAAATGTAATAGCATATTTTTAATACCTTAAACATATAATAGGGTAAACTCTAAGTGGATCAATGACTTAAATGTAAAAAATTATGCTAGTACAAGGAAAAACATGATGGGTTCCTTTATAAACACTGAATGGGGAAAGCCTTTCTATGATTCAAAATTCAGAGCCCGTAAAAGGAAAGATGTGACAAATTCAACTACTTATATAAACTACATATATAAAACATGACTTTGTAGCACAAACAACATAAGAAGTCAAAAGACAGTGAAAGTATTTCCCACTCAGAATCCAGAAAAAAGGCTAAATTCTGGAAGAACTTCTAGAAATTGAGAGAAGTCCAACAACTCGTAGAAAAATAGGTAAAGAACAAGAATAGACAGTTCACAGAAAAAGAAATATAAATTTCCCTTCAACTTAAGTTGCTTAACCTCACTCACAAAAAGAAAACCACAGATTAAATCTGTAGTACTGGGATATCTTAAAGGAAGGGGAACAAAATGGCATCATCTCTATATAGAAACATTTGGCAATAGTTAGCAAAATTTTTTGACCAAGCAAAAGAAGACTACACAAAGATATTCATTGTAGTACTATTTGTAATAGCAAAAGAAATACTGGAAACAACCCATATGGCCATCAGTTAGAGAATGGTTGAATAAAATATGGTTTATACACAAAATGAAGTACTAAGCTGCTGAAAAGGAATGAGGACTATCTCTATATAGTGTTACAATAAAACGGGCTCCATATATACTATTAAGTGCAAAAAACAAGATGGAGAAAAATTTATTTATTACATGTCCTCCTTTTTTTTAAAATTGAAGTATAGCTAATTTACAATGTTGTGTTAATTTCTGCTGTACAGTAAAGTGACTCAGTTATACATATATATATATATATATATATTCTTTTTTATATTCATTTCATTATGGTTTATCACAGGATATTGAATATAGTTCCCTGTGCTCTACAGTAGGACCTTGTTGTTTATCCATTCTATATGTAGTAGTTTGCATCTACTAATCCCAAACCCCCAGTCCACTCCTCCCCCTTGGCATCCACGAGTCTGTTCTCTATGTCTGTGAGTCTGTTTCTGTTTTGTAGCTAGGTTCATTTTTAGCATATTTTAGATTCTACATATAAGTGATATCATTACATGTTACTGTTTAAGGAGAAGATGTGTGTGTGTGTGTGTGTGTGTGTGTGTTTGTGTGCATTTTTACTTTTCATATATATACATACATATAGATATAGATATATAGATATATAAAACCCAACAACAATGGAAGCTGTGGTAGGAAGAATTCCAGGATGGCTCTCAATATTTTGTCCTCCTAGTATATATGCCTTCTCTTGAGTGTGGGTGGGATCGGACAATATGATGCTTTCCTGCTGGCCTGGAAGAAAGAAAACAGCTGTGTCATGAAAAACATGTGGAGGAAGCCTGCTTGCTAGGACCTGTGGGAGGCCTCTAGGAGCTGAAAGCGATCAGCAAGAAAACAAGGACCTCAGTCCTATAACCATAAGGAATTGAATGAGCTTGGAAGATGACCCTGAGCTCTAATGAGACTGCAGTCCTGGCTGACACCTTGATTTCAACTTTGTGAGGCCTGAACAGAAAACTCTGTTACACCCTGCTCAGCCTTCTGGCCCACAGAAACTATGAGACAATACATATGCTTGGTTTTATGTTACTAAGTTTGTGGCAATTTGTTCAGCAACAATAGAAAACAAGTACAGAATCATAAACCAAAAACTTCAGATAACTTGATAGTACAACTAGATGGGTGGGGGAATTAAACTTTTATATCTATATTTATCTTTATATTTTATGTTTTATATCTTTTAAAATTCAAGTTTTGAATTTTAAATCTTATAAATATATTTATCTAAGATAAAATTAAATAAAAAAGAAAACAAACAGAAAAACAACAACTGAGCACTGAAGAGTTTCAGAGCACAGTTCAGAGCTGTTGGTATACACAGTTCTGCTTCCTCCTCTTAAGTCCTCTTAACACTGCAGAATCTATTACACAGAATGATACAGCTCATATTCTGCTCACCTTTGTGTGCCAGAAAACAATTCATCAGGAAGAACAGGATGTGCCAACAACCAGAGAAAGGGTGAGTGTGGAGGTAAGATCTTAGCATCTTTGAGGAACATGCAGAAGAGGACACTGAAGGATTGAGATTATGCCATTGAGAAAATTTCTGCCTCCATCCTTTGAAATGACCCTCCCCTGCCTACTCCAGAACAGGTCAGAGAACCATGATCTTATACTTTTAGAAATACCTTCTGTCTCTTCTCATCAAAGACAATACATTTGAAATAGTTTGACAATATTTATTTAGCCAATACCAGTTATGGATATGGGCAATGGAGGAGAAGTCAATGGAGAAAGAGAAACAGATTAAAAAAAGGTCCCAGGGCTTCCTTGGTGGCGCAGTGGTTGGGAGTCCGCCTGCTGATGAAGGGGACATGTGTTCGTGCCCCAGTCAGGGAAGATCCCACATGCCGCGGAGTGGCTGGGCCCGTGAGCCATGGCTGCTGAACCTGCGCGTCCAGAGCCTGTGCTCCGCAACAGGAGAGGCCACAACAGTGAGAGGCCCGTGTACAGCAAAAAAAAAAAAAAAAGTCCCAAAGTAAAATAAGGCATAGCAAGAAAACCATACCAGCGAGAATGGTACCTCTGTCAGAGATAGATAAAGTCAGAACAGGTAAAGATATAAACAAATCTGAAGACTGAGAGGATGCTATAGGTCAAGATCCTTGATGACAAGTACAGAAATGTGATTCAAACTGGCTTAAATAAAAAAGAGAATTTATTGGCTCATATAATTGAAACATCCTGTGGTATGATGACTTTAAGATAGGTGGATTGAGGAACTCTAGGTTGCCATCAGGACCAGATCTTCTTTCCTCTGGCTTTTTCTTTGGTAGGCTCTTCCCTTCTGGGGAAAGATGGGGGTTTACAGTACTGGGCTTATTTCTTTACAGATTAGCAATTCCCAAAGCAGAAGAAAGTTATTTCCCCTAAATAAATATGACAAAGGTTTCATTGGTCTGGCTTGGTTCCCATGCCCATCCTTGATTTGTTTACTGTGTCCTGGGCAGCCAGGCCTGAGTCACATTGCCAGCTTTGGAGGAGATGGGAGCCAGCCACTGAAGCTGCAAGGACTGGGGATGGGAGAGGGGCTGTTCCTTCAAGGAAGATTTGGGTGTACTGGATCTTGGGGGCAGGTAAAAGCAATGGATACCCACTGTAAGGGGAAGTTTGGGGACTACAAACTGGATCAACATGAAAAGAAAAGGGTTAGCAATTCATCCTCAGGGCGCAAGGAGAAATTAGGAGGAAAGGACATTAGGAAGTAAATGGAGAGGAAAACATTTGGCATCAATGCAGTGGGAGTCTATAGAGATTAGTAAAATAATCATTGAGCAGCACTGAGGGCCCATTTAAAGTTAGATAGTGTGGATTTGTCATTAAGTCATTAAACCCGGTTTCAGTTGACTCATAGCAGAAGGGAAGAAAGGACATTTTACTGTAGCTTTCCCAGGGTTGGGGATTGGCCTAAGGGTGGGGAGAAGTCAGGTGCTAGCAAAGTCATGGTTAAGATGGGGTCCGGGCTGAGGTGTGAGGAAAGGGAAACTAGATGGCGGCTGGTGGACTAAGAATAGGGGAGGCTCAAAGGACTGAAGGTCATAGGCAGATAAAAAGCAGTCTTAGCAGGAGCAGTGGAGTGTAGATGATGAAGGACAAGTTTCTTAGAGGTGCAAGATATGTGGGTAGAGTCGAGACAGAAGGTGTAGACAGAGTCACAGCTAGCTATCAGGGTACCTTTGCAGGGAGGGTTCTCTGGAAAGCAGGTGCTGAAATGGAGTGAGGAGTACAAAAGGCTTATTTAGGAGTTAACACCAGTGAATGGAGAAAGAGAAGAGAAGGAATGGCCAGAGAGAGCCATCAGATCATGACACAGACCTGACGAACCCTTTGTCTTCCTGACCCGGAGCTCCAGGACAAGGAGTGCCCATTAGAGAAGCCCTGTGTTGAATGGGAATGGCTGGGCCATTGAACGACCATCTTACTTAGTCATTGGCTTTGGGCCAAGTGGAAAAGAGCATGAACTCCCCTAGAAAGCTGAGGCAGACTCTGAAAGATCTGACAGCTGGAGGATTGGCTCAGGGATCCTCTTTGCTAGGGATTGGCTCAGGAATCTGGGTTTAAACCAGTTACTTTGTGTGTTCCCCTGTTATTGGTCCAGGGTGGGAATATGATCTAAATTTATCCAATCAGATATGATTGGAGGAGAGTTCTCACCCTCACTGGCCCTGGGACAACAGCAAGACTATGGTGGAAGTTGCTCCTGGCGGCCTCCCTAAACTCTTGAGGGAAACCTTTGGATTGGGCTTACAGAGTGAGGAGATAGAAAGAACCTTGGTCCTTGGACCCCTGATGGCATTGTTGAACTGCTCAATCATGCAGCCCCAGTCTCGTCCACCCTTAAAAATTCCTATTATATACGTATCCCAATCAATTAAGCCAGCCTGAGTTGGGAGCTTAGATTCCTGCAGCCAAAGTATCCTGACACTAGGATATTAGAGGAGTTATCAGAGCAACTAAGCTGGCAGGAGCCCCAGAGTGATGGCAAAGGAAAAGGTGAAGGCGTTGCTTCCAGTTAACATCATGGAGTAGGGTTGTAACTGAAAGTAGGGTCTGGCTGCTTGCTGCTCAGAAGCCAATAAAGAGGCCAGGTTGGTGGAAAGGAAAGTTTGCTTTATTCTGGATGCTGCAATGGGGAAGGGGGAAGGGGGAGGGCGGACTTCTGTCTAAAGGCTGACTCCGCCCCCCACCCCCCCACTGACGATCAGGGGGCAAGAGCTTTTATAGGCGGACAGAGGGGGCTACGTGCAGAAACAGCACAGTCAGCTCTGACAGTCATCTTGAAATTAGTCATCAGTGGTCTGACCAGCAACATCTTGATTGTTTTAAGTAGAGTTAGTCTTCAATTCCAGGGTCAGTTTGTTCCCATTTTCTTGAGGCCAGTTCTCAGAATTGTGGCAGCTTGTGTCATGGCTATGGTCTGGTCACCATGTTGTTGACTTCTTCCACCTGCTGGGGGTTTCAGTATCTATAAGACGGCTCAAAGGCCATGGCTCAGAATATTATCTATAGCCCTTGAGAAGGAACTAAAAGTCCTTGACTTTGCTTACTGACTAAACTATTATTGTTTTGTCCTGTTTGACTGCTTTTCTTTGCTTCTTCATTTTCTCACTTCTCTGATTAAACTTATTCTTTGGCTAAAGTTTTTCCACAGAAAAAGGCAGACTGAGGACATGGTGGGGATGGATCATAAGGTCCTGCTCCGTTTCAGGGTGGCAAACTTTCCTTGAAGTAGTAGACCATGGTGATCTGGGCCAGGGGTACTGTAAAGAGAGGACAAGAAATTTTAAAAGAGGCGTGCTGCTGGGGGCTGAGAAACAATATACAGTGTTATTAAAAGCATAGGCTCGGGCTTCCCTGGTGGCGCAGTGGTTGAGAGTCCGCCTGCCGATGCAGGGGACATGGGTTCGTGCCCTGGTCCGGGAAGATCCCACATGCCGC
Organism: Mesoplodon densirostris; assembly: GCF_025265405.1. Classification (NCBI taxonomy): domain Eukaryota; kingdom Metazoa; phylum Chordata; class Mammalia; order Artiodactyla; family Ziphiidae; genus Mesoplodon; species Mesoplodon densirostris. The sequence continues at coordinate 92,878,139 of NC_082665.1, read as the reverse complement.
AGAGTGGCTGAGCCTGTGAGCCATGGCTGCTGAGTCTGCGCGTCTGGAGCCTGTGCTCCGCAACGGGAGAGGCCACAACAGTGAGAGGCCCGCATACCACACACACAAAAAAAGCATGGGCTCTGGGCTCACAATGCTGAAGTTCAAACTCTGGCTCTACCATTTGATAGTTATATCACTTTTGATAACTGAATCTCTCTGGACCACAATTTCTTCATCTGCAAAATGGTGGTTATAAGGACTGAATCAGATAGTATTTATCAGGTACTTAGTACATAGTAAAACTCAATAATTAGTATTGTTTTTTAAAAATAAATTTATTTTATTTATTTATTTTTGGCTCTGTTGGGTCTTCATTGCTGCACGTGAGCTTTCTCCAGCTGTGGCGAGTGGGGGTTACTCTTCTTTGCGGCCCATGGGCTTCTCATTGCGGTGGCTTCTCTTGTTGCGGAGCACGGGCTCTAGGTGCATGGGTTTCAGTAGTTGTGGCACATGGGCTCAGTAGTTGTGGCGCACGGACTTAGTTGCTCCGCGGCATGTGGGATCTTCCCGGACCAGCGCTTGTACCCGTATCCCCTGCATTGGCAGGAGGATTCTTAACCACTGCACCACCAGGGAAACCCCCTAACTCAATAACTATTACTTTAAAAGATTATATCAGATGAATGGAGCCTGTTTCTCAACTAAAATCACTCTGTTGATGCCAAACTATAACCTATCTGTTTTGTATCCAGGAAAAAGGCTAAGGGATTGGGATAAAAGAGCTGAAAATGCTGTTCCCGTGGAGGTGAGAACAGGGAGAGAGAATGAATATATGGGGTTTGATTTTGTCTCTCCTGTCTATGGATTGTCAAGAAACAGCTCAGAGCCTCTGGAGAGGCAGGAGGAGTGGACCACTGCCTTTGAATATGGGAGAGGGTGGTGCATGGGTGTGAGAGCATGAGAAGGGCTCCTGCAGTGTGGGGCAGAGAGGTAACACTTCAGGAAGTGGGCTGGAGGGTCATGCAAATGGGAGGCAGAGGCTGGGGTGATAAACGGGGAGCCTGAGTGTTGGAAGACTTTATAGATTGACCACATCCAGAGTTTCAAAGGGATCACAATGACAGCCGGGGCTCTGGCTCAGGCACTGGTAGAGAACACCACCCTCATGTTACTGACCAAGAATAGCCAACAGAAGGGGATCCCATCGCTCATATAAAGGGAGTGTATTTTGTTTTTCTAACTTTGCTCAGGCTGTGCTAATCTACATGGCGGAAATATTCAGTGTCTGAAGTAAGCATCCACCTTGGGGGTCTGCAGGGTCTTGAGGCAGCTACCAGGGAAGGACAGCTCACTCTGCTTTCTCCTCTTGGGACCTATGGTTAACGCGCTGCCAGGTCACTAGCAGTTTGTAAGCGTGTTTGTGTCCACTGTGGTGAGTTCCCCAGGGAGATACAGGAATTCCAGAGACGGTGGGGCTGCCAAGCTGTGTGGACACATGCATAAGTGGTGTGTGTCCAGAGGTCACTCCGCTGCTCTGCTGGGGGTCAGAGAAGTAGGGAGAGGAGTCGGGTGGACATGGAGTGCTGGCATGAGAGTGTTTGCCAAGATCAAAATGTTCCCCATCTCTGCGAGCAGATGAGATCTTGGAACCTGGAATCACACAGCCTTAGCTCCAGCAGGGCTTCTGGCAACAGCCCTAGTGTCTTCAGCTACAGACACCACCTCTGTGAATGCCAAGAAAAGCAAACATAGGCCCCAGATCTCCTGTTGCACCAACTGGAAAGCAGCCCGCAGTGGAGGAGCTGAGCTGTGAGGACCGTCGTCTTCCCATAGTGCTTGATTTTCCACCATCCTTCCCCCATCTGACTCAAACAAACAAACAACATACTCATAATAAAATTTGCAGGTGAGGCTGGTTTATATTCTGAGATTCTCTTTTGATCAAATTCCCTTTAGGACACCAGGATAAAATGGTGAATAAAGCAGGATATGCATTATGTCCCAGACGATTGAGACTCAATAGGAGGGGAGGAATCCTGGAAAAGCAGAGATTTCATTTCACCCCTGGGAGCTGGTTCTTTTTTAGTGGCCCAGGACGGTGTCACTCAAATACCCTCCAGACAGCCCTTGGAAAACGCATTCCAAGTTTCTCTTCTTAGGGATAGTGGTGGTCGGCATGGCTCTGTACAGTGTAAAGAGCAAGAAAACAAAGTGGCATCTTAAAGCCCTGGCGGTCCAAGGTTGGCAAATAAGATCAGAAGTCCATTTGAGGAAAAAGCTTTTCTCAGCTTTGGGTGAAGAAAAGTAGAATTAATAATATCCAGAGTGACACTAGCTACTGAGGAGGGGGGAAGTAGCCATAGTTTACCAAAGAAAACTGTGAGTCACCGGGGGCACACAGGTGAGTGGGGAATTTGAGATCTGGGGAGTCTGAATTTCTAGGAAATGAACTGGGGGCGGTTGGTGACTCAAGTCTTCAGACATTCTGAAGACTTTAGCTTTCTGATTTAACAAAGTTTCGTCAGTTGCCAGGTTTCAAGATTGTGATCAATCAACACATGAGTGTTGGTCATTTTTAATGTGTGAGGCATTGGGTTTCCCCTGGATTATTCCTGAGAGTTGTTCCTCCTCCGTGAAGTGCTTCTGTGAGCCCTGGATACCCTTCTGTCTTATCTCTCCTCTCTTCTCATGTGTCTTCCAGACCCCATCATACTGTCCAAAATACTTCCATTTCATAATTAGGCAGATTTTTAAGCATATAAAAATATAAAGAGAATGTTCCAAAGACCACCATAACCATCTCTCAGCTTCAATAATTATCAATGTTTTGTGAATCAACAATTATTAACATTTTGTGAATCTTCCTTTTTCTTCCTTATTTCAAAGCAAATCCCAGACATTATATCCTTTTCACCCTTTAACATAATTTCTACATTGTCACTTCTGTTCAAAAACCATGCTTCTCTGTTTGTTTGAAAAATTTATCGTGAAATATATATACAAAGGCATGTTTAAAATACATAAGAATGCTTAAAATAAAACAACCAAAAAAAATAAAACAAGCATTCGTGTACCTTCCTCCCATCTTAAGAAAAAAACATTAATCCTTTTTCAAAAAACAAAGAATGGAATTTGACTTGAAGCTCCTATCATGATGGTAAACTAACACAGATTCTTGGCTCCCTCCCATAAAGTCACCTGGCAGAAACTTTAGAAGTGAGGACCTCATTGCGGCTGCCATCACTTCCAGAAACATTGGACTCTCAATTCTGCCACATCCATCCTGAACAGTCGGACTGCCCTTGGCTCTGTGCATCATCCCCTCAATGGGTAAAAATCCTGGGTCAGGGCATTTGATTGGCCAAGCCTAGGTCACATGACTGTGCCCTGCCTGGGAGAGGAAATCTGCTCCTTTGCTGATTACTCTGATGGGGGTGGGGGTAGGGGGGCTCCCTCCACTGATTCTATATTCTCCCCAAATTGGAAGGGGATTTAGATACTGAGCACAAAAATGGTAAAAGTTCACCATTTTTGTATATATCAAGTATCTACCTCTACAGCAAGCCAGTCTTCTGAGCTCCAGCTGGTATGTCCAACATCCTACTTCTCACCTCCACTAGGCTGTTCCTCAGGTGCTTCAGACTCGACATATTCAACTCTGAGCCTATCATCTTTCATCAATCCTCTCTCTTCGCCTCTATTCCTTTACTTAGTGAACGGCATTGCCATCCCCCAGAAGCCCAAATCAGAAACCTGGAGGCCATCCTGGAATTTCCTGATATCTTCCATATTTAATTGTAACATCTTTTGAATGCACCTCTAATCCACTTCCTTTGTCTCTGTGTTCCCTGCCTGATTCAGGCGCTCATCATCCTTCACCTACATTGGCCTTGTCTTAGTCTGGGTTTCCCCAGAAGCAGATACCAAAATAAAGATTTGAGTACAAGTAATTTATCTGAGAGGTGAAGTACACAGGATAGGGGAACGGGATGTGAAACAAGGAAGAGAAAGCAGCCAAAAGGTCTGTTATCAAGCCAGCTCCCACTGAGGGTAACTGGGGCTTAATCCCACTGGGGCGTTAACACATGCACCAGATTTAGGTGCCAGCCCTCCTCAACCCTCGGTTGAGGGTGTGACAGGAGCATGAAGCCTGCTATGGCTTCATGGCCTTGAAGCCCGCCATGGGCAACAAAGTGAGCTCCAGCAGCAAGAGAAAGCTCTCAGGTGTGGAAATGCAAGTGCTGGCACTTGGAGGACTGACGGTGTGCGGCGAAGTCGCAAGGGTGAGGTGCTGGTGGCATGTGATACAGGCCTCTAACTATCTTCCTGGCATATATTGTGCCCCTCCCACTAACCTAATTATCTGTTTTTCAACCAGAGTGATATTTCAAAATTGCAATCTGATCATGGCATGGCTCTGCTGGAAATCCTTTTAAGGTTTTCCATAGCTTTCTATATAAGATCTAATAATTTAGCAAGGCGTGCAAGCCTTTTCCTTCATTTGTCTCTTGCTTATTTCTTCAGCCTGATCTCTTACTACGTCCTCTTTCTTTCCTCTCACAGATACTATATTCCATTCTTACTGAACCACTTGCACTGCACAGAATGTGCCACATTCTTTCATGGTTCTGCATCTCTGCAAATGCTGGCTCCCTCATCGGAATGCTTCTCCCAGGTCCTCTTCTGGCTCCTTCCAGACTACGGAGTAGCTGAGTACGTGGGGCTCTGGGTAGACCAGAGTTTGAATCAGAGCAGAGAGAGAGAGGGGCAGAGGTATCTATATACCTACATATCTATGTATGTGTTCCTTGTAAGACTTTATCCTGAAAATGCATCCTCCTACTAATAACATAAAAATAGAAATTGACAGAATTAGACTATCAAAATACAGGGCCATCAGATATTTGAATCATACAAATAGCTCTCTTAGTTCAAATTCCTCACTGCTCACCAAGCAACCTTCTGGTTATAATATGATTTAAATATTACCTGCCTGCAGGGAAAGTACAGGCCATGCCAAAATGAGCATTCTTTTGTGTGTCATGGTCATATTTCTTATTTAAATGAACAAATTGCATTATGATTTACATATCAGTCCCCTGTGTGTTTGATTGTCATGAAGTAGTCTCCCTGAGTCTGATAACTCTGGTGCACTGTGGAGGTCAAATTTTTGAACCTGTAAAGCCAAGGACCATACATACCTTTGAGTACTGTGATGTCACCAAGGTAATGCCCACCTATAGGTAACCAGCCAGCTGGTTTTCTTACAGCAACACCTTCTATTATCCTTCTTTTAAAGGTACAGTGATTCTGACCCACCTAACTGTTGTTGATCACTTTTTTGATCCCCCTCCCCCCAAAGAAAATTAAATGGATAATTGTTTTAGGTTAGTAATATGTGCTTCTCTTCACTTACTCTGTGCAAACTGAAGAATGTCTAAATAAGATCCACGGTTTAAGTTCACAATTATGTTATTGGCCTTAAATATCTATCCTGAGAAGTTTGTGCTCTTAAGCATATAAAATAAGTCCTTAGGAGGCAGTTCTAGACAGATTATTACTTCTCTCGATTAGATGTGGAACAGAAAACATATTGATGTGAACGCTTGATTTGCAACAATGAATTTGATGTTCTATATCTTTGTTTACCAAACAAGAGGTTGATCCAGAATTTGATCTGTGGCGTGTAGCCACCTTTCTGAAGAGATGACATTGAGCAGATAAAACACTCCCACTTATGTTCCTCTTTGCTCTTTCCTTTTCCTCAGGCCGGATGCAGGTAATGATAATGTCCTAAAGAATGACAGAGCCACAGGATGGAAGAAGCTTGGGTCCCTGAATTACCATCTGTATGAGAGCCAAGGCACTAGCCTGAATTCCCTACCAGGACTGTTTTAGATGCAAGAATAAATATTCTATTGTTGGAGCCATTGCATGCTTTGGTCTATTTGTCATGTCAACTAGTCTACCCTAACTGATATGAGAAATATAATGTGTGAAGTTAGTGAAATCAAGGGGACATGTGATGTTACGAGGACGCTGTGTTGAAATAGAAAACAAGGAGAAGGGAACTTCAAAGTATTTACAAAAGCAAGAGTTTGACCAAAGAAAGTTAAGGTTTTGGTAAATGCAAACTATATATGCATCATTCCTGGTTCAGTGCTGGTAATTTGTACCCATCTCTATTATAATAAGAACAACCACATAAGAATGAAGTAAAAATACATTAGAGGTCTATCATGCCCTGTTCTAGCCAGCTTTATCTAGAGAAAAAATCTAGGGTGGAGCTGGATAGTGGTGGTTTTGCTGAGACAAAAATGGAGTGAAACAGGAAAGAAATTGAAGGATGTAAAAAAGGGTCAAATTGACCCTGCATGTTTGCAATATTCTTAGGAGGATTTGCTTAGGATCTTAGGAGGATTTGCTTAACAGCAGACTTTGGTCGAAGTCAGTGAAGATATTAAGCCATGACCACCTGGTCATCATGATGGACATTGCAGTCAGGGATGGGCCTTGGGCTAGAAAATGGTGGCTCTCTTGGTGATCTGTGTAAACTGGCTCAGGATTGTGGCATTTGAGGCAACTACTGCTTGGATAGCCATCTGTTCTTCCAGGAGGATTGGGCCCACTGAGGGGTAGTAGAAGTGGAACAGTGAGGCAACAGTATGTTATACTATAAAAAATTTAACCATTTATTTACATTATTTATTGGGGCAGGATACTGCCTTTTATTTATTTTTTATGGTAAATATCTTATAACTATTTTGCCTTTTTAAAAATTGAAGTATAGGGCTTCCCTGGTGGCGCAGTGGTTGAGAATCCGCCTGCCGATGCAGGGGACACAGGTTCGGGCCCCGGTCCAGGAAGATCCCACATGCTGCGGAGCGGCTGGGCCCGTGAGCTACGGCCGCTGAGGCTGCGCGTCCGGAGCCTGTGCTCCGCAACGGGAGAGGCCACAACAGTGAGAGGCCCGCATACCAAAAAAAAAAAAAAAAAAAAAAAAAAAAAAAAAAAAAAAAAAAAAAATTGAAGTATATATTGGGAATTCTCTGGTGGTCCAGTGGTTAGGACTCGGCACTTTCACTGACAAGGGCCTGGGTTCAATCCTTGGTCAGTGAACTAAGTTCCCGCAAGCCATGCGGTGTGGCCCGTCCCCCCACCAAAAAATATATATATATATAAATTGAAGTATAGTTGATTTACAATGTTGTGTTAGTTTCAGGTGTATAGCAAAGTGACTCAGAGATATATAAGATTTATGTAAGTTTGTTTTCTATGTTTGTGAGTCTACCTCTGTTTTTTAAATAAATTCATTTGTATCTTTTTTTTAGATTCCATGCATAAGTGATATCATATGATATTTGTCTTTCTGTGTCTGACTTATTTCACTTAGTACGATAATCTCTAGGTCCATTCATGTTGTTGCAAATGACATCATTTCATTCTTTTTTATTTAGCCACTTTTTCTTTTGGCCATGCCATGGGATCTTAGTTCCACGACCAGGGATTGAACCTGGGCCCACAGCAGTGAAAGTGCTGAGTCCTAACCACTGGACAGTCAGGGAATTCCCTAGACACTTTCTTATTTAAGGACATTTACATTTTCGCTCTTTTGCTAGTACAAACAATGCTTCAGTGAACAACCCTGAACCTTAATATATCTCTCTGCATGGGACATGAGTGTTTCTGAAGGTAAATTCCTAGAAGTGAAATGTACTTTGCTTTTTTAAAATCATGTAACTTTTTGCTATTATTTTTCTTAACGTCTCAATATTTTATTAGTTAAAAAAAAACAATAAAATTATATAACAGGATCCTTTGGCAGGAAGTAACAAAAAAACCCAGCTCTCAATTATTAAGAAAAAAAAAGAGAGAATGTTATTTTACATAAAATCTCCCAGTATGGTGGCTTCAGGATTGACTTATTCAGTGGCTCAACAGTGTTTCAGACTGAGGCTCTCTCCATTTTTCCACTCTGCCGGTCTCAGCATGTTGGCTGGCTTAGGGCTGTCTTACCTCCTGGTAGCAAGGTGGTTATAGGAGGGAGTAAATGGTCTCTCCCCTGTGCCTCTTTGTAAAAGTGAGGAAACTCTTGCCAGTTGCTTCCCAGCAGACTTCCCCTCAAATCACACAAGCACATGCCTGGATCAATCATTGTGAGGGGAACGGGACCATCATCATGGTTTTAGACCAATCAGGATTCACCTTCTGGGGCTGAGGCAGGACCAACCTCCCCCAGTGCAGACGGCTTGGGAAGGAAAGCACATACCTGTAAGCAACCCAGGTTCTATAAGAAAAGAGAAAATGGAAAAATGGTCATTGGCTAGACATCTCACAATGTCTATTACAGACCTTGTTCATTATGTCTACTTTCAGAATAATCTGTTATTAACATATATAAAAATTGGATTTCTTATCCATTTTGAGTAATATTTCTATCAATATGTAATGGTTTTATTGAACTGCTGACAACCACATTTACCTCCAGAGGTACTTCCTGTTTAAGGGATTAATACAACTAATGTAGACTTAAAAGATATTTTTAAAAACATTTCTTGTTCTTTTGAAACCAGGTCACTAAATCTCTGTTATAATGGTGACAGTTGAAAGAAAGACCAAATCTGTGTACTAGAAATGTTGTTTAAAGTTTGTAAATCTTTATGTTGATTCAGAATGGAAATATTTCTGCTTATATGCTGACTCATATTGGCCAACTCATATTTTAAAATACTAATTTGGCTTTGAAGATTTATTCATACAGTTTTGGTGTAGACAAGTGCTACACATTAATTAAACTTGACTTATAGACAGCTTATTGGCTTCTTGTAGGTTCAAAAATTTAAATGTTATTTTTCATTATGGCTGCAAGTTCTAATCTCTACTCATCTCAAACCATGGCTAATTTAACCCTTTGTTTTGGTGTTTTGAAGGCATTAATTATCTCAGAGGAAGAGGAAAGGAAACACTGTAGAACTGAAAGTGTAATAGAGACAACTGAGGTAGGATGTGGTTTGGAAAATTTCAAAACCAGAGTGCTTTGCATATTAAAGTAAATATATTTTTAAATGCTCACGTAAATAAAAATGGGCCTGAAGATGTAAAAACTCAGTGTCTCCAGTCCAGTGGTCTGTTCTAAATGTTAGATCCATATTTCCTGCTCCTTAATGCTCCTTTTCCTTGGCTTGCCAGGAAATATAGTTGTTTATTATTATTATTATTATTATTATTATTATTACTTCTAAACTTCTCAGCCCCCCTCCCATCTCCAACCTGGTCTTGCATGTATAGTCACCAGCTTGCTTAGTGCTAACATCATACCCAGCCACTCAAGCATGAATTAGAGTGTTATTTCCTGCCCCTCACCAAAATAAGCCAATTGTTCTCTTATGTCTTGTGCCTTACACCTTCTAAATATCACTCACATAATTTGCTCTCTGTAAGAGACATTTGCTACTTTGGCCTGCTTCATTTACTCCCAGTTTTCCTTTTTTTTTTGCTGTACACGGGCCTCTCACTGTTGTGGCCTCTCCCTTTGCAGAGCACAGGCTCTGGACGCACAGGCTCAGCGACCATGGCTCATGGGCCCAGCCGCTCCGCGGCATGTGGGACCTTCCCAGACCAGGGCACGAACCCGTGTCCCCTGCATCAATAGGCAGACTCTCAACCACTGCACCACCAGGGAAGCCCCCAGTTTTCCTTTTGAGAAGCTTCTTTCCCACTCTTAGTTCAAGTGGTTCAGGTAGGGCTCCAGAGGTGGACATGGAACCCAGCCTTGTCCAATCAGCATGTCTTATTTTCCTGTCCACAGTGATAGGTCAGAGTGATGGACACATGTCCCAAGTTCTTCCAATGAGATGCATATTCATAACTTCATTGGAACTTCTGGGGCTGCTCATAGGATGCGACATAAGCCTGGAGCTGCTTATTGACCTGCAGAATCAAAGAGAAGAAAAAAAGAGATATTGAGTCTTGGTGACATCATCTGGGCTACTGGAGCCAGCCATACCTGAGACCTTACCTTTGCACTTTTTGGTTCAAGTTGCCTTTCTGTCAGTGGCAACTGAAAATGTTCTGATAAATAACCACTTTTCCATGGCCACTTAACCCTTAGTCCCTCTCTTGAAACAGTCTTTGCTTTTGTCTACTCTAACAATTTCATTTTTTCTTTGAAACTCAGTGTAAATGTTATTTCCTCAGAGAAGCCCTGCACAACATCTCCCCTAACAAGAGGGTAGATAGTCCTGTGTTCTGCAAAACTTTATTATGTACAAACCACACTATAGTGTAATTGTCAACATACTTGTTAAGTCTATGGCAGACACTACTTATCACCAACCAACCCCCATTCTCTCTTTTTCCTTACAACAGAATCCCTGTTTTGTTTGGAATGGCAATATGCCTAGCTTAAATACTTGCCTTTCCAGACCACTTTGCAGGTAGGGGTGGCCTTGCTGAACAGTTCTGGCCAGGAGACATAAACAAATGTCAACCTGAGATTTCCGGGAGAGGCTTTTTTCTCTTGATTTAAGCAGCTTTATTTCCCTCCTCTTCATTCTTCTTCCTTCGTCCTGGCAGGAGGCATGAGGCTGGAGGTAAAGCTGCTACCTGGCAGTCTTGATGACCAGCCCTATGTTAGTGATGGTAGGGATATTTGGAGCTAGAGCCTGGATGACTCTGAATTGTCCATCTCGGGATCTAAATTTGGAGGAATACAACCCTCTTTAGTTTAGGCACTGTGAATAGATTTTTTATTTGGATGTAGCTAAATGCCATCCTGATAGAATTGTATCCTGAAAGATAGAGCCTAGGCCCTTACTTCTGAACCCTGAATATACCTAGTGCTTAGTACATAGTAAAGGTTCACTCTAATGCTTAAAAATGGGATTCAAGTCTCAGGTCCATTTCAATCCTGAGATTTTATGGTTTTATTCTGTAAACCACTTATGGTGTCTGCTCTCACTCCAGCATTTACCTTTCTCCCCAGCCATTCTATTGCATATTATTTTAAAGAGAACCCCCAAACCGAGAAGCAGAGGTTGGTCTCCACTTCTCTGTAATATGGGTTACTGCTGAAATTACCTTCCTTGCTTAATGTTGCTTCTAACATTTTCCCCCCACATTTTTCTTGTTTCCATTTCATATACAGGACCTGCAAAGACTTTTCAACATGAGATTGAAATTTCAGATTCCTTTGAATATGGTTTCACTCAGAAAATACTTAAAACAATAATTCTGACTTAGGAATTCAGTATATTAACAGCTGCCAGTGTCAGTCATCAAATTTGGCTCCTTGAGAGGCCGCCCTGGGCCTCAGGTAAAATTCATCATCTTCCTAGATAAAAATGCATTTCCTTAGTCCCTGACTTGTGCCCCAGGGGACCGATCAGGCTGATGGTGATGATTATTGTAATAAGCAGTAATTACTGTTGGCTGAACACTGATTCCAAAATTTCTGAAGTCAAAAGGAAAAAAAAAAAAAACCAACCCTCTGAAACCCAGCTATTATTGTAGCAAGGAAGAGAACTTTATTCCATAAGACATGTGTTAACTCCCATCAACAGTAAAGGAGAATTATACATGTATATTTCTCATTCATCAAGAGTATCAAAGAATTCAAAATGGGTATCTCCCAGTTAGTTTCTGAAAGCACAGGTGGTGTTATCACTCGGAAGGAGGCAAAATTAATGTCCTTTTCTTAAAAAGAAGTTTAGTGGAAAAATAGTCACCTCTTAAGTTAACCGTAGAAGGGCTTTTACACTTTGAGAAGTAAGGACCAGAGTACTTAGAGCATCACTAAAATCACTCCAAGTCATAGATGATGACAGATTGAACATTTACAAAAAGAAGAAAGTCCCCTGAGTTGGTGGCTTTTTGTTGAGATAGAGGAACATAGAATATATTATCCAAAATTCTTTGGGTCATGTGATTTAGTCAAAGAGCCCAGATGTTAGAGCTAGAGCTGAATTAGTGATTATACTCACAAAATTCCAAACTTCTCCAAAAGACATTCGAGAAAGCCAATAATACTTACCTGTGCAACCTAGGTACTACCCTTAAAGGTGAGGTATTGTTTTTAGATGTCCTCAGAATTTATCTTACCCAAAGGCTTTTCCTTATTGAACTAATCCCTGGAGATTATCTTTAAAAGCAGCTCTACCTACTCTTGAGATGTCAACTGTTGACTATTGAAGAATGAAATAAGTTCATTTGTTGAAGAAAGAAAGAAAACCTAGTAATGTAATAAAAAGTGATGGGTTGGATGGTGGCTGCTTTAGAACGAATGTTCAGGGAGAGGAAGTGACTTTTGAGCTGAGCTAAGAAGGAGCTGGACAACAGAAGTTCTAGGAGGTAAACCTTTGAGGCAGACCCAGAAGAAGTGAAGACTTTGAGATTATTCTGGAGTACAGAGTGATGAGGGAATGTACAGGAGTCCCCAGTGCTGGAGCAAAGGTAGGAGTGGGTGAGAGGAGTGATCTGAGATGAGGTTTGATGATGAGGGAAGGGCCGGATCAGGCAGGCCTTAGGAAAGAGAATTTATTCTAAGCAGGAAGCTGTTGGACATGACCTGACCTCATCTATGTTTTTAAAAGACAATATGTTGTATAGAAAATGGATGTTGTGAGGTAAGAGTGGAAATGGGGGACTGTCCGGAGGCTGTTGGCCAAGTCCCAGTGAAGATGGTGATTGGACTGGAGTGGTAAGAAATGGAGAGAAGTGAATGGATTCAGGTGTATTTTGGAAGAACAACCAACAAAACATTGATGAATTATGCATAGGGTTGAGAGAAAGAGAAGAATCAAGGCTTGAACTGAGTGGATGATGTTGCCATTGAATGAAATGGGAAGACTGGAGAAAGACTAGATTATTTTGTGGAGTTAGGGAAAAAAAATTGTGGATGTATTAAGTTTGAGGTTCCTTTTAGATACCTCGGAAGGTTTTGGAAAGTGAAGCTGGATTTGATAATCAGGTTTTCACTGGAGTATTGAGGAAGTGGGGAGAGACACTAAAGAGAACTCTTTTAGAGAAGTTTTAAAGTGAAGAGAAGCAGAGATGTGGTGTGATAACCAAGATCAATGTGGAGTTAAGGAAGATTTGTTTTAAGATGCAAGATACTGAAGCATATTTGTAAACTGTGGGAAGAAGCTGCCAATGCATTCCTCTGAAGGAAAGAATGAAGTCCCTCAAAAGGCAAGAGGAGGAGAGATCAAGAGCAAACAGGGAGCCCTGAACTTTGATAGGAGCAGGAACACTTCATCCATAGCCAGTAGAGTGAGGGCAAAGAGTGTGAATATAGATGTGGATGGTTTTATAGATTTGGCGGTAGGAAAATGAAGAATTCCCTCTGATATCTGTATTTTCCCAATTAATTATGAGGCAATGTCATCAGTCAAGAATGGTGGGAAGGGGGAGGGAATACAGGAGATTTGGGAGAAAGAATAGGTGTAGGTGAGGTAAACTGAAAATCTGAAAACATAATGGTTTTTGAGCTGTGCAGTGTGCCCAAGTCAGATTTGTGATCATGGAGTTAAAGTTAAAACAACCAACGTGGTTGGTTACGTGCTTTTCCCTAGGAATCATCTGGAGGTCTGGTCCAGATGTGGAGTAGCTGTGGCAGTGAGTTTAATGGTGTTAGGTGACATCACCAGGGGAATAGAACAGTGGGGAGAGACTGAGTGTTGGCACAGAATTAAAATTATGGACTATTTGAACCCGGGTACCAGGACATGACCAAATGATGAATTGTGAAAAAGCAATCTGGTCAATGGATCAAAGATCTCTATGAGGTCAAAGACTTACTGTGAAGAGGGTACTTGAGTAAGTAAGAGGAGATCATCTGGGGAGCTATTAACACATAAGGCTGTTCATGCCCCACTTCTAAATGTTCTCATTTAGTTGTTTGGGATTGGAACTTCAGCAACAGTTCTAAAAGAGCTTCATAGGTGATTTACTTGTTTCGTTTGTTTGTTTTTTGGTCGTGCCTCTTGGCTTGCAGGATCTTAGTTCCCCGATCAGGGATCGAACCCAGGCCCCTGTAGTGGAACCTCGAAGTCCTAGCCACTGGACTGCCAGGGAATTCCCAAAGAGCTTCATAGGTGATTTAGGTGTAATTCTGGTTAAGAACTACCGTGTCCCAGGAAGATGGACTGTCAGTTCACGCTTGAGGACCAAGTGGTTAGTGGAAGGAGTGGGCCACTGAACAATTGGTGGTTGTATGGTGGCCTTGGAGTGACCTGGGAATGAACGAGGGTTTCCTCCTCTCCTGAACAAACAGTGTCCAAAAGCGTAAATTTGAATGTAGGTACAGGAAATATTAACTGGGACAATAATCCCAACTGTTAACGTGAGGGCATTGCCATTGTTGCAAACATTTGTCGCGGGGCTCCAAGCTCACTGTGGTATGGTGGCCTGAGAGAGTGAAGGTCGCACCCACCAGCATGGCACAGCTCTGGGAGGGCCTCTCAAAGCATCTGGGTCACAGGCATTCTCAGGTGGTTCATGTGGCCTCTCTCCTCTCTTTCAAAGTGGAGGAATAAATGCCACCCTGTGTGTATATGGTCAAAAGTGATAAAAGAAAATAACAGCAAAGCCACCCAAAGTGCAAATTCCCTATCACCCTCCTCCACCCATTTTACGGATTAAAAACATAGCAAGGTGTCACTTATGGCCTAATGAGATAAAAAGAATTTTAAAAATACTAATCAACAAAAATATTATGACAGAACAATTTCAGAAACAGTCCTATAAATAACAAAGTGCTTATGTGATACACAACTTTAGTTCCTCGTCTTGTTGAATTCTGCACCCAGGAGTTGTCCAGGGTCACATCAGGAGACAGCAGAAGGCTAGCTTCCTGTGAGGTCATGTATGGATGGACCTTTCTGCACAGGCTGCCTCTAAGCACAGGAACCAGAGAGATAAGCGCCTAGGTTACAGAGTCAACACTGGGCCTCTTACCTGTGTGGCCATGAAGTAACCAAGTGGCAGGAAACAGATGTGAAAATCAAAGGGAAGTCAGGAAAGGTGCATGTAGTGTTTACCTATTGCTTGGCCTGAAAGTTATGAGCACCAAGTAAAGTCAAATGTGGCCAAAGAAATTTCAGAACTTTCTCAATCAGGGCTTTCACTACTTACCCCCATCACTGTGCAGGTGGCAGGGTGAGCAGCAGCTCAAAGGGGAAAAAAAAGCATAAACATTTTAAAAGAAAATAAATGGCAAGGCTTTTAAAATGTGAAAGGATGCTTTCTGTTGGTTTTAATCTAAAATGGAATTTATCAGAAAGAGATGAAAGTGATCAAACAGTGTCCAGAGAGATAAAGAGTAAATCTGAAGGTAACTACAGTAAATATTCACCAAGATGATAATCCTAACTGTTAACATGACTACATTTTCATTGTTACAAACATTTGGTTTAACTTAATCCCCCAGAATATATTACTGCCAAAAGGAATCTCATTGACAAGAGCTAATGCGTCGGTTACTCTTACAACTATCTCTTTTTAACAGTTGACTTACTGGTAGTGTTCCTCATGGAAAAGACTAATTTTATTACCATTGTTATCAATCTCAGTGAAGTTCAGAGATATTTGCTTGTAGTTACTACAGCTTATTCCTTTGCTAGTTAGAATCCACATGTGTGAACAAGAGACCCAGAGGTTTGGGTGATGCTGTGTTTCTATCTGATGACAGTGTGACTGTGATCAGATCCTTTGAAAGTGTTTGGCTGAGTTTCTAATCCAGATTCTTTTGACTAAAGCCAACAGGCAAAAAGAAGCAGAAACAAAATGCACCGTGAACTTATTAAAAATGTTTTTTATATGATAAGCCTTGCAAGGAAGTGTAAGTGAGGGTTGTGTGGTGGGTGAGGCTCTTTAGCACTTCCCTCCAGCTTCTCAGATACTCCCAGGACTCTGGCAAACATCTCTTAACATTTCAGAACCATAAAAGAAACACAAATTAGAAAGTGTCATGAAACTCTCTCAAATCTAGCATTTCAATGAAATAATGTAATGTGGTGGAAAGACTTTTGGCCAAAAAAGAGATTCAGGAAATGTAGGTTGAGCTCCAGTTCAGTCATCAAATAGAAAAGTCATCCTGGCCAAGACATTTCCTTTCTGGACCTCGGTTTCCGAATCTGTAAAAAGAGAGAGGTCTAGCATATCAATGGTCTGCAAATAGTGCTTTTCTGACCCCTTCAGGAAAGGAGCAGATGGGGAACCCTATCAAGAATATTGTGGGATTTTTTTGTTGGTTTTTTTTTTTTTTTTTTTTTGCGGTACGCAGGCCTCTCACTGCTGTGGCCTCTCCCGCTGCGGAGCACAGGCTCCAGACGCGCATGCTCAGTGGCCATGGTGCAGGCTCAGCAGCCATGGCTCACGGGCCCAGCCGCTCCGCGGCATGTGGGATCTTCCTGGACCGGGGCACAAACCCATGTCCCCTGCATCGGCAGGTGGACTCTCAACCACTGCGCCACCAGGGAAGCCCAAGAATATTGTTTGTTTTAGGTATTGGGGCTTTCTTCAGTGAAAGACTTCTGCCACCAAAGCATTTCATAAACTACTAGATTAGATATTTTTTAAGGTCTCTTTAAGAATGAATACGTTGAGGTGGGGGGAGGGATAAATTAGGAGTCTGTGATGAACATATATACACTACTATATATAAAATAGATAAACAACAAGGACCTACTGTATAGCACAGGGAACTATATTCAATATCTTGTAATAACCTATAATGAAAAAGAATCTGAATCACTTTGCTGTACACCTGAAACTAACATGACATTGTAAATCAACTATACTTCAGTTTTAAAAAATGAAAACAAATTTGATCAAAAACAAAAGGCAAAAGCAAAAAGAAAAAGAAAAGGAAAAAGGGCCTCCCTGGTGGCGCAAGTGGTTGGGAGTCCGCCTGCCGATGCAGGGGATACGGGTTCGTGCCCCGGTCTGGGAGGATCCCATATGCCGCGGAGCGGCTGGGCCCGTGAGCCATGGCCGCTGAGCCTGCGCGTCCGGAGCCTGCGCGTCCGGAGCCTGTGCTCCGCAACGGGGGAGGCCACAACAGTGAGAGGCCCGCGTACCGAAAAAAAAAAAAAAAAAAAAAAAGAAAAGGAAAAAGAATGAATACGTTAAATTCACTGCAGCGGTTTGCAAAATTTTTTTATCATGCATACTAATGAGTAAAAATATCTTGCCATGTACTTCCAAAATAAGTATTAAAAAATTGGGAACTCCCTGGCAGTCCAATGGTTAGGGCTCTGTGCTTTCACTGCCGAGGGTGCAACCCTGGTGGGAGAACTAAGATCCCTGCAAACTGCATGGTGCGGCCAAAACCAAAAGAAAACAAAACAACCCCCCCCAAACAAAAATTACATATGTGTATTACTGTAAAATATATCCCTTATAAAACATTTCTCCTCAAATATAAATGTCAAAAGGGAAACAAAGATGAAATTTTAAAGTAAATCATAAATTTGTTTTTTAACAGTTAAAGCCTTTCTTTATCAGTAATGATACTTTTATTATTTAACATTATCAATGTTAACACTAAAGCTTGTAGTGAAAGTAAATATGAGTATGTCATATCTGATTGGTTGGTCATTGTTTTTAACATTATTGCATGGTACTTGCTAATTTTTTACTACTACAGTAGAGCTCATGGTAGATCTTTAATACTAATAGTACTCTCTGTCAGGAACTACAAACAAAAATTAAATAAACAATATATGGCTCTAGGATTTTCTTTTATAAATTTATTTATTTATTTATTTATTTTTGGCTGTGTTGGGTCTTTGGTGCTCTGTGCAGACTTTCTCTAGTTGCAGTGAGCGGGGGCTACTCTTTGTTGCGGTGCACAGGCTTCTCATTGCGGTGGCTTCTCTTCTTGCGGACACGGGCTCTAGGTGCGCAGGCTTCAGTAGTTGTGGTCCATGGGCTTAGTTGCTCTGCAGCATGTGGGATCTTCCTGGACCAGGGATTGAACCTGTGTCCCCCGCATTGGCAGGCGGATTCTTAACCACTGCACCTCCAGGGAAGTCTCTCTAGGATTTTCTGAATGATTCAAAGATCATAAGAAGTTGGAAGATGGTGAATTCAATGTTCTTAATTCCAGACAAAATAATCCACTCTGATTAATTTAAACAAAAAAATTTTATAGAAAGATAGTATTAATTCTATAGATTGGTTTGGGTAGTATGAACAGATTAACACTACTAATTCTTCCAATCCATGAATGTGGGATATCTTTCTATGTATTTGTATTATCTTCAATTTCCTTCATCAACGTCTTATAGTTTTTGGAGTACAGGGCTTTCACTTCCTTGGTTAAATTTATTCCTAGGTATTTTACTCTTTTTGATTCAATTGTGGATTGTTTTCTTGTTTTCTCTTTCTGATAGTTCATTATTAGTATATAGGATTGCAACATATTTCTGAATATTAATCACAACCTAAGTGTCTATCAACAGATGAATGGATAAAGAAGATGTAGATATTACTCAGCCATAAAAAAGAACAAAATTTTGCCATTTGCGAACACATGGATGGACCTGGAGGGTATTAGGCTAAATGAAATGTCAGACAGAGAAAGACAAATATCATATGTTTTCACTTTATGTGGAATCTAAAAAATAAAACAAATGAACAAATATAACAAAACAGAAAGAGACTCACAGATACAGAGAACAAACTAGTGGCTCCCAGAGGGGAGAGAGGTAGGGGTAAGTGAAAGATAGGCGAAAAGGGTTAAGAGGTGCAAATTACTAGGTAAAAAATAAGTTACAAGGATATAATGTACCATACAGAGAATATAGTCAATATTTTATAATAAGTATGTATAAAGTATATTCCATAAAAATATCAAATTACTATGCTGTATACCTGAAACTAACATAAATCAACTACGCTTCAATTAAAAAAAGAAAAGAAAGATACTAGGCAGTTTATCGATCTCTGGGAGGAGCAGGGAAGCAGGCTTGGATGCTTTACATAACAACTAGAAGAAATGTCCTCTCACAGCACAAGCCTAACCTAGCAAACCATGTGGCTGTCCCTGCTTGCTTCTCAACATAATGCATGGGACTGGATGCCAGAAACTCCAGCACAGCTGCCCCAGGAGTTCTGGATGCCTCTGCCTCTGGGATTGCCTGGAGAGCCAACTGCCCCCTAGTGACCACTGCCTGACATTGCTCACTCTGCCTGCATACCTCTGTAGGTGTGTCTCTGTAGGTAAAGATCTGAGCGATACTAATTGCAATTAACAGGGTGGGTCTAGCCTTGATGTTCCCTAAGAACTGGTAAGGAGAAGGGGCATATTGGGTAAAATGGCTGGGCTTGAGGAAAGAGCTATCCCTTTCTAAGAAGGGGCCAGAATCCAAATTACCAAGTCCACAAAGGCAAAGCTTGGCTGGTGGCCTGCACTGGAATCTGTCCTTGAGTGGTCCTGAACCAGAAGGTAGAATGGGCACCAGGGCTTCCAGGCAGCAACAGAGCTCAGCTTCTGGTGAGTGGGTTGGCTGGTGTAGGTTAGGTTGGCCTATCAGAGTCAATATGAGGAATGGCAGAGGCAAGGTCCAGCCCCAAGAAAGGGGAGTGGCAACAATGAGTTGGGAGGTCACCGCTCTCAGCCAGCCAGGTTGGGTTCAGGCCTGGGCCAGGACAGAAGGTCAGTAAGACAGACTCAAGACACAGGGTGAGAGCCAAATGCCCAAAACATGTCCAAAAGCCAAAATCCAGTTGAAGCACACTTTCTGTTTCCCAGTTTAAAAAAAAATTTTTTTTTATTATGGTAACATAGGTTTATAACATTGCATAAGTTTCTTGTGTACATTATACTTCTACTTCTGCATACACTGCAGTGTGTTCACCACCAAAAATTTAGTTTCCATCCCTCACTAAAAAGTTGATCCCCTTTACCCATTTTGCCCTCTTCCTGCCCCATCCCTTCTGGTAACCACTGCCCTGTTCTCTGTATCTAAGTGTTTGCTTTTGTTTGGTTTAGTTTGTTCATTTATTTTGTTTGTTTTTTTATATTCTAAATTTGAGTGAAATCATGCAGTATTTGTCTTTCTCCATCTGATTTATTTCAGTAAGCATAATACTCTCAAGGTCTATCCATATTGTTGCAGATGGTAAGATTTCAACTTTTTACTTTATGGCTGAGTAGTATTCCACTATATTTATCACATCTTTATCCATTCACCTGTTGATGGGCACTTAAGTTGTTTCCATATCTTGGCTATTGTAAATAAAGAAGCAATGAGAAGTGCTGATATCTTAAAAGTTCTGATTGATGTTTTATTTTGTTTTAGGATGGGTGGGACAAGGCTTTAATAACTAAAAAAAAACTATAGCCAGATAATTATATATATATATATATATAATTATAATTATATATGAATATGCAGACACAAAGTACACTTTTGATTCTGGACATGGGAGCAGCCACCCACCACCAGACCCTGCTTAT
The DNA here is from genome assembly GCF_025265405.1 of Mesoplodon densirostris. Lineage (NCBI taxonomy): Eukaryota > Metazoa > Chordata > Mammalia > Artiodactyla > Ziphiidae > Mesoplodon > Mesoplodon densirostris. The sequence continues at coordinate 92,857,693 of NC_082665.1, read as the reverse complement.
TGGAGGAAAGGAACTCCCTTACTACAGTCCAACTGCTGGAGGGTTCAGAACTGACCAGGCTACATCTATTCTTAGCTGACAAGCCAGGTGAAGGCAATGCTCTAGTTATTTACTGCTGTACAACAAACCACCTCAAATGTAGCGGTGTGGAGTAATAATTATTTTATTATGTTCACAGAGTGTGTGGGTCAGGAATTCAGGTGGGACAGAGAGGGATGGCTTGTCTCTGCTTCACAGTATTTGGACCTCAGCTGGTAAGACCCAAATGCCTGGAGGTGACCCAAACAGCTGGGGGCTGGAATCATCTGGGGACTTACTCACTCACTTGCCTGGCACCTGGGCTGGGGTAAGTCAAAGGCTTATCTCAGCTGGGACTGTTGGGCGGAGAACCTATGTGGATTATGTTTCTCACAGTGTGGCCACTGGATTCTGAGGTAGAGCACCCAACTGGGAGCTTTCAGAGAGCAAATATTCCAAGACACCTGGGCGGATGCTGTATGGGCTGTTATAGTTCAGCCTTGGAACGCACTTCTGTTCTTCTCTGTTGGTTGAAGCAGTCACAGGCCTGCCTAGGTTCATGGAAAGGAGACATAGACACCACCTCTTGAAGGAAAGAGTGTCAAAAAATCGGGGACAATATTTTAAAACTTCCACTAAGAGAAAATGAGAGAAAGGGAAAAGCTCAGAAGCAAATCAGCTGCACACAAATATGGACAAATTCTTGAATACCCGTTTAGTTTATTTAAATAAAAAAATATTGAAGACTTGTAATATACCAAGTACTGTGCTAAGCACTGGGGATAGAAAGCGAAGGCACAGCCCTTAAGGAGTTTACATTCACTGGAGAAGACAGATGAATGTACATTATTGTAACTGAAAGTCAAGTAAGGAAAGTGAATCAAGACAGATGGTATGAGAGCTGCAGTAGCCTAGAGGAAGGAGTAATTAGTATAGTAGAGAGGCTGTGCTGTCCAGGGGGAATAAAGTGAAACTAGAAATTAGTCAGACCTGAATTTGAATCCTACCTTCCCCCTTTCTTCGATTGAACCATGTAAAAATGCTTTTTTGGGTTGGGGGAGTGCTGTGGCTAAAAAGCAGTTGAGTATCAGCAATTTCATGTGGTTCAACCTAATACTAGCTAGGTCACCTTGAACAAGTCACTTAACTTTTAGGAACATCAGTGTCTTCACCTGAACAACGAGGTTAAAAATGTCATAGGGTTTTTTAGAAAAGTAAGATGACATATGCAAAGAGTCAGTGTACTGCTTAACACAGAGTAATCGCTTAAGAAATGGTTGTTACTGTTTTGTAATTATTATTACTATAATTATGAAAGCATTAGAAAGAAGGCTGAATCTGAGATGACATTTGAAGGGTGAACATGATTTCGATGGCCAGATAAAGAAGGTGGTAAGAGAGATTTTAGACTGATCAAAAACATGTGTAAAGGCTGTTTTTGTGATTCTAATTTTTCTAATTATAAGTGATGTTTTGGTTCTACATTTGTTTGGGGACCCAGAAATTTCTTTTGAAAAGAAGAATTCGAGAAAAGATATTAAAACTAAAATTCACTAACAGCAAACCACCACAAGTATTTTCAAGTCTAGACATTCCAGTATTTTTATGGACTAAATAATCTGCAATCCCTCCCTTCCTAAATCACTGAAGCTTTTGGCTTAATAACTAATAAATGTTCTTGAAAGAAAGGAAGGGAAATCCTTGAGGCTGAACATAAGAGTGAATAAAATCCTGGCAGTCTGTGTTGGGGGATGGGGAGCCAATAACTTTGAGAACTCAGGGCTTAAGTTTCAAAACCTTAATGGAATCAGGACATAAAGTTCTATCCAACATAAGTTGGGGAGTTAGAACTGATCCCTGTACATGTAGCTGAGTCTCAGAGAGTTATACCACCAGTGAAAGTCTGGTCTAGAAAATCAAGGAAGTTTCTATCTCATCTTGCCTCTCGGTTTAAAAGTAAAAAGTCTCCCCTGACAATTCTTCCCAACAGGCCCACTATCACTTATGTTTCTGGTTCTAATTACACTTCCTCCATGGTTTGGAAAACCCCAGGCTGGTAAATAAATTTAAAAATTGATTATACCCCTGGGGTATCTGATAAAGCAAATATAAACAGTCTTATCTCTGGAAAGATAAGACTTCAAGTAATTTTAAACATGATTCCCACAGATGAAGTCTTGCTGAAGGTGAACTAACAATCTAAAATTCTAAAATATAGGAAAACCATTTTTTTCTGAGCAAAGGTGAGTAGATACAACAAACAGCAGTATTACATCTCCAGAAACTTCAGATAAAAGAAATTATACTTAAAATGTTTAAAAACTTAACCTTGAGATCGAAAATAAGAAGACAACAAGGTAGTGTGAAAAGATAATGGGCACATATTTGGAGAGAACCCATATAAATGATAGAAATTTAAAAGATAATTGAGATGGAAAAAAATAACGACAGGTTAAATAGCTAATTAGACACAGCTAAAGAGAGAATTACAGAACTTGAATATAGAACTGAGGAAATATTCAGAATTAAGCACAGAGAGATAAAGAGAATTTAAGAAAGTGAGGCAAAGAAACATGGAAGATAGCGCAAAAGTGTCTGATCAGAAAGCAAGAAAGAACAAGTTGAGAGACTGAAGGAGTGGCAGTATTTAAAATAGTAATTGCTGAACTTTTTCTAAAATTGTTGAAAAACAAAAATCATTACATTTAGAAAGGGCCGCTAGTTCTTAGCAAGACGTACTTTAACAATGGAGGACAAGAAGAGTTGGATACAAATACCACTCAAGGAATTTACAGTGTATTAAGAGAGATCATAGAGGTACAGGCAAAACCAACATGTAAGGAAAGGGTGCCAAAGGAGGTTGGTGATGGGAAGAGATTGCTTTCAGTTCAGAGAACTATATCAACATTTACTGGAGAAGGTGATGTTTGTCTTGGATCTCAAAAGATAGGTAGACAGAACATGTGAAGAGGAAGTGTAATCTCTCCCATACCACTGCCTGCTTAATCTTCCTAAGGCACAATTTTGATAATGCCACCCCCTTAATCGGAATCTTCAAGATCATTCAATTATTTTCAGGACAAAGCCTCCAATTTTTGCTTTTCATTATAAGCCCCCCCATGGCACGTGCCCAACCTATCTTTCCAAACCTGTAAAGTTCTCTTCTTGAATCCCATAACTCGGGCAGAATAAAATTCTTAACACTTCTGGTGCATACCTCATGTTTTCCCATCTCTCTTGCTGTTTCCTCTATCTAGAATGCCTTTGAATGAAAGGCAAAATTTGGGGCTTTATCTTGAAAATAATAACTAAGGGATCTTGAAGATTCTGAGTAGTAGAATAATATTTTCAGAACTTGCTATAGGAAGATTAATTAGGCAGTGGTGTGTAGGGCGGATTAGGAAAGGTGGTCCCTGGGGCTAAGGAGCCCATGCTCCATGACTACATGTTGTCCCTTCCGGGGGTGGGGTGATGGGGGAGGGACACAAGAGGCACCAGGCACCAGACTGTGTGGTGAAGAAACCTGCATGGTTGTTGCTTCTGTAGAGATTTCAACACAACTGTTGTGAAAATCTCAGCATAACATGACACAATAGAAAAAAATGCATCAAAATAGTATTTACCATCTTGGCTTCTTTGCATTGGTGCATTCATAGCAGCTACAATAGAAGATGTCTTCCAGAGCCCTTAACAATGCCAAATGTCCTGATGTGTTCAATGTATCCAGTTTCAGAATTCGAGTTCAATGCCAATTAGTTAGGTGGATGGTAATATTTTAACCCATAGACTATTACTTCTAAATGGGAATAAGCTCAGACCAATTTTAGAATTATCCTTCAGTTTCTCTATGCAACAGAAAATTCTTCCCCAGTTTTGAAAAGTATTTTCAAGAGTGTTTATAGAGTTGACTTGGAAATTTTTCTGTTAAAACCTAGTACAAGAGCATTGTATTTTCTGAAACATTTCAAGACCAAATCCTATCACGTGTCAGACTTCCAGTACATCTACATGAGGCCTCAAAATAGATAATTAAACAGATCAGTTTCTAGCTTCTTCTGTGTACAATTGATTTTCTATACAGAAATTCTTTCTTTCCTAGTCTCAGAACTGCGGTATGCTTCCTTGTCTTCACCTTTGAAAATGGACTGCTTATAAAACATTTGCTAAAGAACATGCATCATCGTTTAAAAAAATAGAGCTTTACCTCCATAGGTATGTTTCTGGGAAAAGTGAGTATAAATCAAATTTTTGTAAGTCAAATCATATTTTAAATGTCCCATGGGAACTCATTATTTAATAAAATAGCATGGAGCGAATAATCACATTGTGATGTGTCTTTTCATAAAGCAGGGCACACCTGTATCACACTCTGTCATGGCTAAAGGAGTTCACTCTATAGCTGAGTTTGAGGGTAACCAGGACTGCCTTGGACCCAAGTCAAGGGAATTAAATTACTGAGTACCGAGGATCTTGTTACACGGCAGTCTCCTTTATAAGCTGTTTCAGCATGTGTCCTATAGTTTGTACTTTAAAAAGATGTGGAAAATCTGCTCTATCTATAAGTTTAAAAGTACATTAATACATTAAGTACATTAAGTAAATTAATGTACTTTGATGATGTCTATATTTTCTCATGTCAGCCATAATCATTTGTTTGAGTAAAGAATTTTTTTTTTTTTTTTTTTTTTTTTTTGCGGTACGCGGGCCTCTCATTGTTGTGGCCTCTCCCGTTGCGGAGCACAGCCTCCGGACGCGCAGGCTCAGCGGCCATGGTCCACAGGCCCAGCCGCTCCGTGGCACGTGGGATCCTCCCAGGCCGGGGCACGAACTCGTGTCCCCTGCATCGGCAGGCGGACTCTCAACCACTGCGCCACCAGGGAAGCCCCTGAGTAAAGAATTTTAAAGTACTGCATATGTAAATTTCACAGATCTTTTATTTCCTGGCAGGGATCTAGACTCAATCAATAGTTTCATGTATTGAAAGTAAGGGTAACAGCTAGATTCATGAAAACCAAAATTTAAAAACACTAAACAGGGCCTCCCTGGTGGCGCAGTGGTTGAGAGTCCGCCTGCCGATGCAGGGGATACGGGTTCGTTCCCCGGTCTGGGAGGATCCCATATGCCGCGGAGCGGCTGGGCCCGTGAGCCATGGCCGCTGAGCCTGCGCATCCGGAGCCTGTGCTCCGCAACGGGAGAGGCCACAACAGTGAGAGGCCCGCGTACGGCGAAAAAAAAAAAAAAAAAAAAACACTAAACAAACAAAACAGTCAAGTAAACAAAAAACTTTTTTAAAAAAGAGAAAGCACTTACTAATCCCATTAAAAACCACTGTCTATTTGAATTATCTGTGTGGCTTCCATCTCACAGGGAGAGACTATGGTAACATAGACACACTAGACATCTTCAAATGATGACTTTGTATGTATTGTCCTGAAAGACTGGCAATCATATGGCTAAGGGAGAAGCAATATTTCTGTCAGTGACTCTCAGGGGCCCTCATCATGTGGCCCAGGTCCTGTTGCCTCAGGCTGTCTGGGACAAGGTCAGGACTCTGTTTGGGATGAGCTGGGTATAACCCTGATTCATATAGAGAGCAGGCGCAAGTACACAAGAATCCCTTAAAAATATGTAGCTAAAAATCCAACCACACACGCACATTGGTACCCGTTCAAACTGCAGTGTTAAGATCTAGTTGCAGCAGCTAGTTTTATATATATCAAATGTCTCAGGCTTCAGCTATTTGAGGGGACAGTCTGCTGAGAAAAGAAAAAAAAAATCTCATTACAGATGGGAAAGGGAAGGGCAGTGTCCAAGATCCCTGACACACACACACACACACACACACACACACACACACGTTATAAGCCTTTTCATTGTGCCAAATTACAAATGTTAGAGCTTGGAGCTCTAAATAGCTCCATTTGTTAAATTTCTACTATGTAGCCGGCACTAAATACTAAGCACTTTGTATACATTACCTTTTCTTTTCATAATTTCTCAAAAAAATTATTTTATTTATTTATTTATTTTTGGCTGTGTTGGGTCTTTGTTGCTGCGTGCGGGCTTTCTCTAGTTGCTGTGAGTGGAGGCTACTCTTTGTTGCAGTGCGCGGGCTTCTCATTGTGGTGGCTCCTCTTGTTGCGGAGCACAGGGTCTAGGCGTGAGGGCTTCAGTAGTTGTAGCACGTGGGCTCAGTGGTTGTGGCTCGCAGGCTCTAGAGTGCAGGCTCAGTAGTTGTGGTGCACGGGCTTAGTTGCTCCGTGGCATGTGGGATCTTCCCGGACCAGGGCTTGAACCCACATCACCTGCATTGGCAGGCGGATTCTTAACCACTGTGCCGCTAGGGAAGCCCCTGTATATATTATCTTTAATCTTTGCAATAATTTTGTAAGATACACATAATTATCCCCATCATACAGAGGAGAAAATGGGGACTCAGAGACATTCAGTAACTTGCCTAATGTTACAGAGCTGGTAAAGGTAGGACTGGGATTTGAATCTCCGAAGGTTTGATTCTTAAGGTCTTGGAACTCTATTTTGCTCTCCCAGAGTTTGTCTAACTTATAACAGCCCCCAAATCTGAATACTGCCATCTTTTCCTAACATTGTCAACCATGGCTTCCAAAAGAGTTCCAGGATCTTTGGTGGTATTTGTCTTTTTTGCAGACCCTGAAAAGGGCTCACTTCATTTTATTTTACAAAATCTAGCCTTTAACTCTTAAACATCTCAGTCTTCAGCTACTGACCACTTAGAATGCGGAGATTTCCAGGCTTCAGGACCAGCTCTCTTAGTAACAAAATTAGAATATGAAGATGTCACACAGTCTTCTGAATTCTTTTTTTCCCAGATTAAGAACTCTTTCTCTAGAGAATTCTATAGAAGAGAAAAACTAGAACTCAAAGAGCTTCAAATCTGGCTAAATTCTTGGTTCAGGATATCAGATGTGTGAGTTCAAGCACCTTCCAGAGAGAGACAACAACAGACTAAGTGCCTAGTGATGTAAAGCATTGTGCTAGTCTACGGAAGGGGGAGTTGAGAAAAAGAGGTTAACAGTTGCTTCAGCTTTACAGTTCACAAAACATTTTTATACACTAATCCCAAGGGGAAAGGAATGACTCCATGCTGTAGTGAGAAAACAAAGCTTAGAGAATATAGGCATGGTCTCCTTCAAGAAGCCTACAGCTGAGAGGGGAAGGAAGACATGTAAACAAAGAACTCTAATCTAAGGAGGGAGAAATACATGTCATACACTTGGCAGCAAAATACAGGAGGGTGAGAGGGAATTGGAGGGGGCTGTCAATCAGACCAAGGTCCGGGATGGCCTCACTGGTGGCAGACGGGGGCCAGAGGAGTTGTAGCTTTTAACGGGATAGGTTCATTCACTCCACCCTTTCCCGTGACCAAGGCAGAAAGCAGGATTTAAAATGAGGTTATCATGGAGGTGTCATGTTCCAAGACAGAAGAAAGAAAACCCGGCCAGGCACATTCTACAGCAGTGCTTCTCCAACTTCAATGTTCAAGCGAACCACCTGTTGAAATGCTGATTTTGATTTAGTCAGTCTGGGTTGGCACATGAGATTCTTTTTGTTCTCCTGAAGTGCAGGTAATGCTTGATGTGGCTGGTCGCGGGCCACACTTGGAGGAGAATCCACTTCACCTGGGAGCGTGTTAGGAATGCAGACTGCTTAGATCTCACTCTAGACTTACTGAATCAGAATCCGCTTTTAAACAAGATCCCCGGGGGGTTACATGCACATTTAACTTCGAGGAGCACTTCTCTGGCATAGTCTTTGTTCAGTAGTAGGGACCCAAGGAAGTCCGGACTTTTCCGGGCATCGCACACCCGCACTCCGCTTTCTCTCCGGAGCTCCTGTTCCCACCGGCAGAGATTCGTGCCCCCCGAAGCTACACCTCCGGATGCTAAACCAGTAGCAGCTCCAGGAGTTGATCGCCTCATCATCCTCCTTGCTGGGTTTCTTTCCACCTCAACACACGCTTCCCCGGGGCGCTCCAGCTGTTTCCCACTCCCACGCCCTGGCGGCTACTGTGCACAGCTGGAGACCTACTCCGCGGGCGCACCCGGAGCTGCGGCGGCCGGGGAAGCCAGGCGGGGGCGCCGCAGACTAAGGCTGTGCGGGACGAGGCCTTTCCGAGCCCGAGAGGGCGGGCGGGAGCGACGGGCGGGGGAGCGCGAGCTCCGCATCTGGTGCCAACCAGCGCGGCCCTGGCGCGGCCACACATTCCCACACCGCGGGAGCTGCGGCTCGCTACCTGGGAGGTGGCGCGCATCACCCCAACCTGTGTTTCATAAACCCGTCGGAAAACAGTTCCCAGCCTCGAGGGCCAGTAATCAGCCAGTTTCTCTCGAAAGAACTGCTGATTATAATCCCCGAGCTGGGAGAGGGCCTCGGGGGCCTAGATTTTAAGTCGACTATTTAATATCATTATCATTATTATTGAAAATCAGCCACCTCTCTCCCCTCTTCCCTTACATACCTTTCTGAAGTTGGGGAGGGGGTATTGAACGACCAGAGGGTGGGAGCAGGATTGTAAAATCTAACGATTTGCTAAGAAATACGGGACCGAAAACGCAATTTACAAAACTGCGAGTTTTACAAGGTAGAGAAGGTAAATGGGCAGAAAACGCGCGGCCGCCGAAGCCCCGCAGCGCGTGCTCGCCGGAGCGGGCTGGCCCCGAGCGCGCCTCTCTCCTGCCGCGCCCCTGGGGCAGCGCGAGGATTTCGCAGGAAGAGGAGGCTGCCTGGATGCTTTGACCCGGCGTCCGCGCGCCGCGGAGAGGGGCATCCCGCCGCCCCGCACCCCCTGCGGCGGGCTGCGCCCCTTCCCCGGTAGGTCACGGAAACCAAGCTAGCCCCGCGCCTCGCCGGCCCGGCGCAGCCCAGCACAGTCTCCTCGTCCGCGCTTGAAGCGCTCATTTCACCGCGAGCTTCCCTTTCAGGGCAAAGCGCAGCGGACGGTTTCAAGTTAACACCTTCACGCAGCCACTGCAGCGGGGATGTGCGCGTTTCCCCCTGCGTGGGTGTATGAGTGTGTGTTTTTCACAGGCTAAAGGGACAGTCTTAACATTTATTAAAGCCTACGTTCTCTGTCTCGAGGCTTATCGGGTTTGTCCAAACTTTTGTGACTCGTGTGTGTGTGTGTGTGTGTGTGTGTGTGTGTGTATGTGTGTGTGCGCGCGCGTCTCCACCCTCCTCTCGCATCCCCACCCCCGCCCGTGCAGGGCGAAGTAGTCCTATATAGCGATGATAAATATCCCTGTTGATCACTTGATTGATTACCTCCCTGAAAGGTCACGCGGGCTCGCAGTAATTTCCTTTTGCCTAAGGCTCCCTTTTCACTTTTACTCCGGCACGACAGCTCCGAGTACACGGGATCTTTATTTTTTATTTCAACCCCTAAATGCAACCCCTCCCGAAAACAATGCACACAAGAAAAATCGAATAAAATCAACTCGAGACCTTTTAGCTCACTCGTAGCCGCCCTCCCCATCTCGCTCCTTTCTTTCTTCTGCCTCCCGCCCCCTCCTACTCCGGCCCCCTCTCCCCAACTCAAATGTATTCTGGACACTGTTTAATAGATGAGTGTCTTGCAAGTAAACTCAGGCGTCCCTTGGGTCTGCATTTCATGTCTGTGACTCTCTCTCTTTCTCTCCCGTGGACAAAAAATTCGGATTTAAACCACTAGACAAGCTATTAATTTAGCTAGACTACCCAGGGTCCTGAACCCAATTAATTTCTAATAATTATAGCCCAAGGGGGCTAGATAGATCTCCCTGCCTCTTTCTTTTATTGCCACTCCACGCCACCGAGGTCAGCGTGTAATAATAAAGTGTATATTTTGAAAGCGATCTCTAGAACAGTGAGTTATTGCAATGAATGAAAATTGTTTCCATTTTGGCTAATTGAGCCGATGGCCGATAGCTAGAGCTCTGAGACTAAATAAAGAGGACTGTTTCATTTCAACATGAAGAAACCCCTGCCTAGCTCTGGTCACCCAGCGAGAGTTTAATTTCTTAACAGCCAAACTGAAACCCCGCGTTGGGTAAACAGTATTAATAATTGCATTACAATGATTAAATTAATCTTGCTGGTAGCCAAGAGAATATAGGTTGTGATTGAATAGCAAGATGTAAAGTTCACTGCACAAAGACAATAGGCCAAAAAATACCTCCTTAAAGAATTCAAGCTTTCTTCCAAAGATACTGTGGGGCTGGTTCAATCATGGTGCGAGGAAAGGAAAATTTCCTGTTGCATGTAATGTATTGAAAATCGGTTCTTTGCTGTTTCTAGTATTAATTAGAGAAATATATTTGGAAAAAAAGGTATACTTGTCCTGTTCTCTTCTTCAACGACCCATCTTTCTTCCAACTCCCATCTCGAGCTCTCCGCTTCTGCTTTTAAAAAAAGAAAAAAAATCCAAAAGAAAAAAAATGACAGTAGCAAAACAAGTAAATCCAAACAGCCCGTAAACTCATCGACTTTCCAAGGACGCATTGCTTCCAGGATGCCCGCTTCCGTGGGAGGAAACGCAAGAAAACGTGGGACCCATGCTACTGCCCCTTAAGGAAACGAATTGCACCAGGAGAGGGAAAGGCGGACGGTGCGGGGGCGGGCAGCGAGGGCAGCTCCGCCAACTTGTTGGAGGCCTCTTTTCTCTTGCGCCAGCGACAGCCTAGACGGGACATCAAAGGGTGTCGGGAACCCCAGGGGCCGCTGAACAGAAAGTCACCTGCTTGGGTCTCACGGCTGAGACTTGGGACAGGTGGAACTGACGGGGTCCAGGCACTGGGGAGTGGGAACCCACCGGGCTTGGCGTGCAGGGGTTCCCGCGCTGCAAGCGATGAGCGCAGTCCGCTGCTGCTGGGCGTTTGCTCCATCAGGTTAAACACACTTGAACTAGCACGTTAGTTCTTTTATTAACACTCACTTAGGGCAGAAAGCACATGATAAAAATGAAAGAAAGAAAGAAAAAGAAAGAAAGAAAGAAAGAAAAAAGAAAGAAAGAAAAAGAAAAAAGAAAGAAAAAGAAAAGAAACCCAACTTTCAGGTTTGAAAATAAAAGTGACGATTTCGTGAATACTTTTGTTCAACAACAACAACAAAAAGAATGATGCCTTATCTTTTCACAATGCTTTGGCCCGAGGGCACAGAGGAGTTTGTGTTTATTATTTCGGTTAGAATATGTTGGATTCGCTCGTGTCCGGAAACTCTTGTAAAGACCAGGCAAAAGACCCTTTCGCTGAAGCGACCGCGACCCCAGGGATTTTAAAAACCAGAAGGGGAGGGTGCTCCAGCCGCGCCTCACTCCCCCCACCCCATACCCTCTAGAAAAGCTTCAACGACGGAGATCTTTGAAGTTGGGGCATCAGCTTTGATTTTCTTTAGTTTTCCACATCCCACCCAGTTCTCCTCACAGCCCCCATCTCACCCCCTGGCCCGCCACGTGGTTTATAATTTCTCAGCCGAAACAACCACCGCAGCTTCACGTGTGGGTCTTGTATTTAATCTTGGGTTTGATTCCATGGTACCTTCATTTCCTAGGAAATTCCCCGTCCCTCCTCTTAACCTCCTCTCTGCAGTGGGACCCGGATATAGACTCCCTGGGGATGAGATGAAAGGAATCAAGTAGAAAAGTGGAGGGGAACGTGGTAACTGCTTTTATTTTTTTTTCAGCCCCCCCATCCCCCCCGAAGTGAGAAGGTGAAATGAAACGTCCCAGGCAGAGCCTCCTCCTGTCCAGGGCGCTCTTTGGTCCTTAGTGGACTCCACCTCCCCTCCTGAAGGCCAAGGACCTTTAGGTTCTGATAGCTGGGAGGGGCTTGATCCTCCGGGCTGCCCCTCTGTCCTCTGGCCTAGGTGAGGGTCCCCAGAGAGTCCCTTAACTGATCAGAAGCAGTTTCTATGAACTTCTGGACGGCCAGTCTAGTGCATTTCTCTCCCTAGAGATTTTACTCCCTTTGGTGAAAGCTCTCAACCCCCATTTCTCTTTTTCCACCGAGGACATTTACTGGTCGCAGGGAAGGCACTCCTTCATCTAAACTGAGGGAAGCCAGTGAACTCACAATCACAGACCCTGGGCATCTACATTCAGAGTGCTGAAGTGCCTGGTGCTTTTGCACCAGCCGTATGTATAAGCACAACACCTGTATGTACAGGACAATAGAAATTGTAGAAGGACTGGAAACACCCCGAACCCCCAACTTGCCTCTTTAGTCCAGAGGGGATGATAGAGGTCTCTTGTGCCCATGTGTTTGGGCACCAGAGCCTTCTCTTTTGGAAGCTGTTTTACTTCTACTCTGTGTAATTCCTTCCTTTACCCTCCTCTGCCTCCCCACTTCCCTTCCTCACATTTCAACATTACGCATCTGTCTCCCTTGGGACCTGTAGCTTGATTCTCCAGGGACCTGTATCTTACAGCTAAATGCCCCTGGAATTACACAGCTCTGGAGAAAGAGAAGTTGATGGGTATCCCTGGCAGGGTGAATCTTTTGAATTTTAATTTCCTGCAAGCCACTGATGGATAATACCCTCTGGGGTTGACCCTTGCTATTTGTTCATTCACATCCCCAGTTTTAGTTTTGACAATAAATGACAACAGGTACAACTGAGCCTTCTGTTATCTTCCTTCCCCTACTCTGCCTTTGCCAAACTCTCGCCCAGGACCTGATATTCTTTTCTCTTTCCTTTAACTTGAACATCAAGGATGTATCATTGCAGCACAGAGACAAAAAGATTGTAATTTTCTTTTATGGTGTCTGACAGGGTTTGCAACAGATATTAATGGGGACATAAATAGCTCATGGAAGGCACTGAACGAAATTGTTTAACGCAAGGAGGCTGTACCAAGAGAAAATCCATACATATTTGGGATTGATTCATACCTTGAACACAGCTAGCTCCTTTAAGAGGTCCCCATTTCTGCGTGCCCACTTCTTTGGTAAATCCTGTAATTAAAGCAAATTTCAACAATGTATTTTTTAAGAGGTGTGGGGGGATTTCTCCCCCACCTCCTCCTTCTTGTGACCCGGGAGGTCGTGGGTTTAAGCGAGTGAGTGAAATTGCAGGCAGGCTGAGCTGCAGCAGGAGGCGACGGGGGCAGCGGTGGGGGAGGCCGGAAGGTGACAGCCGACCTCAGGGAAGGCAGAAGGTCTTGGATGTCAAATGCCCAAGCTTTCCCGGACCTGGGAATCAAGGGTGATCAACACTACTTGGTGAGAATAGACCAACTGATATGTTACAAGGATGGCAGAAAACGTTGGCATTACACCTAAAGTCAAGGAAGAAACAGTTATTTATTCTGCTTTCAACTCTGAAAGCAGAAGCCGCAATAGCTTCAGTAGCAGTAACAGCGGCAGCAGATTTCCCGAAGTTCAGGATGATTCTCACTTTCTCCTGGATCGCTCGCCGAGAGTCCGGTCCTTCTAGTTCTTTAGTGTGGGAAAGATTTTAAACGTCCTCTCCCCTCCCCCCACTTCTTGCTTTTCCCCAAGGACGGTATAGAAAATTTCCTGCACTTTATGTTGGGATAAACAATAATACTAATAATACAAGCTTACTGGTGATTCCAACACGAAATCAATCATTTGCCCTAGTCTTTTCATTCCTTTTTTTTGGGGGGGGGCGAGGTGTCTGCTCCCCTCCGACTCCCTGTGCTCGCTCCCCGCCCCCCGCCGCCCTCCCCGTGGCTCCCTTTCTCCGCCTCCTCGGCGATTGCCATCTGACAAGATCTCCAAATCAAAGTGATAAATCGCTCCAAACTTTTTTTGGCGGCGTTGAGATGTTGGAGGGGCGTCTAGCGCGCATGTGCGAAGGTGTCCAAACTGACAATGCTGGAGAGATAGCGAGTGTGGATTGAGAGAAAGGGAGAGAGGGAGGGAGAGAGAGTGAAAGAGGGAAAGACAGAGAGTGAGTGTGTGTAAGAGTGTGTGTGTGTGTGTGTGTGTGTGTGTGAGAGAGAGAGAGAGAGAGAGAGAGAGAGAGAGAGGGAGAGAGAGGAGAGGGAGGGAGCGAGAGGGAGAGCAAAAGAAGGAAAAGATCCAAGAAAAAAAAAACCCAACCACACACCAGCGGCTGCAGGACTGGGCACAGCATGAGATCCAAAGGCAGGGCAAGGAAACTGGCCACAAGTAGGTGCAATATCCCTTTTCTATTGGCTTTCACCCTCCTCTGCCATCTTGCATATCTGTCTACAGCGCTCCGGGAGGGAGCGCGGGGCTGCCTCTCGCGCCGGGGCCCCGGGTGGAGGGCAGGCGCAGAGCAGACCCAGCAACCTGCCGGTCCCAGCCTCCGCGCCGGCCGCCCGAGCTCTTGCTCCTTGTTTGGGCGCCAGAGGAGCCGGGGCAGCCCTCAAACCCCGTGCACGGACCAGCTGTGGCAACCCCGGGGTGGGGGCGGGGTGGGGGCAGCAAAGACTTGGGTGGGAGGGAGGAGAGAGCGCGAGAGCGAGCGGGAAGGGGTGGGGTGGGGTGGGGTGGGGGGGAGAGGAGACGCGAGAGTCTCCCCCTCCCCTCTCTTTTCCCCCAGGCGGAGGAGAGTTGCCTCTGGCCAACCAGCTGGTCCCGGGTGTGGGAGGGGGAGCGGGGAATGGGGTGGGGGGCGGGCTGGGGAGAGGAGGCTTTTCGCGTCTGGGTTTGTTTCTGGGGTTTGGGGTGGGTGGCAGGCTCGCAGGGAGCCTCAGTGGCGGCGGCGGCGGCGGCGGGCATCAGTGGTGGAGTTGGGAAAAGTTGCGAGGCGGCCGCTGGAAGTTGCGCGGGCTGGCGGGCTGCGCCGAGCGGCAGTTGCGGTAGTGGGCGCTGTGCGCTCGGCCGTGCACTCAGGCGTGAGCGGCGAGGCGGGAGGACTGGGGTGGGGAGTGGGGGAGACGAGGGTGGAGGCTGTAGTCTGGTGGGGGGGGCAGGGCACGGGCAGAGCCGAGCTACAGGCTCAGCAGAGCTGCGGGCAGGTGGGGAGAGAAGAGGCCCCGCGAGCGCCTGGAGAGCCGGGAGTGGAGGGCGCACAGCCAGCGGCGACAGCCGCCGAGGAGAAGGAAGCCGAAAGGGCGCGCTCCGGCCCGCGAGCTCCAGGCTGGCTGGGAGCCGAGTGACCCCCAGGGGGCGGGCTGCAGGGACACTGGGCCGCGGAGAGCTTACGGCGGAGCCTCCCGCGCTACTTCTGGACGTAGCCGAGGTCTCGGGTCATTAACCCTCCCCGGCGCCCCCTGCCTGCCCGGCGTGGAGCGGCCTTCGTCACGCGGGACAAGGGCGATTGAGTTCGGGGCGGGGGCGACGGTACGCCCATCCCCCACTCTTCTCGCAGAAGTGTTGGGTGACTTTGCCCGGCCTTGCCCGCCGAGCCGACACTGGCCGAGAAAGCTAGAGCCTCAGCCAGGACTGTAGGCGACGGGACTGGGTTTGTCCAAATGCTTCTACCTCGAGTCTAAGGGTACCCAGCGGTGCCGAGAACTGGAGCAATCTGGAGGAGTCCAAAGCGCTCCTCCTCAAGGTGTCAGTACGCGGGGCTGGAGCAGCCTCGGAAAAGCAAAGGCCGCCGTTCGCTCTTCCCCTCGCTGAAAACAGAACTCTAATTGTTTTGCTTGTGGACCAGAGAAAGTAGAGATGGGGTGGTGGGGTGGGATGCTTCCCTCAAATGAAATCCCCAGTCTCTCCCACCCCTGCGTATTAAAGCCAAGTACGCCCCGCGCCTTCCCGCCTTTGGTGTCCCCGCCACAGCAGCGCAGCAGGCAGAGGCACCTCGGCGGGCTCGGTTTCTTTGGCGGTAAGCGTCCGCGGTCTAGCCCGGCTAGATGCTGTCATCATAGGCGTCTTTCCAGTGCTTCTTCCAGTCCTCACCCAAGCACTCCCTCATGCCCAAATACGTTTCCTTTCGCTCTGGTCTCAGGGATCAACATATGTACAGGGCTCTTTGGGTCATCAGTTCATCTATTTCTCTTTCGGATATTGTTCATTTCACTTAGCTTCGATAGTGTCAAAGCGCGCCAGTGGAACTCCTATTTTTCCTGTTTGCGTTTAATGGGGCCGAAGTCTTTATTTTCATCTGAGGAAGAATAAATGTACATATGCTCGGAGGCCTGGAGGCTTCAATTCCGACTGAAGGTTAGGCGTGTGTGTGTGTGTGTGTGTGTGTGTGTGTGTGTGTGTGTGTGTGTGGTTGGGGGGACGAGAAGGGGGTGGGAGAGCCGATTTCAACTCTGCCTAAGTTGTGAAATGAAAGCCGAACGCTTCGCGCGCCTCATTGCCTGGTATCCGCCGAAGTGAAAGCAGAACACAAAACCCTTCGAATTTCTTGGGCAACTTTTCCAACTATTTTAATTACGAAGTTGTACGCTGCCGTATTAAAACATTCCCGCACGCACAGGCCACTCAACATCCAGAAACCGAGCCCGGTTTCCGATCTGATGATACTTGTCATTCATCCAGTGGGAGACCCGTTTATTTTGTCTCTAGTGTTTCTAAGGATGCTGCTGCGGCTTTCTGATAACTAGATGCGAACTCTTACAAACTTTTCTTGCTAAGCCTCAGGTTCTCGCTCGCTGCTCCAGCTGTTGCCACCGCGGCTGCCTTTCTCAGACAGGAGCGCTGCTTTATGCAATTCTTCAGTTGCAGTCTGGGTAATAAAGGAAATCATATTAAAACTAAGGATTTTTTTGTATTTTAAAGCGCTATTTCCTTCCCCAGCGTAGTACGTGAGTTTCCTAGCGCATGGCGGAGACAGTCGGCTACCCCTGCTGTGAATCTAACGAAAACTTTGTGGCTGTGTCTGCACCCGTTTCTTTCTTTCTCTGGGTTAGGAAGAGGCAGTGTGACCAGCATACTTTAAAAAACAAAACCACCTTTCTTGTTGCAAAAGTAAACATTGCAATGGAATCAAATCACTTAGAAACAGTCGTTTTCTTGATAGATTGTTATTCTTTTTGTGTTTTGTAAATTTCTTTGGTGGCCAAGTCCTGTCGCGATCTTGGCTACGGTACAGCATTCCATGAACCCAAACTAGGGACCACAGACCCTGAAAGTACCCGCTGAAGTTAAACTCAGACTGAATGCACAACCTACTTCCCAACTTACTGGGCTTGTTTTTTTGTTTTGTTTTTTTTTTTTTTTACACAAGAGTCAAAACCGATAAATTGGTTGCAAATCATTTGGGAGGAATAAACCATTTCATTAAAAAAAATAAAGAAGGGAAAAGCAAGAAGATTGACATTTGTACTGTCTAAAGCCCTTGGCCTTTATTCCCACCTTTAAGAAAAGAAAACTAAAGCCAAGCAGGCTCTGGCAGCGCCGTGAGACTTCCCAGCCGTTTTCTTGGGCGGCTAGGACAGCACCTGGGCCGTGCCAGAAATGCCAGTTGCAACTGTTTTCTTCTGGTGATGGTAAAGAAGTGAAGCTGGGTCTGCCCAGCATGTCTAGGGCCCGAAACACCGAAGGAACCCCACTTCCCTAAAGTGACACCCGGCAGGGTTTCAATCACAGCAATGAACGAGTTGCAACGAATAACCCCCCTCCGCCTTAGCTACCGGGCCCGCAGAAGTCTCGTAAAGACCCAGAAGGCGATGAGATGAGCAAGACCCCCGGCAAGGCGGGAGGGGGGGCACTTGTTACTTGTACACTTGATCTCTGTTTAAAAAGAGGCTCTGAAGTAGGTAAGGTAGATGACGACCCTTCCTCTCGCGCTTAAATTCCTCACCTTAGCAGCCCAATACCTAAGATAGTAAAGGAACCTCAAGCCCAGGTTCCAGCCTCCACTGTCCCTATGCCCAACTACTTGCGTTTTCCTTCATCCTTAAAAAAACTCAGATTAAAACACAGAGCTTTGTTTAAAACACGTATTTTATTTGTTTAGTTCAGACTGCTTTTGAGGAGGGAAAAAGCGCTTGCCCTACGGAGGCAGAGGCCCCTTTTAGGAAGGCGGTTTATTTACCATTACTTGACCATTACCCTGGCTTAGGACTTCTTTATTGCATTTGGCACTTGGAGCGCAGTCTTCTTGCAGCATTTTGATGTGTTTCGCCAAAAAAAAAAAAAATCTGTGTTTAGGGGAAGGTTAACAACGCTTTTCATTTCCCCCTCACACTCATCTTCAACACTGTGGAAGGGGACGGTTCATTAGCTACAGGGGCAGGAAGGCTGGAATAAAAGGCTCCTTTTTCAGGTTTTTATTTGTAGGGGCTGAGGAGTCGCAGGTCTGGGTGACGATGCGCGTGGCGGTGTGTGTATAAGTGTGCGTGATTGTGTCTTTTGCGGGGGGAGCCCAGCTCGCAGGCTTTCTGAGCAGAGTCCTCTCCTTACTGCCCGGGGCTCGGCCTCCTCCGCAGACATTCAACACGTAGGACACTAATCGAATAGAAATTAACGCGTCATTCCACGACATTTTTACTTTCTTCTTCTTTTTTAAAAGTAGATGGTAATAATTCTAAGCAGTTTTTCTTTAAACATCTTGTCGTTTGGGAGTTTATTTTATTTCATTTCTCCGAGTTGGGACCAGGTTATCCGAGACTGCAGACGTTGCCTGGAGTAGGAAGGCCACAGCTGGGGACTCCCGGCTCCGTCCCCACCCCCCCCCCCCCCCCCCCCCCGGGCAAGTAGGGCAAAGGAGGGCAAGAGAGCACCGACTTGTTGCCATCGGCACTCCTGGCCCAGGCTCCTCTCTCCCCACAGCTCCTTCATTTTGCCTCTGCTGGAAGCGGGCCCTGAAGTGGGGGAACTTGACTTGTCATCTTCTGGCCAATGGCTCTTACCCTGTTCCCAAGGTACTCAGGGCCTGGCAGAGCCCTATTCCTAAGAGCTGGGTACACCCTCCCACCCCTCCCGTCAGAACCCGCCGTGATGGGGCCTGGGGGTGGAGCTGGGGAGGCCCTAGAGAGCAGGGAGGCAGTGCTCCCCCAGGCCTCCCCACACCTCCCTCCTCCAGCTGTTGGGCTCCTGGCTCCCAAGCTCAGGCCAGAAAGCTTCTTGCCTCTTCATCCTCAGAGGTGCTGCGTGCCTGGTGCGCTGCTTCCCTCGGAGCCGGGTGTGCATTGACCGTGTACAGCACAGGAACACACGCGCCCTCACACACACTCACAGCTCAGGGGTTCAGGAACATCAAGTGCGGAGGGCGGGAACACACTCATTCTCTCTTCCTGGCAGGGCAGGCCCCTTCCTAGCCCACCGGCCAGGGAAGAGAGAGGCTAGGGGGGAGATGGGTCGGGAGGAGAGAGTCGCACTCTAAGGACGCCAGGCACATTTTCCTGGAGAGGTGGTTAACCCTTCCTGGGCTGGAAGCGAGGCTCTAGGCCCTTTCTACAAAGATCTGTGGAGTCTGCTTTTCTTTTTGGCTGGGTGGCCCAGTATGAATCATTAGTTCCCTTCCCACTCCATTTGCCAAGGTCTTCTTTCTAAAATTAGATTTTCCCCTTCCCACTCTTCTGGCCTTCCGAGTTTACCAGGGAGTTCTCAAGGAAATTGGCTGGGTAGTGAGAAGAAGTGTGAGGAAGAGGATAAAAGGAGACAAACAAGTGGAACAAAACACGAGAGGGGAGAAAGGAAGAGAGAAACAGCATGTTTCTTCTTCCAGATCCCCAGTTTGCACACAGATGGGTATTATATTTTTTCCCCCAGTAAATGAAAAAAGTGTAATCCTTGTTAATTACCTTTGCTTACATGCCATACAAGAAACTTCAGAGACGTTTCTACATAAGGAAGAAACTGTTTACAAAACTCTTTCAAAAGTGTGACATATTGCTCCAGTTCAGCACTAAAAAGCTAAACACACTTACCCTCCTTTGAAGTGCCCTGGCTAGGGCAGCTTATTTGAGTGCGGTTCAGATATTGCTGTGGGTATAACTAATGGCCTCTACCTATTTAGCTCAAGTGGGAGGAGAGAAAGGCCTGAATTCCTTGTCCAATGGGTCCCTCTGGAGACTGGGTTCTGGCTCCTGGCCAGTTCTGTACAATGTCAACATTGAATATTTGAATTCCCAGACTCTATTTAACAAGTTTCTAAATAAATAAACTCATTGTGTGTCTGTGTTTAAAATTATTTCACCTCTTGCATAAAAGCTACAGCATCTTATTACATTGGCCTTGCAAGTTGATTTTAAAAAAAATAAACAAACAAACAGAGCGTAAGGCATTTTAATAGGCAGACCTGAACAACATGTGTGTTTTGCAAAGACATTCTCTTACGTGTGGCTGAGTAGGTGCTATTTAGAGGGAGCTTGGGCTGTTCTGTGTGATGTGGTAGTGAATTATATTAAAAAACCAAGCTAAGTTCAGAAAGTCAGTGCAATATTAATCACATCCAAAGGGAGGCTTGACTGTGTAACTGCACTGTCTTTAGATATTTGATAATTCTGCCTGCTGGGTCCTACAGGACAGAGAGCTTCACTGATGTGTCCTAAATGGCTATCTGTAGGCTTCTGCACTCCATAAGCATTGGCAGGTGTGGAACTCTGCCCAGATGGAGTTTTGTTTCTGGGCATTTTTATTCATCTATCTTTGTCTGCCTTTGTAAGTTGGAAGGGGTGGATACACATGTGTTATCCTAATATTTCAGTATGGTTTTGAAATGGACCACACGAATCTTACGTTTTTACTAATCTCTCAGCATTTGAACATCCACAGCATTTTTATGCAGATGGGAACATACTTGTTCTAAGGAGTACACACTTAATTAAAAAGAAAACGTAAGTTCTGGTCCTCTTTAAAGTGTGGACCCCATCTGGAGTTGTTAGGAAAGGAAGTAGAATTCACTCTAATTTATGTGGATAAGGGACAACATTATTAAAAAGAATGGGATTTGAAAGGGCACATAGCAAAACCTATAACATTTAGCTGGTACCATGGAGATCTCAAAGCCAAGAAAAAAATACCACCAACCCATGCAAACCCTAAAATAGATTATAATGACCTCAGTCATTTTCATTTTCAAAAATAATAGCCATGATTAAAATAGGGGGGAGTGTTTTACTTGGAACCGTACTCTTCTGCATTATTATAAAAGCTGTTTTGTGGTTAAAGAACTGTTTCATTATAGAAAAAAAAAGCAAGTGAATTTTAATCAAATTCCTGACTCTTCAAAAGCTCTCATTCTTGAATTACTTCTTACTTTGATTTTAGTTATTATTCTTATCCATCCGCAAACGTGCTGCTTTTGGCTTGTGTATTCAGCTAAATCCTTGACTACTAACTTTCGAAACAATTCTAAAGGAGAAATTTTATTTAGAGAAGTGACTTTTATTAATTCTTGCAGCAACACCTGCCTAGGTCTCGCTGGCTATATAATAGGAAGGACCAAAGCTTTCTTAACCTTGTTCAAGAACCTGCGTAAAGCAATTAATTTTGTAAGTTAAGGTTGTTCAAAGTGTGACATTTATGAAAGTCTTTGTACACAGCCCTTGGTGGGCTTTGGCGACAGGCAGGCTTAGGAAACAAATATTGGTGAGCAGGAATGAGCCACGTTTCCTGGTCATGAACATTACCAGTGTGCTCATCAGAGACTGCACCTGGGTGTGGTCCCTGACTGAATAGCCAGGTCATCTTCAAGCTATTGAATGACTCTGAGCTCCAGGATCTTTACTTGTAAAGTAAGAGTAACAGTACCACTTTCTTGGGCTGCTGTAAGGGTTAAACAGAGTAAACGTACCCATCATACCTCAGTCACAAGCTGTCATTCAATAAATCTCAGTCACTTCCCTTTTGATAGATCAGTTGCATTTTCTGAAGAGGATTTTTTAGACATCCTCCCCTCCTCCCCATTCTGTTTTTACACAGTCTCATTTTTAGAAGTATTTGCATGTATATAGTAAGCAGTTTGTATGTCCCCTCATAAATCACACCCTCAGGATAAATGGGAGTCATATCTAAAATTTGGGCACATCAAAACTGTCTACACCAAGCCAAACTAGGCAGTACATTTATTCTGAAAACTTGAGAATCTTCCTTTGCCCTTTTTCGGGGAAGGGAAGGAGCACTGTGTGAATAAAGTGACTGAGATGTCAGCTTTGCTCCCCAGGTGCATGTACACAGCCTAAATTCAGTTGTGCGTATCCTCCGTTTGCCAGGACCCCTCATGTATGAAAATTTTACTTTTAAGGCACTGAGTTTTGTAAGTCACTTTACTACTCTAGCTGAGTTGCTCTTCTCTAAATGAGGGGATTGGACTATAGCAGAGCTTGTAAACTCAAAGGCCTACGGGAGTTGGCAGGTACAACAAATGAGTGAGGCAAGGTGGTATGCGCACTCAGTGCTCGCGCTCTTATTTTCATTGAAAATTTTGATGCTCAGCCTTTGTACTCCAGAACAAGAGGCAGTGGTAGGGCTGTGGCAAAAGCTGGGCCTTCAAGACTTCTCTTAAGCTGCCCCAGCTTGCTTCTGCCATTTGGGAAAGGGCGCCCAGTGCCGCTAAGTCTTCCTTTTTTTGTGTGTGTGTGAACCAGAACACACACATTTATTAAGTTCCCTGTGTTACATGGGTGCAGTTTGTGGCACCCCAAAACAATTACAATAGTAACATCAAAGATCACTGATCACAGATCACCATAACAAATATAATAATATGAAAAGTTTGAAATACAATGAGAATTACTAAAATGCAACACAGGGACATGAAGTAAGCAAATGCTGTTGGAAAAACAGCACTGATAGACTTGCTTGAGGCACGGTTACCACAAACATTCAAATTGTAAAAAACCGAAATACCTGTAGGTCTTCCATTTTTAAGAGAAGCCACATATCTGGATTATTCTGTGAATTTTCTCTACTTTAAAATGTTGACTCAATTTAAACAACAACAAACAACATTCTGCAGGCCCAACCAAACACCTCTGTCTGTCATGTATAGTTCATGGACCCTGGTTTTTGCAATGTCTGGATTAGATGATTTCCAAAGGTCCTTCAAAGTTCCAACATTTTACGATATCCACAAGGCTTCCTGGATATTACCTTGTATTTTTAAGATCTATATCTTCCTTCTCCTCCCCAAAGTTACTGTGTGTGTGTGTTTTGATAGGTGGAAGTACTTATTACAGAATCTGATATCTGGCCATTTATCTGGAAAAAAAGTCTTTCTCAGCCATGTTGTGTCTTTCTTTCCCTCCATGCTGCTTCATCATTAATTGACTTAAGAAAATAAACTGAAACACTCACTCCCCATCTCATAGCCACTGGCTGCCATTCTTCCTTATTTCTCACTCATCCCAATTCTTTGATTTGTGGGCTAGGGGTTGGGCAGTAAATCATTAGGAGACAGTTTTCTGTGGTTTTCCTCAGTGGGAGAAGAAGTCATTTGGCTACTGTGGGTATAACAGAGGAAGAGTTCACCCCTGCCCCCTAGGAGGGTCCAGATGTCACGTCCTGTACATCTGTAACTGAAGAACCCAACTGACTTTTAAGACATGAACTTAAGATGGAGAAATCAGTTTTTACGGGACAGATGTATTATTTGACAAGAGTGGCTCTCCTTGCAGGAAGATTATACGTGTCAGGGAACATTTGAAAATAAACATACATTATTCTGTTTATTGTCATGATTTGTATTTCTAGCAGAAGTGGTGGGTGAAGAACAGGTAAAATTAAGTCCTGGGGACTAAAAGCGCAAAGTATGGTGATGGAATACTGATGCAACATATTCTCCCAATAAAGTCTGGAAGAAGAACTCTATAATGTCTAAATCAGCACTACAGTCAAGGGACTGGTCAATAAATACTTGTTACTTTCAGTTAACATTGTTGGAAAAATCATCAGATAAAGCAATGCTTGTAGAGTAGTGATGAACCATGCTTGTAAGCATTATATGAGGGTTATGAGATACCCAGCTCCCAATTTTTACACCTGATACTGAAGCCCAGAATTTTTAGCCTGGCCTTTGAGGACCTCCCACTCTTGAGTCAGATGGTGATTCTGAGCCCAGGTTCTGAGTTAGATTGGCCTGGGTTTGAATCCTGACTCCCCCATTTACTAACTGGGTGAAATAAAGGTGAGCCAGTTAATTTTTCTGTGCCATAGTTTCCTTAATTATAGACTAAAGATATTTACTTCATGTGAGGATTTGATGAACTAATGCATTTAAAGTGCTTTTTTTGTTTTTGTTTTTTTTGCGGTACACGGGCCTCTCACCGCTGTGGCCTCTCCTGTTGCGGAGCACAGGCTCCGGACGCACAGGCTCAGCGGCCATGGCTCACGGGCCCAGCCGCTCCGCGGCATGTGGGATCTTCCCGGACTGGGGCACGAACCCGTGTCCCCTGCATTGGCAGGCGGACTCTCAACCACTGCGCCACCAGGGAAGCCCTAAAGTGCTTTAAATATACTAAGAACATGTTGATTATTATTTTATAAAAATTTCAGGCTTATTTGTCTCCTTATCCAAATTAGTCCATTCAACCTGACTCGTTTAATCATTTTACTTCTCTCACTCTCTTGTCAGCCTAGTCTTGTGTTTCCATCTTCCAACCTTTGGCCACGATGTTGCCATATTCTGTAGACCTACCCATACTGTACTTTGACCATCAATATCTAACTCCTTTAAGATTTAGTTTAAACCCTTCCTTCTTCATGAGGTTCATCTTCATCCCTCCTGTAGATGTGCTTTCTCTATGTCTTTTCATTCCAATAGTATGGAATTATTTTTACGTATCGTCATTTGGGCATTTTGTTATAAATTCCTTGTCTTCACTAACTGTATCTTCTTTTTTGAGCTAAACTGTAAAACTCCTGGAGAGTCCATTTCTGTTTTGTGCAGTGCCTGTTTCTATGTTTTGTATATGGCAGATATCAGTACAGTTAGGTGATGGTGGTTAGCAATGGCCTTTGGTGGATTATGTGAACCCCTTCAATTTCTTTGCCTGTAAAACCTTCGTAGTCAGGTAATGTCAGCACTAGAACTCTGGGATATTTGACACTTTAATTGCATACTAAATCCACAGTTGGCTTATTTTGACAGTGATAAACCACCTGGAAAGCACATTTGGAAAGTAGAATATTATTCCTAATTTTCACCAATAAATGCTACTCATTTTGCCAGTGCAGGTATAACCCATGGCTCCTCACTTAAATTACAAATTGTTATTGATCCACATTTGATCTTAAGGTTTATCAAACTCTGTACTGTACCTGATTCTGGAGACTGTCAGTGGAATCGAGGTAGAGATGGTGAAACAGCTTGTGGACTCATGTAATTCCTAGGGACTTGGAGGTAGTCAGCTTCACAAAGGTCATCAGAAGCCCAGTTTTTAGATAAATTCTAACTCTAATTCAGGCAGTCTAATATAGATCATAGCAACAATAATTTTGCTGCATATTTTAATGTTCATTTATAATGAAAGCCTCTTTCTATTTAAGGCTGACAAAATGATGTTGCATTAAATCTTATTTAACTGATCAAATTAATCCCACCCACCCAATGGGGACCCCTTAATTCAAATGCAGCTATGTCTTTCTCCCTTTGAATCCCTACACCCCTTTCCCCCACCCACCATTTTACAAATCTCTCATCTCTGTGGAGAAAACAGGGCTATTTGTGCCTTGGATAACTGTCCTCAAGCTCTGAATGATTGCAGGGTTTCAGTTCCTGTTAGAAGTTTTCTTCTCCCAAGACCAGCCTGGTGTGACCTTTTATTTTATATTGGAGTATAGGTGATTAACAATGTTGTGTTAGTTTCAGGTGTACAACAAAGTGATTCAGTTATACATATACATGTATTTATTCTTTTTCAAATTCTTTTCCCAGTTAGGCTGTTACATAATATTGAGCAGAGTTCCCTGTGCTATACAGTAGTTCCCTGTTGGTTATCCATTTTAAGTATAGCAGCTTGTGCATGTCAATCCCAAACTCCCTAACAATCCCTCTCCACCACTCTTCCTCCCAGAAACCATATGTTCGTTCTCTAAGTCTGTGAGTCTGTTTCTATTCCATAAATATGTTCATTTGTATCATTTTTTTAAAGATTCCGCCCATAAGCCATATGATATGATATTTCTCTTTCTCTGTCTGACGTACTTCACTCAGTATGACAACCTCTAGGTCTGTGCATATGGCTGAAAATGGCATTATTACATTTAATCAGTGGGGTGTGACTTTTTGTCCTGCTCTTAGAACTGCTTTTAAAGCATTAGGAGGCCCTTTAAATAAGGGAAGAGACTAAGAACCACGGTTTTTAAATTTTATTTTACATACTTATTTATTTTATTGGAGTACAGTTGCTTTACAATGTTGTGTTAGTTTCTGCCGTACAGCAAAGTGAATCGATTATATGTATACATATATCCCCTCTTTTTTAGATTTCCTTCCCATTTAGGTCACCGCAGATCAAGTGGAGTTCCCTGTGCTATACAGTAGGAAGAACCACGACTTTATACTTTGGTGCTGATTATAGACTTTACCTTTGGCAGGAGCTATGAAATTTAGTAATAAAATGTTTCATGATAAGATGATAACAAAAATGGAGGGACTGAGCAACTATCTTTGTTTCTGGAAGCATCATGGTTTTTAACCTTATTCTGGGTCTCAGACCCCTGTAAGAATCTGATAAAAGGTATGAAGTCTCTCTCTAGAAAATATAAATATGCATACAAGTTTTTATACAATTTCAGTGGTTCATGGACTTCTAAATTCCAGCCATAGGCATTACAATGGTTCACTCATGTGACCAGACTTGCTGTACCCTAGTATGTTTGTTATATAACATCTTTTAAGTCTTTATCAATATTTTTTCATTATTTTAGAAATATTTTTTCTGCTTACAAAATTTATACTTGTTCTAATAATCTAAAAACTGCAAAAATTATCACACAGTAAATGAAAGTTCTTGGTAGTTTACCCTTTTTTGTCACACACTGCCTGCAGATGGCTACTATACACTGTTTAGTGTGGTGCGTCTATTAGCACACACACATATATATATATATGTATATATATATATATATATATATATATATATATGTTTATAACTTTTTACAACAAGTTGCTTTTTTCTATTTAAAAACTTAATCATATACCTTTGACCCTTCCCCTGTCACTATGTATCAATCTAACCCATTCTTCTAAAGGCAGCAGATCCTCTACTGTTTGGATGTGACACATTTTACTGAACCATTCCCCTATGGATGACATTTGAGTAGTTTCCCATTTTCAGAACAGGGCAGAGAAGTTCTCCAAACCAGGACTCTAAGGGAAAATGAAAGTGAAGTGTACAATTAAAGGAAGCTCACAGTTCAGGGTGAAGTGTGCTGGCCTCTGAGCCGTGGACACAGTGGGGCTTTGGGAAGGTCATGGAGGGTTGCCTCACCCTGTCAGGACAGATCAGATTTCCAGGCATCTTTACCCACTAGGTCCAAGGGTCAAAGCCAGAGCTAAGGTACATCTTTGTGAGGTCCACTGTGATATATCACTGATATTTCAAGCTTCCTGGATTGTTCTGGACTTCATATTTATGCCCATTTCCACTTTCTGCTGCTGCTCAGAACAGGCTATAGCGGAAATCAATTCATATACCCCTAACTGGATAAGGACAAGTAAGTTGTCAGGGTTTCAAATCTCAAGTTTTTGTTTTTGTTTTTAAATTACGATTTCTTTGCATGTACATTATTATCACTCTGTCCTATCCTGTATATACAGCTTAAACCAACTGATGAGACTAGATAAATGCAGAAGGTTATCAGAAGCCAATCAAAAATTTATTCATGTTCTTAAAAAAGTTACCCACAATAATTTCTAACCTATGAATTGGAAAGATTTTCTCTGGGTAAGCATGCTATGGGAAAAGTTTTATAATGGAAACTATCTCTTACTTTTAACTATAGCATCAAAAATATGACAGTATAATGTTACACACTAAAGCCCATCAGATGCAAAATTCTAGTTTTTGATTATAAGTTATAAACCAGGCTAGAGAGACTTCGGAAAAGTGGTTTTCTTTGGCAATGATGTTGTTGATTAAATAGAAAAAATTCAGAAAAAATTAGTTCATCCCATTCCTTTACACAGAAGTGTACAAAAATGGAATAGCTGGGTTTTGGTTCTAGTGGGAACAACTTTACTTATTAAAGCTCATTGGATTATATTAGATTAAAAACACACTAGACATTTTAGATTGGATTTGAAAAGGCATCATTCAAGGAATCAAAATTTAGTCATATAAATCTTTTTAAGAATTAATTTACTTTGCAATTTTGATTCCTTAGAGTACAGTATTTGTTCCAAATTCAAATTTTTTTTTCATGGATGCATAAAAGTTGTTCCATGGGGCATTACTCTTGTTAACATTTTCAAAGCATATTTGAAATGAGATCAATCAAATCAACTCAATAACTAGCTATTGAATGCCTAGTATATATAAGGCACAATGAACAAAATCCTAGGAACACTCACTTTCCTGAAAATAGTGAACATCAGCACTTGACAGACATACCCCTGATGGTTTATTAATGGTTTATTAACTGAGAGAAAGATCACTGTGTGCCTGTTGCTGCTCATCAATGACCACATTGTGGTTTCATGAGTCTGGAATACTGAATCCTATGCCTGACTCTTCTCCACATATATTGTTAACATTGTGAAGCCATATACCCAACAAGCTGCAGTGCCATTCCAAGTATTGGGGGTCTCCTATTTGAAAATAATACCATACTTCATTTCTCTTAATACCTATCAGATGTGGAGGTCATTGCTTGCCTCACTAAATTACTTACGTGTTAATGCTGATATGGTTTCCATTCAAGATACTTGAAAACAAAACCAGGCTTTTATAAACACTTGCTGTTGGTGACTATCTCAACTGTTTATCAAATGTCTGTAATTCTAGGTGAAGGGGAGGTGGCAGCACACACACACACACACACACACACACACACACACACACACACACACACAGAGGCAAGGCCCCTGCCTACACAGAGCTCCCATTCTGGGAGAAATAAATGTGTATGGTCATATACTTCCAGATGTTGACCTGTGGTATTGAGAAAATTAAAGTAGGGTAATTTGCTAGAGAGCAGCCAGGACTTATTTTAGAAGGGTGGTTGGAGAAGACCTCTCTGAGGAGGTGGCATGTGAGCAGAGAGTGATGAGAGGAGAATGTTTATTAAAGTGTTTGAAGTGTGGCACATTGACGCTTATGGCTGGCATATTCAATCTCCCTGGTTCTCTAACCTAGGGCAGAAGCAGACAAGGTGTAAAAGTATTGTCGTTGGTTTCATTTTGTAGAATGCACTTACAGATAGCATGTAAACTTTTAGCTGGCTCCACAGCCTAGGGGCCAGCACAAAGGTTTTTGTGGATCTTCCTTTATAGATGGAGGGAGTGGGAGTTTTGGGTTTGATCTGTAAACACTAGGTAGGTGGCAGCATCAGAGAACAAATTAGGCTTCTGAACACATAATTCAGTCCAGTTAAACAAATATTTATTGAATACCTATTTAACAGCCAGAGCCAAGCACTGCATTGGGCACTGAGTGTACAAAGAGAAATAAAATCGGTTTCCTGCACTTGAGGAACTTATAGTCCATTGGGAGAGACAGAACATGTGGATAGATGGTTTCAGTACAGTGGGCTAAGTGCAAGCCCAAGGGTCACAGCCCTACTCCGGTTGAGTCACAATGATCTGGATAGTGGTATGTGACTGACTGTGTACCTCGTTTCACATCTATTCTGATAAAAAATTCTTTAACCAACATCCCTCTAAGCTCAGAAAAAAACATGTTTCAAATTTGAGGGTTAAAGGTTTGCATGTGTGTAATGCATTTAAAGACCTATTTCTAAATTTATCTTCTGAGACTCCAAATGCCTAGGATGGCAGGCATTTGTATATTAGATGAACAATAAAATGTTTCTTGAAAGGTCCACCCATCACATTTGTCTGTAGTTAGGGAAAAGCTATGGCAGGAACGGAGTAAGATGCAGAGTGCTTGAGGTGTGTGCCCCATAGCCTTGGTCTGCACCTGGGCAAAATGCTCTTCCCACCCTCACCAGTTTAGAGTATTTTATCCCTTGTGCAGCTAGAGCAGACTTTCCAATCACAGTTCAAGAGAAGTTCTTTTTGGAGGCTCTCCAAGGGTTTCCTCCAACTCCTTGCCACTTGTAGCTGTGTCTGAGAGCAAAGATCTGATGCCCAAATTGAAGTCTGTATGGTTCAAAAGGTGCATCTTGCTTTTAGGCTCAGTTTTCATCTGGTAGAAGATAGTGCTACCCAAAGACTGACAGGAGCTCAGAGCAGTGGCTCGTTTCTCAGGCCGGCATGTGATT
This sequence comes from Mesoplodon densirostris, assembly GCF_025265405.1. Lineage (NCBI taxonomy): Eukaryota > Metazoa > Chordata > Mammalia > Artiodactyla > Ziphiidae > Mesoplodon > Mesoplodon densirostris. The sequence continues at coordinate 92,827,445 of NC_082665.1, read as the reverse complement.
TTGTTGCTTGTAAAACAGAAGTAAGAATAAAAAGCACTCCCCTCTCTTCCAGTTCTCTTTACTAAACATCGTGCTGTGCCGTGTGTATGTGTCTGAGCTAATGTTCCAGCCTCTAGGCTTGGCAGAGAAGTCAGTGCATCCAACATCATTACCGCTGGGCACAGTTTGAAATCCTGAGCAAACTCTCCATGTGCCTGAATGCATAAGATGCTAGTGATCTAAGCATCCTTGTTGATAATGTTGCAACATTAAAACAGCAGCATAGATGTTGTTTGACTCATGAAGTAGCATTGTATCTTTGTTTCTTTGACCTAAAATTACTGGGTAGATGAATCTGAAGGGGGTGGGAAATGTCAAGGTAAAAAGTGATATTCATCCAGGGCTTTCAAAGGGCCTCATGATCTATGTATCAGATCTCTCTTCCTGCCCTTGAGTGATGGTAATCTCTCAGTCACCAAGGTTTTACTCTCAAGAAAAGAAAATACTCTGATACCTAATACGATGAGCTGCACCTTAGGAAACCTTCCAAGTGAATCTGTGGCATTGACCAGGACTTGTACACTACTTCCAGGATGTATGGACCACCACCATTTATTTCCTTCTATTGCTCTTACCTGATTTGCCTGGATGACATCATAACGTCTCATTATGTAGACTTGACAATTAGTAATAACTTCACTAAGAAGAAAATGCTCTCTGCAGCATTTTAAGCCCTATTTACTTTGAAGATAGGTTCCGATTGTTTTCTTAGGTGTGTTCATCTCAAAAGTCCAGAATATTCTGGGTACCATGGCCTGTTTTCTGATGGCTGATGCTGGCCAAGGAGTCAGAACGTAGTTTGAGTCTCAACTTTGCTACTCATCAGCCCGGTGTCCTTGGGCAGGGTTCTAACTCTCTGAGCTCAGTGTCCTCAAGTATAAGATAAGAGCAATAACTACCTCTGCTTTGGCTTCCTCCAGACTAGTAATGCTAAAAATAAGAGGACATACGTGTAAGCTTTTGTAAGTTGTAATGAGCTGTGTAAATTTAATGTGCTTCTAAAAATTATAGAATATTAAAAATGCTAGGGAGGGATTAAGAATGTAGACTCTGGAGCCACATTGTTTAGGCTAACAACTTGGCTCTACTACTGCCAAGCCATGTGGCCATGGACAAACTACCTATCCTCTCTGTGCCTCAGTTGCTTCATCTGTAAAATGGAGATAATTTACAACAACAACAACAAGTATCAGTACTAGTGAAGATTATTGAGTGTTCACGTGTTATGAGGTTAATTCTCACACCTCTGTGAGGTAGGCGATATTGTTATCTTGGTTTTGCAATGAGGGCACTGGGGACACGTGAGTCCTTTGCTCTAGGCCCCTCAGTTCCGAGCACAGAGCTAGGATCCAGTCTGGATTTGCTTTACACCGAAGCCTAAGAACTTAATCTGAACACTCCACTGCCTTATTTTTTTTCATCCAGAAATAAAAGTGGAACATTACATTGTTGGAGCATTCCAGAGCTCATAAGCGTAATAAGATTTTGGTTAGAGGACACCTTCATTTAAAGAGATGATTTCATACAACACTTAGTAAAGAGGAATTTTGCCTCAGTTTATATGAGTAATCTTCTCTATGACAAGGGCTGGTTGTCTCCTGTCTTCCACTTTCTTCCCAGAGTCATCTGCAGTGTGGTTTTCCATCACTTTATGTTTTTAATTTTATTTAAGGAGCTCTACAAATCTTTGTTCAATGGATGATTTAGGAGAGGCTTCATTACTTCACTACCTGAAATCACAAGCTAATTACACCTTACAACTTACTGGTGAATGGTGCTGGATTCAGATTCACATTTTCTGAACAATGCACTGTGACTGTATATTTGCCCAAGGTTACCAGTGTATTTTTAAGGCAAGGAAAGCAAGCCACAACTTTACGAGTCTTTCCTCTGTGTGCAACATCTAAAACCAAGTCCTGTTCACCCATCCTCAACTTTGTTTTAATATCCAAATCACTTGGACCTTGCAATGAAATATTCAGCTAGTTGCATCATTGAGTAATCTGTGGGATTTAAATAAGCGGAGGGCTAATAAGGTCTCAGATCTAGTCCTTTTTAAAAAAATTTTTGGTTTGTTTTCTATTTTGGGGGAGAAGGCAGTGGACAAATTAAGAGAAGATACAGTGATTCAAATGTGGCTGCTTAGAATCACTTGGAGAGCTCAAATATACCAATGTTTGGGATCTACCCCAAACCAATTAAATCAGGATCTCCAGGGGTGGAGCTCAGGCAGTGGGGAGCAGTGAGTCCTGGGTATAAGAAACTGGGAAGAAGGGGGTCATTTTGATTAAAGAATGAGGGAGGTAGCAGAGTTAGTAAGGTGGCTCCAAATGCTATCTTTGGAGGTGATTCCAGGTCTGTGTATGTTTTAATGTATGGCTTCCTTTCTGTTTTTACAGGCACAGAATTGGAATTTGGAAATATTTTCTTAGCACTTGGCTCCATGAACTTGCTTTCTGCCTATGATTCCTAACCTTTGTAGCAGTCATATATAAGAGCTTTCTAGTTGTGAAAGGCCACTGTTGAGGAGACTTCATCACAGAGAATGGATGATCTTTTGAGTCCAGGAGCTCTGATATCTTTTTGACCATTTTGATCTGGTAGCCATTTCTAAGGAGACAGTAGTGTTTTTCAGATTAAAAAACAATGACAAAAACAACCCAAACAAAAAGAGAATCACCAGCTGCTTGGTGAGAGAGCCCTTTAATATTGCTGGTTTCTTTTGTCTTTTGGTTTTCTAGAAATCCCAGACACAAATGCTCTACTAACCTTCCCATGCGAAGGGAGTGCTGGAAATTCCAGAGAAGGCAAGGAGGGAAAATGGAAAATGAATTGTAAAAAAATAGATGTCTCAGCCCAGGAATGTTAAAAAAGCAGAGTAGGTTTTCATGCTGGAATTGCCCTATATTTTAGAAAGTTTGGATGTTGAATGCCAGTGACCCTTATGCTTGGCTGGTTTTAATAAATGCTATCAGTCACTCACTTCCTTATACAGGAAGATGCATTAAATAAACGTATTGGATGTTGTTGGATGGTCCAGGTATGTTCAGTTGCACCTGAGTGCACATTGGCTCAAGGTGCCCAGTGGTTCTGGAGGTTTCGTTGAGCTCAGTGGGATGGACACCAAAACAGACCATGTGAAGAAACATAGACGTTTGTGTGCACTTGTGGTGAAGGAGAATGGCTTTACTGAAAGACAGGATTGAGCCGGCAACAAAGCATGAGTGTGTACTTATAAAATGTGTTCTTGTGTGGATCTTTGGACATTTGAGGGTCTCTCCTTCAGTTTTAGTTTAAGTTGTACGTTTCAAAATTATTAACCATGATGCCCAAATCCTCTGAGGAATTTCATTTGGATTCTGCTGCTTATTTCAACAACGATTACTCTAATTGCCCCTTTGTTTTTTCTTTCAAAATGATCACTTGCATTTTCTAATTATTAGAATTTTCTTCGAACCAGGTGTAAAGGGATAAGGTGGTTCAGACGTTTAAAAAAAGAGAATAAAGCCATGTTTTCATAAGAGCTTTTGAATGTTTATTTTGATTATAATGCCAGTGTAAGATGAATATAAAATATAAAATGCTAGGAACCAAGAGTATAATTTTCTAGCCTCAGGAGTGGGGCTATAGAATCACACATATTTGAGATAATCTGTGTATTTTAAGAGTGTTATAAGCTGCAGTGCAAGAGGGGTTTTGCAGCAAAATATATGGTCAACGAGAGAAAATAGAATGATTCTATTCTGCAGCTGAGGCTTGAAATAAGGAAGACGAGGCGTGGAACAACAGGGAAGCGATTTCTTAGCTACCAGAAGGCACATACCTTTTGCTATCAGAGGAAGTTTTGTAACTTATTTTCTGGGAGTGGAATATCTTTAGTAGAGGGCCATCCTTTTCACTATGCAGAAATCACTCATTTCATTCTCACTGGTAAATATTGTTTCTGCTATAGATCTCCTTAACTACCGTTGAGATAAAATAGAAGATCCCCAGGAGGTGAAGGCCCATGGCCAGGACAGAGCTGTCATGGGGCCCCCTCAGTTAATGTTTAGGAAGCTTCCCTTTTGAGAATGATTTTGTATGAAAGATTCTTTTAATAATTTTTTATGTGACTGATCTCTCCCTTATGCAGCTTCTGTTTTGAGAGTAAGCAGAAGGAAATGGTAGTAATAACAAAATTGGTTTTTGCTCATTCACACTTTTTTGCCATTCGGATTATGGGAGTTGTGAGGTGGGAGACTGGATGGCAGAAGCAAGGCTGTGGAAGAAAAACATAGGTGTGTGGGAGAGAGAGGATGTGCAAGGCGGAGCAAACCGGACGTGCCTCTAAGAGGATCTGTTTAGAAAACACAGTGCTAAGGGTTCCATACGTAAACATTCATATTTGGGGATTCACACGTCTCTATTAACAGTTCTGTGCAAAGGACGTTTAACAAAAGCAGATTGATGACTGATGTAATTTAATTAGACTCTGGCTTCATAAATATGCAATGTTATTTGAATGAGAAGTTGAATCCTTCAATCTCTTTAGAAAAAAAGGCAATTTGGTTTGCTTCAGAGTTGGTTGCAGACATTTCCACCCTGGTATATAAGTGGGTAAAATAATTGGGTAATTTAAAAATTAGAAGAAAGGCAAAATTTGATTGGCCAATTATGGTAACCATTTGTAGATATTTCTTACCCTTCCTTACAGCTCTGATTCTTTTATCCAGTTATATATACTATATATATATATATATATATATATATATATATATAGTATATATATGTATGCTATATATATATATATATTATCCAATGGCATATATATATATATATATATACTATATATATATGTACTATATATATACTATATATATACTATCCAATGGCAGTTATTTCTTTCCTGCACCATGCCTTCTGTAATAGCTCGAGAGATGCTATTAGGTTTATGGCCCCTGATAATTTCACTCTGCCCTGAATCCTTTGAATGGTGGGTTACCAGCACATCCAGAACAAACTGTTAAGACTTTATAATGATACTAAAATCAGTCTGTTGACCAAAGGCACGTAATGCTTTTTGGGATGAGGTAGGGGAAGGGAGTGCGAGAGTACTTTTTCTTTTGACCTTTGTTTTGAATAAAACTCTGGTCAGGGAAAATACTTGAGACCATGCGAATTGATGGGCTTCCTCTCTGGGGAAATTTGGCAACGTTGGAGGCCTCTCCATAACCATGGAGACTCTTCCAGCCCTCTGTCCTTTTCTCTTTGTCTTCTCTGAACTGCCCTTTACTTCTAGCCAAGAGTCTTTCCTTTTCACTTTCTTTGTTCTTAGTTGGCCCAAGAACATACCTTTTAGTTGATGAATTTGCAATTTTCTTAACATTTCATCAGTTACCCGGCGATTTTTAAACTCCATTAGCGAATATTTTCCTTCTCCCTTGTCTTCCCTTCACGTTTGAAATGGATAAAGCAGAAGTTTTATTTTTCATGCCTACTTTCCCAGTCACCATCTGCACCATCCTTGGACCCTCTTTAAGCCATTCTGTTAGATTCTTTTCTGAAATGAAATATATGATTAATAAATGGGAAGGCCCTGACTCGTGATTGATAACTACTTTTAGAAACACTGTCATTTGCAATTCATTAAATGCCTTATTTGCCATTTATATTTACTGGAAATTGATACTCTATGTATTAGTTCTTTCCCAGTGACGGATCACTGGTAAGTGTATAATTAAAGGCATCTTAATTCTAATTTATCTTCATTTCTCTTTGAAATAGTTTTACAGCTGTCATATGGACCTTCTTCTCCATTCTAATGCATTCCCACAATTGTCCTCTCTTATTTCTGAATTTCTTTCCTCAGCGCCATGTCCCTTTGTCAGAAGATCTAAATTCAAATTCTGCCTCTGCCACTTGCTATGAGACTTTGGACAAATTGTTAACAGCCTCCAACCTCAGTTTTCTTACTGGTAAAGTGGGAGTGAGAATACTTATTTTGCAGAATTGGCAGGAGTTTCTAATGAGTTAATATACTGGAAAGTACTTTGTTAGCTGAAAAATAGCGTACACATTGGTATTGAATTAGCCAACATGGTCCTCTAGCTCTTGTGAATCAAACACTTGTGATAATACCCCATAATTGCAGATTACAGATATATCATAAAATAATTTGCAGGGGAAATGAAAGGCTGACCACAGACATGCAGTGAAACCTTTGGTGAACAGGGCCAAGTCTCCCCACTGCACAGGAGTACAGAAGGTGCAACCTTATCAGTAAGGAGTTGGCTTCATGGGGTTAAAGTCACACAGAAGTGCTGACTCACCCAGATCTGTGCCCCGTGCAAATAGACAGCAGTCGGTACACTGACTAATTTTCTTTCAGCCTGCCATGCCCTGAGATAACTGTAAGTGCTTTCCTGTTTCTTGTCACTGCTGTGACTCCAGCTCACCCCCTTAGACCTCAGCAACTGGCCTCCTGACGCCTTAATCTTGCTCTGGTCTGGGATTTTCACCAAATGAGTCTTTCTTGATCAGTGAATAGATTTCCTCCCATTTTCTTCCCCTCTCCCATCTTCCTTAACTCCCATCTCAGGGCGGCCTTTAGCATCACAGGGGCCAAGGCGCCTACATGGGAAGACTTCTGCTCACCCAGTGCAGATTCTTCCTGCCTGTGGAGGCTGGAATGTCACTGCCAGGGCTTCAGGTGGTTGGTCAAAATCTTCCTGGGGTCTGTAGGAGAATGTTGATCTTTCTCTCCCACGATGGCTGATCTCTTCCAAGTGAGGGCTTTCATTGGGCCAGGGAGAATGATGTAAGCTTGGAACCACCTCTTCACAATTTGGGTGAGGTCAGATCTTGTCTCTGCTTTAGCAAACCTTGGCTTAAGGGAGGTGTAGGTTTTAGGGTTTTATAGCAGCTCTGCAGCCTTAGACATCAACTTCACTTCTGTAGGACAGAGGTGAGACCACCTACCTCATAGAGGTGTTGTGCTGTCTTGTGAGATTGTATCTGTATTATGCCTGGCACTCTGAAATTCTCAGTAAAATCCTCCTCTTCAGTCCTATGTCCTCTGTAAAGCTGCTACTGTCACCACCTACCTTTATAGATGAGTGGCCCCAAAAGTAAAATCAAATATCAGAATAGTGTGGAGAGATGGACATTCTCCTGTAGATAGGTTTCTCCTCAAATTCTATTAATTCTATTGATTTTTTTTTTTGGTTCTGCCCTCTACTGACTGGCATCTCAGTAGTAATCATCAAAATTTTAGAAGAGTAAAAGGCAATGTTATGGAAAGGACTTTTCAATAATTATTTATTGATGGCCTGGTTTCTTTCAATCATGGATGAACTTATTGTCAGATTCTGATCTGTGGGCCAATGAATGTTAAGGTTGTGTTCTGATTATTCTTTAGGGTCTTTATTCCTTTAATAGGTAATATATGGTTTATCAGCTTTAGGTAATGTGGCAGACTTTTATTGTTTAAATAAAATATTTGAATATTGTTCAAAGTAAATATTCACTGCCTCTTTCTGGGGGTGAATTACACTTCCCTACCCTGTGACCTTAGGCTTGCTCTGACTGATACATGTGAACAGGCAGAAGTTTTTAAGATTCAGCATGTGGCTCACCATGATTTACCTTTTCTCTCTGTCACTAGTGCAGAAATGTTCTAGATAGAGGCTATTTTATTTATTTATTTTTGTTTTTTTTTTTAATTTATTTTTGTTCTTAATTGAACTATTTGCTGTGAAACATTGAACATAACTTTCTTTGGGAGAGTGAACTTTTTTTTTTTTTTTTTTTGCTTTATAACAAATTTAATCAGTTATACATATACATATGTTCCCATATCCCCTCCCTTTTGTGTCTCCCTCCCACCCTCCCTATCCCACCCCTCCAGGCGGTCACAAAGCACCTAGCTGATCTCCCTGTGCTATGCGGCTGCTTCCCGCTAGCTATCTACCTTACGTTTGGTAGTGTATATATGTCCATGCCGCTCTTTCACTTTGTCACAGCTTACCCTTCCCCCTCCCCATATCCTCAAGTCCATTCGATAGAGGTTATTTTAGCATGTTAGGGCCTAGAGGAAAGATGGAGCTGAGTCATAGTTGACCCAGAGAAAGGCACATAGCATAATATTAGCAAGAAATAAACTTTTGTTATAAATCACTGAGATTTGGGGAGTTATTTGTTAGAGCAGCTAAACCCAGCCTATTCTGACTGATATAGGTATAAATATTTGTGAATTTTGATTAATGTTTCATTGATGTACCGATTACATGTCCTATATGTACTATATATACATATCCTTTATGTATTCGGTGAATTCTGAATTATATTTAATGATGTAATTGGTTTTCATATATTTCTTTTTCTTATATTGACTGTGGGAGTTTTGCATGTAATCAGCTATGCCTAAAAGATACTAGTTGTTAACAAAGAAAAACAAACTTAAAGTGGCTTAAAAATGAAAGAAATTTATTAGCTTATGAAACTTTAAAATCTATATGTAGACTATGCTTCTGGCATAGTTTGGTTAGCTATCTGGTTCCATTTATCAATTTGTTCTTCTTTCCTCTGTATGTTGGCTTTATCCATAGACTGATGCAGAATGCTCTACTACATGCTTTCTTATTCATATTCAGGAGGAGAGAGAAGGCTTGTTTTCTCTAAAACTTTGAAAAAAATCATAACCTTTCCTTTAATTGGACTGACTTAGGCACTATGTCAGCCTCTGAAGAAACTTCTGTGGCTGGAGGAATACCATGCACTGATTGACTCAGACCTTGGATACATGCCCATCTCTGAACCAAATCAGAACCCATCCCTGGAGCTTGGAAGGATGTTATATTAATATAGGAAAGCCAGCTGCTAGAGCAGATAAATTCCAAATTCTCTCTGACTTCATAAAACAAACATTTATTTCTCAGTCATGTTATAGACTAGTATAAATGTTCCTAATCCTAACGATTGGTTCACCTCCAAGAGGTTATTCAGAGATCTTAGTATCTTAGAGTTGGTTCATCTTCAACACAGAGCTCCCAGAGTTACTGCTTCTTAACTGCTTTAGCCCGGAAGTGACACACATCACTTCTGCTCACATCCCATTGGTGAGAAGTAGTCACACAGCCCCTCTTAGGTCAAGAGAGGTGTGCAGTGTGGTCCTTGGCTGGGCGTCTGCTTCCCAGCATGCACTCCACACTGTGGAAGGGAGCACGAGCCTTTGATGGTCAGCCAGCTGACTCTGCCACAGATGTTAATCCCACCCATGCAGAGCAAAGGGAGAGGAATGGAGTGAGTGTTGGGAGGCTACTAACCATGTCAACCACACCAGGGGACCTGGTCTTGATGTCACTGAGGCATTGATTTGTGCTGAAGCAGATGTGTGAGCCCTCCATTGCCTATTGAACTAACTGATGTGCTCAAAATTTCATCTATTGCTTAAAAATAACTTCAGAGAATATTTTAAACCAGTAAATAAGTGAATTCTTGTAAGAAGTCAGGTTCCTCTCTCTTGAGGAACAGGTGAGGACCAAGGCTCAGGTGGGGTTCGAGCCAGGGTTCTCTTCCTTGGGGTCATGGTACATGACTGCAGGGGATAGACACTGCCTGTTATATGCAGAAGGCCTGCTGGGGCTGAAGTGAGGAGAATGTGTGCAGGAGGGTCACAGAAAAAGGCTTTGTGCAGAGTGAGAACTAAACTATTAAGTCAGCGTTTGGGGAGTCTTAAGGAAGAAGACAAAGCAGAAGAGAGAGAGATGATGAGTAATTAAGTGGGAGGAGGCTTTAAGACATTCCAGAAATGAGTCCAGGTACCCATAGAAGACTTTTAAGTGCTCTGACAGCATAGGCAGCCACGGAAAAGAAATACAGTTCACTATAATTTTCTATTACATGAGGGTTTTAACTATCCATCAGGATAGCTTTTTTGCTTATTCTTCAGGTGTCAGATTAAATATTTCTTCTCTAGAAAGACCTTCTTTGATGAGAATTTCCTCTACCTTGCCATCACTTCTTTATTACTGTACTCCATGTGGAAGTTGTAATCATTTGCTACTTGTTTAGAGTCTGTCTTTCATACTGGATTGCATGTGCCATGGGTTATGCATGTGCTAAAGGCTATGTGTCCTTTGACCCCAATTGCATACCCATCACCTTACTTACACTCTGTATGGAATAATTTCAAATGAATGACGTTTGAAATATTTTATGAGGCCATGGTTGTAAACAGCTATTGATTTTTTTTAGTTTGAAGAGTAGCTTCTCCAATTCAATTGAGATTCTAAAAGTTAGAAAAAGAAATTATTTCAAACTTTTAAAATTTAAAGAGCATACCTAATAAATTTGTGATTTATTGAAATTCCAGTTGAGTATATTTGAAATTAAGTAAGATTTTGCTGTTGTGCGATATTCTCTAACAGTCTCTAAGATACAGTGCCAGAGAGTTCATTTCTTCTGGTTGATCTTTATTTCAGAGTTTGGAGTCAGTCGTAGCCCTCTAATGTCTGAGGCTCAAGGCAACTTGGTTGTAAATTGTTGGGACCCCAGGGTCATCTTTGGCATTTCCAGGTCTTGAATAGGGTAGATTCTGGCATCCACAGACTCCATGTTGTGTCTGATTTTATTGCTGTGTAACAAACCAGCCCCCAAGTTAGTGGCTTAAAACAAGTTTATTATTATTTCTTGCAGTTCTGGGTATTGATGGAGTTCAGCTAGGTAGTTCTTACTTGGAGTCTCATGTGGTTGCAGTCAGATGTTGGCTGGGGCTGCAGTCATTAGAAGATATTGAACTGGACATTCAAGATGGCTCAATCAAATGGCCACTGCTACCGGCTGTCAGAGCTCAGCTGTGGCTCTTCTTATGTCTTTTGAATGAAAGATTCTTTAAATTCTATAGTGCTCTATGATTTTCAACATTTCATACAGGTAATTTCATATAATCCCGTAATAACCCTTTTTCCCCTCCTACCCCTATATTGCCCCTCTTCTTCCCTCTCCCTACTGGTAGCCACTAGTTTGTTCTCTATATCTGTGAGTCTGCTTCTTTTCTGTTATACTCACTAGTTTGTTGTATTTTTTAGATTCCACATATAAGTGATACCATACAGTATTTGTCTTTCTCTGTCTGACTTATTTCACTTTCAGCTGCGGCTCTTGACTGGAGTGTTTGCATTTGGCATGTGCCTTCTCCCAGCACAGTGACTGGATTTCTGGAGGAACATCCCAAGATGTAGGGCTTTTTATGACCTTGCATTGAAGCCATGCCTTCTGCTGTTTCCTTCTGGCTGATACAAGTCACAGGACTAGCCCAGATTTAAGGGGAGGGAACTATAGAAAGGCATGAATATCAGGGCTTATAGCTTGTGGGGGAGCATTTTGGGACACTATTTACCAAAGTCAATTAAGAAATGAACAGATCGCAGTTTGGAGTGTTAGGCTAGGTCTGATCATCCAAGACTGTTCACTCTATTCAGAGGTTGTCCGTGTTTGCTACAGATCAAGGTGGGAATGGGAAGATGCCTTTCTCCATGGAAGGAAGTCTTGAGGGAGGAATCTGGAACTGTGACTGAAAAGTCTCTAAAATATCAAGAGACTGAGCACAGGAGATCTTGAGTCCTCCAAGACTGCTCCAAGGCTCACCCGATGCAATCTGGGAGGACAACCAGGATAGGATTAAGAATCTTTGAAAGTGTAAATGTTCTAGGAGGTGTACTCTCCCACTTGGCAGTTATAAACTGCTAAGGAGTGGCTGCATTGTATTCAAAAATTCATCTGACACTTAGATTCCATAGAATAAATATCCTATTCTGGTTGGGTTTCTGGGCTTCTTCTATCACTGAATTGTGAGCCTTTCCTATTGGTTTCCTATTTCTTTTTTATATTCCATGAAAAATGTGTCCAGGCATTGTTCTGGAGCATTTGAAAAGAGTAGTAATTGCTGGGAGTCACATATGTTTGTCACAGCAAAATATCCACTAACTCTAAAAAAAAAAAAAAAAAGATTCTTGTTAGGGGAATGGTACAGACATGGAAAACCTTGCTTTCAAAAAAGCATTTTATAAAGCGTCATTATATCTTTGTGAATAAGGTCATGAACGTGGGCTGGGTGAGTTAGACAGCTGATAAAATAACCATATCTCAAGGTCTGTAGATCTGTCAAGCTGAGGAGACTCTTTAGTTGATGGCTGCAATAATCTGTCCTTGTTCCTATATTATTTCACATTGGTGTCCATGACGCAGAGAGAATGCTTTTCAGATGACTTCACTGGGAGATATAGCCAATGCAAAAGATAAACAAAGTGTGTTCCAAATTATTTTGTCAGATTGGAACTTTGCCCTGCGGCCTGCAAGGTGCCACTCAGTAGACACAAATGTAAAATTGTTGATTTAGGTTTGAAAAAAAATCAATGGAAGAATTATGCGAAGGCTCGACAGCAGATTCAAGTGAAGAATATCTAGTTGAACAGAAGCTATGTATCAGTTAGGGAATATCATGCAGCTTCTAAGAAGCGGGCGTTATGTTAGGGTGCAATAAAGGAATAAATTAATTATGAAAATAGTCTGCCCCTTTATACTCTGGATTAGTCAGAGCATATCCAGAGCATTGCACACAGTGTTGGTCGCTACTTTTGAAGAAGGGCATTGACAACTGAAGTACGTGAAAAAGAGGGTGAAATAGATTATAAAGGACTTGGTGACCATGTCATCTGAGGAACTATAGAACTAACTAGAGATATTGAGTTTTATGTATTCAATGAATGTTTGGCCATTCGAGCTAAAAGGATGTGTAGTATTTGAGAATGGTCTTGAAAGATGGATCCAAGGTACAAGGATATATTGTACAACACGGGGACTATAGCAAATATTTTATAATAACTATAAATGGAGCATAATCTTTAAAAATTATGAATCACTATATTGTACACCTGTAATTTATATAATATTATACATCAACTATACTTTAATAAAAAAAGAAATGTGGAGGTGGGTGATGCAGAGAAAATTGCATGAACTGAGTCAAGGAATTGTGAGCTACGTCCAGGCAATGATAAAGCATCTCTTTGGTTTTAAATACATGGCGCATGGCAGGTAGTAGTGGAAGATGAGGCTGTAAAAGTAGGTTGAAGGCAGATGGTTGAAACCTTGAAAATCACATCACGGGGTGTGTTTACTTTTGTAGCCAAGAGGGAGCAACCCATGGTTTATAAACTAAGAATAGTTATGGTAACAACTAATAATAGTGAAAATAATAATCTAAGCTAATAGGCACTGTTCTAAGCTCTTACATATATTAACTCAATTAATTCTCACAATAGCCCTATGAGCTAGGCATTGCCATTATCCTCATTTTATAGATGAGAAAACAGGCACAGCGGTTAAATAATTTTGCCAAAGTTACACCATTCCTAAATGGCAGAGCTGCAGCCTGGCCCAGATGTGATACTCTTACCCATTGCTGGGGCAATTTCCTGTGAGTCCACGTGGGCTGATCTGTGTCCTTCTTAGCACCTGCTGCAGCCCCGAGAACACTGCGGTCCTCCATTCAGCCCATCCTGGACTAGCATGTCACTTCTGACTTCTACTTGGAGCTACCCAACAGAAAAACAATGTGCTGGAGATAGAGGAAGCAGATGAGTTAAAAACGTGATTAAGAAGCAGTGTTTGCTTTTTGGATTTTGAGGCCTTTCAAGTTTCAGGTTCGAACAGTGGGTCCTGGGCGGTGCATTCTGATTCTGGTTCACTGCCAAGAGTTGGGTGTGTCTAGCACAGAGAAGTGATTTAAGGGTAATTTAAGCTTAAGTACTCCCAAATGAACATTACCCCAGTAGCATAAGGTTAAATTCTGGGTTTGCAAGGCCCCAAGCAGACATTTAAAAAAGAGACCCTTTGGCCCTTTGTTCAAATCCCTCTGATGTCGGGCTGCCTTGCAGGTCTGGTGCTACTTGGGTGGCACTGGTGTCCTGGAGAGAGAAAAAGGTTGCCTGGAAGCAGGACCCTTCTACCCTGCACTGTTTGCCCTCCTTTACCGTTACCAGCGTGGCTTGGTTATCATCATTAAGTTGGAGAGTTTAGCTATTTGAACAAAAGTCTAGGTTAGTAAAACAGGGGGTGTGGGCTTAATAATGACTTTGATAAACTTATTTGCTATGCTCTTATATGAACATATTAGCTTAAAAAAACATACTGGAGCACGACCTCAAAAACTCTGTAAATAAGGGGTAAAACCTGTCCTATTATCACTGACTAATAAACTTATATTGTTGCTGGCAAAGGTGTGTGTGTATGTGTGTGTGTAGTGGAGACTTGGCAATACTTAGCTTAATGACTGAAGCCTGTTTGTTTTGGGGGGACCTAAGTTCATTCAGGCAGTAATTACTCCTCTTCTACAAGAACACTGAAAGCATGTCCCCGTGTTCCTACACCTGCTGTCCCCATCCTTGTGGCTGCCGGTGTTATGCGCACGTGCTAAGTGATCCCATTCTGTGGAAGGGTTCTCCGACCAGCAGCAGGACTGTTGTGTGGACACCTGGCCACATCTTTTCTCAACCCCTATTTGCCCAGGGTCACAACTGTTTACCTGCCTCTTTTCCTTTTCCATCTTACCTTGTTTCCTCTCTGACTGTTACCTTGTTTCCGCCCCTTGTCTTACTGTTTCTTCATTTTCCTTTTGCCCCTCCACCTCGATCCCAATCTTAACCTCTCTTCCTGAGTCTGCTGACCTGAAACATGGGCACTTGGCCCCAGACACAGTGAGACCAGATCACTGGAAAAGGCAGATGAAGGCCCCCGACACTGGCGGTTGGGATACTTTGGAGACCATATTCCCAGGGGTTGATTTCCACAGGGTGAGTGTGTGGGTGATTTATTCTGTGCTTGCTGTTGGGAACAGGCAGTGCTGAACCCTCGGCAGGAATGTAATCCATGTATGACAATGCCCCCGCCCTTCAAGCACCTTTTTTTGTTCCTTGAATCCCGCTCCTGGGGTTGACATTTGAGTGAGAGTAGTGAGTAACCCAACTACCAGCATTTTTCTTCTTTCTAATTCATTTAACACACACACTCACATCTATCTTCTACTCAGATGTACAAGTACGAGATAAATGGGAACATAAGGATCATATTGTACTTGAGTTATATCATTGCTGACTTCCTGAGAAGCCTATTCAAACGACCAGAGGATGTTAACTAAATTGACAATGTGTTTCTCTGAGGTGGAAGTGAGCAAAACATCTGCTTTTATAATAGTCTGCTCGCCTGTATAGGCATGTACTGTTTTGTTGTTCCAGAAGATTTTCAAGCAAATATACTGGTGAGTTTCAATGGCTTGGAACTTCCTGTTTTGTGATTTAAAATAAATGCCTTTGGAGAATGGGTAATGTTCACAGAATTCTGTGTTGCTTTAAATGTATCCTCCATCCTCAGGTCATCACAGGAAAAGATTGATTAGGAAGCTACACGGGATAGAAAGCAGATGATAGGTCCATTGCTTTTCTCCTTTAGTGCATAGCATTTGTCGACACTATTGTGTAGTACAATGAACCTAGTGTTCGAGATTCCAGGGCCAAGAAATACAGAACATCGGAAAGGCAAGCATCCTACAAAATGTTCAGAAAACACACGTGAGCTTTTTACTTTTGATTTACAACCGTTATTCAGATAGGGCCTCAGAAAACCAAACAAAAATAAAGAGCTTTGGGATGAGCTAACTGAGATAGGTTGCTATGAATTTCACAAAGCGTTTGAGGGACATAATATTTCACTGTGATACTGGCAGATAGAATGGCTTTTCTGGTGTGTTTGCACATGAGAGCTGTGACTTTGGCCAACCCTACTGTGTGATTCAAAAGTTTAAGCTTGGAGGTCTGGAGTTCTAAATCCAACACCCCTTGTATGTGATCTTGGCTGACTTTTGTTACCTCTTTGGACTTTGAGCAAGTCCATCTGTGAAGTGGAGCTATACGTGTAATTTGTTCTCAGAAGTATTGCCTGATCCGTGGATGCTAGCTGGTTGGTGAGAGAACGGAATATTTTGCGTGGAGAATTGTGTCATTGAACTAAATGAACGGATATCATGCCATCTCTAACAGGTTTCTGTGTAGCTTTATTCTGAATACTGCCTCACTGGAATACTGCTAGGGAAGTGAAAGGGGAGGAGTAAGTGAGAAAAGATGAGAGCCACCGGCATTTACAAGATCTTGTACAAGCTGAGCACTCCCCTTGCAAGCCCGGTGCTGGTGTAGACAGGGTCCCTGAACTCAAGCAACTTGTGGAATTTGTGCTAAGTATGTGGTAAAGAAAGAGCCAAAGTGCCGTCATGCTCCCTGAGATGGGAAAGAGGCAAACAAAGCTACAAGAGACAAACCCACCCTTGTGCTTCCCTATCCTTCGCATGGTGGTTCCTGGAGTGTGGGGTGTAGGCCAGAACGGAGAATGGGGTGATTTTGGGGGTTCACAGGCTCAGGACTCCACAGCCTTGAACCAAGACATGAGAGTCATTTCCTTTCAAGCTCTCTTTTAATCCTTCTAACAACTGCAAGAACAAATGCAGATGAACACGTGTTAATTTCTCTATTCAGCATAAAGACTTAGTTGGGTGACATAAAGAGGCTTAGTTGGGTGACAAAATTCAGCTAGAATTTAATAACGTTGTTTAGTTTTCATTCTTGATACCATTTCCTGTATCATAGCAGATGATACTGGTTTTCCATTTGAAATTGTTCTTTTAAAATGAATTTAAGGGACAGAAGCTAGTGCTTGAAGAAAACCATTGGGCCAGTGACTATGGTCCAGGTGACATACAGGTGACCATGAAGGAGGTACTGGAAAGCACTTTAAGATCTTTAAGGGGCAAGGCTGGGATGTGAAACCAGGGCCTTGAGTCCGAGTCTGAGATCCCTCTGCAGCGTACAGATGAATTTTGGGGTGGAATTTTCAGAAGAGTAGGTTTTCCTTCCCCATACCTTGTGGGGATTAAGAGAAAAATGCCTCAGACTGCATCGTCCCCGTGGGTCACATGACAAACCCAGGTGACTTTCTAGGGTAGCTGTTCCAGAGTCCCAGCAGACCCCTGAGCCTGTTGTTTCTCCAGAGTTCCCCACACCTGTGCCTTATGCAAGGTGTTTTGTGTTTTTTTTTTTTTACATCTTTATTGGAGTATAATTGCTTTACAATGGTGTGTTAGTTTCTGCTTTATAACAAAGTGAATCAGTTATACATATACATATGTTCCCATATCTCTTCCCTCTTGCGTCTCCCTCCCTCCCACCCTCCCTATCCCACCCCTCTAGGTGGTCACAAAGCACCAAGCTGATCTCCCTGTGCTATGCGGCTGCTTCCCACTAGCTATCTATTTTACATTTGGTAGTGTATATATGTCCATGCCACTCTCTCACTTTGTCACAGCTTACCCTTCCCCCTCCCCATATCCTCAAGTCCATGCTCTAGTAGGTCTGTTTCTTTATTCCTGTCTTACCCCTAGGTTTTGTGTTTTGAGCAGAGATCGTATTGTCCCAGCGTTTGGCTCTCCCTTACCCTTAGGGGCACGGTCGTTGCTGATGACTTGGAAACGGCTCAGGGGTCATGGCAGAAAGTTGCCACGTATCTTCCCTGCTGTGGAAAGGAGGCAGGTTTCCTTCTTCACTGTCTGGAGAGTGTCACAAGCCTCTGTCACTCCATCTGCCAGTCATGATGGGACCTGTCCGGATGGCCTGTGGAAGAGTGGGCAGGGACCCTTCCTTGGCAGGGCTCCGAGAAGGTCTAGTCGAGGTGGGCTGGTGGTGGGAAGCTGGCATTCTGCTGCTCTTGGGAGGCCCTGCTTTGATGGATGGCCAGGCAGCCTGTGCTGCACAGACCACCCGCCAGTGGCTGAGGTGGTGAAGCGTGTCCCCGTTAACTCCACTCTGGGCAGTGAATTGAAGAGGGAGCAAAGCCCAAGAAATGGGCCTTAGTGGCAGTGGTGGAAATGGAATGACTGGCAGCAAAGGTCTTTGCTTGTCCTCAGCCATTCAGTTGTTTCAGAGGCAATGTGCTCGGAATCTTAGCAAAAGAGGCCTGGGAGGGGAGATGGGCTTTCCACAAAGGTGCTGCCTACATGCACCTTCTTGTACGCACATGGCCTTCCAGTCTTATCCTTAAAAACATATTCGACTAAGATACGCCTGCTGCAACAGTAGAGTCCCCTGGCTGGGGAGAGAGCTGTCAGTCATTAGTTTCCTATTCAGTGTTCATTGAGTAGCAGCTACAAAGAACTGGGTGGGAGTGGAGGCACGGGACTGAGGTGCATTCATGGCTTTACATTCATACAGGGCCTTAAATTTAATCTTGTGAGATTTTCTCCAAATGTGTATGTATACAGAAACAGAGGTATATGGAGGCTTGAACAAAGCCCATTATAAAACTTTGAACTTATGTGCCATTACAAAACCATGCAGTCTACACGGCATGATGATTCTAGCACGCATATAATCTTATATATATACACATTTTTAAAATGCAAAGAGCATATATTTGTTACCTGTTAACATTTTCAATATACCACAGTTTTTTGTAAAGGAATTTTTGCCCCCTTCTTTTCCTCCGCCTCCAATTACCTAGAGAAACTTCCAGAAAAAAAAAAAGTTCCAAGCAGGAGCTAGAGAATGAGGGGGAGGGGATGGTGTTCTTTATGGATTAAATGCTTTGAGTTCTTTGGCCAATAAAACACCATGGTAATCCAGTCTGCTTCTGCATAACCCTTGAGATGTGTGCTGATAAGCCAACCTTTGTCTCCCGGTAAGATGTTCATCAAAGTGCAATGACCAACAATGATAGCTGTGCATCTCTCCACTCAGGGCCCAACAGCCAACCTTCTGGTCTGCAAGGGCATCTGTGCTTTCCAGTCTCTGGGCCTTTGCATGAGCTGTATCTCTAGCATGGAGCAGGAATACTTCTCCCTCTGAGCCCTTTCTGGAGAACTTTGAATCATCCTTTAAGGCCTAGAACTCTCGCCACCTCTTCTTTGAAACCTTTCCAGATCGCCTTTACAGCACAAACCCTGCACTCCCACTGTGCCAGGGAATGCATGGTTCCTCCCCTGAAGGGCATCGCTGCTTCGTATGTACCTTGACAGTGTACATGGGTAGCTGTGTGTTTGTGTCTCACCACACTGTGTGCTTCCTGTTCAGGTCCACTTCTCATTCATCCTTGAATCCTCAGCCAAGCGGCTTGCAAAGGAAAGGTGCTCCATAAAGGTTAAATATAATTGAGTCTTTTAATAAAATGATGAGTGTAACCTCTAACACTATAAAAATTAAAAAACCCTTAGAAGCAACAATTTGCATTAAAAATTAATTTGAAAATTTCCTTCCATATACTGTTAGCAAAGTACTTTACTTTTATAGGCCTCTCCTGTGCTATAAAACTCTTGAGTGTTCTAAAAATATTTTAAAAATAGGCATTTAGAACCTCTTTAATGAGCTACTTCCAAATGTGGCTAAGATGTTTTGAGGCTTTCCCCGCAGCAGGTGTAAAACCAGCCATTGGAGCTGAGGACCAGGAAGCTGGGAATTCCTGGCCCCGAGATGGAGTGGTGGCCCATCGAGGTTCTGCAGGTGTCAGGCAACCCCACCCCTGGTGGAGACCCCGGTTAAAGGCTTGAAGGTTGTCTCTGGGGGTGCTCTTTGGTTTGGAGAGCTGCTTCCTGAGTTTTTGCAAGATAGTTGGTGCATCTGCAACTCTCCTGTGACTCGACTTTGTGTGGCACGGGCATCCCAGAAGCCAGCCCCTCACCTGCCATCTGACCCCAGCACGGCTCACGTCTGACATGTAAATCACGGCTTTCTCTACCACCTCACTGTAAATTCATTCCTGTCCTCTCTGCTGATTTTCTAATGGCCCTTGTTTATAAGTGCTTTATGGTAAAGGGTGATTGAGAGAGCCATTAGTCTATCTCACAAGTTAATGTTTGAAAGGACAAAGGCTGGTCTAAAATACAGCAGGAAACAAAAAATAAAGAGGAGGGTGTGGCCCAGAAAAGAAGTATGAATTATTTCGTTTGCTTCTAAGAGTTTAGTTGAAAATGTTGCTGTTAGAATCTTCTATAATTAGGATCCCACGATTACATTCCACCTTCGATTGAGATTGCAATGCTTGAATTTTTTTTCACCTGTGAGGAACAAATTTTAAATGTTATTTAAAAAATAACATTTCCATCCTTGATTAAACTACAACTTATGTACCACTCCATCTAAGTATTTTTCCTATGCCTGGCTCATGCCAAGGTGTATGTAATACAGCGTGGAAAAGCGTTAATTAAGCTGTTAGGTGACGTCACTCTGTATCAGTTTCAGGTGTGGTCATGTGAATAGTGAGAAGGCTAATAGCTGTACTTGTATCTTGGCAGCAGATCGCTTTCCACTCTTGCCTCGCTTCTCGGAGATTCTGCAAATGCCAACCATATGAAATGACTTTCGCATCTCCATTCAGACCTCATGGTGCAGTGCCATTTTTGTGGGGCTGTGTACACCTGCTTTCACTAGACTCCAGTCTCGTAAAACTGTCAATGCATCCTTTCACAAGAACACATTAGTATTGGTTAAAGGATTGTGCATCACTTTTTTGACTGCCGTAACTCGTTATAAGCAGAACTTAAAAGGGTTAATTGATTGGCCCTCCTTTAAGGTGACGCAAATACAGACTGATATCAGCAATTTTAGTGACACATTGGACAGTCACATAACCCTTATACAGCATTGTGATGTGTGCGTGTGTGTGTCTGTGTGCTCACAAGGTCAAGATGTTTATGAAGACACACTGAGAACGGAGAAAGGGAAAAATTCAACTTCTTTGAGAGACCGGAAGTGAGAGAAGCAAGGATAAGATGGAAGAGGAAAAAGAGAAATCTTTAAAAAAAATTTTTTTTTTGGCCGCACCCCGCAGCATGTGGGATCTTAGTTCCCTGATCAGGGATTGAACCTGTGCCCCCTGCAGTGGAAGCTCAGAGCCTTAACCACTGGACTGCCAGGGAAGTCCCAGAAATCTTAAAATTTACATAGGATTGTTAAAGGACAGAGAATAGACATACAGAATCTCTGAAGTCCTCAACATTTCTGACATAATCAGGCAAAAAATGCAACTCTGAAGCCTGTTCCTAGAAACCAGGTGTGTTTTATGTGTAAAGGAAAGGGAAAACTGTTTAATCCTTTAAAACTTGAAATTGCTGCTATCAGGATGAAGAGGGAGAGGAAGGCTGGAGTGGAGGGCTGGCCCTGGGCAGGAAGTCTCACTGCAGAGCAGTTCAGCACAGGGATCTAACAGGACCAGTGAAGGCCGTTTTGGTGAGTGCAAGGGAGAGGTGGAGTTATACATGTGATCGTTTCTAAGACTTTGTGACTTGCCAAACTCACCATTAGCTACCTTGAGGGTGAATGCATGTTAAAGCAACAGGGTATTCACTTACCACCCCTCCCAATTATTATTAACTTTTTAACTGGGCAAAGTCAGCTTATGCCAGGCAGACATAGAGAAATTTATACTGAAAATACACAGTGCCAGGGAAATTTTTCTAATATAATATAAACAATGAAAATAGAGGTGGGTCTTCAGGTTTGGGGCTTGAGGATAAACTACACAAAAAAGGCAAGAAGATACAGTGAATTTTATAAATGTATCAGTCCTGTGTCTGGCTTATCTGAATTCTTTCTGATACACTAATTTTGATCCAAGGAGAAAAAATCTCAGGAAAAAATTAGGAGTATTTTTGCTCTTTGTAATCATCACTTATGTACATAAACTTATGAATAAAATGAGATTTTGGAAACAGAATTGATAAATAGCTGTTACATACCAAATAATAGCTTATGCTATTTTTTCTAATATGCTAATTTTTGGATGGGGAATCTTTTTAATAATCAGTTTGAATTTTCTGAAATGGGAAGTCGGTATTTATCTTATGCTCTGAGCTTCTGATTACCCGTCCTAGTACGGGAATAACCTCTGATCGCTTGTTAATTGGCTTGAGATTCTCAGATGAAATGAGGCTTGCGTTGCCAAATATTTTCACTGAGTCTAATGATAGATCACCTGAGCATATCCTTCTTAACAATTAACTTCACTTTAGAAGACATTTAGAGTCTTTCGGAGGACATTTAATAGCAAGTGAAGTGATTTGTGGAAAGACTGTGAATTTCAGTCTTTCAGATGAAAGATGATAATGGGATCAAAGTCTTTTCTTCTGATTTATTATTTGTGTTCCCATTTCTCACACAGTGAAACTTCATATTTTTCAGGGAACTGAACTTGCTTCAGCCCTATACCTGAGACAATTAGAGGGTTGGGTTGCTTTTGAGGCCCTAGTTATGACTTTTAAGTATTAATACACTTAGTATATAATAGGTAAGGCTTAAGAGCCTGGTAAAAAGAGAAAACTGTTGTGAAAATAGCTTTAACCTGGCAAAGAGTGAGAGTGAGTAAATAGAAGATGTATTTTATCATCTCAGATCAGTATTTTCTGGAGGAGGTGTGAGGAAGAAAATAAGATAATGAGAACTCAGTAGGAAAACAGAGAATCCAGAAATTAGAAAAAAGATCTAAGTAAAACATTACTCTTCTAAGAATTAACTCCGCTATTAATTCGGTAATGCCAAGTGTTTTTAATTGCCTTTGGCGACTCTGTGTGGACTTTTGTTCATCACCGCTTTAAAGAAACTACAATCCTGCTTCCTAAAAAGGCAGAGTTCTTTTCAAGGATGAACCTGCTCAACGCTGAGCTCTGAAACTCAGAAGGGTTGGGCACTTTGGGGATGGTCAGAGATTTCAAGCTTGATGAGAAATTCCTTGTCAGGGACAAGTTGCCATAAAGCAGGGCCGTTTTCCCAGAGGGGCTGGTAAAAATACACACGTATTAGTAAAGTAAAGCAAGGGGAAGACACTGGCAGGTTGAGCCGTCCAGTCAAAAGTCGAAATGTTTGTGCACACCAGACAGTGTGTCTGGCCACCTCGCGGGACGGTCCATGTTTGGTCTGGGAAAACAGAGCCATGTTTACCACCAGGGAAGGCTTGGGGCTGAGTAACAATGACCAGGCCCCAAGAGCCGGAAGAGGCTGCTTTATAAATGGCTGCCTCATTAGGTTGAGGGGGAGTGTTTTTCAGCATCTGGCTCTGAGGGAGAGCAGCCCCAAACAGCTGCTCCTATCAGAGGGTAGCAAGAGGTCTGTGAACCCAGACTTTTCCATGGGTTCACCTTTCACTGGAAGGTGCCACCCCTTTGGTGGCATTGCTGTGGCACTACTCACGTTGTCCTTCAGTTTTCTTTCTTGGAGGGTCCTTCAGGGACTCTCTGCCAGTGTGGAGTGCATGGCATTTTCTAGAGGGCTGCCCCATCAGTCTTTACTTTCCAACCAAAGGCTTTTCCACAGAAATATCAAAGGGGGCAGCGTGTCAGACTGGTGGAGATGCACCAATTATATAAAAGCCAGTGCTGGTCAGCATGTGTGTAATTATTTATTTCAGCTTTCTGTAAAAGGAGGGGCATTTTATTCAAGCCAGGCAGAGAGCTGGCAGTTTCCCAGTTGTGAAATTCTATTGACAAAGGTGTGAAGTGAAGGGCAGGGTGACGTGGTCTGCTAGGCCCCTGTGCCTTCATCTCTGTGACCTGGGCATGTGTCAAGCCCAGACTGAACTGACCGGAATGACTTTGATTTGATGACCATTAAAGGTCAGGCACATAATGGGATCAGATGTGTCAGTGGAGGTGAAGTACATAGCATAATAGATTGATGGTAATTAAGTAGTCGTGTTTAATAAGAGTCATCGGAGTTAAAGGCAGTGGTGGAGTGAGCAGCTTGGGGAAGGAACGAGAAGGCATGAAGAAAGGAGTGGGAAATATGTCAAGGAATAATCTTTTTGTTACACTAAAGGAAAGGCCAGAGGAATTGCGTGTGTGCGTGTGCCCATTTGTGTTTTAGGGGACACAGCATGTTTTCTGTCTAAAAACTGGTGTTTGTGTTTTATTTTGTTGTGTTTCTAGATGACTTTTTAAAAGGCAAGGAGGATAGGTGGAGGAGAATTACATTTTATGAACTTATAAATGGAAATGGCCCCAAGTCATCCTAATTCAATGTATACGTATCTAGAAAATACAAGCCACAAACCCTCCAATAAAAATATTTCAACACACAGTTCAAACATTAATCTATATTTTCTATTGGATGAGAATGTGGGTTGTTGCTGGATTTGATTTTTATGTAAATCATCAAATCCCTAGAATTGATTAATTGCTTGTTCAATGAAAATGTAGGTTTAGAAAGTTCTCATTCTTCAGTAATACTTAATCCTGTTATTGTGAAGCATTATCATTTTGTTAAGAGAGCACATTGAATTAGAATACACAAACAAGTGCAGTTTTGGGGTATTGAAACTATCACACATTTTCCATATTATTTTTGTCTGTTTGCACAAACCATCATCTGGATTTATACATGGATTTCTAGGTTCAATCTAGAATGACCAGGTGTTGAGAATGCAAACAGCTAACCAGGACTCTGTTGACCGTGCCACCTGGTAATGAAGTCACCAGGTAAGGGGCTTCGTGTCTAAACTGCCTTGTGACTTGACAGGCCTCAATTATCCATGCTTCATGTAGCTCCCTTCCTGGTTCTCTGTGCCACAAATATATGTGAAAGAAGAGTTCTGGATTTTAGGAGTTCTGACTTACTCTTTTCATCGGGTCTTTGGCTCAGTAAATAATCTCCGTCTGGAAGCAGAACTGAATTGGGAAAAGATTCTGAAGTGAAAAAATTTTTTTTGAATTACCTGCCATTCTTCCTTCTAGGGACCATGACCCGGGCAGTTTGACCCCAGAGCCTATGCTCTTAACCACTCCGTGATACTGTCTGAGAGTCCGCAAGAGTATGGCTTGGTTTTATGAGAGTTTGATCTTATCTTTGAAACTCTGGAGCCAGCGCATTGCCAGGCACACAATAGGATCTCCATAAATGAACGGTAATAGTCATGTAATCAGATTAACTAACTCCCACTGACGTTTAGCTAACTTATTCATGCTGACAAAAATGTCTCCAGAATATGGTGATATAATCTTTGCGCATAGGTGCAAGTGGATATGCTTTATGAGAGGTATGGGGGTGGGTGCTCAAAGAGTATCAATCACACAGCTGTCTGCTTTTGCTTAGTCTGAAAGTAACATCTATTTTCAGCATATGGCCCACAAGTAAGCAGGGTCTTAGATACATAGAGTCTTAGGCCTGGAAGTTAGGTTAGTCCGACCCCTTTCTTTTAAGAATGCACTGACTATTGGCAGAAGCTGTGCAGGCCCTTTTTTGGGGGGTGGGTGGCGCGAGGTGGGGATCTGTTGGAATTTGTGTGACAGCACAAAATATTTAGTATGGAGAAAAAGGGTTTGGAGTGCTTGAAGCTCAAATTGTTAGCTTTTAAACTTGATGGCCAATGTCCCATCTCTTGTCAATCTTACCTCATATGTCAATGCCAGCAGGTAATGGTGGTGTTTGACAGTAACAGAGAAGCTTTAGCACTGCAGATGCTCTAGACACCTATTTATAAGCAATTTGAGGAGGACACAATAAACAACTCCTCTCAAGGTTGTTTAGTTTTCAAAAACATTTATAAACAATCAAATGAATCAAACAGCTATTCTACAACTACTACTATTGTGATTTCTGATGGCTAACATTTATGGAGTACTTCCTGCATGCCAGGAATTGTTCTACGAGCTTACATGTATTAATACACTTAATTCTCACAACAATTCAATGGAGTAGATGCTATTAATATGCCCACTTTATAGATTAAGAAACTGAAGTACTGAGAACTTAACGTAAATTAAGAAGTTAAGAAATGTCAAATGGAGCAAAGTTTCAAATTAATACAAAAATTCTTCCATACTACCTGATATGCTGGACTACTTTATTTTAATTCCTTTACAAGGCTGGATCTTTAGAGTAGAAATCCTAGGCTTTCTAAGCTGAAAGGAATTTTGAAAGGAGCTAGCCCACAGCAACTGTTCATTGATTTGGAACTTGAGGCTCAGAGAGGCGAAGTGACTTTCCCAAGATCACACAGCTCTTTGAATGTAGACTTTAAGCTCTGAACCCTTTCTCCTATACTAGGCTTTATTTTTCATGTTACTTTTTCATTTTCAAGATGGTGTAAAATCATTGTATTTAGCCTTCTATCTCCTTCCATTCTATAGAAGAGAAAACAAAGACACACACACAAAACAAACTAAATCTCAAGTCCTTGTTAAGTACTTGTCACTGGCCCGGGCTGCATTAGGATCTATGGTGAAGGAGGCCGGAAACATTGCTTGCTCCCATGAGCCTGGTGTCTGGCTATGCCTTGATAAAGGTAATAATAGGTGTTCTCCGCCTTTCATATTGCCCCCCAACTAGGGTGTTTTGGCTGTGGTTATTTCCTGAGCCCATGGAGACAACCTTGGCCGAGTCACTTAAAACACTTAATCACAACCAAGCACCTTATTCTACCAAAATAATTCCTTTTAAAAGTGTCCCAACTCGATCAACAGACAAGCATCAAATGGCGATAGAAAAGCTGAAAGCAGACATCATAATTGGACTGCGAAATTGAAAGAGCAGAATGATTTAGCAATGATTGAACATTTGGCAAAGAATTTTTCATCAGGCTTTAATCCCAAGTCTTTCAACAGATGAGGGCAATCTTCTGAGAACTGTTTGAAATGGTGGAACAGCAATTAAAGCCCTTCATCATTCACAGATAGGAAGCAGAAATGAGTGTACTTGCCAAATATGGCACTGTGGGCATTGGAAGCTAGAGGGTTGCAATGGAAACAAACCTGTTGAAAACCAAATAAGATGAACACCGAGGAGTACAAAAGAAGGAAGGAAGATGACCATCATTTGGCCCCTCTGAGCCTTGTGTTAAAATGAGAATTCTGTCCCCTTCTAAGAATAAGTCTTCCAGTATTCACTTCAGGAAGTCCCATTGCTTCAGCTTGGATGGCTAATATGAAAAACAAAGCAATTGTTTGTTGACACGTTATTCTAGCAGGTGCAGTTCCATTTTAAACAAGAAGCCGCTATTGTTTTCAGGAATTGTGTTGATGACTGTCTTAGAACATGAAGGGCTGGTTCCGCTGCGGGGGATACCAGGGTGATGTTTTTCACTTTAGCCTTTGGGTCCAATGGTTCTTATCCTCTGTACATTTATGACTAGCACCTCCTAGATGTTTATGCAGGTTATAAAAAAATAAGCCAGTTCGTTTTTATAAACAATTAAAAAAACCTGATTTTCATATTCTGAAAATTCTTGTGCAGGAAGAAGTGACTAGGGCTGTCCAGATGTTTGTTTGGCAGCCACTAGACACCTGAGGGTGGAGGGTCCCCTTGATTTATTGTCTTTGGTTGGGGGGAAGGTCAGTCAGCAAGGGTGAGGCCTGTGTTGCCTAAGTGAACAAGTGAGAAGTGACTTTGGCATTAGGGGTTGGTGGTGACCTGCCTTGGCTAAAACCACTAGATTCCTGACGCTCAGTCTCCTCCCCAGGCAAAGTGAGAACAGGAAGGTGAGGGAAAAGGTGTGACAGCAAACCTTGAGATGCTTCCTGTTTTGTGAGCACGTAGGGCAAGGACCAGGCGGGCCAAAGACATCCAGGTCTCTCCTTCCTTTTGTGTAGCAGTGACACGTTGCCAGCCTAGCCTTATTTGAGAGATGTGGGGCTGTGTGAAGTGCTTGGGTGATTTATGGGCAGTATGGAGCAGTAATCCCTCCCCTGGCTCTCTCCTCAGCCTTCTCAGCACGGAGGCACTAAATATCCAGTCTGACTGGGGATGCACCGCCGCTGGTGGACTCCTGAACCAGGGCTGTGTTAGCCTCGCAATTTACTTTTTCTAAACCACAATAAATTCAGGCACAAATGGCAGCACAATTAACTGTGAACATTCCGCCATACTTTGCAGGCTGGGAGCTCTTATTGGCTCAGATCTGGTTTGGCTTTTATAGCTGATTCTCTTAACTAGAGAAAAAGCGGACCTCCTTTTCTTCTTTTTTTTTTTTTAATGTTTGGTGAGAGATTATCAGCTTTAACAAAATGCTGCTATTAAGTAGAAGAAACAACCGTCCTTCCTCTGAGGGGACAGTGGCTTTTAACTAAAATACTTGAGCCCACTGTACGGTCTGTGTTAGAGTTCATTATCTTCTGTGAGAAATGCTCATTTATTTGTCATTACTGAACAAATATCTAATTGATTTATACTATATGTCTCACATGCAGTGGGGAAGCAAACTGTAAAGTAATATTACTAAACCAGAATTACTTTGATGTTTTTAGGTCAATTACATTTCAGTGGGTAGAAGCCAGGCTGTAGTTCACTTAGTTGTTGTTTAACAACCTAGTGCTACCCGCTGGATTTTGTCCTTTCTATTGTTGATACAGTGAACTGAAGTAGTGACTGGTTAAGGTTGACAAATTATATGGAAGGAGAATGGGCAGCGCTGAAATATGATCTGGTCTCCTGGCTCTCTTGGTCTCTACTTCTGGCGCCACTCACTCCTGCTCTCCACAATCGTCTTCATGCAGATTGATGCCCAAATGTCTTCAGGGACTCCGTTTTCCTGTTAGATGCTGAGATGATGCACATCAGTGTGGTGCTGAGACCATGCCGCACCCTGAGGAGGGCTCCCCACGTCCTCTTCAGTCTCCTTTCTTGCCCCTTTTCCCCTCAGGTTCTTTTAAGGTCATACAGACTCACCTGCAGATCTTCAACACACCCCTGTGTCCACACTGTCCTCTGTACCTGAGGAAGGGCTGCTTTAGCCCAGACCTGAAGGGCAAACAAGATATCGGGAAGTGTGTATGTGTGTGTGTGTGTGTGTGTGTGTGTGTGTGTGTGTGTGTAGTTCAGACTGGTCTTGTCACCTATGTGTTGGGCCCTTTTAGGCAAGTCTCTTATTGTTTCTATGTTGAAATTTCTTCATTTCTAAAATGGGATTAATAATCTGCCACAGGCGTACTGTAACAAGTAAACGAGACGATAGATAGATCGTTTTCTCATTTTGATGGCACTGAACAGGAGACGGAGCTTTAGGAAGTGCAGAAGAAAAGCCTGGAGCCATGGGACGAGGAACATTTTGGAGGAGAGAGCTGGGAAAGAGCTCAGGGCAAGGGGGCTGAGGGGTAAGGAGCAAGGCTGGGAGAGTGAAAAGCCACCACCTTAGACCAGAGAAAGGAGAGAGTTGTTCCAAGAAGTGTTCCGGGACCAGGCAAGGTTCAGCCTTTCAGGGCTTAAACCCTCCACATGATTCTAAATGGCCAGCCTAGACTTTGTCGGGTGGGCTGCCCATTCTTAGGCTAGAACCATAATGCGTATGAATCCGTTCCTTGCATAGTCCTGTTCCTCCCACTAGCCACTACATTCTGGCTCATATGAGCCGGAGGGACAAGTCTTATCTTAACAAACCAAAGCTCTTCGAAGAAGAGGAAAATCAGTGGTAATCTATAAGCCATTTCAGTTTTTTGGCGTTCCGTCTTTGGTTGTTGCCTCTGAAATTTTGGGGTCAAGTTTATTAACCTCATTTGTCATGGCAGGAGAGAAGGCACCAGGGGTAGCTTTTAATCCGATGAACCCACAATCTTACTACTCAAAGTGTAGCATCACTTGGGGGTCTGCTAGAAATGCACACTGCTAGGCCCACTCCACACTTACTGAATTAGAACCTGAATTTTTAACAAGATGCACAGGTGATTTATGTAAACAGTGAAGTTAGACCAAGAAAACAAACCTCACCCTGTTCACAGCCTCACATACAAACACCTATACTCATTATGCAAACAATTCATTTTCATCATAAAGATTATAAAAAATACAGAAATACATAAAAAATTACCCATGGTCTTGCCTCTGTTGACATTTTCCCTATTTGTCTTTGCCCTTTAATTGAAAAAATCTGGATTTTCTGGACTTTTTTCTGAGGGAGGGAAAAGCCATTCCCACATCTTCAAAAAATGTATTGGGTTTGACAAATTGCTACTAGTGTTGGGGGAGGGGGAAGAAAATAAAATTAAAATAGGGACCTAACCCTACTTTCTGTTGGATGACTGGCCTTCAAGCCTTATCAGGAGTTGGAGAATAGAGACTTGATTATTAAGCAATTCTGTACTCATTTTAATTCTTAAATTTCACTGAATAGTGTCTTAAGCAGATTTGGTATCCCAAATAGGCTCAAGGCTCTGTGCATCTGAGGTTCAACAAACTTATTTCATCTTGTATGATGAAGTTGATGGAAAAACATGTATCAGAGTTTTCCTCCTTCTTTGGGCAGTCTACTTAAAAAGATTAGTTAGCCTGATTCTAAAGGATGGCTTTGTAAAGATTTTTTTTTTTTTTTTTTTTTTTTTAGCAGGGGTTAGGTTGTATAGGTTGGAACAATATTTTCTTGTGTTGAGGCAGAGTTCTTTGAACTCTAGATGGGACTGGTGTTGGTGCTGCTTTTCAGCTTCAGGGGATGAACTTCTTTCTCTAAGCCCCGTGTCTCTTCTTCTCCAAACTTCCTAATAATTTAATTTACCAAACCAGGAGGACATGGAGCTTTTCTTGCTGCCTCCAACTCCATTTGTATATTTTCAAGGTTTAGAGATTTCTTAGCAATTGTCATCAAACAGACAGCAGGCTTCGGGTGTCGACCTCACTGAGCAGGAGCTGGTCTTGGGGGAGAACCTGAGCTCTTGACTGACACTCACACCCGCCCCCCATGCCCCCCAGCTTCAAGGACTGGGAGGCTGGGCCATTCTAGAAGATTTGGAAAGGAGCCACCAACAGGAATTATTGAACAATTGCTCTGTGAAACTTAAGATAACACTTTGTTCCATCACAGTGGAATTGCCGTGTGACAGAAGGAAATTATCTGTTTAGTTCTAGATTAACGTTTATGTGAGAAAAATAAAATTAAAGTTGATGGTATCTTGTCCAAGAAATGCTTGTATTTACTTTAAAGAACAAAGATTAACTCAGCACTTTTGTAGAGTGAATGTAACCAACTTTGGAGGATTCATTGTTTGAGTTGCAATTGAAAAAAAAAAAACCCCAAACAAACACCAAAACCCAAAAAACTAACATCTTTTAAGATGACAGTGGAATATCTCCTGGCCACCAAATTATGTTCCCTGAAGTTAGGATTTCCAGAAAGAACTGGATTATGAACATAATGGTGTGAAGTGGTCCATCTCTATGGATCATTGGCAGGTATGTGTGTGTGTGGGGGTGATTTTATGGATGTTTACTTATATTTTAGCAAGTAGAAAAAGCTGAACAAGGCGTACTGAGTTCATTATACATTTCTCAAGCAAATTAATAAGGAAAGGTTTTACCACTAGTATATAAGGAATCTCAATAGTACTTGTGGTAAAAATGTTAGTAGAAATAACTTTTAATTCAGCCTCGAAATGAAGAATCAAAATCATGTGTTTGTTCATCCAGCTCATATTATTATGGGTCTCCTATGTATAAAGCAGTATCCTGGGCCAAATGGGGGGATACTGTGATGAATGAATGACAGGTTCTTGTGTTAACTTTATAGCTGGCTAGGGGAGACCTGAACATGGTGATAAAGGGCATATTGAGAAAGTTAAGCCAAGGTAACAACTTATATTCCTAATATATCTCTAGCCTGACTTTCCTTTGGTTAAATAGAGGGTCGGATATTTGTGCAAGCCAGTGTGTTTTGTAAACATGTATATGGTTCTTTAGGCTTGTACAGTGCTTACACTATGGGTCAGAAACTTTGAGAGATGTGAACTCATCCAATATATGGTTATTAAACCCACCATTTTGCAGATAAGAAGACTGAGGCACAGAGAGGTTGAATAACTTGCCACATCATGGGAGGAGAAAGATATGAACTTGGCAGCCCAGCTCTTGGGTCTTTCCAGGCACTGAGCGGTGGTGTCTTTCCAAAGTGGTTGCACACATTGGTACAAGCCAAAAAGAATTGTGAAAGGCACACTGCTCATTAGCTGGCAGATTTGTTTCTATCATTTAGGGCTGCATGATTACAAAATACATGTTTGTCCCTTACTTCTCAAGCAGTGATATGTTCTTGAAATGTGGAAATCAAACTGCTATAAACATTTGAAAGAAACATGGGAAGGAGTTCTCGAAAGGAATCCAATATTGGTAACGTGAAGACTGTTTTACAAAATAAGCACCAAGCCTTTTGTTTATCTATTTTGAGGTTTAGAGTTTCCTTTTTCTTTTTTTAATGTTGGGCATCTGTTCATATTGCTCTTATTGATTTGAAATGAATCCAGTGGTGCTTATGCACAAGGATAGTTCTTAGCCTTGATTCTGGAGAAAGATTTACTACTAGAGGAAACATAACACTCTCTTTAAGTGAAAGAGGAATATTGGGAGGGCATCCTCTATAATCTAGTGCTCCATTGAGGGTTATGGGAGTGTGTATATATATACATATAGATACAGATATAAAATTTTATATATGTGTGTATATATATTATATATATATATATATATATATTTGTCTCCTGAAGTCATGGTGAATATATGTTCATCAGAAATTCCTATGCTTTAGTTTGTGTGTGTGTGTGTGTGTGTGTGTGTGTGTGAGAGAGAGAGAGAGAGAGAGAAAGAGAGAGAGAGAGAGAGAGAGGTTGAAATTAAGGGAAGGGAAGGATGGGAAGAGAAGGGAAAGTAGATGAAGAATCTTATGGAGGAATGAGATGAATTAATGGATATACAGGTTCATCAGTTTTTATAAGTAAGAAAATCACAAGCACCATTTTCTTATCCCATTAGATCTGAAAAAGAAACTAAGACCAACTAGTCTAGTTATACTTAGAAGAATATTTTAATAAGGGGCTGAGCTTGATCCTAGTTCCTTGCCACCAGATACTCTGTTTTATTCATTTTTCCTCAGTGCCTGGGAGAAAGCCTGGCACAGAGCAGGAGCCCAGTGAATGGATGTGGAATGAATACAACTAGAGACCTGGGCTTCTGTAAAAATCTCTCTATACCTTCAGAGAAGAGACCTCCTCACCTCAGACAGCAGTCACTGGCCAGATGCCACATTGTCCTTGAAGTCAGCCTGCCCACTGAACTCACAGGCTTTGAAGCAGAGTGAGGCCAGCTCAGGAACTCAGCGGGAAGCCTTGTGTCCATGACCTGGCCCCGTGGGTAGTGTCCGGAGACTACAGTGTCCTTGCTCCAAGGCCAGAGATACAGGCCCAGATTACTGAGGGTCACAGGTCCACATTCTTGAATGCAACTGGAGCATTAATTAGTGACAATTACCTATTGGAAAAAAGAAGTCGAGTCCTGAGTGCTCCTTCCAAAAAACTTGAAGACAGAAGGAAGCTTCTAACAATGGGTCATAGGAGATGCATTTCCGTCCTGATGTTAAAAACAAGGTACTGTCTAATTGATGAGTAGTAGGGGCTTGCAGAGACGCTTTGATGAGCCATCTCCTGCTTCCTGATATTGTGACCCCCTCAACAAACACTGACAAATAAAACCAGCATGACTTCAATATAAATGAGGGCACACTATCTGAAGAGATGCTTCGTTCTCAGGATGTGGTTGAAATCCTGTTATGAATAAGGTTTACATCCTTGCCACTGAAATAATATTTTTGTACTGTGGAAATCAATGGTAAGGAAAAAAATGGACAGGTCATCTAATATGTAAACAATTTAACTTTGATGTAATGTCTTGCTTGCTGGATTTGGTCCTGGGGAGAGTCAAAGAACTTGTTACTTAGTTGAGTTCTCTCTCTCTCTTTCTCTCTCTTCTTCCCATTTCACTTCTCTCATCTTCTCTTACCTTGGATAGCATTTTGATCATGAATCCAACCCAGAAGGGTGTTGTGTCAGAATTTCTTTTTGGCCTTGTAACTCTTTTTCTCTAATCCTTAGGCATTTAGGATTTTGCTAACTGTGATTTAAAATAGAACCAGGAGAGACTTGGTCTGAGAGAAGGTGAGAGCATGTATTTTGTCAAGTTGTAAACTTGTGGAGAATTTGTGGGTACTACATTTCAAACAGAACTCTAATCTTTTGAGGCTCAAGTTCCATTTGCTCTTGGCAAAACACAATTTCCTGGTTCAAAAGAAAACAAGCACATAAAAAAGGGTCCCCAGGCTTCTTGGACATCAAAGCTTAGGAGATACTCTTATAAAACAGCATTTTGATGATTTTTGGATTATAGAAACTGGGAACATACAGATTAAAACTACCGTTAAGTTACAAAAAACCCAGGGGCAAAGTGCATTATACTTTGGATGTTTTTGCCAAAAGTGAGACATTTAGTTAGTTTTCCTGCTCTTCCCCCAACTGAACTTTTTTGGTAAAATCTCAGCTATGTCAAATTCCATTTCGGCTTCTTCCTGGTGTCCAATAAACCTCATGCCTAAAAGGGTAGTCACGACCCTTTTGAATCAAGTTTCTTTGAAAATTATGTTTATAATTTTGTTCGATGTTTAGCAACTTTATGGGTTAATATATCTTTGTACATAGTACCAAATATTGACTAATCTATCAGTTAAAAATACATTGTTTTAAAAAATCATTCTAGATTAGTGGTTCTCAACTAGGGGGCAATTGTGATTCCCTTGGGACATTTTGGAAACACCTGGGGACATTTTTGATTGTCATAACTAGAGGGTGGGGTTGCTATTGGCATCTAG
Organism: Mesoplodon densirostris; assembly: GCF_025265405.1. Lineage (NCBI taxonomy): Eukaryota > Metazoa > Chordata > Mammalia > Artiodactyla > Ziphiidae > Mesoplodon > Mesoplodon densirostris. The sequence continues at coordinate 92,792,741 of NC_082665.1, read as the reverse complement.
TGGGTGGAGCCAGGGATGCTGCTCAACATTCTACAACGCACAGGACAGCCAGCCACAACAAAGAATTATCTTGCTCAAAATTTCAATAGTGCCAAAGTTTAGACTCTAGGAGAATTATAGACAGTTACCATCTTTAGATATTTGCCATTTATCCCAACCAAAATCAAAGTTCTTGACTGATTTCTGGGCATAGATTGTTGGATTGGAGGAAGAGGGGAGAATAAGAATGAGAAAAAGAAAGAGAGCAATAACTGCAAGGCTAAGTTAATCTTTTAGATCCTGAAGTCACAATATATCCCATTATAACTCAGGAAAATAAAATATTTTTTAAAAGGTAAATAATGATTCTGAGACCCAGAGATGGTTAGCTGTTATAAGAATGTTCTTTAAGTCAGAAGGAAAGCAATAGAAACAGGATGTGTTAACGTATTAGTTTGTCATTGTTTGTTTTTATATGCTAAAAATACATGCAACACCAAAGAGAGGTTTATGAAACACTCCCATTCTTTACAACTGGCTGGCTTGCTTGTTTTGCCCCCATTGGAATTTGCTCAGTCATTCATTCATTCAGCAGGTATTGATGCATGCTTGGAAAGGGCAGGAGTCGGGGAAAAAATGTGTGAATGGAAGCTTTCCTAGGCCTGGTTGAGATCTGCAGAACCCTGTAGAGAAGTCAGCTGAGGCAGAAGTGCAAGGCCCCATTCTGTATTGCAGTCCAGCATAATACACAGGTTTTCTAGAAGAAATGGTGGCAGTGGCCAGAGATTGTGCTTGTCACTCTGAGAGAATTTGCAAATGTCTGTAACTGCCATGGAGGGGGTGTCCCAAGAGCCAGAGGCATACCCTTTGGGGAGGGGTTCCCAAGCTCAGAACCACCTGAAGCGTGTCTCAAACCTCAGCAGCATCACATCAACAAAAACAGATTCCTGGGCCTCACCTCTGGCCACTGACTCAGAATCTCCAGGGAGAGGAGGTGTTTATCAATTACCACAGGTAATTCTTATCACTGTGCAAGTTTGGAATGCTTTCCCCATAGGACTAGTAAATCAAGGAACTTGCAGAGGGAACCTGAGTCCAGAGTCCCATCTTTAGCCCTACCATCACCCCAAACAGACTCATTCATCCAGCAAACATCTGTTGCACACCTGTTGGTCTAGAGGCCGGGGGTACTGTGAATAAGACTGACAAGGTCCTTGCTCTCACAGAGCTTATGTTCAGGTTCATGAATGAGAAGTGAAGTGGAGTATTTTTTTTTTTTAAAGAAGATGTTGGGGGTAGGAGTTTATTAATTAATTTATTTATTTTTGCTGTGTTGCATCTTCGTTTCTGTGCGAAGGCTTTCTCTAGTTGTGGCAGGCGGGGGCCACTCTTCATTGCGGTGCACGGGCCTCTCACTATCGCGGCCTCTTGTTGCGGAGCACAGGCTCCAGACGCGAAGGCTCAGTAGTTGTGGCTCACGGGCCTAGTTGCTCCGCGGCATGTGGGATCTTCCCAGACCAGGGCTTGAACGTGTGTCCCCTGCATTAGCAGGCAGATTCTCAACCACTGTGCCACCAGGGAAGCCCTGAAGTGGAGTATTTTACCTGAGATCTTCCTTCTCTAGTGCAGATCAGAAAGGCAGAGAGAAACTTCAGATTATGGAGGAATATAGGAAGATGTTCCCACTAATGCACATGTACCTAGCAAATACACTCTGGTATTCAGAAATCTCTATCAGTATTACACTATTGGTATGAACTTGGGAAGATTGCTTCCTGGCTCTGTGTGCAGTATCCCCATCTGTAAAATGGGGATATACATATTATCTACCACACAGAGTTGTTGTGAGGAGTAAATTAATCAAGACTTGTAAAGTTCTTAGGCTGGTGCATGTCCTAGGAAGACACACAGTAAATATTATTTGCTGTTAAAATCCTCATCATCGTCAACATCATTATTTTATTCTCTCCCTCTCTTCTTCAGCCAAGTCCCATGATTCTCAGTGCCACTGATGGAGAAAAAATATATCTGGCCACCCCAGAAGATTGTATTCCTTTATTTACTCAATCATCCATTCCCATATATGAACTGAGAGTCTGCCAAATTCAGGGCTTGGATGTGGGAAATAAAAAATTAGTTAGCAGTAATTAGCTCAGTTCCGGTAGGAAGTGATTAAGGGAGTATGGATAAAATGTTCTGAGGGTTCAGAATAGAAAGTGATTTCTTTATGTGGGAAGAGACAAAATTGGGATATTCTTTGGGGAGATGCAGTCATCGGTACATTCTGGGAAAACATAGTAGGGACCAAATAAATAAATTGAGTTGAATTGAATAATTCTCTATCCTCCCCTCTAAGCAGTGCCATAAAGGTAGAGTAGGAATACCAAATTTCAGAAACAGTTGGGTTAAATAGGTCTTCGTGAGCGAGCCTGGGCACCTAACAGCTACTGATAATGAAATTTCTATGGGGAAACATGCTCTCGAATTCCAAACAACCAATGCACAAGTGGTCTTTTGACTTGCTGCTTCTTTGTGAGAGGGAGCTGGTCTGAATTCATTGCTGATTTGAGAGGAAAATGAGTAGAGTTTGAAACCGCTTATTGACATGGTCTCTCGTGTCACCTTCCTATCACCACATCTCAAATATACCAAGACCTTTTACAGAAGCTTAAACAATGCTGTACGGCTCTGGTTTTATTCCTTTCCCACCAATTTGCTTTTAGCTTATCTGGGCTTTGGTATGTCATTTGGAAATTGGGCTATGTTTTCCTTGCTTACATTGAAAAAAGAAATGATTAACTGAAATAACACTGCACATTACTCAGATTTAATTATGTTTGTAATACATCACCCAGTGATATGGGGCAACTTCTTGTCGTTCATTTTCCATCATGAGTTTCTCGTAACATATGGTCCTCGTGAAATAGTTTTGATTCAGAGTCCCCAGTAGCATATGGCAAAAAAAAAGCTCCTCAAGTCAAATGCAAAGTAAAGGCCAGCCTCTGTGCCCCAGAGGAGCCTCCATCGATTGCAAGCCAGCAAGCCCGGAATCTGAATTGGTGTCAGGGTTTCGCTCATCATGAAGATTTTACATTTGGTTTGGGACTTTGGAGCATGAGGTTCTGGATGTAGAAGTCAGAAGAGATATGGCTTTTGTAATGTCTGTAGAGATTCCTGTGTCGATAAGGTCAGCAGAAAGTTAATAGATTTTTATCTTCTCATCACATGAACTTAATATATAGTGCAACTCTTTGGTGGGGGTGGGCTGGTGGAATGGGATGGGAATCCCATCACGCTTTTCAGAGTTTTCACAAATGATGTTTTAGGTATTTAAGTGCATTTTTGCTTAAGGTTTAAAAAAAAGCCCATCTCTCACATTTAAATAATAAAAACTTAGGAAAATTTTGTTTAAATGCTGCGCCACAGCACTGGCTAAAAACAATACAGTCAGGGCAGAACATGGTTTTTTTCTTTGTGCTGGTTATTCACTTACATAGGAGTAGGAAGAGGCTGCATTTAAGGTGCTTTAGTAGAATGTGAGCCAGTTCAACTTAAATGCCTTCAAGCAAATGCTCAGAGCCATAAGGCAGTTCCATTAGGGCTGTGTCATCCTTCCACCAGACTCTAAATAAATGACTGCCGTGGGCCTGCCCTGAAGGGAAGGCCCTGCTGTCAGGCACTGGCACACGCCTGGGAAGTCCAGTCGAGGGAGGATGGGGTGTGTGTGTGAAGCCTGCCACCAAGACCTGCCTTCAGAGGGAAACTGGGGGGATGTGGGAGAAAAAACTCCAGGCTGACTCCAGAAGCCGCCTTTGAAAACCCCGAAGCCAGATTCCCTTCACACCAACCTGCTGACTCGAGATCTGCTCTCTCATGGCCGCTTGGACCAAGCTGCCCCAACGGGCTGTGACAGTGGTTTCCGCCACCTGGGGATGCCCACTGTGGGACACAGGGAAGCCGGTTGGGTGGGGGTGGGGGGCTGAAATGCAAGGCAAGTCCATGAAGGGACAGCACTGGGTCAGACTGACTAGCAGGCCTCAGCGATCAAACATGTCACACCTGTCTTGGCCACTGGTGCAGGTGTTCTAGGTCAGCTCTCACTGTGGTTATCAATCGCTGACAGTTGACAGTTTAATTTTACACCACAAGTACCTCATTACTTGTGTAGGCACTTGAAGAACATGTGGGCACTGGATCGGATCAGTGATCAATGACAAAGGTTGCAGAGGGTGCAAGTAGTAGCAGTCAAAGTGAAGGTCTCCGTGCATGAGTTGGCAGTGGTGGGGATACATGACAAGCGGAGTTTAACTGACAAACAGTCTGTCAGGTTGAAAAGAACGGAGATTTGCCAGGGAGCCAGCTGTAGACTCTAACATATATCTCTTGACTTGAGGGAAAGGAAGGGGGAAAACCCCTACCCCAAGCAGAGCCTTCCTTTCTCGAAAATGCTTATGCAAATGTAATGAATGTGCAGGGTGGTCAATTTTTATTCTACGAGCATTTATCTCATGACATAGATCCATTCAGGTGTTTAGGAATTGAAGATTAGTAGGATGCAGTGATGCTATTTTATAAAGATGTGTGTGTGTGTGTGTGTGTGTGTGTGTGTGTGTGTGTGTGTACATACACCAACGGCACCAAACAGGACCATTGCTGTTTTACATTGTCCTGCAGCAGCTTATGGTGTATATTCAATAATAAGAAAGTTGTTCCGTATGAGCCCTTTTATTCTTATCAGTACAATTCAGGGTCAACACCACCCAAACAGATTGCCTTAGAGAGGTAAGAAAAAAAATCCATTCTTTCAAGTGTCGTTTATAGTGGTATTTTAATAAATTCCTTGCAATTTTCCTCTCCTCTCAACTTTTTACTTTCGAAAAAGGAGTTTCTGATATTCTTTTCCTTATGAAAATCTTTCTGTTGGTGTTGTTATTTTCTGAAAAGGCACTGGCTTTAAGAAAAAGACCATGTGGCACAAGTTTTATTCTTTACCACGTGCCTCTTCTGTTGGAGTAAGATTGATTGGGTGCATGGTGCATGGTATAGTAGTATGAAGATGGGTTTTGAGACAGATGGACTTGAGTTTGAGTTCCATCTCTGCAACTTCCTGCAGTGGTGCTTCGGCAAATTGCTGACAGCCTCAGATGTGTTGCTCATTAAAAAAGTCTGGTATAGGAGTGTTGAAAGGGCTAAATGAGGTAAAATGGCAGAGACTGCAAATCGCTCCCCAATATCTATTCCTCTCCTTTCTCCTTTTAATAAAGGACTTGAACTTTGGCTAAGCGTATGGTCATCCAGTAATAGGTTACATTTCCGGCCTCCCTTGGAGTTAGATATGGCCCTGCCATTGGGGTTCTGTCTCATGGAATGTGAACAGAACTATGTTTAAAGTATCTGCAGTTTAGAAAAGGAAGCTACCTGTTCACTGTTTCTTCTTTTCCCCCTTCCTATGGGCAGGAAAGTAGATTGATGGTAGTGAGTCAGCTCTGACTATACTGATGAGAACAACGCCCTAAGAAATGGCAGAGCAAGAAGCTAGGAGGGATCTGGAACCCTGGATGACCTTGCAGATCAGAGCTGCCTACCTGCCTGGGATTGCCTGCTCCATTCTGGACTGTTACATTAGAAAGAGACTTACTTCTCTCCTTTTAAGCCACTGTAGTTTGGGGTCCCTTTGTTATAGCAGCTTAGCCTGAATGCTGATACAACTGATATATGAAGTCAGTAGGCTGGTACATGGCAGCACATCAACACGCTGATTGTTTAAAACAATGTATATTGTTTCATTTCTAATCAACGTAGTGAATACTACAGGTAATACATTAAATATTAACCAGAAGGCATCCGCTTAGTGGCTGGGTTAAATAGTCATTCTTTTTTCCCCTCTAAACTGGTCTTGCCAGTCAACTGTCACCTGACTGGAAAAAGTTCACCTTTTCACGTTGCTCTGGTTTCTGTACAGAATCATCTCTCTTACTCTATGTTACTTCACTCAGGATTTGGAGGAATGAATGAGCTTCCCTTTTCCTTTCAGCATCAAGTGCACTATGTCACTTATGAAACCTAGTTTACCACAGTTACTTACCACATGCTATCCATGGCTTCTGCTTTAAAAAATGGGGTAAACTTTAAGATGTGATAATTTCTAGGAAAAGAGGCATGAAGTTCCAGAACACCAAAAAATACCTTGATGATTTAGAGTCCATGGGCATCTGGACTCTAAATGTAGATCATTTGGTCCATGGGCATCTGGACTCATTGTAGATCCGTTTTCGCGGGGACTGTACGTTCACCTGATCACACAGCACTCTTGGCACTCTCCTCTCTCCCTCCCTCATCGCCACCCCACTCCTTCCTGGGGGCACTCTTTTTCTGTCTCCCTCACTCTTATTGTCTAGCAAAAACTGGCATCCTCCAGCATCATCCAGTTTTAATTGCAGTGCCCAGGACTCAGAAGGTTACAGTTCCCCATTTCTGTGGGACAGAGAAAATTCTGTTACTTCATCTCTCTCCTGGAGTTGATGTCTATTACCCCATGCCTAGAGAAAAAAAGAAGAAAAGCTAGCAGGGGTCTGAGTTTGAAAATATGTAACTCTGCCTTTTTTCCTTTGTGTAGTTTCTTTTTAGTTCAAAAAAGTGAAAGGGACTTTGATAGCTGCCGTAAAATAGCTGAAAGGGTTTGTTGTTTAGGGGTGGGATTAAACTTATTCTGTCTGGCGCTCCAGGGTATGTCTAGGTCCACTGGTTGGAAGTTACAAGGGAAGTTATATGTCATCTTCTTTCCTTGAATGGTACCTTTGAGTCTGGGAATCTGCAAGCCAGGCTATCTTTTAGGTATTTCCGCAGTTGGCTAAAGCTCCCATCAGAGTTTCTGACCTTCCATCCTTATCATGTTGCCTTGGAATTTATACATGCTTCTCAATGGTATCTACAATTGAAGATCGGCATCCATACCATTCAAGCAGAAGGAGGTACTAACTTCATTCTAGCTTAAAGATGACTCGTATGGGGATGTTTGCGGGAATGGGAGGAGGGAGATCCCCAGAGAGTATTGTTTCTTGTTTTTTTTTTTTTTTTTTTTTTTTTTTTTTTTTGTGGTACGCGGGCCTCTCACTGTTGTGGCCTCTCCCGTTGCGGAGCGCAGGCTCAGCGGCCATGGCTCACGGACAGAGCTGCCCCGCGGCACGTGGGATCCTCCCAGACCGGGGAACGAACCCGTGTCCCCTGCATCGGCAGGCGGACTCTCAACCACTGCGCCACCAGGGAAGCCCGAGAGTATTGTTTCTATAGCCTCAATGCCCTGCAGCTTCATTTTCTGTCATCATGCGCCCATTTTTAGGGGCTGAGAGGTTTCTCTGTACTATTTCAACTTCCTCTAGAGGGCAGCTCATGGAAGGGTACCCTGCAAGTGCCTCTTGTGTCTCTTAAAAATGTTGTAGGGCCCCTTCACTTGACAGCTCTGTCGAGGAGCTTGATTCTCGAGGCACTGGGGAAGCAAGCCCCAGACTCCTTCCCGGGGTTCGGAGAGGCCGGCCCAGGACCCTCACATCGCCTTGGCTAGCTGTGTCTTCAGTGGTGTGCCCCGGCCACCTTGCAAGCCCCTCCCTGCAGAAGTCCAGGCCTCCAGTCCAGTGTTCTGCCTGGCTGCTTCCACAGGGCTCAGGGGCACAAATGCAAATCAGTCCCGGCCAGAGTTGCTCTTCCAGCCTATCATTAACGAGGTATGACCTTGGGCCAGTCGCTTAACCTCTCTACACCTCAGGGTTTTCATCTGTGGAATGAGAGCCATGAACTAAACGGGTGGTTTTCAAACTGTACTCTCCTCAGGGGAACTGGTGTGTGTGTACGTGTGTGTGCATGTGTAAGGGGGGGAGAGAGAGAGAGAGAGAGAGTGATTTTTTTTCTTATCTCCCGTATATTTAAACCATTCAAAGCTCAGTTAATTTATTTTATTTTATTTTATTTTATTTTATTTTATTTTATTTTATAAGAATGTTTATTGGAAATGAATGCAAAGTAATAAACGCACAGTTGTTTTTAGCTGTTTTCTCCTTTACTTTTCCACTAAGGAGAACAGGCTCTACTCCCTTCTATTCTTTTTTTTTTTTTAGTTTCTGCTTTATAACAAAGTGAATCAGTCATACATATACATCTGTTCCCACATCCCTTCCCTCATGCATCTCCCTCCCTCCCACCCTCCCCATCCCACCCCTCCAGGCGGTCACAAAGCACCGAGCTGATCTCCCTGTGCTCTGCGGCTGCTTCCCACTATCTATCTACCTTACGTTTGGTAGTGTATATATGTCTGTCATACAGAGTGAAGTAAGTCAGAAAGAGAAAGACAAATACCGTATGCTAACACATATATACGGAATTAAAAAAAAATGTCATGAAGAACCTAGGGGTAAAACGGGAATAAAGACACAGACCTACTTGAGAATGGACTTGAGGATATGGGGAGGGGGAAGGGTAAGCTGTGACAAAGCTCAGTTAATTGAAGCTGCGTTGCAGGGAAATCTTTCTCCTCCTTACACACAACTCCTTATTAACACCTTTCTCCTTCCAGCTGCCTGCCCCCTCCATCATTCTCCTTTCTCTAAAGGAAATTGGCCTGGAGAAAAAAGGCAATTGTATATAAACTTCTTTTTTTTTTTTTTTTTACATCTTTATTGGAGTATAATTGCTTTACAATGGTGTTAGTTTCTGCTTTATAACAAAGTGAAAGAGTTATACATATGTTCCCATATCTCTTCCCTCTTGCGTCTCCCTCCCTCCCACCCTCCCTATCCCACCCCTCTAGGTGGTCACAAAGCACCGAGCTGATCTCCCTGTGCTATGCGGCTGCTTCCCACTAGCTATCTATTTTACATTTGGTAGTGTATATATGTCCATGCCACTCTCTCACGTCGTCCCAGCTTACCCTTCCCCCTCCCCATATCCTCAAGTCCATTCTCTAGTAGGTCTGTATAAACTTCTTGAAGGTGGGATTGTAGTTAGAGGAAAGTGCAAATTTCATTTCATTTGTTATTAGCAGTGGATTTTTCTTTTGAGTCCAATGACCAACCATGGATAGGATCAGAAACAGATGGAAAAGTTTGCCCCTGTCAATTAATATAACAGTGTGGGAGGGCATTTTTGACCTCTAACCTACATGTGGGATATTATCAGTTAGATGTTGGAATTTGGGTGGTTTTAATCAGTATCATTTGTTCTTTTGCATATTTGCAATTTAAAAGGTTCATGTGGCCAAATACATGATGGGGTGTGACTCTTCCTTTGGGGATGGGGTTCCTTTTCAAGTCTTCTGGTTATGACAGGAGACTGCAGATGAAAATTTGTTCTTTGTCGGGGGAAGTTTTGTCGACTCACAGGCTCAGTGAGCACATCTTTTTGTTAGGGGCTTGACAGCCAGGTCAAGGTGTGATGAGAGAGTTTGGCAGCAAAGCTGCCTCCTGTCAAGGTGTTTTTCCTAGTCTGTTGCAGGACCATGGTTCTGGAACTCAAGAGTCCTGCACCGTCCAAAATTGCCATGTGAAAGGCCTGGTGGATCATGCCCAACAATGCATTCTTTGTGGGAACGAGGCATCCCTGGTTTGGCGTCTGTGCTGCGTGCCTCTTCTCTAAACCCTAAAGGTGTTAGGGCTGCTGTGGAGAGTAGTTTTATATTTGGCAGCACCAGCAGATTGTTTTTTTTTTTTTTTTCCAGTTTTGAAAGAAATGGTTTTAAGCCCTAACCTACTCATCAACTCAGTTCCCTGCAGAGCTTTTGCCTTGGACTATTTTAAGCTGGGGATTGGTACAGGGAAAGGCCTTGTAAAACTCCAGGGGTGGTTTGAATTTGGGATTTGTGGTGGCACCTAAGTGTAGGTGCCCTGCCACCTGGCTTTTAGCTCCATTCTGAGAGGCTTCCTGGCTTTCATGGTACATGTAATTTTGACCACTAATAACTTCAGAAAAGTCTAATGCTGGAGCGATTATTGCATAAATCTCCAGATGTAGAAATGGAGTTTTTGAAGTTTGATTGCATATTCCTAGCTGCAGTCCTAGGATCCTGAACCACTGAATGAAAATATTGCAAAAGAAGAACGGAAGTACTGTAGAGTGTTTCTCAGGCTGGCCTTTCTCCTCTACTTTCCAGATGAAGAAAATAATTAGTCCTTTTCCTCTATTTAAACATTTAGCCATTGTGTCTTGGAGTGCAGCCAAAAATAATCACCTGAAATTTTGTTTATGATTTGTTCACAAAAGAGGCCGTACTTTTTAAAGGAAAGCAAAAAGGACGTTTAAAGAAAGTGTGAGCTCATTATGAACCCAATATGTTTGAAAAACATTCAACTTGTAAACTCCTGAAATGTGGTTTATAATGGAAACACCAGCAGAGCTTCCTGGAGTGGAACTGAGTATACTAACGTCTAAGCCTTTTATGGACCGGGTTTCTCTTGTAGGGAGAACGTTATCATGGCCTCTGGGCAGCTGGTGTTTCTTGTTTTTGGACATCTAAATGATATTTAGTACATTTTAGGGATATGCATGCATGTGAATTATTTGCAGAAATTATGCCTACCTTCCTGTTATGTATTTAAATTCTCTTTTTTCATTTAAAAAAGACAGTTGAATAATTCCTATTTTCTCTGCCATTTTTGCTTGGTTTTTAATCCCTTGGGAACATTTATAATTTGCTATGAGTTTATGTTAAATCTCAATTTTTATTTTATTTTGTTGTAAAATCAAGAGATAGTTGTGCAGAATATTATACACCTATAAAATAAAACTCTCCATTGGCATTGTCTTAATTATGACTGTTTTTTAGTTGGCAGGTTTCTACGTCTATAAGACAGAGAAAATCATAATGATATAGAGGCTTGGAAATTCCTGAATTCCTGTTTGAATGATCAAGGGACGATTAAAATACAATCAACATATTTATTATGTTGTGGTGTTAAGTGTATTTAATTCTTTCTTTCCTTTTCCTTTTTTTTTTTTTGCAAATTTCTAATTTATATGTAATATAGCACCTGATCAACAAAGCCATTTCTCCACCATTTCCCATGACAGAACTGATTGTTCAGATAATGGAACATCTTCATGAAGCTTATATTGGGGGCCATCTTATTCCTGTTTAAAAGTTAAACATATAATTGCCTGTTCTTATCATGTATTTCTCATAAGTATGTTCCATGGGACATACTGTAACTGTGGCTTACCTGGATACATATAGGGTCCTCCACTACTGATTGTGTTTCATCAGGTAAATTCCATTTAAGGTGTGAGGACCAGGTTTAACAGTTTTCTCAATGCCCTGAATGATGGAAGTAGAGTATGAATTAATATGTCCATATCCATCAGGCCAAATGCAAGAATTTGATGTAGACTGTTTCTAAAGCTACATACATCGTATCACAACTGATTTTATTAAGTAGTCACATACCACATTCACTAAATCATAGGCTGAACTGTGATGCTTCCAAAGTTCATTATTTTGATGCTTATTCCCATACTTCCTTCCCACCTGGCTCATTTGGATCTATTTTTGTCCCCTATTTTTTTTTTTTTTTTTAGTAAATTTATTTATTTAGTTGTTATTTTTTTATTTTTGGCTGCGTTGGGTCTTCATTGTTGCGTGCAGGCTTTCTCTAGTTGCATCGAGTGGGGGCTACTCTTCGATTCAGAGCGTGGGCTTCTCATTGCGGTCGGTGGCTTCTCTTTTGCGGAGCACGGGCTCTACGTGTGCGGGCTTCAGTAGTCGAGGCTCGCAGGCTCTAGAGTGCAGGCTCAGTAGTTGTGGCACACGGGCTTAGTTGCTCCGTGGCATGTGGGATCTTCCCAGGCCAGGGGTTGAACCCATGTCCCCTGCATTGGCAGGTGAATTCTTTTTTTTTTTTTTTTTTGCGGTACGTGGGCCTCTCATTGTTGTGGCCCCTCCCGTTGCGGAGCACAGGCTCCAGACGCGCAGGCTCAGCGGCCATGGCTCACGGGCCCAGCCACTCCGCGGCATGTGGGATCTTCCCAGACCGGGGCACGAACTCGTGTCCCCTGCATCGGCAGGCGGACTCTCAACAACTGCGCCACCAGGGAAGTTCCCCCAAATTGTCTTTTAATTCCTGTGTGAGACTGAAATTTTTTCACTTGTTTTACTAGCAGGTGAATATTTTTGAGAAATTTTTGGACAGTTTTGTAACTTGCTGTTTATTTCACATGATGGGGATTGTAGCTGAAAAGAAGCCATTTCTGATAAATTGCATCTAATGCTAATTTAAGATTAGCATCTAATTTTAAAGTTTATTCAAGGATATTGTTTGGTCATTGGATACTTTTAAACACTTAAATTATTTTCAGATTGGTAGCAGGGCAATTAAAACTGGTGAAGGAGAAAAATAAGCTCTTTGTCCCCTTACCAAGAAACTTTTAATGTTTTTATCCTAGTGAAACCAACCAGGCAGCCATATTTTGAAGTTCTGGAATGGTTAATACTGGGTGTTTATCTCTTATTTATGGTTTCCTGCAAGGGCAAGAACTTGGGCAACTCTGGCTAAAGCTGGAAATGCCAATTATCTGATGAGTTTGCTTGATTTCCAGCCTAAGTTTTTGTAGATATCCTGGCTTTGGATAAATAGTGGACCACCATCCATATTTAGTAGATATTTCTCTACTTAAAATTGCTAACCTCTCTTTCTATGTCTCCAGGCTTCCTTTAATGATAACAGGCTCCTATTTCATCATTCTGGGATTGGAACTTCAGGGTGTTAAGGCTGTGTGTGTAGACACAGCCTTCAGGGCTGTTTTGCCAACTTCACCAAGAACTCAGAATCAGAGCCCCTGCCAGACAGAGGGATCGCGGTTTTCGGGGTGGGTTAAGTCGCTCGGAGTGGTCAAATGTCTGGGGACTAGTCTAAGACTATTGATGCAATTTGAAGTTGCAGGCTGTGTCCTTGCTTATTCTGTTTTTTTGAAAGAAAAAAACCCAACACGATTCTTTAAAGACATCTGGCCTGTGCCCACTCGGATATTGCCTGAATATGGTGGTCGTGCGTTTTAGCAGTACATGCATTGTCCTTGCCGCAGGCCATGTGATTCAAAGTTCTCCACGGGTCCTGTGTACAAGGCTGGCCCTGTCTTCATTGGTTTTCCTGAGCGGCTCTCCTTCACCTCCCTGGAGTTGTTGCACAAAGACTCTTTTGTCAGGCAGCATTGGACTCTCCTCAAAATCTAAGCACTTTCAGGAAAAGACTTGGAAGTCTATCTTCTCAGTTTCCACACCTCTTTGCCCTCTGAGCTGTCATTTAGTGTGACTGGTTGTTAAGCTCCCCACCCTGCTCCTTATCCAGTTCATTAGTGGAATAGATTATTACTCTGCCTATCTTTCTAAACCTATGTTGAACATCTCCTAACTAGCCCCTGTCTCCTATTTTACATTTTGATAAGACTGAGATTTTCAGGGATGTTACTTTTTATATCAAGTGGAAGTTCAGTGAGATACTGACTCTTTCCTTTACTCTAGCTTGGAGACATCCCCTACCCCCAAACCCACACCTCGCCTCCACACCCCCTCAACACACACAAAACTTTCATTTTCCTAGGAAATACTTTCTTTTTAAATGAGTGTGATTTGATATGCTCTACTTGAATAAGAAAAAATGCTAATGTGTTTGACTAGTCCCATTTAGACTCATGAAATACAATCACAAAAGAAGATGCATTTCACTCAGTTATTTGTAACTATAAGAAATTTATATTGGAAAGTTTATATTTAAAGAAGAATACACTGTGGTCATTTACGTCTGTTGTTAGGTGGAAGCAGAAATTAATTTTATTTAACAGCTGTTTTTGGTTTTTAATTTTGGGGTTTTTTATTTTTTTATGTCAAATGGCATTTTAATTGTTTATGTGCTATAGGGTAGTCTAACTGCATCTATTTTGTGCTCTACGCATAATAACAGGCATAAGGCTTCAGTGTCTTTGTAATATGTACATTGCAAGGTAATCACATGTAAGTGAAATACATTTCCTTCCTACATATTTTGAAGATACTTGACTCATTATGAATTCTGCAGAAAATAGTTTTCAAGGTAGAGATGCAATTATATAGTGGTCTACATGGAGGAACTAAACAGGGATTTCAATTAATAATGGACTCTCAGCCCTGAGAAGTTTTACAGTCGCCCAGATCAGGGGTTATCCATCACTGCCTGGGCTGCGGTGGTCTCACCTCCCTCTTGTGTTCTGTGCATGTGTTCATCAGTATGCCCAAGGATAGCAAGTTCTTGGCACTATAGTTTGCACTAAAGTGCTGTTTTTCTAAGGCCAGTGACACTGTTTCTGGAGACTAAACTTGCTCAGCTTTCACAAGTATAGTATTAGAGTTACATGTAACATTTTAATGAATTAAATTAATTACACCTTCTGAGAAAATGGAGAAATTGTCAATAATGTCTTCTGTCCAGTTATTAAGTTAGGATGGCCTAGAATACCCTGAATAACACAATTACCTTCCATTAACTAGGTTACTAGTTTATCTTGTATTATTTTCAAAACAGAAACATAGAAACAAAGCAAATTATTATTATTAGTTATTTTTTTTAGTGAGTTAGTGTCTGATTGAAATGACTCTATGAATAAAAGTGATCTATTTTTGAATTTGGATTTGAAGGTTTTTTCTTCAAAGTGCCAACAGTTATTTAAAATAATGTCTACTTTAAAAAATATCCCCTCTCTGGTTTTGGCATTTGTATTTCATATTGAAGAATGGAGTCCCCATAGTATACGTATCCAATAGCCAAGTAACTACATTTATATTGTTATAAATTTTTGAGGTTGGAATCTCAAGTTTTTAAATTAAATAACTACAGTTAACTGTATTAAGTGTAAGGTTGAATTTGATCAAAAATAAGAAAAGCATTTATGACAACCCCTGTAAATGTTTAAATACTTTAGTTGTGTTTGTGAGCATTAAATTGTATTATAAGAAGCCAACATTGAGTATACCGGTTCCTCTGGGACACATTTGACTTTTGGGAGATAAAAAAATCTTGCATTAATGAAATTCTGCAAATTTTTGACTTAGTAGACAATGTTTCTAGTATATGTGAAGAGATTTTAAAGTGTATATGTGTATAATTACTTGTAGAACCTGTTTAACTTTAATGGGGCATTTCTCAATCACATAATAGGAAAACTAACGGCTTTAATTAAGATTTATGAAGCATAGAGGTAATATATTCTGCTAAATTAGGTAGCCGTTGGTGGGTAGTGTGCTTTTAGAGATGAATTTTCTACATATACTTCACTTCCTTGTGCATTTTTTGGTTTAGAAATGTAACTTGTAACATTGGAATCCCTACATCCATTAGTAGAAAAAAAACCCCAAGCTTCATTTTCTTTTTAAACTTTTAATTAACAGTAATAATTTAATGATGGGCAGATACTATTAAACATTTTTAAATCATTGATTTCAGGTGGTAGCCATATGAGCCTGGCTGGAGGGAAAGAAAGAAAATTCACCATTTCATTCAAACGACTGTGGTTAATTTGAAAGCCAGTGCTTAGAAACTGGTTATAGGGCTTAAATCAACCAAGTCTTTTAAAGTAAAACATTTTGGCTAAATTAAACTATTTCTCCCCCTTCCCCCTTCCCCTTCCATTAACTTTAGAATATAGATACAACTTTTAGAGCCAGATTGCATTATCTTTATTTGTGTGCCCTACCAGGCCTGCTGTGTTGCCTTGTTCTTTAATATGTTGGTATGATCACCAATTGATATTTATAGAGTATCAACTTTGGTGCTCAGGATAAGCTCTGTTGTAAAAGCCAACTGCATGAAAAATACCTGCAGATGGACTGGCAGAGGCAGATGGGCCTGGGTCCCCCTTGTTCAACCTGAAATTCACCTCTTCCTGGTTCCCCAAGGAGGAGGATCAGGCTTGAGAAGGGCTGGTAGAAGCTCCTTTTCCACCAGTGTTCCTTTAGGGCAGTGGTCCTCAAACTTTAGCCTGGAAGGCCTGTTAAACAGGAGTGCTGGGCCCCATCCCCAGGGCTGCTGATTCTGTGGGGCTGGAGTGAGGCCTAGGATTTGCATTTTAAATGAGTTTCCAGGTGATGCTGATACTGTTGGTCCAGGGACTACATTTTTAGGGAAGAGAAGTGGAAGTTAAAAGGAACAGAAGAAGAGGAAGAGGGTGGGGAGGAGGAGAAAGAGGAGAGAGGGAGGAGGAGGGCCACTGTTCTAGGGAGACACAGAGAATTGGGACTAAGCCGTCTCCAAAAAGGCACACACAATCCACTTCTTCAGTGTGAGCAAAGGGCCAGCTGTTTTTAAGAGAACAGTGTTTATTTGGTGGAGGGTCTTGAAGTACTTAGGTGAGGTACTTAGAGGAGTACTTAGGTGAGTTTTTTTTTTTTTTTTTTTTGCGGTATGCGGGCCTCTCACTGCTGCGGCCTCTCCCGCTGCGGAGCACAGGCTCCAGACACGCAGGCTCAGCGGCCATGGCTCACGGGCCCAGCCACTCCGTGGCATGTGGGATCTTCCTGGACCGGGGCACGAACCCCTGTCCCCTGCATCGACAGGCGGACTGTCAACCACTGCGCCACCAGGGAAGGCCTAGGTGAGTATTTTTTGCATACAGAATAAGTAAAGAAAATTGGATTCTTTGGTAGAACTTAATCACCAATGACCGACTTCGAATCTTCTCTCTTACTGACTCTGTGGAGATGAGAATCGCAAGCCTAGTCCAGTGGTTCTCATATCTATTGTGCAGAGAATCAACTGGGGACCCTGGGGGAAATGCAGATCCCTGGGCCCAGCCTAGAGATTCCAACTGGGTAGCTCTGAGGTGCTGCCGAGGAATGTGAATTTTTAGCAGTACCACTGAGGGAGATTTGCAGGCTGTTGTGTTCACGGGCCATAGGAGCTATACCAATATGTAGACAATTTGCATCATGCAGATTGTATTTGCCTCAGGAACCCCCAGTTCATGCTCTGTTGGGAAATTTTCTCTTTCAGCATTCTTGTCCAGCTGCAATCTCTTTCTGCCCCAATGGAAATTTTTATGCTATTTTCCTGTGGAATTTATGATAAAGTTTGATAGTTGCTTCACAAACCTGTCCTGTTTCTACCAAGCACAATCTTGAAAAAATTAATTTCACTAAGTTTGATTTTCCCCATCTACAGAGTTCAGGGTGAGGCTAAGAACACCGCTGTGTTTTCTTTCCCTAGCACTAACACTTTCCCTAACACTCTATGCTGGTCATTTGATAAACATTAAGTGCCTAATAAATAAATAAACAAATACATATATATCCCAATTTTTTATACATACGTATATATCATGGTTTATATATATCCACATGTACCATATTTTATATATACATACATATAAATCCCATGGTATGTGTGTGCATATAACTATCTATTAGGCATATATATCATTTATCTATCTATCTATCTATCTATCTATCTATCTATTTTAATGGAGAGAGGATGGCTGCATAAAACGATGAATAATACTTCATCCCTGCCCTCCAGACAGGAGCTTCATTTTTATTGGCAGGATTCTGATTTTGACATAATAAGGTGTGATGGGTGTTCTAATGGAGTAGCTCAGAAAGCCATGGGAACAAGAAGGGAAGGGATTAAATGGGGGAGGTAAGGTGGAGGTGTAGGGACCAGGTCCACATAACAGTGTTAGTCAATAAACCCAACAAATTCCATGCTTTGGAACATATGGGATACTTGCATTTAAAAATTATAGTGGAATTTCCACACAGTAGATTTCTAGAATTAGTGTGCATGTCGTGGAGGAAAATGTTGGCAACTCTTTGGTTTTAAGTACCCTCATTGAGATGGATTGTGTGCCAAGGAATTCTCAGACATGGAGTTTTACTCCAGATAAAAAGGTAAGACTATCACAAATGAAGCAACTTAATAAGTTTAGCTTCTTAAGTCCATGGGGCTAAGTGGTGAGGACTCTAGAATTTCAGGGTGGAAAGAAGCTAGTGAGCTTGGATGAACTTACCTGGTAAAGACAGGACCTAGACTGGGCATTGGGGAAGGATTTGAGGGAACTAGAGAGAAGAGGGAGATGGGCCCCCAGAAGGGTGAGGAGAGGCTGTGAGGAGAGGATGAACAAGGGGAGGAGGTGGAGGGCTTCTGTGAAAGTGCAGGGAAGATAATGTTGGACAAGTAGGCTGCAGTTGCTGGGTGGATAATGTGAAAGCCAGAGAGGAAGAGGCCTTGGGGACTTGAGCCAGCCACATCTGCCTTGAGGAGTGTGGACAGCACAGTGCAGAAGATGCCCAGACCTTTGCTGGTGAAATAGCAGGTTTCTGTGAGCAGCAGGCACCCTGGAATTTTTTTCTTTTTTTTTTTTTTTTTTTTGTGTGTGTGTGTGTTACGAGGGCCTCTCACTGCTGTGGCCTCTCCCGTTGCAGAGCACAGGCTCTGGACGCGCAGGCTCAGCAGCCATGGCTCACGGGCCCAGCCGCTCCGCGGCTTGTGGGATCCTCCCGGACTGGGGCACAAACCTGTGTCCCCTGAATCGGCAGGTGGACTCTCAACCACTGCACCACCAGGGAAGCCCCATCCTGGAATTTTTTATCTCATGTTTTGTTTAGTTTTCTAATGCTGTGTTTGGGGTTATTTGGGTTTGTTTCTGGCTGGGTGACTCTGAAGTTTGTATTGTGAAGGATGAGAAGAGAGAATGTTTGAAAGGTAACTACCGTTGATGGTAGAACAAAAGGGTGTGAATCGAAGTCACTTAGCTTTCTGTTCTCCTTCTGGAAGTGTAAACAGCCACATCACTTCAGTTGCTTGGTTTCTAGAAAAGGAAGGTGAAATGGCAGGGACCAGGAAAAACAACAGCATTGGTTTTACAAGAGTGTTATGGAAAATTATTCTCTATGCTGTTGTTATGGGTCATCTGCTAGGACATGGAGAATGCTTGTTTTCAATGGAATTTTCCTTTTAGGAAAGAATTTTTTATCATATTGTTGCTGGAGAGCATGTTATTTGACCCATGGATTTGCATCTTTGTAATAAGGAACCCTACATATTATAAGAGGTTCCTCTTTTAATTTATTTGTTTTTAGTATGAGATCATCCTCTCAAATCCACACATTGTTGTATTGGTTCATTCACTTGAAATAGGAGATTAGCACGGGTTAATGGCTCTGTGTCACAATAGTGTGATGTTGCAGAAAGCGTGTGGGCCTTGGACTTAGCCAAATGGGGCCACTCACTGTTCTTTGTCTTATAAATATGTGGATGTATAACAGGGAGCAGAAAACCCAAAGAGAAATACACCTTCAGCAGTGTTGGCTAAGCAGTGCTCCCGAATTTCTCTGTCCACTTTGTGCCTTAGACCCTCGACTGTACAATCGTTCTGGGGATTCCTCAGCCCACAGCCTACAAAGTATGTGTAAGGGGTTGGTTACTTTTGGTTTTATGAAGCCAACATTTCCTTGAGTCTGAGAATGACTAAACTCTCATTATAAATTGGAGTAATATCGAGTTTGCTATACGATTAATTTAAGCATAATTACATGTAACAAAGTAATAAATGATGTACCAAGTGCTTCTGCTATTTATTTCCAACTCCTCTCCACCAATAAGTGAGAGAACTGAGAAGACTGCCACAGTCTTGATGGGGTCCGGAGTGTTCTAATTCTTAATGAAGTAGTGTCCCGTGCTGTTCTTGTTCCTTGTCATCCCATATGAGGAAGTTGGCATCCTTGTATGAGACCGCTTGTTAGCATAAAGTTAGTACTGAGATATTTGCGCCATCTCCCTTTGACTAGGGAATCTTTATCAACAGTAAACCAGATCAGTTTCTCTAATAACTTCTGCAAAAGTTCTGTTTGTATGCTGCATTATACTACGCTGTGAAGGTGGCAGGGATGCTTTCTATTTTGCCATCTGTAGTAGAAATAGTGACCTACCGATTAGTGTCTTAGCTAAAAACAGATTCCATGTTGGGCAGACACATGAGTACCTTGTCACTTCCAGTTTAATGCTGTTAAATATTCTTTCTAGCTGCAGCAGCTCAGTAATTTTAATGTACAGTTATTTCATATCCACTCTCAAGTGGCTGTGTGAGGGATCTTTGCTCACTTACTCTCACTCTGTTTCTTGTCCTCTTAACAAGTTGGTCTCTGAAACCACCCAGGGAAGGACATTTTGAACTAGCATCCCTCAGTGGGAGTAGATTTTACCATGTATGCTCACTCACCAGTAAGGACACTGCAACTCGTAACGGAGAGCAAATAACAAGAAATATCTGCTGTTGTTGTTACTGTTCTTATTAAACCTATTTTAGCTTCCTTATTTGTCTCAGTATTTACCCCACTGCCTAGAACAGGCTTCCCAGCTTCCATACTTATTTATCACACAAGTAGATGTTCTTCTAGAAATATGGCATGTTAGAAAGATATGTTGGTGAAAACTGAGGCTTACTTAGAGGGCTTTTTTTTACCCTTGTTTATATAAATACAAAACAAAAACAAACTACTTGAGTTTGTTCTTAATCTGTTGTTTATCTGCCTCTGGTCCAGGTATAGAATACAATGGAAAATGTGGGGATGAACATTTCTGAGTCCAAAGATGCTGAGAAGGGATAGTGGTGAATAAAAGAGAAGATGAAGAGGAAATGCCCCAAATTTAAACCACCAGGGCCTTGCAAGTAGGCTAAATTAGGATCTTTGGTGACTAAACAAATGCAGTGATTTCAGGGGTAGTCATGGGAAACAGTCTTTGAAACATTAATTTTTCATCAGAAATTGCATGTTAACATAGGTAGATGGCTATATTTATAGGCAGATAGATAAATAGATAGATGATTTTTTTTTTTGTATGTGAGTCAGAATTGCAGCTTAGTGAGGAAGGTGGGCAATACCTTGGATGGACCAATGCAAGGCAGGCCAGGTTAAGCCCAGAGCTCATTGTACTGACTGGCTATTCAGCAATAAATGAGTGGGGTTGGAGAGTGAAGGGAGTGGAAATAGAGCCATATTATATAGCATGAGATAGAATCATAAAATGCTGGAGCTGAGGGACCATCAGAGAATGTTTTTTCCACCCATTTTACGAATGAGGAAACAGACCCGGAGAGGCGGCATGAAGTTCCCAGGATCAGTACTGACCGATAAAGCCAAGAGCAGAATCTAATCCAGCATGATGCCTTCTTGGTCTTTAGAGATGTGTAGAGATGTGAGATAACCAAATGCGACCTACTGTCAGTCAATGAGATTTTTAGTCACTTCTTATAGATAAGAATAGTGGTGCCATTCATCTTTCTATGTCTCATGCAAGGATAAAGTTCTGTGTCTCTGTGGGAGGCTGACAGGCTAGGTTAATATCCCAGGGCTTTTCCCATCTTAATTTAATGTTGAGTAAAGGGAAAAATAGTCAACAAGTTAATAATACGGAATTTATTATTTTTTCCCCCCAACTTGGAGATTTGGGAGGAAAAACAAGGAAGGTCCTTTGTATTGGCAATTTTCAAAGGCTACCACACAGCTATTTGAGTAGTGTTTATTTTCTGAATTTTCATAGTTGAGAGCACAAAATATGGTAGACCTAAAAATCATGGTATGGAACACTCATACTTTTAAAAAATTTAATTAATTTATTTTTTATACAGCAGGTTCTTATTAGTTATCTATTTTATACGTATTAGTGTATATATGTCAGTCCCAATCTCCCAATTCATCCCACACCTGCCACCCCACTTACCCGCTTTGGTGTCCATACATTTGTTCTCTATATCTGTGTCTCTATTTCTGCCTTGCAAACCAGTTTATCAGTACCATTTTTCTAGATTCCACATATATGCATTAATATACAGTATTTGTTTTTCTCTTTCTGACTTACTTCACTCTGTATGACTGTCTGTAGGTCCATCCACGTCTCTACAAATGACCCAATTTTGTTCCTTTTTATGGCTGAGTAATATTCCATTGTATATATGTACCACATCTGCTTTATCCATTCATCTGTCGATGGGCATTTAGGTTGCTTCCATGACCTGGCTATTGTAAATAGTGCTGCAATGAACACTGGGGTGCATGTGTCTTTTTGAATTATGGTTTTCTCTGGGTATAGGCCCAGTAGTGGGATTGCTGGATCATATGGTAATTCTATTTTCAGTATTTTAAGGAACCTCCATACTGTTCTCCATAGTGGCTGTATCAATTTACATTCCCACCAACAGTGCAAGAGGGTTCCATTTTCTCCACACCCTCTCCAGCATTTGTTGTTTGTAGATTTTCTGATAATGCCCATTCTGACTGGTGTGAGGTGATACCTCATTGTAGTTTTGATTTGCATTTCTCTAATAATTAGTGATGTTGAGCAGCTTTTCATGTGCTTCTTGGCCATTGTATGTCTTCTTTGGAGAAATGTCTATTTAGGTCTTCTGCCCATATTTTGATTGGGTTGTTTGTCTTTTTAATATTGACATGAGCTGTATATATATTTTGGAGATTAATCCTTTGTCCGTTGATTCCTTTGCAAATATTTTCTCCCATTCTGAGAGTTGTCTTTTTGTCTTGTCTGTAGTTTCCTTTGCTTTGCAAAAGCTTTTAAGTTTCATTAGGTCCCATTTGCTTATTTTTGTTTTTATTTCCTTTACTCTAGGAGGTGGGTCAAAAAAGATCTTGCTGTGATTTATGTCAAAGAGAGTTCTTCCTATGTTTTCCTCTAAGAGTTTTATAGTGTCCGGTCTTACATTTAGGTCTCCAATCCACTTTGAGTTTATTTTTTGTGTATGGTGTTAGGGAGTGTACTAATTTCATTCTTTTACATGAAGCTGTCCAGTTTTCTCAGCACCACTTATTGAAGATACTGTTTTTTCTCCATTGTATATCCTTGCCTCCTTTGTCATAGATTAGTTGACCATAGGTGTGTGGGTTTATCTCTGGGCTTTCTATCCTGTTCCATTGATCTATATTTCTGTTTTTGTGCCAGTACCATATTGTCTTGATTACTGTAGCTTTGTAGTATAGTCTGAAGTCAGGGAGTCTGATTCCTCCAGCTCCGTTTTTTTTCCCTCAAGAATGCTTTGGCTATTCAGGGTCTTTTGTGTCTCCATACAAATTTTAAGATTTTTTGTTCTAGTTCTGTAAAAAAATGTCATTGGTAAATTGATAGGGATTGCATTGAATCTGTAAATTGCTTTGGTAGTATAGTTATTTTCACAATATTGATTCTTCCAATCCAAGAACATGGTATATCTCTCCATCTGTTTGTGTCATCTTTGATTTCTTTCATCAGTGTCTTATTATAGTTTTGTGCATACAGGTCTTTCACCTCCTTAGGTAGGTTTGTACCTAGGTATTTTATTCCTTTTGTTGCAATGGTGAATGGGATTGTTTCCTTAATTCCTCTTTGTGATCTTTTGTTGTTAGTGTATGGGAATGCAAGAGATTTCTGTGCCTTAATTTTGTATCCTGCAACTTTACCAAATTCTTTGATTAGCTCTAGTAGTTTTCTGGTGGCATCTTTAGGATTCTCTATGTATAGTATCTTGTCGTCTGCAAACAGTGACAGTTTTACTTCTTCATTTCCAATTTGTATTTCTTTTATTTCTTTTTCTTCTCTGATTGCTGTGGCTAGGACTTTGAAAACTATGGTGAATAATAGTGGTGAAAGTGGACATCCTTGTCTTGTTCTTGATCTTAGAGGAAATGCTTTCAGTTTTTCACCACTGAGAATGATGTTTGCTGCAGGTTTGTCGTATATGGCCTTTATTACGTTGAGGTAGGTTCCCTCTATGCCCACCTCAAGGAGAGTTTTTATCATAAATGGGTGTTGAATTTTGTCAAAAGCTTTTTCTGCATCTATTGAGATGATCATATGGTTTTTATTCTTCAGTTTGTTACTATGGTGTATCGCATTGGTTGCTTTGTGTATATTGAAGAATCCCTGCATCCCTGGGATAAATCCCACTTGATCATGGTGTATGATGCTTTTAATGTGTTGTTGGATTCTGTTTGTGAGTATTTTGTTGAGGATTTTTGCATCTATATTCATCAGTGATGTTGGTGTGTAATTTTCTTTTTTTGTAGTATCTCTGTCTGGTTTTAGTATCAAGATGATGGTGGCCTCATAGAATGAGTTTGGGAGTGTTCCTTCCTCTGCAGTGTTTTGGAAGAGTTTGAGAAGGATGGGTGTTAGCTCTTCTCTTAATGTTTGATAGAATTCATCTGTGAAGCCATCTGGTCCTGGACTTTTGTTTGTTGGAAGATTTTTAATCACAGTTTCAATTTCATTACCTGTGGTTGGTCTGTTCATATTTTCTATTTCTTCCTGGTTCAGTTTTGGAAGGTTATACCTTTCTAAGAATTTGTCCATTTCTTCCAGGTTGTCCATTTTATTGGCCTAGAGATGCTTGTAGTAGTCTCTTATGATGCTTTCTTTGTATTTCTGCAGTGTCTGTTGTTAACTTCTCCTTTTCATTTTTAATTTTATTGATTTGAGTCCTCTCCCTCTTTTTCTTGATGAGTCTGGCTAAAGGTTTATCAATTTTGTTTATCTTCTCAGAGAACCAGCTTTTAGTTTTATTGATGTTCGCTATTGTTTTGTTTGTTTCTATTTCATTTATTTCTGATCTGATCTTTATGACTTCTTTCCTTCTGCTAACTTCGGGTTTTTTTTTTTTCTTCTTTCTCTAATTGCTTTAGGTGCAAGGTTAGGTGGTTTATTCAAGATGTTTCCTGTTTCTTAAGGTAGGATTGTATTGCTATAAACTTCCCTCTTAGAACTGCTTTTGCTGCATCCCATAGGTCTTGGGTCATCGTGTTTTCATTGTCATTTGCCTCTAGGTATTTTTTGATTTCCTCTTTGATTTCTTCAGTGATCTCTTGGTCATTTAGTAACATATTGTTTAGCCTCCATGTATTTGTGTTTTTTCCATTTTTTTCCCTGTAATTGATTTCTAATCTCATAGCATTGTGGTCAGAAATGATGCTTGATATGATTTCAATTTTCTTAAATTTACCAAGGCTTGAGTTGTGACCCAAGACGTGATCAATCCTGGAGAATATTTCATGTACACTTGTGAAGAAAGTGTAATGTGCTGTTTTTGGATGGAATGTCCTATAAATATCAATTAAATCTATCTGGTCTATTGTGTCATTTAATGCTTGTTTTTTCCTTATTAATTTTCTGTCTGGATGATCTGTCCATTGGTGTAAGTGAGGTGTTAAAGTCTCCCACTATTATTGTGTTACTGTTGATTTCCTCTTTTATAGCTGTTAGCAGTTGCCTTATGTATTGAGGTGCCCCTATGTTGGGTGCATATATATATATATATATATATATATATATATATATATATATAATTGTTATATCTTCTTCTTGGATTGATCCCTTGATCATTATGTAGTGTCCTTCTTTGTCTCTTGTAATAGTTTTTATTTTCAAGTCTATTTTATCTGATATGAGTATTGCTACTCCAGCTTTCTTTTGATTTCCATTTGCATAGAATATCTTTTTCCATCCCCTCACTTTCAGTCTGTATGTGTCCCTAAGTCAGAAATGGGTCTCTTGTAGACAGCAAATATATGGGTATTGTTTTTGTATCCATTTGGCGAGCCTGTGTCTTTTGGTTGGAGCATTTAATCCATTCAGCTTTAAGGTAATTATCGATATGTATGTTCCTATTACCATTTTCTTGTTATGTGTTTGTTTTTGTGGGTCCTTTCCTTTCCTTGTGTTTCCCACATAGAGAAGATCCTTTAGCATTTGTTGTAGAGCTGGTTTGATGGTGCTGAATTCTCTTAGCTTTTGCTTGTCTGTAAAGCTTCTGATTTCTCTGTCAGTTCTGAATGGGATTCTTGCCGGGTAAAGTAACCTTGGTTGTAGGTTCTTCCCTTTCATCATTTTAAATATTCGTGCCACTTCCTTCTGGCTTGTAGAGTTTCTGCTGAGAAATCAGCTGTTAACTTATGGGAGTTCCCTTGTATGTTATTCGTCATTCTTCCCTTGTTGCTTTTAATAATTATTCTTTGTCTTTAATTTTTGTCAAGTTGATTACTATGTGTCTTGGCATGGTTCTCCTTGGGTTTATACTGTGTGGGACTCTCTGAGCTTCCTGCACTTGGGTGGCTATTTCGTTTCCCATGTTAGGGAACTTTTGACTATAATCTCTTCAAATAGTTTCTCGGGTCCTTTCTCTCTCTTTTTTCCTTCTGGGACCCCTATAATGTGAATGTTGTTGCATTTAATATTGTCCCAGAGGTCTGTTAGTCTGTCTTCATTTCTTTTCATTCTTTGTTCTTTATTCTCTTCCACAGCAGTGAATTCCACCATTCTGTCTTCCAGGTCACTTATCTGTTCTTCTGACTCAGTTATTCTGCTATTGATTCCTTCTAGTGTATTTTTCATTTCAGTTATTGTATTGTTCATCTCTGTTTTTTTGTTCTTTAATTCTTCTAGGTCTTTTTTAAACATTTCTTGCATCTTCTTGATCTTTGCCTCCATTCTTTTTCCAGCATCCTGGATCATCTTCACTATCATTATTCTGAATTCTTTTTCTGGAAGGTTGCCTACCTCTACTCTATTTAGTTGTTTTTTTTGGGTTTTATCTTGTTCCTTCATCTGGTACAAAGTCCTCTGCCTTTTCATTTTGTCTATATTTCTGTGCATGTGGTTTTTGTTCCACAGGCTGTAGGACTGTATTTCTTCTTGCTTCTGCTGTCTGCCCTCTGGTGGATGAGGCTATCTAAGAGGCTTGTGCAAGCTTCCTGATGGGAGGGACGGGTGGTGGGTAGAGCTGGGTGTTGCTCTGGTGGGCAGAGCTCAGTAAATCTTTAATCCACTTCTCTGCTGATGGGTGGGGCTGGGTTCCCTCCCTGTTGGTTGTTTGGCCTGAGGCAACCCAGCACCAGAGCCTAATGGGGCTAAATGCAGACTCTGGGAGGGCTCCCGCCAAAGAGTACTTCCTAGAACTTTTGCTGCCAGTGTCCTTTTTCCCTCTGTGAGCCACAGCCACCCCCACCCCCCCACCTCTGCAGGAGACCCTCCAACACTAGCAGATAGGTCTGGTTCAGTCTCTTATGGGGTCACTGCTCCTTCCCTGGGTTCTGATGGGCACACTACTTTGTGTGTCTCCACCAAGAGTGGAGTCTCTGCTTCCCCCAGTCCTGTCAAAGTTCTGCAGTCAAATTCCTCCAGCCTTCAAAGTCTGATTTTCTAGGAATTCCTCCTCCTCTTGTCAGACCCCCAGGTTGGGAAGCCTGACGTGGGGCTCAGAACCATCACTCCAGTGGGTGGACCTCTGTGGTATAATTGTTCTCCAGGCTGTTAGTCACCCAACCAGTGGCCATGGGATTTGGTTTTATTGTGATTGCGCCCCTCGTACTGTCTTATTGCAGCTTCTCCCCTGTCCTTGGATGTGGGGCATCTTTTTTGGTGAGTTCCAGTGTTCTCCTGTTGATGATTGTTCAGCAGTTAGTTATGTTTCCGGTGCTCTTGCAAGAGGGAGTGAGCGCACGTCCTTCTACTCTGCCATCTTGACCCAATCTCTGGACCACTCATACTTCTTACCCTGTAATTGAGCACTGTTGTTCTTGAGAGAAAAAAAAAACCTCATACATTTCATTTACCTATGAGGTGCCTATATTTACTTTTCTATAGGAGTTGTACTATATTTTTCTAATTTGAGAGTTCAATGTTTTAAGATTAAAAAACCCAATTCACATATAAATATCAAAGAGTACCTTCTTTGACTCAATCCTTGCTTGCCGATGTTCCCTTTTATGAGATAGGGCCATTTGTCATGCAGGAAACAGGATTAATTAACTGTGCAAAGGGTACCTAATATGGAAACTGTGAGTTCTAAAATGTTTCCACAGAAAATACAGGAAAAGAAGTACAGATGAGACTAGAAACCAGTGTGACTTTTTTTTTCTTCAGAGGGCTTAAAAAAATCTGTCCATCACAGAAATCAAACAGCCTATTATACACACAGTCTTCCCACATGTCACACAGAAACAAGCGAGGAATGTGCTTCATTTCCACATAACTTGTGTGGTTTTGAAATTCATTTCTCTTCACCCCTGAACTCTGGTGGATGTGTCATGTATATTCCTAACAAGATGGCAGAACTTTCAATGGGAGGAATCTTGGAAGCAGAGAGCCACATAATTTTGTAGCTCATGAAAGAATCAAAACAAAATAAAATAAAAGTCTCCCACAAAATCTCTACAGAAAAATGAAAAAAACATTCCAAAATGAATTGCCAAAGATAGGTGTATATAAATCTATATATAAATCACTGCAGCTTTTAGGAAGGCATCATCTATAAGCTAGTAAGCTACTCTATGTTTTTATGTTGCTATTTACTCTGAGGTTTGATAAAAGAATGTCTATGTTAAAAACTTCAACATTATACAGAAGATACAGCAACTACTTCAAAGGTGAAAGATATTCTATGTATGCAGGTATCTCTTTATGTAATTTTATTTTGCTTAATACAAATAATAAAGATTGTTTTCTATTCATTTATAGTTTTCTTCTCGTTTCTGCAACTAAAATATGGTCCAGAGAGCAACAATTTGGATTGTTATGCCAATTGAATCAACAAATTGATTTGGAACTGCATGGAGCTTACATTTATCCCTGTCTACTTCTGGAGCTGAACCTTTCAGACCAGCATTTAGTTTTGGCTAAAGGGATTAATTTAAATGTGATTTTTTCCCTGGTAGGTGAATAATAGGACTTTGTAAACAAATAGAAAAATGCATTTTTCAAAGATAAAAGACATGGAGATGGAACCAGAAGATCTTTGTTCCATGAAGCATTAGGCTATGATGCTGTGCAGAGTAACTCTTTGGAACCAGATAACTAGATCAATACAGTCTGCAAGTGGCACTAGAAGCTCTATCTGTTGTCCTTACACTTTCCTCCTCAATATTTCACAGGATCCAGAACTAGGTTTTTGTGTGATTCCAGTACAGGTTATTAAA
The DNA here is from genome assembly GCF_025265405.1 of Mesoplodon densirostris. Lineage (NCBI taxonomy): Eukaryota > Metazoa > Chordata > Mammalia > Artiodactyla > Ziphiidae > Mesoplodon > Mesoplodon densirostris. The sequence goes on along the minus strand of NC_082665.1, from coordinate 92,763,805 downwards.
GCGTAAAAAACGAGAACCAACACATATTTGGATCCCCTTCCCTTTGTCCCCTTTTGTTCTACAAGGTGTCAGGTAACTCGTTTGACTGATTTCCCCAACCTTCATTGCACTGACTAGTTGTTTGAATTGGCCAATTCAACAGGTGATTGTGTGTGTGTGTGAGTGTGTGTGTGTGTGTTTACACGTGGTAATGAGCCACAATCCCTTTGGCAGAATCCAAGCCATGCATAACAATGTCAAAAAAAATCTGTTACTGTTTTCTCAGCATTTACTGTTTTAGGTAAAAGAAGTGATTATCAGAAAGATTTGGGTAATTCCAGGTTTTCTGGTAAACATTGCTGAATCAAAATACAGGATAGTCATTTCTCTAATATAGAAAATATTGAGCAGTCAAAGCATATGAAGTGCCTGGCAAAAAACAGATACTCAATAAATATTGGTCTCAGGCTATGGAACACTGGTCCCTCCCACCTTTTATTAGCTGTGTGACTTTGGGCAATTATCTAACTTCATTTTGCCCTAGTTTCTGTATCTGTGAAGTAGGGGATAATAATTGCACTTATGTTTTAAGGTTATTGTGAAAGTTAAATGAGTTAATACATATAAGGTGCTTAGAACAAGAACAAGCATATAGTCCTCAGTAAATGTTACTTGTTATTACCACGATGGCGACACTGTGTTCTCCTTTTACTACGGTGATGGCAACACCAAATGCTGGTTCTTAGTAAATGGGAAGCAGTTTTTAAAAGCCATTGCACAGAGAGTGTTGTCAGATGGTTATGCTTTACGAACTGACCAAACTGAGAAATTTCACTTGTGTATCTGGTCCAATTGAGCTTTGTTATCCTGTGGACATAGAGATCTCTTACAACAGACATATAAACAAACGGAATTCAGCCTCCTGCCTGGTTAAGAGAAGGATCTAAACTGAAATTATATGTTCTTTGGGGAATGTTACAAGGCAAATATTTTTTTTTAGGGATCTAGTAAAACACAAGTAGACACCCATATAACAATGAATTGACAAACAGTAAATTAAAACTTTCTTGCAAATGTGTTCTTCTTAAAACCAGGGCCTTAATAATGTGAGCATTCACCTGTTCCTTAAGGAGGGTTGTGAAAATTAATGTTGGGAAAGTTTCCAGAGATATAATAGCCATGCAAAATAGTATTGTTATTTATATTACATGACAAATCTGTGCCCAAGGCAACAAATAAATTATGCTAACCAGATGGAAAACTAGTTTTTGGCTTTAGAAACTTAAAATTTAAAGGTATGAGAAAACTAAAAGGAGGTATTAAAATGCACAGTGTGGTTTATAATGTAAAATTTTTTTTTACATTAGATAGTATATTTATAAAATTCTATGGTTTTCATGATGCCTTCCCCCTTGGGATCAAATACTTCCACTCCCATTTTACTTGCAGAGAAGAGGATTAGAACAATGTAGCTTTAGGACTACTTACTGATTAGGCAGATATTTGGAAATTTTTGAAATGAAAAGTTAAAAAATAGGAATTAAAGTAATTATTCTGTGTGTGACTATTGGTGTTATTGAAACATTTTCCCTCTTTTGAAACACTATGGTGCACCTTGCTGGGTGTACGTATTCTTTCATAGGAATATAATAAGAAGAGGGAGGACAAAAAAGGTTACGATTAGTATGGATTTGCATCCAAGGATACAAAACCAGCTAAGAATGATTTTAATATTTTTTCCTGTCTGGGAGAATTAAAAAATTGTTATTCCTAGCATTTAACAAGTGTACTGAATATCAACCATTCATTTAACCAATAGTCATTATACATGGTATGGGCCAGAAACAATTCTAGGTGCTGTGAATTCATTAATGAACAAAGCAGATAAAACTCCCTCCTCTCACGAAAATCTAGCTCTCAAAAGTAGGGAAGATATTCAAAACAGTTTACCTCTAGAGTCTAGGCACCAAACCCGTCACAAAGGACACGGACAAGTATGACTTTACGGGCGCCCATAGGTCTGATGTTAACATTTGACTCTCAACCCTGGTGTTAGGGACTCTGAGTGGGGTGGTAGGGAGGGGAAACTCAGATGAATATACGTCTCTTGCCCTCAAGAAGCTTATGGTTTAATAAAGGAAATAAGCTCTATACACACATAAGTAAAATACAAAATAGTACTTCAGCAAGTTTTTATTTTCTGTGGAGTTTTAGAGAAATGAAATGCTGGACTTATATTCTGTCATTGTCTGCTTCCATCCTTAAATCCTCAATTCGTCACTATCAATTGCCTACTCCATTCCCATGCATTAAACTCCAGGGGTAATGACCTCAATCTCTGGGATAACAGAATCATACATTTGGTAATGATTCAGTATTTGGCTTCCAGGTGGGTGAAGACACAAACCATATAAGACAAATGGTCATTGCTCCTGTTTTTAAAAGATTTCTAAGATCTCTAACCCGTAACCTGTTGGTCATCTCTTCCGATCCTTAACAGCACTCTTGTATTTACTATTGTCAAGAGGGTTTTCTTTATTTTCAATCCATCTATCCATGGGGAAACATTTCATCTTATTTGATAATCTGTGGAAATGGAGAATCACCAGTCAGCATCATTCTCATAAGATCCTTTCATACTTGCTTCTTTATCATGTTCTTTGGGTGAATTAACTAGAATTTCTTTTATCTTTTCCCCTTAGGATCTATTTCTCATCCTATTAGTATAGATCTAATTTCATTCTACTAGTATAGTGTATTTTTCATTCTTTTTACATTGCTCATTTTAGTTCATTTTCATTTTTAAAAATATAACTAGAATGCTGGGCTGCGTGGGGTATTTTGTATGGTTCTTAGCGTTACTGACTTTAAGAGAAAGGATGACTTCTTAGTTGCTGAATTTTGTACCCAGTTGTTAAATCCCACCTTCTTTAGAAATAGACAGTACTTTACCAGTAATATACTCAAACTCAACAGGAAATTTTCTAAAATCTTCAAACTTCTTACTTTTGAGACTTCTCAGGCTTTCTCTGAACTTTTCTTCATTTTTTTTCTATCTGACTCTATTCAACTTCACTTTGTTTCTCAAAAACCAACTCTTCAATTTTTTTGAAATTTATTCTAAAGTTTATTGCTGGCTTTTAATGTTAGCTTGGCTTCCTGGGATGAGGATATCTTCTACATCTTTATTTCAGCAACTAGTAACAAAACTTGCTTATGGACTCAGGAGTCTCATTAATATTATATCAAATATATTAAATAATATTACAGTGAATATGGTTTAAGTTACCTGCCAAGGACAAATTCATAGAATAAATACATATATATATATATATCTAGAATATTTGGGGCTTGGGGTGACCAGAATATGGCCATTTCTAATGTACTGAAAGTAACCATGATTGACCAATATTTTAAGAATTAGGCTACAATAAAATAGTTGTCAAAAATTTGATTTTAAAGTATTTGCTAATCTTGAATATTATCAAGTCATAATTATGTACATTAATTCTCAGTTCGTGCATCTTTAGGAGTAAACATAGGAGATTGGGCTGATAGTACTTTTCCTAGGATGTGAGTGGGTATTTGAAATATGGTGGTACATTTGAGAGAGAGAGAAAAAGAGAGAGAGAAGGAGAGAGACAGAGAAAGAGATGGAGAGAGAACGTGTTTGTTGTCAGTTGTCAGTTGTTTGGATTTCAGGTTTTTAGGAGTAGAATGTGCAAGTGCACTGTGGTAAGTTTATGGAGTTATGTGTGTGTTCTCTTCCCACATCTTCAATACTACTGAGGGATATCAGTAGAATTATTATTGATTTCTTTATGTATCATTAGAAATGGAAGGTGAGAAATACTTTCTCGAAGGCCAGGCACAAACAAAAGATATTACTACTCCAACTACGTTCATTCATTCATTCATTTTAGCTACTCATGGTGTGCCAGGTACTTTGCTAGTACTTTATGAAACATAATCTTTAATCCTCCACTTTGTGACTGAAGAAACTGAGGCTCACTGAGATTAAGAACGTTTCCCAATGTTGCAGAGCAAGCAGAGCTTCTTCCTTTCTAAGCTTGTGTGTATAGTTTTGTCTGTGCCAAGCAACCTTTCTTTGGTTCATTTGCTCTTTTGCTTCATGGGTGTATATCTGTAAATCAGTTGTATTTCTTTTTATCTAAGTTTAGGGACATGTGATATTTAATTGTGTCATATGCACCAAGTGAGCAAAATGAAATCCCAAAGAGATGTGCTGAAACTGACAAATCATAAAGAAAATCCCAAATGTTTAAACCAAGCTACCAAGGAGGAAGGCTCTAGAAGGAACACATGCGATATGTTCCCCATGGCTGCTGCTTCTGAATCGGGGGATCAAATACAAACAGGCTTTGCTGAAAGCTTCTCTATCATGGAGGGCATTTTGAGCTACAGGTGAAAGGATGAACCATTATGGACTTGGGCTACATCACGCAGAGACAGAGGAAGAGCCCAGGATTTTGTTTAGTGGATGCTTAGCGATCTTTGAGGGTAAATAGTACATAGTTTCATAGGATAAACTAAAATAGGAATAGCAGTTTTCTTCTTTCAGGTTCTTTGCTGTTTTCCATTCCCCTCATTACTCTAACTCCTCTGCATTCATTTTTCTATTCTTCCCCCTTTCACTTTTTTCCCCTTACCTTTTCTCTCCCTTTGCATTTTTGGACCTTACTCCATGTTGCCATCTTCTTTTCATTTTTGATTCTGTTTTGTCACTCCTCTTTTCCCTCCTTTTATTCTATCCCTCTCCTGCCCCCCGCACCCCTTTCCTTCCATTTCTTCTTCGTTTACTCTCAGTTGATGTTCCCTGCAAAGAGCTGTCTGGGTTCCTTGACCTCACAAGAAGCTCTCTGACGAAACGCTTAAGAAAAACAAGGTATTATGTATTATCCTACACATTCTACAATCGCCCTAGCAATTTAGTAACTACAGTCCAATTTAAACCAGGCCTCAAGGCAACAAAAATTGCACCAAATGCCAACTAATTTACCAAAGTTATAGAAGGAATATTTGGGAGCCTCTTGCCTTCAAGCCATCTGATTCATATTATTGACTCATTTAGAAAACAGAAAGTGAACAGAGACAAGTTTTTAAGGAGTTTGGTTTCATGCAAATGACTTGCAATTGCAGCCCATTATTTTTATACCACGACTTCATTAGTCATATCCCTGTCAGACCTGTGACCAGTGTCAAATGTTTTCAAAAAGCGCACCAGGACAAGCATGGAACTCATCAGCCCGTGTCAAAGGTCGTGCTCATTAAGGAGTCAAAATGAAAACTTTCAGTGTCTCTAACACATCGCATAGCTCTCCCTGGTGCTCCCACCCCCACTCCTGAAACCCAGGGCCGGCTAAGCACCTCCAGCTCCCCAGACACCCAAATAAGATCAAGATGACAGGGCAGGAAAATGAATAGGGCTCTTACTTGGCTGGACTTCAGAGTCTGGTCCTGATTGAAACAACCAGAAAGCTGTTTGCCAGGTCTTATAGCACCATTTCCTGAGGTTAAACATAACATCTCAAAATGAAGCAATTAGGGATTTCTCTAAAACAGGAGTCTTCAGTAATTAAAAAAGAAAAAAAAAAGGCAGAAAGAAAGAAGAAAATGAAGACTATCTTTGTAGGTGCTGATTGGGCCTGACATAGGGGTTTGATGGAGGAGGGAGGCAATTTGGTTTTTCTTTGCCACCTGGGAGCTAAATTTTTGGTCATGGAGGCAGTAGGTAAAAAGAAGTTACCTGTAACAGTGCTGTGAGTTTTAAGGAATTTGAGACCCAGCGTTAATAAGAATAAAACCGTCCTTCCTGAGGCTCAATTGCATTAATATGAGCATAACAGCGACTTGGTGCTGTTTCTTGGGATTTGTTTTGTTTTGAATCATGACTGCTTTTCTGAAGAGCTGCCCACTGAGTGAGCATAGTCACGTGCTGTCATGCTGTGTGCCATTTCCAAAGGGCTCAGGTGGTGTTTTTTTTTTTCCCTTCAGCATCTTCTTCTGGCCAGCACGGGTGTTGGATCTGGGTTCTTAGGAGACTTGAAAATGGATTACATCCTGCCACTACCATATTTGGCTGGTTACAGTAGCTTTAAGATTGACAAACAGATATTTCCAGCATCACATAGGGTGAATATTAAGGAAGGCTTTCATTGTCAATACATTTTGCAAAAGCAAAACACAATGCAATTCAACAATAGGAAATGTCAAATTGTGATGACTATATTGATTTTTAGAAAACACACAATCTGCTCTCAAATTCAGAAGTCGTTTGGGGCAACTTGATCTAATTCTGTGGTAATGCCTGTGACTTTCCCTCTGCTTACTCGCTAACTTAATTCACTGTTCGCACTTGAATGAGACTCCCAGCCTCCTTGAGCTGTCTTTTCAGGGAAATAGGTACCTTGTGAAAGCATTTTGCCTCATCCTTGTTTTCCAAAATCTGGTTTATAAATTTTCTTGGACTCATCTTTGCTTATTTTGATGCAGGGGTACTTTTAGGGTAACAGGAGATGAACATTTTATTCCATGTATCTATATTTTATATGTGGTATTTAGATATCTTCATGGTGAGCTAAAGGAAAAAGGAGCAAGTTTGTGAGCAGTCTACAAAATGCATCTCTGGCTATTGTGATGTGACAGCAACAGTCTTAGGATTGCAACCCAAATAAAAAAATGTATGTCCTAACCGGGAAGCATGGTTTTAAGCCTCCACATTCACTCTCAAGTCCATTCATCAATTTATGTGCCACACAGTCCAAGCAAAGACTCTACTAATAAAGTGGCAAGTCTCCTAAGGATAGTGCCAGATGTTGCCTGTAAACTGGGATTCTGATGTTGGACTCCAGTTTACCATCCTGTAGGTCACTAGTGCTCTGTAAGGTGCTCACAGAGGGCTCTGCTCAGTGCTTGGCAGAGAGGGACACTTCACGTTAATAATCGGGCCACAGGGATTTTTGTGGAAGCGTCTGTTGAGCAGCAGAAGATGGGTATAAAAGGTCAGATGAAATGGTCGTACTGTGTGAACATTTGCTCAAATTTTGTATGGCCTCTTAGCGTGTGTTGAGCAGAACCTCTGCCTCCTGTAGACCAGCTAATTTGGGACTTCGTTGACCCTCACCTGTGGATAGTGGTGGAATATCGCGTGAAGTCAAAAGATTCCTGACGTTTTCATCTGGGCGCCCCAGGAAGAATGGAAGGGCTTTCGCGTATGAAGGGCTACTTTGTGCTTTCTTCTCTCTTTGGGAAATTAACAACAGTGGTATACTTTTTGGGTTCTGGGGCTCACCCCTTTACCTGAGGCCTATCGGTTTCCCAACCGGGAAGCATCGTATCCTTGTTGTGAATCTGTGATTGATGCCCTTGGCCTGGGGGCTCCCTCTTCCCCCCCGCTTCAGGAAACAGGAGGGCTAGAGAGATAGCGCTCAAGTTTTCTTTCACAGTCCCCGTTTCCTAACTTTAATCACCTTCTGCTGTGGGAAAGAGATGAGATGAGGCCTAAAAAACAGATCATTGTCCGCCTCCTAGATTAATGCAGAGAAAGCGGTATTGTCTGTTGAATGGATAAATCTTCCTGCTGTCACTCAAAACCTAAATTCAACGCTACTTCATTTCTAAGAGGCTTATCTTCCTTGAATAGACCCTTGCAGCTCAAGTAAGAGGCGATGTAATGAAGCGTGTTTTTTTCTTAAGTGAGAAACCTGCAGCAAAGAAGAGGGGAAAACTGTGCAGCTGTTCCAAAGGGGCTCTGCAGACTCTCGAAAGACGGGTCATTTATCTGGTCTTGCATGACATCAAATGATAGAAGATCAAGTTCAAAATCTGCCAGAGCGGCTCAAAAGGGCTTCTTCATCTGTTCATTACATAATGGTTATTAACATACAATATTGTGCAGCTGGGATTCGTATCAAACGTTACAGAAAAAATATTACCGTGGCTTTCAACACTTCCCCTTCAGTCTGTGTTTATTAGGAGGCAAATATCTTGGGAAACGGCAATGGTTTTCCTTGAATCCGAAAGTTTTTATTGATGCCATAATATGTGGTTAAATCAGAGGGCCGCGAGACAGGTGGGTATTAGGCAGATGGATGCTGAGATCATTGAAGAGTATACCCCTTTGTGTACGCTCATAATTAATTCAGCAGTCCCCACAGTGTGGGTTCACTGACTTTTTCTGGAAAGTTAAATACACGCAATATGCACACATACAATTACTATAAATAATTGCTTCTTTACTTTGGTCCAGCTCAGGCTACTGTATTACGCTAAAGTTTAATTTGAACTTTGGAATAGATGTCAAGACTTTCATCACTGCAATACATTTTACTGGATAAGGATAATTTTAGCAACATTTCATCATCCACTGGCTTGAGTTTGTGTGTACAGGTTACAAAATTACATTTAAATAAGTCTTGCTTTATTAGTCTGTGTATAATTAAAAGGCACTACTTTTAAGCTTAGAGCTACAAAAAGGAGGCCATATCCTTCCAAAAAAAGTAGTTTGGAAAGGTGTGAAAGCCTAAAAAACTTCTGTGCTCTATGGTAATTTCCTTAAGAATGATATCTTGAGTCATATCACTTAAGTAGTCCTGATGGGTTTTTAATTCCCATTGGGTAACTGAGCTTCAAGGAAATATTGGCAGTAAAATCATTTTAAAAACCTGTATTTTGTGACTTCAAGTCTAAATCATATACTTTTATGTTTTTTAAAAGCAATTATTTTATAACTGTTAGTGGGCAAGTCTTATAATTTAGACTGCCCTTAATTTATAGCAGTTAATTGTCTAGCCCCTTGATGTTCATGACAGTAAAAGCAATATTAACAATTAATAAAAGCAATTATCCTCCTTTCTTTGTACCAAGCATCAGCTCTGATTGTTTTCCCACTTGCTGCAACTTTTATTATTCGTCCTAATTTGGCTGAGGAATGCATATCTGTTGATGTTGACTGGTAATACAAAAGTTTTAATTTAGTCATTAACTTTGATGTTTTCTCCAACTAAAACTATCCTTTGGGTAGTTTACTACCCAAACTTCCACTGATTTGAAGTTTACTTCTCCCGTATTCTCTAAGTCCTTTGTCGAAATAACAAGCAGAGAAATTTTGAGAAGATGTACAACAGAATGGAGAGGAAGTGGAAAGTACATAGAAAATAGACAAATTAGTCTGCACATTGTTGACAGTTGCATGATTTTAAAGAAGATCCTGCATCTATAGATTGAATCCTCGGTTGGATTCTGTGAGCTTCTAAGCACTGATCGCTCATTCATTCATAGCACCTCCAAAAGGCCGCATACTATGGTTCTGGTCTTTTGTGAACCCTCCACCCATCTGTCTGCTGTTCAGTGAAGGTGACCGTGGAAAAGCCAACTTTGTGGGGTCTTAGCTAGCTGTCTTGTAGATTCACTAAGTTCAAGAAGGGCTGAAGGGAAGAGAGTTAGTTGGACGGCTAGAGTAAATCCTTTTTACTGACAGAAAAGCAACTTGTAGCACGTGAGGCTCATGGAGCCTCAGTAATATTGTCTTTTTACCTAAAAAGTAGCACAGTGTTTGCTTTTCAGTGCTAGACTCTGGCAAAATAATAGCTTTTGAAGGACTTACTATGTGCTGGGCATTTACTAAGATTTTTCTATGTATTAACTCATTTTACCCTCACAACCAGTCTGTGAAATAAGCTACTATTATTTTCCTTGTATCTTTTGAACAGATGAGGAACCTGAGGCAGAGAAATCTTAATTAACTTGCTTAGAGACACACATCTGTCAGGACCAGGATTTGAACCCATAAAATCTGGCTCCTGAGTTCATGCTATTAACCCTACTCTAAACCTTGACAAAAGAAGCTTTAGCAAGTGAAAAAGCTGACACGTTTTAGTATAAAATTCTACCTTGGCCAGGCTAATGCTGTGTTTACATAGATCCAAATTGGTTACTTGATGTTAAATTAAGTCCAAATCCCTAAGCTTGCTGATGACATTTATTTTTCTTCAACTGTGTGTGTGTGTGTGTGTGTGTGTGTGTGTGTGTGTGTGTGTTAGATGCAACTCTAGGAAAACTGACATTGATTCCTGAGCATGGACCCTGGGTGACTCACTTAACCTTTCCAAATTTCAGTCAAATAAATAACTGCATACTCCACTGTTATACAGAGAAATGCATTTTAAATGCCTACCATATTGCTTGGTACAGAGGTGATCGGAGGTGATGCAGAGGGCTGAGGTTTAACTAGATGGTTAAGTAATTAATGCTTTGCCATGCGAGAATTCATTATTTGTTGCAGAATGTCATCAGGTTGAGGAAGGCCACGTTTAATTGTAAGGTATGCACAACCTTCGTTACTCTGGCTGAGTGAAAATTCTAATACATTTTTTGATATGCCTTGCTGTACTAAGGCTGCTCTGGGACCTGGGATGCATTTCATCTTGAACTGTGAATTGCAAAGATTTTTGTTGTCTTCTGGCACAAACACAGCGTCCTTTTATTGTGGTTTTTGATGCGTTAAATATGTTTTTATGGCCCCTTATGTCTATTGTGCCTAGCATACTGTTGGTACTTAATAAATGTTAAATAATAATAATATATGTGCATATGAGATTTGTGGAAAGAAATGACATACTGTTTTAGGGATCTAAGATTGTTCTTCTGGTGCCCAGGGAAAACGTACAGATGAACATATTACTGGGAATAGATTAGAGGGAGCCGTCAAGAGCAATGTCATCTCCCTAAAATATGATGTGGCTCTGTCAGCACAAATCAGAAACCCCATCTCCTTCCTTACATCACTGTAGAACTCTAATGTGGAAAGTGGAATCTCTGGATTAATAGAAATGGGTATCCAGGCACTTTAGAATTTTGCAAATTAACAAATGACACTGTCTTTTCTTGCACATCAGTAGATTTGTACAGTTTCCAGCAAAATGCCAGGGTGAGCTCTGGATTGTTTCTCTTTACCTCTTCTGGGAACCCATCTATGGAGGTTTTGCGGGTGTTCTGCTTTATTCCCTGGGATGAAGAGGAGGGACTCCAGATCCTGGCTTTTTAGGGACGATTTCCCCCTTAGCCGATATCTTTGTCAGCAAGGAGACACCTGCATCCGCATACTTCCACCCAGCTGAGTTACACACCACTTTACCAGATCGCTTGCTTTTCGAGCTGAGCTGGATGTAGCCCAGAATATCAGCTCTCCATGTTGTGCTAAAAGTCCTTCCAAGTCCAGTGCAGAGGTGTTTGTGTAAAAAGATAAAAATGGGAAAATGTGGCATCCCCAGACGCTCATCTGTTTACATGTGTCATTTGGCTCTGCCCTGATGTTAGCTCATCAGCAAAGAAGGCAGGAAGACATGCAATCAAGACTCTATGACTCATCAGGTCTGTTCCCCTTTTGGGATACAATGTTGGTATTCTCTGCCAGTCCTCCAAGAGTCTGTTTTTTGTTTTGTTTTGTTGTGTTTTTTGCAGTCTCTCAGGGAAGAGTTTAAATATATTCACTATATCCCTCCCTCAGTCCTTCCCAGAACATACCTTTCCTGCTGAAAGGTGGATGGGTTAGATTCTGAAAGGGAGTCACTGCTTTTAGTTGTCCTTTAAAAAAAAAATTTTTTTTTTTTTTGCTTTCAGAAAACATATTTTGGAAGAGTCAATATTAAGGTGAAGCTTTCTTATGGGCTGCAGAGAATGAGGGTCTTTAATGCCTTTTATGTTCAAAGGTTCTTTTTGAGGGGCTTTTGTGAGGATATAAATTACGGTAGCAACAGGTATGTTTTCCCTTAGTACAAAGGCCAAGTGTAAGTTTTTCGAAAGTTAAAAAGGATCTGTTCTTTTATTTTTGACCTTGATTTTTCTGCCATATTCTGCATTGCCCCTGCTTTGGTTGTATTATTCTCTGACCCATCCAATTACCATTTCTATCAGCGCTTCGGAAAGATTATGCTTTTTGGGTGTTCTGTAGATGTCTTTCCAGTGGCTTCACTTGATGAATGTGACAAGTTTTGTGTTTTCTCCCTCCCCTCATTGAATTGAAAAGTTTTTTTTGATAAATACAGGCCAATAAGTGCCCAAAGGCAGTGTTTCAATGGCTGCTAAGTCTTTCAAGGTTAGGACTTAACCTCCGTTCTCCCTAATTCAACTCCAACTTCAGTCTGAAGCCAATCAAGAATATCAGATGATACTTAAACAATGAAGGATTTCTGATATTCAGGTACTGCCTCTGTTCAATAGGATTGCAAATTCTTTGTGTGAAGAAAGTCGGTTTTGCTCTAAAGTACTGTCACAAAAAGTGAAATTACCATTTGCTTGGAATGATGCCATTCATCATTGTCAGAACACTAAGCATTGTAAGTAGCTAGACCTCTCCAAATTAATGCCTTGTTTTGCATCGGCTAAATTTCCCAAATCCTAGAGGATGGGTCATACAAAACTCATCTCACTGTTTTAATTTATCAATCCAATATGAGTTCTGTGAAAGGGAGCTTCATTCGGTCTTAGCCATTTTATTTACAGTCTAATTCTAAAAGGAAAGGAAATAAGATATGAAAATAAGTCAGAAAATAAGATAAATCTCTCAGTGAAATCACCAGATCTACTCAGTCCTGGAGCAAAACCTCCATAATTCATTTGTAGGTCAGCTCAAGGGATTAGCCATGACGTATTTGGAAATTCATTTATTTTTATTTTATTTTGCTGTTTCTTATGCATAAGGGTAATGCTGTCCCCAAGGCTTTTCAGGTAGCCCTCAAATCTTGACAACATTTGCTGTCTCTGAGGCCTAAGCCAAAATTAATTTTCAAATAAACAGCATAAAAATGTATGGAGTTGTATAAATTTGAATACAAAATGCATTTGTTTTGTTTGCTTACATACATACATACATACTGTCTGTTCAGCCAAAAACCATAATATGACATTGAAATTAATGGCCATATGCACATCATGAAAGTCAAAAAAGTTTTTCTTTGAGTTAAAAAAAACACAGAACAAGCAGCATTTTATTTCATTTCCATCCCACTGTGGTCTTTAACATACTTTCAGGGAAGTTTTTAATTGTTAATTTTTCCTAGAAGGAAATTAAAAATCTTCCCTAGGAAAAACTTATAGCTTGGAACCTATATGGCTTTTATTAGTTCAAAAGATTCTGTTGTCTTGGGAGATGCAAAGGTATTTTCTTCCAGAAAGTTAAAAAAAAAAAAAAAAAAAAAAGGAAGGAAAGAAAAGGAGAAGAACAAGGTAAGCCAAGTTAGGCTGCTTGATTTTCTTTGATTAAAGACAGATAAAAGCAATGTAGAATTAAGTGGGATGAAATCTGCTAAGATTTATGTTGGGCTTTATTTTTTGGTGGCTCCCAGGAAAAGAAAAAAGGATTCTGTAGTTATACAAAGATAGTCCAGGAGGCAGGCTGTTTGGCTGGGGGGCTCTGCTGGGGCCGCTCAAGGCAGATACCTGTGTGTATTCTTCTCACCACCACCAGCCCACAGGGAGCCTAAAACACCCTGAATGCCATGGTTCCTCCCCCTCAGCACTGAAGTCCTCAAAATGGTTTTTAAATATACTTCCACAAGGGGGCTTTGTGGACATTTGCAAAAATTTTTTTGTTTGTTTATACGTTTCTTAAAAATATTAAGAAATGAGCTTCTGCAGAACAAGGCATAGAAATTCCATTTCTCGGCCTTTTGAAAGCTTCATTATACAGAAAACAAAACAAGCTCCTCCCTCCTGCCCCATGACCTTTGATCTGGAAGAGGTCTCTGAAAGCAGAGGGCGAAGGGGAGAAGGCTTAGAAGCGGGAGCTGGTATCCAGCCTGAGAGCCTTGTCCCGGGCTGTGGCCCTTTCAGCTCTGTTTCAGCTTGTGGCATGAAAGTGTCTACATTGTCCAGTTTTGATCTCCTGGCAGAAAATGACTGTATATGTGGTTGCTTTTTTTTTTTTTTTTCTTTGACCCACGTTCTAGGTGTTTCTTCTGATTTTGGCAGAGTGGTCTCTGAATACAGGACTTTTCATAGCTGTGCATGGTTTAACTGTCTGAAATATGTAAGAAATATGAAGTACTATGGCAATGAATAACTTTAGAAAACAAGACCAGATGGCCACCTCTCTGCCATTTTCATCAGGGCATCATGAAAAGAGCCCCGGGCTGAAAGTCTGCAGAAGAATTGGAGCCTCTGCCTGCCATCAGCTAGTTGGACTTTACTAGGAAAACATTTTCATATTTATGCACCTCAATTTCTTTATTATTGATGATTTTCAAGGGTCTTCCTGTATCTGACATTCCGTGAAGATTGGGTTGCTTTATTCCCCCCTTTCTGCTCTTCAGGACAATATTACCAAATGTGAATATTTTAATGGCTAAAATAACAAAATCAGAGGAGATGATAATGTGCAGCTTGACATGGGAATTTTGGATTAAGAGAGTCTTCACGATCTGAATCCAACTCCTGCTATATGCTACCTGCAGGGGCTGGGCCACGTGCTGGGAAACGGCCAGGGTGTTCTCTGAGCCTCAGTTTATGGAAAATGAAGGGTTGACTAGAACTTTTCCTGAGATTCTTTCCAGATGTATGTTTCTAGGATTTGTGAAGTATTTGAGCACTGGAAGGATCCCAGTGGCACTTTTTTTTAGTGTCTGTATCTCTGAAAAGTGGTCCAAGCTTGGTTGGGATTTTGACTCTATTCATCCTCATGGCCAGATGAACCTGAAAACTGAGGCAGAGACACAAGACACAGCTGCATACTAGAAGATGAGAGGCCCACTCTGACCCGTGTCGAATATGTGGAAACTGAGTCCAGAGAAGTTTAGCTGATTTCAGGGCAGGCCAGGATGAGAAGGCAGAGCCAGCTTCTAATGTGACTTAGGGTTTAAGTCATTTTTCCTTACCATGTTGGATGAAAACCTAAGAAACTCATGGTATAGAAGTTGTACCTAGGAAAAGTGATTGGCCAGGTTTTCATGTATTCATTCCTGCGTAGGTGGCCAAGGGGAGGGGATGTAGGGGGATTTGGAATCCAAGTCACTTTCCACTGAGATCAAAAGCTCTTAAGAAGGTAGACCATGGCATCAACCTGGGTCCATCCTCCTGAGCAGCCAGGGTGACCTGTGGGCTGGTGCATGGTGGCGTGGAATCCAGATTGACTCTTTTCACTGGCTGAGGCTCAGACAGGTTATTAAACCTCCATCCCATATTCTCATCTGCAAAATGGGGGCAATAACAATACCAGTGATGCAGGTTGGAATAGGTAAAAACCTTGCATGGTACTGGGCAATTAGTAGCTATCAGTGGTTGTAGTTTTTGCTATTATTATTATTTTAAAACTGGGCTGATACTCAGAAGGGGCACATGAGAAAGTGATCCCTAAAGCTCCCAGCAGGGGAAAGGTGCCGTGCA
Source organism: Mesoplodon densirostris (assembly GCF_025265405.1). Lineage (NCBI taxonomy): Eukaryota > Metazoa > Chordata > Mammalia > Artiodactyla > Ziphiidae > Mesoplodon > Mesoplodon densirostris. Next base: position 92,748,427 of record NC_082665.1, on the reverse strand, counting down.
GGACGCTGTGGTAGAGGCTGGATGGTGTTCAGGCTCTGCCACCAGGGACATGCCCGGATACCTCTTTCCACAGTCTTGGTGTCTTTCCCTCTTAAAACCCTTCCTTGGGCTACCTGTGGCATGCGTGCCAGGGGCTACCAAATCTCCCTGAGTCTTCCCTTCCCATGTTAGGGAACACAACACTTTACTGATATTTCTAATAACTAGATTGCAACCCTCTACCTAAAACCCGTATAAGAAAGCAGTGCAAGAGTCCCCCACTCGCGGGACCCCTCTGAATTTCCATTCCCAGTGCTCACCTGCAAATTCGTGGAATTTTGGAACAACATTGTCAGCGGGGGGCTGGGATTCCTCAGGGCCTGGATAATCCCAAAAAGCAAGCCATAGCTGGTCCACAACTCTGATGTCGGGCCACTGTTTTCACGGCTACCAGCTCCCTCGGGAAGTGGGGTGAGGGGCAAGTAGCCTTAGGCCCTGTCAAGGCTGGCTGCCAGGTTGGAAGAACAAACCACTGGTGGACAGGTGGCCGGAGCTGGGGAGAGATAATGCTGAGAAGAGGACAGTACCGAAGGAGAGGGGGCAGGTGGAGCTATAGGAGATCTGAGTGAGGAAATTACTCAGTTCACCCAGACGGGGCTGAGCCCTCATCCTTGCCACCCCTCAGACTGCATATGGGCCTTCTGATGCCAGTCTCCATGTGCACCTAAGTGGGCAAGCCCTACGGTTCAATTCAATTCAACAAACATTCACCAAATGCCTACCCTGCTCCTGGTGTGCTAGGCACAGATGTTCAGAAGTGAAGGGTGGTCCCAGAGTTCAAACCCTGGCTCCCCTGCCTCACTGTGTAACCTCTGGGTCCCACTCAGCCCAGCTGAGCTCCACTTCTTCCTCTGTTCAATGGGACAATTGCGTGCACCTCCTGGATTGTTGTAAGAACTGTATGACACGAAGCTTAAAAGAGAGGCGCTTAAAAGAGAGGCACATAAAAGATTTCAATAGGTTTCCTTTGTTCCACCCATTCTCCTGTTCCAATCTTCTTCAAAGTTCTCTTTAATATTCCTTTCTAACAGAGTCTGCCTGCCTAAACAGAGAGGTCTTTAGGTGAACATTCCCCTGAGACTGGGGATGGGGTGTGGGCTGTGTGCGTGTGTGTCCAGGTATCATTTCCATGGTTTGGACACCTGAAGTGCTATGGTTTTTAAATGAGGTGAAATTCAGATGTAGTGGAGAGAGGGGTTTTTTTGCCTTGCCGTGTGGCTTCTGGGATCTTAGTTCCCTGACCAGGGATCGAACCTGCTCCCTCAGCAGTGAAAGTGCAGAGTCCTAACTGCTGGACCTCCAGGGAATTCCCGAGAGTTCTTTTACTAAACCTTATTATATCAAACCTTTTAGTCTTCAGAGGAAAAAAATGGAGTATTTGGCAATTAATATGATAATTCAAATAGAAAACTTGTTTTGTTTGACTTACTTGGGCAATACTCTTTTTGCAGCTCTTGCTAAAATATTTTTGGGGGGCACCTGAATTATTGTTATCGCCATTTGGCTAAGCTAAGACCTACCGTGGAAACCTGGATTATGGAATTTAAATATATAATAGAGTTTGGGAACATATTTCTCACATATATAGCTTATTTACATGTGAGAAATATATATATATATATATATATATATATATATATATATATATATATTTGAGTTTTATGTCCCAATATAAATATGCTTATTGGGATAATTTTATATCCTAATAAGCATATGTGCATTGTTTTTCTTTAACAGAATTTTAACTGTTTTTTCCTCTATTCTAATCCTTTACTAAGTTAATTTTAGGTAAATACAGACTAGGAAATTAAGCTCAAGAATTTTGTTCTCTTACTGTTTAACTCTCAAATGTTGGTTAGTCTTGGCTGTTTTATGTATGTAACATTCTGTTTCATGCACACAAGTAGATTTCTTGTACATTTGGGTTGGCTTAGCAATTGAAATCAGCTTTTTCTTTTTTTTAAAAAAAAAAAGTTAAGCACCTCCTGGCCAGCATCACTGCACTTCACTCCCCAGCTTTTCTTCAATTTTTCTAATGCTACCAGTTACTTCCTTTTATTGGAAAAGCCTACATTTCTTTTTCTTTGAAATATTTAAAGAGCTCATTCCAGATAAGACATTTTAGTGCATTATGGTAACCAATTTTAAGTGAACAACGTTGATTTTGGGGCTCATGGCCAGTCTGTTGTTTTTCTGGGCCACTCCAAAGAGAGGAGGGAGATTGAAAGAAGGAGAAACATCTGAATGCCCAGAAGAGCATCTGCACTTGACATTTCTGAGAATGATTACGATAACTTCGAGTAATTCTGGTTAATCTTATGACAGGAGGACAGATTTGAGAACTGACTAAGCCTCCTTTTCTTTCTATCCTAAAACCACCTGCGACTCTTAGCAGAGGAATCTATGAATCACTGTCTGTTGTCCACTCATTGTCCTGTCCAGTACCCTCCCCACTGGAACTAATCAACTGCCCTGAATGAAGCATGACTTGCAGGCTGAATTCTGAACAGCTCCTGAAATATTCAGGAAGGAGGGGGTACAATCTTTCAGTGTGATTTGCTCCACATTCCCAATGTGCCTCCAGATGCAGACTCGATGACCAAGAGGTCAGACAACACACATTTTGCCTTGACCAGTTTTGGATTAATTTAATCTGCCTTGACCAGTTTTGGGCTACTTGTTCTCAAAAGATGTTTTCAAGGGAGTGGTAGATCAAAGCATGGGATATGTCAATACCTCAATCTTCTGTTACTCAGACTGTTAGTTTGAACGGATCACCTGCTGCTTTCATGTTTGTAGACAGAGTGGCTGGTTGCTGTTACATGTGGCGGTAGTGTTCTGAGCAGGTGGGGTTGGCATTACCAACCTGGTCATCCACTGGGCCGGCTCGCCTGATTGCCAGAGCCGTCTGCCAGGTCAGGGCTGTTGTGCAGGTGATGACTTCTGTGCTGGTTACCTTCAGATTCAGGTTTACATGCCAGGGTGCCCCCTCTGCTGGAACAAAAGAATAATCAATTGCCTCTAAGAACAGGCAGGGACTTAGAATTTGGCCCCTTTCAAAGCAATCATTTCTTTTTCCTTAACTGCAGGCCTGTGAGATAAGCACAGCTCCCAGGGTGTGGAAGGAGGTCTTTCTAGGACATTAAAGCACCTGGCCCCTCCAAATGCAGCTCCTCTATGGAGAACTTTGGGGTTTCTGGAAACATTGAGAGTCTCCAACCCTCTCTGGGTTGGACAAGTCAGTATCTTCAGGCATGCAGGGAGGTTAAAGCACCAGACTCATGGTGCTATACAGCTAAACAGCAACACATGTGGCTGAAGCACTTTAAATGGCACTAGTGTTTTTGAGAATGAACTCCCCGAGCACAGTTAACTACAATCTTTTCTGGTGGGTCGTCCCCTGCCCTCTTCCCCAACCATATACAAAGGCAGAAGCAACATTTCTTTTGTAAAAATTTTATTTTTAATTTTTATTGAAATATAGTTGACTTACAATGTTGTGTTAGTTTCAGACCTAATATCTAGGTCCATCCATGTTGCTGCAAATGGCATTATTTCATTATTTTCTATGGTTGAGTAATATACCATTGTATATGTGTACCACATTCATCTGTCAATGGACATTTAGGTTGCTTTCATGCCATGCCTGACACCACAGAGCAGGCAGAAGCAGCACCCAAGAGCATGCAAATGGCTTTCCTTAGCTGGATCATGCTCTGAATCTATGCTGATTCCAACCTCTGCTTATTTTCTTTAGAACTAAGATTTTGGACCCTTGCAAGGCAGTCCTCTCTCATTCTTTTGAATGAAGAGTCAGTTTTAGGTGCTCATTGTTTCTTTACAATGTTTTATGTTAAATATTAAGGAAAACAAAACAAAACAAAAAGACAATAATGATGGATACCTATGTATCTGTAGATATGCATCCAGTTGTCTCTAATAATGCTTTGCTAATCATGCATCAAGTGTTTATTTTTTTTAAAAAAAATCATTGTGGATTAAAATGAGGTTTTTCTGGAATACCAATCCCCAACCCTATTCATTTCTCTTTCTCTCCAGCATTGTCACTGTCTTGAATTTGGTGTTTAGCTATCTCATGCATGTTTTCATACTATTGCTGCCCTGTATGTGGCTATAATATACCATTGTTTTGCATGTCTTAAAAGTTTATTTAAATGGAACCAACTGTTTATATTATCCTGAGATCCTTTCCTCACCCAATATTATGCTTCTGTGATTTATCTATGATGTTCCAGATAGGTCAAATCCATTCATTTTTATTGCTTTGTAATATCCTGTCATATGAAAGTAGCACAATTTATTTATTTCCTCATTGATGGAAATGTACGTTCTTTTTAATTTTTCACTATTATGAACAATGCCACGATGAACATTATTGCAATTTTCATGTGCTTGCATGTAGTTTAAATATATATCACATTTTTCAGTTTTATTAGATGTTTTCAAGTTGCTCTTTAAAGTGATTGTACCAATTTTTACTTTTATCAGTTATGTATGAAAGTTCTAACATTCACACATCCTCACAACAAAATGTATAAAACTTACATTTTTGTTACTATTATGATATACAATTATGTTTTCTTATCTTACTTTAATTTTCTGTGATGACTAGGGAAGACTGAACGTTTTTTCATTTTATTGCTATTCGGGTTTCTTTTTCTGAATTATCTATAATATTATTTTCCTTTTCAAAAATTAGAGTCATTTGTATTTTTCTTATTTGTGGGGATTCTTTATAAATTATTTGATGGTTTTTAGAAAACCCCACTTTTATTGTAAAAAATAATATACCCACACCAGAGGATACTGAAAAATATGGAAAATAAAGAAGTTACCATTAATGTCACTACCCCTAACCAAAATGTTGATTCATTTTGTCCTATTTACTGCTAGCCTGGTTTTTTTTCTTATGATATTTTTATGTAGTTATAATTACAGTGTATATGCAGCTTATATTCTGAATTTCTCAGTTAATTATCATAAGCTTTTTTTTGATGCAGTTGTATGGCTTTTGTAGCCACCGATTTAAGTAGATGCATGATATATCATTGAGTGTATCTGTCATTTCCTTATTGTTGGACTTTCAGGTTGCTTTTTATAAATAACATTATGATGAATACTTTTGTCTAAAAAGTTTTTGATATTTTAAATTATTTTCTTAGAATAGATTTGCAGGAGTCAGGTTACTAGGTCAAAGAGGATATGCATTTTAAAAAAGTAAAATGCATTGCAAAAATATGATTTAATCAGTGCTAACAATCTAAAGAAAACAGGGTTTAAGAAGACTCAAGGGAACCCAGCTAAGTGTCTGACTCACCTTCCTTGGCAGAAGAAAAACTCACAAGACTTTGGTTTTTCTATCCACCTTCCTGACCTAAAGCACCACTCATTACAGACATTTTCTATCCTGCTTTTGCAACAATTTGACTTTGAAAAAAAAAGAGAATTTTCCAGGGCTGAAGCTTAATGCTTACAAGGTTAAAACTTATAAATGAATTTTTACTGATTCTTAAACACTGATAAAGGAAAGTGGTCTGTTTATTTTAAGATCTGAAATTGGATATACAAGTAAAGAGATTATCTAAAGGAAGAAATGCTGCCTTGACTAGCTGATAGTCTTATAGAACATGGGCATCTCCTCATTGCTTGGATGGACTTTTATGTTTATATGATTTACTCTTTGGCATTGGGGCAGGATAGAAGGGTCAGATTATCCTGTATGAAAAACACTGGGACTTCAAAGTGGGGAGTGTAAATCCCAGAAGATGTGCAGGTGATCTGTTAGGGTGTAGCAGGCATATACTAGAATGTCTATGTATATATTTCTTCTCCTACTTTTATTTTTGTGAGTACACATCACAGTGGATTATCTATATTGATAGCTATATCTATATATAAAATGATGGATATGCTCATAATTAAAAACAATTTATTATTTGACCAAGACAGTTTGGAGCCCACTAGTCTATTCATATCTTTACCCTACGGAACGGAGGGCATATAGAAGGTGATGCCAGTTAATTAGATAAACTGATAATCTTCATTTATAACATTATTTCTATGCAAAATGTACCTTATGTAACCCCAGCTTAGACAATACAGTGTCTTTTTGCTTCCTAACTTAGCTCCTATGTGTGGGATATTGGCATTCCTAGCTTTGGAAGCTCTAGGTAATATGCTTGTGTGTGTGTGTGTGTGTGTGTGTGTGTGTGTGTGTGTGTGTGTGTGTGTGTGGAGGGAGAGGGAGAGAGAGGGAGAGGGAGAGAGAGGTGCTTTGGAAAGAGAGAAGATTGTAGGATATCAATACCTCTCTACACTGAAATGAAAAATGACTGGGTCTGTCATTCACTATTTTTCTTCCTGGAAGTTTAGGTTGGGAGGGACACTGGATGCTTTCCCCCCCTAGGTTTAAGCATTGGTAAGTTAAATACTTCTTACGGATGATTCCTGGAGTCCGAAGGATGAGAGTAGGAGGAGAAGGGGATTGTAGTAGCTGTTTCTTAGTAGTTAATGACTTTAGACTACTGAATTAGGAAAAGCATACAATTAAAAAATCTGTTAATCAAAGCGGTATGTTGAAAACTGTCAAAGGGCCTCATTGTATTTCATGTAAGTCAACTTTCTGGGCTGGGACCCAGAATGGCTAAGTGGGTGTTGAGATACTTACTGGATAGATTTAATGATACAAAATTATTGCAACAAAGGAGATTTCTGCCAATTATTTCCAGAATAAAAAGCCAATGAAATACTTCAGTTTTATCACACACATCCATTTTAGCAGTGGGCACTTAGAGTTTTATGTGAAAAGGTAAACCGTGCCTTGAGATCCAAAAGAGAAGGAACGTCTAGTGGTAAGGGTTCCATTACAAGGAAAACCCATCAGAAAAACGGGAGAATGGAGGTGAATTATAACAGGGTTGACATAAATGAGCAAGACTAAATAAGTTTTGAAAGCAGTGGCCCATTCAGTTATTTCTTTTATTTTTCATATTTTTCTCAACTCTGCAAAATAATAAGAAACAAAAGAAAAACCTGCTGAATGCCTAGTCATAGTTTATTGGAGCAGGAAAATAAGCCATTCCAAATCATTCTCTGATTTGCTGTGAGTGGCAGAATCGTTCACTGTGGTGAATCATAGCAGGGAGAACCATTTGGAGTGATTATTTTCTGATGTTAAATTACAAATGGCACATGTGGAATCAACAAAGGTATGAATTAATTTAAAAATATCTTTAAAAAATTCTATTATTGAAAATGTGTGTTTATATGACCAGCTTATGACTTCATTTCACAATAGCCAAGGCAAGCCTTAGGTATATGTCTCTTTGTTTTTACATTTGACTAATTGAAAGCTTTCCTGTTTAATATTTTTATGTCAAAAATAGTATATTGTCCTATAAGCTGCATGATGGGAATAATGGTGGGAAAAATATATATATGAGCATTTGGCTCAGCCGACTGGATTGAAGAAAAAGTCTGAGTTTCCTGTCTTTTACTACAGTGAGTAAGGAACCTGTTGGCTGTTAAACAAATAAAATAAACTGAGGGATTAGCCCTACCTGGATGAAATGTTAATAGCACGCAAATGGTTTATCATTAATATAATAATAAGCACTACTTACTGCTAATCCTGTGAGAATCCCTGATTGTAAGGACAATATATCTGAGGTCCACCATGAAATATCATCTGCTTCCAGTAATCTGGTGCCTTGTTTTGGTTGAAAAGTTTCAGGTTGCCTGGCCCTTTAAGGCAAATCTCTGCTATTCAAATTGATGAAGTAAGAAGGTATTTTATGCTCCAGTGTCTGCTTTGTGAGAGCACTTAATTTTAAGAGGGCAGGGTGGAATGCTTCTATTTAAACTTAGGGGGAACTGGAGGGAGGGTGACCACATTCCATGAAGTTCCACTTCAGCCCCTGTTTTTCCTTCATAATGGGAGACATCAGACTCCTAGCTGGGATTGGGGTTCAAGGGTTGGCCTCCGTTTTTAGTGGCCTTGAAAACTGTTTTCCACGAGGAAACTGGCTGGTTCTGAAGGTGAAGGAAAATAAGGTTTTCAGAAGGGAAACCCTTGGTGTCCTGACTGCACACAGAGGCCACTCAATGTGTGCTCTGTGAGTAACTGCGTACACTTCAGGCACTTCGGGCTCGAGAGACACAGCGGGGGAGGTAACTTCACAGGTGTGGGCACGTTCTTAGCACCCCGCACACCATTGTTTGGAGGTGGACAGGTTTTAGCCCCTGTATTAATTACTCCTAATTAATAATATTCCATTAATTATTGTAACAGTATTTCCCCCACATTTAGCAGCTTTAAACAGCAAACACTTGTTATCTCTTCTAGATTCTGTGGGACATGGCAGGGTAGTTCTGGCTCAGGGTCCGTCAGGAGGTTGCCGTCAAAAGTTGCCCTGGACTGCAGTCATCTGAAGGCTGGGGAACATCTGTTTACAAGCTCATCATGGAGACTGTGCAGGGGCCCTCAGGTCCTTGCCACTTGGTCCTTTCCTTGGGGCTGTTCACCGGCTTCCCCCAGAGGCAGTGTGAGGGCGGTGGCACACACTGCCTGTTATGGCCTTGTCTCTGACTTACACAGTCTCACTTCTCCTTATTCTCCTTGTTAGAAGCGAGTCCTGGAGTGCAGCCCACACTCAACAAGAGGGGATTCTACCAGGGCGTGAAGGCCAGGAAGCGGGGATCACTGGGGTTACCTTAGAGTCTGGCTACAATTATCCCTTTCATGATGCGAATTTTGTTTAGTTATCCCATGCCTCAAGAGATTCTGAAGATCTGCTTGAACTATTTTCATTATAGGAACTTTAACTCACCTTCAGTTCACCTCCAGCAAAGTCAGTTGAGGATCTATCACAGCCCGAATCCAGCAGGCCAGTGGAGGGTCTTATTGGAAACATCATCATCACTGCCACCATCCACTGGCTGTGAGCCCTGGGTCAGCCTTGGGAGGAAATAAAATCATTCAGCTGAATTACATGAAATTAATGTGTTGGCTTCAGTCCGGTTCCCACTGGATACGTGTCCTTGTCATAGGAGAAAGCACTAGTAGCTTTAATTGACCATCTGAGGAAGGTGACAAGGAGAAAGGACATTCATGAACATGACATTCTCAATCTGGGACAGGGTCACTCCTCTGAAGGGAGTTTGGAGAATTTGTCATTTCACTAACCAAAAATAATTACACCTATAATCCTCATTCTCATTTTCCCAATTGTAAAAGATACTTGCTTTGAGTAAGTCTGGTTGAAAGATTAAAATCAGCAAATAGCATATATGGTTTAGGCCACTGATGTTCATGACTTAGTCTCTCATTTTATTTTCTTTTAAAAACAGCCCACTATTTTCAGAGGTCATTCAAACCCCACTGAATTGGAAATGCCAACCAGCCAGGGTGAAGATTCTGGCTGTGTAGTTGAGAGGAGATAGCGATGAATTGTTTCCATACAGCGTGATCCAACATATTGAAGTCTATTCGTGGAGCCTGGGATCAGATATCCCAGAAGAGGGGCCACATGAAGGGATTTGTGTTTTTGTGCTTCAGTGAAGATCTTGGGACCCGATTTAGCTGGGGAAAGCTGGAGGAAACTAGAGAAAAATAGTGCTCCAGAAACTTGGGTGACACTTTCTTAGGAAATAAAACTGGGTCAGAAGCCAATACAAGTCATTGTTTTCAGGTTTCTTCTATCGTCAGCAGCAGCCCTCCCTCTAATTTCGCTCCCATAAGGTCCCCCAGGGTATGATACATGGCAGCAAGCCGGGCAGTGGCTTGGCTTCATTCTCTGGACAGAATTAGGGACACAGGCAGGAGTCCAGGTCAGGAGGGCCAGTGAGCATGGCCAGGACTTCCTCCTGTGACTCCGAGACTTGATTTTTCTTTTGTACTTTTTAGTCTGCTGTGCAGTTATTTTACTTGTTACACCCCCAATTGGATAAAAGCTTTTTTTCAAACCAAGTGCAAATGACATCTATGTAGTAGACACTTATGTAGGGGTCTTGCCAGTATTTTCATTTGCATCTCCATTTTCCACTGATCATTTCCTTCTCTGTGTTCCTAGAGTACCATGCCGTAATGCCAATATAACGATGATCACTTTTTTTTTTTTTTTTCGGTATGCGGGCCTCTCACTGTTGTGGCCTCTCCCGTTGCAGAGCACAGGCTCCGGACGCGCAGGCTCAGTGGCCATGGCTCACGGGCCCAACCGCTCCATGGCATGTGGGATCTTCCCGGACCGGGGCACGAACCCGTGTCCCCTGCATCGGCAGGCGGACTCTCAACCACTGCGCCACCAGGGAAGCCCAATATAATAGTTTTTTTTTTTTTTTTTTTTTTTTTTTGCGGTACTCAGCCCTCTCACTGTTGTGGCCTCTCCCGTTGTGGAGCACAGGCTCCGGACACGCAGGCTCAGTGGCCATGGCTCACGGGCCCAGCCGCTCCGTGGCATTTGGGATCTTCCCGGACCGGGGCACGAACCCGTGTCCCCTGCATCGGCAGGTGGACTCTCAACCACTGCGCCACCAGGGAAGCCCGATGATCACATTTTTATTTGTGCTTTCCTCTGAGTTCCTCCCCCAAATCCAAGATTGTGAAGTCCTTGAAGGAAAAAATTGGATTTTACTAGTTAATTCATCTCTAGTCCTCAGCAGAGTGCGTGACACTTATTAGGCATGAATAATGATGCTGAATAAATGAATGAAGGAAGGAAGGAAGGAAGGAAGAAAGGAATAGTCAGACTGAGGCTTGTATTTCATCACTCAAGCTCTGAGTTATATTTCTGGGCTCTAAAAGAAAACCTACACGTTTTAGAATTGGTCAGATGCATCTGTTACTGATATAAATGATATAAAATCATCATATTTCTTCTGGTAAATTTATTTAGAAGTTAAAGTTCTGGCCACCTGCATTAGAAGCTCAGATGGAGAAGTTTAGATTGGCATTTAGATTAGCTGGCTCTGTTATTCAGTGACTTTGCATACTTGTTCAAGGGCACTGGAGTCAACCAATGTTTATTTTTCGATTCCCCATTGCTCTTGGGATCACTGCAGCGAAGAATGGTCCCTCCCCCTACTACCTCCTTCACCTTGTTTGTTGTTCCTGGGCCAGGGAGCAGTGCAGCCCAGATTTGGCCTGGCAAACTGCTCCTTGGTGCCCTGTTATTTTTAGCATATGAACCACAGCAGCAGCTGGCAATTCTGAGTTGGCCCATAAAGGCTAATTTTGTGTGTGTGAGGTTGAGCCATGGACTTAAGAATATTGGGAAACTCCAGTTTTTGTGTCTTTGTATTATCTCAGGATACATAGTACGTTTAAGACCTCAGTCTGTGATGTGCCAATGTGTTACCGTGAAAACTTGCTCTAAGAGGCCTCTGTCTGCTTTAGGGCTCTATATTTTAGGAAGAGAGTGAAGAGATTAGGAAGAGAGGAGTACCAAAAGAAATGACTGAAGTCATAATACTGCAGGAAATCTTAAAAGAAGGACACTTTTGCTTGAATAACATAAAGTTATTAGGGAAGCGTAAAGAGACTTGAAGGTGTAATGGAGGTTGTGTTGGTTAAGGTAGGCTCACTGCTCTAAAAAACACGTCTCAGCATATGTCTATTTTTCTCTCATGTAGTAGTCCAACGTATGCCTCTGTCAGTGGTGCGGAGATTCTGCTCCACTATTTTCAGGGACCCAGGCTACTGGAGGCTTTGTCATCTTTACCTTGTAGCTTCCAACGTCATCTTGTGGGTCAGTATCCTGCCAACAGATGGAGAAAGAGCATGGAGGATTATGTGTGGAGGTTTTTTGTGGATCAGGTCAGGAGGTTTTATGGTTAGATCTGCTCAGATTCCACTGACTGCAGCCATGTCACTGGTTTCTACCTATCTGCAATAAAGGCTGGGAAATGTAGAGCGATGGATGGAATTGTGACTCCCCAAATTCCTATGTTGAAGTCCTACCCCTCAACACCTCAGAATGTGACTCTATGTGGAGACAGGGCCTTTAAGACGTAATTAAGTTAAAAGGAATCTGTTAGGGTGGACCCTAATTCAGTCTGTCTGTGTCCTTATAAGAAGATATTAGGTTACACAAAGTGACAACAGGGATGTGCATGCACACAGAGGAAAGGCCTTGTAAGGACACAGCAAGAAGGCTGCTGTCTGCAAGCCAAGAAGAGAGGCCTCAGGAGAAATCACACCTGCAGACACCTCCATCTTGGACATCTAGCCTCCAGAACTGTGAGAAAATAAATTTCTGTTGTTTAGGCCACTCAGTCTGAGTTATTTTGTCATGGTAGCCCTAGCAAGCTAATACATATTAGTGTAGTCCAGGAGCACAGAAAAAGTATAAACTGCCTTAGTGGTTAGCTAGCAGTCTTTGCTACAATGTGGAAAACGCCATTTACTCATTGTTTGTTCATTAGTTTGTTCATTTGCTCATTCATTCATTCAGTATTTATTGAGTGTTCTTCTGGGCACTTGGATAAAATGGATGAAATAGACCAAAATCTCTGCTCTATGATACCTAAGGTTTTACTGGATATTAAAGAATCCAATTACTTTCTGTCAACAAATGAATGGGCAAAGAATATGTGGTGTGTATATATATATATATATATATATATATATATAGTCAAGTATTATTCAAACATGACAAAGAAGGAAATCCTGCCATTTGGGACAACATAGTTGGACCTTGAGGGTGTTATGCTAAGTGAGATAAATCAGACAGAGAAAAACAAATACTATATGATATCACTTATATGTGGAATCTAAAAAAGCTGCACTCGTAGAAACGGTATAATGATAGTCAACCAGAGGCTGGGAGGTGTGGGAATTGGGGAGATATTGGCCAAAGGGTACAACGTTGCAGTTAGAAGATATATAAGTTCTGGAGATCTAATGCACAGCATAGTGATTATAGTTAACAATACTGAGCTATGTACTTCAAAGTTGCTAAGAGACTAGATCTTAAATTAAAAAAATAAAATAAAATAAAGCAACCAATTACCATCATATCACCCTGCTTTTATTTTCTTCATAGAACTTATCACTATCTGACATTATCTTGCTTATGGATCTGTTGGCTTCCTTACTATCTCCCCCCTCCCCTTTAAGAATGAGCTGGACCCTCCTTTGGCCTCATTTCTTATTGTGTCCTTAGTGCCTCAAAAACTAAGTGATAGTTTGGAATTTAAAAAAAGTGATATCATGGAATTAAATTTCAGGAAGAAAAAATGTAATGAATGATTTCTTTTTTTTTTTGCGGTACGCGGGCCTCTCACTGCTGTGGCCTCTCCCGTCGCGGAGCACAGGCTCCGGACGCGCAGGCTCAGTGGCCATGGCTCACGGGCCCAGCCGCTCCGAAGCATGTGGGATCTTCCTGGACCGGGGCACGAACCCGTTTCCCCTGCATCGGCAGGCAGACGCTCAACCATTGCACCACCAGGGAAGCCCTGATTTCTTGATTATAAGGGAGAGTAACAGAATTTCCATTTTTTGCATTAAAAAAAAGTGCCTGCTAGACAACCTTGTCTCTTAGACCCTGAGGTCTTTTCAGGGGGGTTAATTTAAAAATTACTAGTTGTTTTCTATAGAATATTATGAGTTCAAAGTTCCTGATGTGCACAATATACTAAATGATTGAATATCTGTCTCTGAATATGTCTTGGTTTGCCATTGACTTAGTGGCAGAGTCTTGGGTGGTTGGGGACTTGGAGATAGTGCTACCCCAGACGCTCACTTTAGAGGTCAGAAGAAGCAGGCCAAGGGGCCCTAGGCTTCCAGAGCTTGCCTGTGGCACAGTTTAGACCAACTCTCCAGATTAGGCCCTGCAGTGACGTATCTGGCACTCTTTCTACAACACGAATCCTTTTCCTTTTCATTAAAGGTGGAATTGAATGGTTGTTACGGGCGCCAGCTCTGGACCAGGCTGCCTGGGCTTGGATCCTGGCGCCACCATCAGCTGGCTGTGTGACCTTGGATAATCTCTCTGTGACTCACTTTCCTATATAAAATGGGGATAAGAATAGCACTCACCTTATGAAGTTCTTTTAACTCTTTTAAGCGTTAATACATGTACAGTACTTAGACTAGTGCTTGGTACCTAGTAAGCATTCAGTAAACATTAGTCATTATAGTATGATTGCTACTTTAATGTAATATAACAAATGTTTAAAGAACTTTCAGGTTTCTATTGTAAGTATATGAAGAATTCTGATACGTTGTCTAATATTTACTGACAAAGAAATAATACATGGAATATTATTAGTTTTCATCACACCTAAAGAACTTAACATAAATCCTAACTATAGTTTCTTCACCAAGAGGTTTTCCAAATATGTTTTATTGCGATATAATTGACATCTCATAAAATTTGCCCTTTTAAAGTATACAATTCAGTGGTTTTTAGTATAGTCACAAGGTTGTCCAGCCATCACCACTATCTGATTTCAGAACATTTCACCTCCCAAAAGAAACCCCATAACTATTAGCAGTCACTTCCTGTTCTCTCTTCCCCTAGCTCCTGGCAACCACTACTTTCTGTCTTTATGGATTCTCCTATTCTGGACATTCCAAATAAAATCTAATCATACTGTATGTGGCCTTTTGAGTTTAGCTTCTTTTACATAGCATGGTTCTTTCAAGGTTCATTCATATTGTGGCACGTATCAGAACCTCATTGCATTTCATGGCTGAATAATTTTCCATTGCATGGATACACCACATTTTGTTTATCCATTCATCAGTTGATGGACATTTAGGTTGTTTCCATTTTTGGGCTATCATAAATAATGCTGCTATGAACATTTGTGAATGAGTTTTGTGTGGGCATCTGGTTTCAATTCTCTTGGCTATGTACCTAGGAGTGGAATTGTTGGGTCATATAGTAATTCTAGGTTTAACTTTTTGAAAAACTGCCAAACTCTTTTCCAAGTGGCTCAACCATTCCCAGATATTTAAGATACAATATTTGATGATGAATTTGATCTTTTTAAATTGAAAGTGAAAGAGGAAACATTCAAACTCACCATTCATGGTAAAGACTTGCTGTTGTTTACAAACTTTTGAGAGACTGTGTCTCAGCTACTGTGATGAACACTGTGTAAACCAAGATAGATGAGTCATAGTTTCTCACTTGAAGGAGTTGATAAAAATTTGTGGTATTTCAAAGTTGACTCCCCCACCCTTTTGAAAAAAGTATAGATTGTTATTTTTCTTCTCATTTGGCCATTGCCATCAAGCTTTTAGGGAAGACTCTTACTGGGCTCTTATATGTGTCAGGACCAGAGGGCAGGAGAGGGCATGATGAGGTAGACGTTGGGTAAGAAGCCAAGATGTACAAGACCAAGAAAATCCCCAGTCAGGGGATGATTTGAGTGTAACCAGTTGTCAACTAGTTCCATGATGGATGGTGGCCTTCTACTCCATCATAGACATAATTTAAAAAGAAAAAGAAAGCTATCTCTCATTTATAGAGTCTACATTTATTTTTCATGCCAAGAATCTGGTGGAAACTTTCCTTTTCACAGAATTACCCCCCTGTTTTGGTTCAGGGTCTATGTAGTCATAAAATTTTGTGAGCTGTGGCGAATTGTATGTATGATTGTATCCACAGATCTCTGGTTTAAGAAGCAAATTTCCAAGGATTTTGTTCAGTTATTGCCTACTGAAATGTATATTTCTTAAGGACAAGCAGATGGCACTTTCCTAGGTAGAATGCAGAAATTTACCAGGACCCATCTTGAGCTTCTTGTCTTGGGGCAGCCTGGTTCTGTTCCTTCACTAGGAGGTCTAATAGATATACTCTGCCAGTAGCTTTCGACCAGTGTTTCACTGCACTGAAGTAGGTGACAATTACATTTCTTCTTCTTCTTCTTTTTTTTTATTAGTTTCTGCTTTATAACAAAGTGAATCAGTCATACATATACATCTGTTCCCACATCCCTTCCCTCATGCATCTCCCTCCCTCCCACCCCCCCCATCCCACCCCTCCAGGTGGTCACAAAGCACCGAGCTGATCTCCCTGTGCTCTGCGGCTGCTTCCCACTATCTATCTACCTTACGTTTGGTGAAGCAAAAGGTTGTTTACTCTCTGTGTAAATAGCTGTGAAAGTAGGCAAATGTGTTTGTGGAAAGTAAAGTGAGGCTTTAACGGTCCCATGTCAGAGATTTTCTTCTCAGGAGCCTGTCAAAGTGGAGGTGAGTTAAGCACAGGATGTAAACAGGGCATCCTGGCCTGGGAAAGAACCAGGAGCAACAACTCTGTGAATTTACTGGTTTTGTTTGATATTTCCTTCTCTGCCCAGCATATCACCTATACTAATTTTATGCTCGTTCTTCAATACCACTTGTCCCCCCAGCACCCTACTTTTCACCATCCCAAATCCCCTTCCTGCTGCACGCCTCCTTCCTATTTTCCCTCAGTCTCCAGCCTATACCGATTTCTCTGCTCAGACTTCAGAATGGGGGGAGTTAAATTGTAATTGCTTTCTAATGGATTGACGTGTCTGCACACTAGGTTGCAAACTCTCTAAAGGCAAAAGTTATTTCTTATGCTAGTTTTGAATCTGCTTCAAGACTGTGCCCCATCCAGAGGGCTTCCTCAGTCAGTAGCCACTGGTTGGATGAATAAGCCTACAAGGGCCAGCACAGGAGCTATTGATTCTCATGAGAACACTTAGTTTCAGAAAACCACGCTGGAAAACTTCTAGGCCTTACTGATCTTAAAAACGACATGTGATGTTTTCTGTGTTTTCCCTTCCCCCACCTAAGTGGGCCTCTAGCAGATGAAGAATAGAGGGCACAAGGAAAATCCAGGGCAGGGAGTGGCACTGGGGGAGTGTGATTATCCTCCAGAACGATTTAAGGCAGCCCACACCTGCTGCTTCATGACTAGGGTTCAAAGCTTTCAAAACTGGTGTAAGCAAAGCAAGTCTTTTGATATCAGGATAAGTTTCAGTGGATTTAAATGATGTTGTAATCAGATTTAAGCACAGGAAGTTTTTTTCCTGTACTGACATTGAAGCTATCTCTCTTAAAGGCTGTTTGGTCACCTGAATCTAAACAACCATCTCCAGTTTTCTTCGTTGCTCCTATATCCTTTCTTCTAGAGTGCCTCTCCAAGTGGGTGGGGGAAGTTATAAGAAGGGAGGTGTCAGTTTTATTTATTTACCTCTCAATTATACATGCCCCACATTATTTAAGCTGTCTAAGCCTCATTTACCGCATTTGTAAAATGGAGATAATAACATCCACCTCTTACAGTTCTTGTGAGGATCAAATGCTGTAATGCATGTAAAGCATCTATAATAGAGCATGTAATGAAAGAGTGTCTAATTAATGATGCTTCCTCTCTCTTCTCCTTTCCTTTGGCCTGAATGCTGAAAGTTGACTATACTCATGTTAGAGAGAGTGCTGCAGCGAGCAGGACATAAACCTGGTCTCCTTTTGCATCTACATGTCTGCATTTACAGGAGATACTTCTTTGCTGTCCTTTTCATATAACTGCCGTATGGCTGTCAAGTTATCAGATTATCTACCTGAATCAAGGAAAAAACAAGGAAGAAATTAGAGAAGGTTTATTCTTTTCTGCAAAGGGGAGAATGAAGCTTTTAATACCGCCTTAATTTTTAAAGCTTGTCTTCCAAGGAACTAAAAATGCTTTGCCTTTTCTGTATCCATTAATTGCATCCCAATGAATTAAATAGGGGTGTGTATATATATATACACACACACACAGTATATGAAGCATGTATATGAAATATATATATGACATATATGATATATGATTTATTTATTTATATATCTGCTGCTTTTCTTTACTTTGCAGACGGATTAGGGGAATGTGAAGAAAGAGACCACTGCCTAGCAATCTGGCTGTGTCTACTTGGATGCAAGTTCTTACTTGATTAATTAAATTGAGAAAAAGGTAGAATTCTAAAAAGAAATGACTTCAAAGTAGGTTTTCAATTACCAAAATCAATTTCACAGTATTTAAAAAGTTTTTTCCATTTTTTGTGTGTGTCTTGCTTTGGTGTGTGGTCATATTGTTAGTTAGTAGGTGACCTAGGGCTTGAACAAGGTCTGTTTTTTTTTTTTACTTTTCTCTGCATTAAATGATGCATCTTCCAGAGGAAATTTTTAAAAAAGAATAATAAGTGATATGTCTTCTCTTCTCTAAAAGGAGAAACAAGATAATGAAACTGGATTGGAAAGGCTCTAAGACCTTGGTATTGACCTCTCCGTCAAAGAAAACAGTCAACGAAGAGTAAATGAGCCCAAAGGGAAAAGGATGCTGAATTTGTGGCATCTTTGGCTTTATGTGTCAGGCCACAGTGGGGACTGTAGTGGTCATCCACAGAGACAGTGATGACCTGGGACCATAAGAACAAGGGTCCTGCTGTCCAGCCCATCCGTTCTTGTAGAGCCTATTTCTCTATCGGCAGCTTAGTAAGCAAGGACGAAGCTCTACCAAGAGGCAGAGACAGGCAGTGAGGCAGACAGGAAGAAAAGCCTGCACCAAACAGGCTGGTACTGACATTCTGTCATCAGAGAGAGGCCTGGCACTTCCCAGTAAGAGGAACGAGGTAGGAGTCCCAGAGATGACCTTCTAGAGCTCCCACCCCATAAGGATGATTAGTAGCCTGCCTGAATCCTCAGCAGCAGAAAACCTACCCCCTGTCCCTTCTCACTGCCCAGGAGGAGAGGGGTGAATGAAGGAGCTAGCTTTTACTGAGCGGGCACTGTGCTATCTGCCTTCCCATCATGTCCTCTATTTTCACAGCAACCCTGAGGTAAATCCTAAATATGAGTGTATTCGTTTCCTAAGATGGCCCTAACAAATTACCACAAACTTGGTGGCCTAAAACAACAGAAACTTCCTGTCTCCTAGTTCTGGAGTCCAAAATCCAGGTGTTTGCAGGGTTGGTTTCCTCTGGAGGCTCTGAGGGAGAGTCTGTTCCATGCCTCTCTCTCAGCTTCTGTTGGCTGCAGGCAAGTCTTGGCATCGTCCCTTAGCCTGGAACTGTATGACCCCCGTCTCTGCCTCTGTCATCCCCTCTGGGCCCACGCCTCTGGGTCTCTGGGTCTCAAATCTTCCCTCCTTTCTCTTATAAGGACACCAGTCCTTATATGGAATCGCCAAAAATGCAGAAGAATATATATATCGTGAGATATAGCTAGTTTCTTATGTATAACATTTTAACAGAATTAAGAATAAAAACGTTATAGCAATGACACATGTAGAAGTTAGTATGGATCTGTATTTTGGTAGGAAAACAAGTTTAATTCAACTAGAAAATAAATGATTGACTCAGTTCAGTAATGCATTTTTAATTGAAACAGTAGCTGCACTTAATTCACCCACAGTAATCCTTCCTCAACCTAGAGCTTCCTTGCCCTGACGCTTTACTTTGGACACATTTTCACTGCAGTGAGAATCTCCATATATACATTGTAAATTTCAAATAATTCCTAGGGTAACTTAAAAAAGAAAAATAGGAGATTGGGAAAAGAAACTAAAAGTCAAGTGGTTTATAGAGCTGGAGGTGGGGTTTGTGATGAAACCCTGGGTAAGATGACCCTGAGCGGGGTGGGCGGTGGGAGATTGGTGTGAGGGAAGAGGAAAGGAGGCGTTTTCAGGCTAGCACAGACTTGGCAGCTGGTACTGAGTCTCAGCCAGATGGCACTCCTGTTAGATAGAGGACCGGAACAAGGAAAGACGTTGCCTTCTTCTCATGATCTTTGAAACAATGCAAAGTGAATTTTTAAATGTCTGGTTGAAATTGTGGAGAAGAAAGGGCCTGAAAGGTTTTGAACAAAGGAAAGAGAAATTATTCATCTAATGATTACAAATTTAAGGTAGAAAGATTTTGTTGATTTTCTTAGATTTGTGTACTGACAATTTTTTTGTTTAGTAAAGGTAAAACTTTATAAGAACTTGCATATGTGTCTTTTCCAAGTTTTCCCTCTTACCTTTGGTTTTTCTAACCTCACTTTCTCTTTAGAATCTAAAGATTCTACCCTTGGGGCATTTAAATCGAGGAGAGACTACTCAAGTTTTTTTTTTTTCTTTGTTTGGTTTTTTGACTTCAGCTCATTTTGTGTATGTAGACAAAGTCCTACTGTTAGCCGCATAGCAGAGTGCCTACCATGGAATAAAAGTTCAGTAAAGTGTTGGTTTGTCATGTGCTACCTCCCAAAATTTCATAGCTCCTACTCATAACACTTTCTTTCCAGCGCGATGCTGTGTTACATCTTGCTTAAAGTGGGGACATCTACACCATTTTCTATAAATGGAAGTCTGACTATTTGGTCAGTTACTTGTCACTTTGATGATGATGGTGGTAGCTAACATTTGTAAGATGCTTACTATGTGCCAAGCTGCTTTAGCCACATTAAATTATTATCACATTCAATCTTATAAACAACTCTAACTGGGTTAACTAGTTAGTAACCAGTTAAGTCACTGAGAATAGTCAAACTATGTACAAAATAAAGTGTGACTTGTTTAAAACTGATATAAATATTTTTCTTAAGAATGAGGATATTTAAAGTTTAAAATGAATATCACCAGAGGAAGAAAATGTAAATATTTTGACTAATGGATGGGTTGTAAATAGGATTATCTTATTTAGGGAAGAGTATAAGCAAGAATAATTCAAGGAGAGTGTATTTTCTCGATTTGTTGACACAGAAAATGGTTTTTTTGGGGTGTTTTAAAATTTTTTCTTCAATTTATTTAAACTAAAAAAACCGACAACAGTTCACACTTCCCCCTTCCCCTGCTCTTTTTGCAATCACCAACCTGTTCTCTGAATCTAAGAGCGTGTTTTTGGTTTTGGTTTAGATTCCATATGTAAGAGAGGTTATACAGTACTTGTCTTTGTCTGACTTATTTCACTTAGCATAATACCCTCAAGGTCCATTCATGTTGTTGTAAATGGCAAATTTTGTTCTTTTTTTATGGCTGAATTCTCCATTTATTATCTATCTATCTATCTATCTATCTATCTATCTATCTATCTCACATCTTCTTTATCCATTCATCCACTGATGGACATGTAAGTTGTTTCCATATCATGGCTATTGTAAACAATGCTGCAATAAACATTGAGGTGCATATATCTTTTTGAATTATTGTTTTCATTTTCTTCCAATAAATAGTACCCAGAAGTAGAATTGCTGGATCATATACCTATTTTTAATGTTTTGAGGAACCTCCACACTGTTTTCCATAGTGGCTGCACCAATTTATAGTCCCACCAACAGTGCACAAGGGTTCCCTTTTCTCCGCATCCTCACCAACACTTGTTTTCTCTTGTCTTTTTGATGATAGCCATTCTGACAGGTATGGGGTGATATTTCATTGTGGTTTTGATTTCCATTTCCCTGGTGATTAGTGATGTTGAACATCTTTTCATGTGCCTGTTGGCCATCTGTATGGCTTCTTTGGAAAAATGTCTATTCAGATTTTTTTTTTTTTTTTACATTTTATCATGATAGAATTGTGCATTGATCTTAAGATGTGTCTGAATTTTAAAGATTGAAATTCAGTCAAATAATATTTTTATATGAAGGCAGGTTATTCCTATAGTAAATAGTAAATATTTGCTTGCATTTACAAGTCAGCTGGATGAGGCACAGAATAATGACTCATTCAATGGCCAGAACCAAGAATTGAACCCTGCAATTTGGTTTCTTGCTACTTTCTTTGCTTGGTTTCCTCTCCCTCCTTTTCTTTAAATATTAAAGAACACATACATTTTAGTATTCATGCCTAGTTGTTTTTCCAAGTTGAACTATAGCTGAGAATGACCCCAGTTTCAAATATCCCTTGTTGATTTTTAGAAAACTGAGAAACATCTAAGTCTGGTACCTTACAGGTTCATGTTGTCGTGGATTCCAAGCTGCCTCAATGGTCCGTAGACCATTACAGCTTGCATGTGGTTTACCTGGTTTGGAGTTACTTCAACTTTCCAAAGACATAGTGAATTTGTAAATGCAGATCATTAATGATAACCCAGAACACTTATGTCTGAAATACTGAATGGGGGCAACAGTTAGGATATTTTTTTTTCTTGATGGTTGTCTATTCTTTAAAGGCAGGGCTGTCTAGAGGCCACTGGATTGAAATGCTTCTGAAGATTAGCCCCTCATTGTTTGAATGTTTTCATAGCATTGTTGTAATAAAGCATCTTCATACTTCACAGTTGAGATCTTGACTTTGAGAATTAAAAAGAAGTCAGAGGCTAATCATAACAATTAGCTAATGTGTCAACAATTAGCACTTTCCATCAACCTGCTCTAAAAGGAGACTCTTCTTATCCACTTGCAGACAAAAATGCAATGATGTAGTTAAGAAAAGCACTGAAATTGGCTTTTAGAGTCCCCCGCTGTAGCCAACTAAATCCCTAGGGCATTGTTTACAGCGATTATTCTGCCATTATGATGTTATTGCATAGGCGGGGGTGAGGGGAGTAGAATGCTCAAAATAAGTTAGTTCTTTTTTTCTTAGAGACAAAACAAAGCATTAAAAAAAAAAACAATCCCTTTTTGGCTGCTTTTGGAAAAGTAGAACAAAAACTGCTGTGAAAGGTCAGCCAGCTACAGTACTTTAGTGTTTAACTGGTAAATACTAAAAAAAAGAAAGAGTATATTTTATATTTTACCATTTGGAAAATTTTCAATGTGTTTCAAGTCCAGCACGACTCAATCAATGTAAGATTTCAGAGGTCTCTGGTGGAGATTTCTTGACAATGGATACATTATATTCTGTGGCCATACCACTGGTTGGTCAAAACATGTTTTAACATCTTTTATATAATCCTCCTAGTAATACAAGAACATATATACTGCACCTTCTATAAAGAACCACACAGCGCTTACACAGGCCCATATATCTCCGTAAATACCGTAGGTTTGTCTTTAAAACAGCCTTGAAACAACTTAAAAATCCCAGTAGTATCTCAGAATTCTGAGGGTAGGAAAATTTTATATTAAAACTTGGATCACCTTTCAGGTGGCCCCTGTGAGTCCATGCAGGCTCCCGGTAGAGTGCGGAGGATGCTGGGAGGAGGAGAGGTGTGCTGGCCACAGAGCAGCCAGCCAGTGCCAAGCCTTCTGTCAATGAGGCAGGACAGCTTGAAAAGTGATGCCCTGAATGGCAGCCAGGGCTGTTGCCTTAGAACAGGGAGAGTGCAAGAGGGACCGCACCGTCCTGTGCCACTGACCCTTGGCAGGGAAGTATGGGAGCCTGTGTCCACGCTAGAGGTGACAAGGGGACACACTGGAGCCATCTGCAGAGTTGGAGACAAAGACACGCTTGGATTTTTGCAACAAGCGGAAGCTGGTGAACCAGCTGGGTGAGGGCTTCTCAGAGGATCTGGAGAGCACGGAGTGGGCTGTTCAACTAGGGAAGGGTTATGGCAATACGGCAATGGTAATGACGTTTCCCTCCAGTATTTCAAGAAGTTGGTTGCTGTCAAGGTATCATGCAGATGTGACTGACAAGATGTGGAGCAGAACTATCATTTGTTTGTCTGTTTGTTTGTTTAATTTCCACAAAACAGTTCTCCAT
Source organism: Mesoplodon densirostris (assembly GCF_025265405.1). Lineage (NCBI taxonomy): Eukaryota > Metazoa > Chordata > Mammalia > Artiodactyla > Ziphiidae > Mesoplodon > Mesoplodon densirostris. The sequence continues at coordinate 92,724,791 of NC_082665.1, read as the reverse complement.
CAACCTCACTTTCTGGGGTTTGTGATCACGAAGTGCTAAAGCCTTGCTCCTCAAAGTGTGGTCCTTAGTCTGGCTGCATCAGCATCCCCTGGGAGTGTGTTAGAAATGCAGAGTCTCAGGCCTCACCCCAGACCTACTGAATCTGAATTGGCAATTTAAACAAGATGCCCAATGAATTCTAGTGCACGGTACAGTTTGTGGACTTTTCCTCTAAAAGATGTAGTGGAACATATTTGTTCATATATTTTTCAATTTGTATGATTAGTAAAAATTTGTTGAAGCTATGCCCTCGAAGGAGATGGGACTCCACTCTCAAAGAACTCAGTGTTTAATGATGGAGACAGACATGTAAAAAAGAAGTACATGTGAAAGATGTGTGTTCAGAGCGGTTTGACTTGGAAAGAAGGCAGTATGTCTAAATCTGCCTGAGGAATTCCTGCAGGCTTCATGGAGGTTAAATGTGAGTGTTGAGTCTATAGGGAGTGCAAATATGTCTGAGAGGAAGGAAAAGAGTCTTTCAGCCACTGGAGGTATTATATGAAAGGCTGAAAGAACATGGGTCATGTAGAAAATGATGAGAGATTTCAAGTTGCTGGAAACCAGGTGTATGTGCGTGTGTGTGTGTGTGTGTGTGCGAGGGCATGCAAAAGAGAGAGAGAGATGTGTGTGTAGCACCTGGATGTGGGGCTTGGTAAAGACATAGCAGTGTTTTCTGCTTTATCATCAGTGCCTAAAATGGTGCCTGATACATAATAGGTGCTCAGTGCATATTTGTGGGATGAATGAATGGAAAAAGAGTAAGACAGGAGAGATAGGCAGGATCTGATTATGAAGCTAATAAATGTGGGCTACATCTTAAAGGCACTGGAGGCTTTTAAACAGGGCAACAACATGACCACATTAAATGTGGGTGGCAGCAGAGCGAATGATCAGAATAGGGGGAGCTTGGAGGCTAGGGTCCAGGGACGAGGCCACAGCAGTAACGCAGGAGAAAGATGATGAATGTCTGGTCAAAAGTAGTGGCACTGGGTATGGAGAACAGGTTAAATTACAAGATGCTTAGAAGGCAGAATTGTGACAACTCCCTGATTGCTGTGGGGTGAGGGAAATGGAGAGAAAAATCTCAGGGGTGTTTATTTTTTAGTTTAGGTGACTTGTGAGAGAGGAAACAGCAGAAGAAGGACTGGGGAATGACATTGAATTTGTTCTGGAATGCACCGTTTTAGGTGCCTAGGGAACATCCAGGAGATATCCAAGAGGTGCTTGGAAAATTAAGCCTGAAGATACAGATTTGGGAGTTCTTGGCCCCAAGCACAGGAAGAGAGTGTGCATGAGAAAGGCAGCGTGATAAGGAAGGAACCCTGGCATGCAGGCGTTTATGGGACACGTGGAGGAGAACTCAGCTGTGGAAGCAAAAAGAGCAAGTCAGGGGGAAATAGGAGGGCGATTTCAGAGTCTCTGCCTTTTACACTGTTCTGGCTTTTTGTTTTTTCTTTGTAGCACTTACAGAGCTGTACTTGCATATTTGTGATTGTTGATTTGACTCTCTCACTGGGCTCAATGTGAGAAGGGACCCTGTTCTAATCACAGGGCCGGGAACAGAGGAGCTACTCATCACATTTTCTGCATAAAGGAAACAGGAGGGAATTGTCCGTAGTGTCAAATGTCACAGAAATATTTAGTATGAGTAAATCTAGAAAAAGCCCATAACATCATGAGCTTTGATTGGCGAACTTTGGCACTAACGGTTTTACTGGAGTGGTGCCTGAGGACCCCACATTTTAGTGGGTTGGTAAGTGAATGGGGGTGGAGCTGAGGCAGATAGTAAAGACCAGTCTTTAAAGAAATTTGACAGTGAAGGGAGAGGAGGAAGTGAGTGGAGGGGATAAGCTAATTTATGATAGGAGAAGTCAACCATTTACTAGAATGTTGTTAGAGCATAAAATGCCTACTATGTGCAAGTCACTTGGTGATAGAGCAGTGAACAAGGCAGACATGGTCTCTAGATATGAAATATTAACAACACAATCAAATAATTATAAGCATGCTCAGAGACTTGGTATGGGAAATGCAGGACAAGTGCAGGGTGAGTGCTGGGTGAGAGTGTAATGGAAAGAGCAGAAACAGTCCAGGAGGTGAGCAAGGTGAGGATATGGGGATGATGGAGAGCATTCCCAGCAGAGGGAACAGTATGTGCAAAGCTCTAAAGTAAGAAGGAAGCTGAAGAATGAAGAAGGAGCTGAAGGTGAGAGGGAGAGCGGCTCAGTATGTGACTGGTGGGGAGAGGGCCTGGTTGTGCAGGACCTTGAAGGCCTTACTGAGGATGCGGGTATTTATTCTGAGAGCCCTGAGGAGTCACTGATGGGTTTCATGCTGGAAAATTCTATGATCTGGTATTTTTTAAGAGATCACTCTGGCTGCTGTATAGAGAATGGATCTGGGGGGAAGACCCATTGGGGGCTCTTACAGTATCCAGAAGAGAATGGATGGCTCTTTGGACTGGGGATAATGGAAATAGAGAGAAATGACTGAATTCACAACATTTTTAGAGAACAAAATCTTGGTGAGTATTTGATTACGGAATTAGGGTGAAGGAGATGTAGAGTTGATTTTCTGCCTACTGCAGATGGGTGGAGGCTGGTGCCATTTATGAATATTAAAAAAAATCACTGGAAGAGGACCAGCACAGTGGGAACATGTTTAATTTGATGCCCAGGAGGAGATATCTAACAGGCAGTTGAGCTGGAGCTCAGAGGAGACTCCACAGCATAAAGCATGTGTTGAGAATTGGTGGAGCATGATTGGAAGTTCAATGGAATAGAAGTTGAGATCTTATGGGGAAGAGCTAAAGGAATCAGGGCTATTTAGTATCAAGAAATCTTTTGAAGATGTATAAGCAAATGAATCAGAGACATCTGTGAGAAGAGACCAGCACAATCAGAATTTGATAGATTTAAGTTAAGATTACTCAACAATGGGGCCATGGATCAAAAGAGATTGTTAAAATATGTCTATTGGGCTTCTCTGGTGGCGCAGTGGTTGAGAGTCCTCCTGCCGATGCAGGGGACATGGGTTCGTGCCCTGGTCCGGGAAGATCCCACGTGCCGCGGAGCGGCTGGGCCTGTAAGCCATGGCCGCTGAGCCTGCGCGTCCAGAGCCTGTGCTCCGCAGCGGGAGAGGCCACAATAGTGAGAGGCCCGTGTACTGCAAAAAAAAAAAAAAAAAAAAAAAAGTCTATTAATAGATTTAAAGAACAGAGAGCTATGCACAGTACCATAAATAAAACAGACAAACAACAAGGATTTACTGTATAGCACAGGGAATTATAATCAGTATCTTGTAATAAACTATAATGGAAAAGAATCAAAAAAAGGAATATATATATATTTATATAAAACTGAATCACTTTGCTGAACACCTGAAACTAACAAAATATTGTAAATCAAATATATTTCAATTAACAAAAAAGAACAGAGAGCTATACTATACTTCTTTCCTGAGCAGTATAGTTTTATGTTTATATAAAGGAACGTATAGAATAAATGAAGTAGTTATAGAGGAATAAATGAAGTGGTTCTTCAAGGTATTCTCCATTTTGGGGGTTTTGTGAGTCTACACATAAAGTATTTCCTTCAGTGAAAATGTAAATTGAGATAAATGTCTAATTTACCAGACTTGCATTTTCTCCACAGTATAAGTACATTTATGGAGTGTATTTGTCTGTTTCAAAGGAGTAGCCATAGCTACTCTTTCCTGGTTATAAAACATAAGCTCCATTTTAATAGGAACTCTATTCTCTTGCTTTGGCCAAAAACTGAACAGGGCTCTTTCGGTGGGGTAGTGAGAGAAATAGCATTTGAATTTTAAATAGCACCAATTAATTAATGTCACTGTGCCCACCAGCAGTTAGTTGCTCACCAGTTTAAAATTAGATATAGAACTTCTTCAACACTGAGAGAGAATCCTAGACTCAACAACTCTGATTTCTCCCATTGTTCTATAGATGAGTGAGCCTAGGTTCAGAGAGGGATCACGATTTGCCAAAAGTTGCATAGCCAGTTGACAGCAGAATTGGGATTCCAGTGCAGATTGCGTATATGACAGTCTTTCTGAGGACTGCAGTGACAAATATTACAACCTGTCCGCTCTGCCGGTTGAGGGTAGAGAACTGATAGTATCTCGCCTTACGCATCATACCAGAAGCGAATCCTGAATCTCTCTAACCTACTGTTTATGAACAAAAAGGCTCGTGTGATGTTTTAAGGGATTATTCATTGAACTAATGTGTCAGAGTGTTGAGAGAATTTGGGGTTGTCATAAAAAATTACACTTTGAGTTGAATCAGAAGAGATTAAGTGAATAATCAGACAAGGATTGAATACAGCAGTTAGAATAAATGAGAAACAAATTTGGCAGTAAGTGATTCATCTGAAGTGTTATTCAGCCGGAGGCAGTTACAGCTATGAGTTAGGGACAGAGGAATTACTGCATCTCAGTGGGGAATTGTCTGGAATGGTAGTTCCCAGCCCTGGTCGCACAAGAAAATCATCTGGGATACTTTTAAACCGGTACTGGTGCCAGACCCCACCTTAGACCAATTAAATTGGAATTTTTGGTGGGTGGGGTGCGCTCCAGGTATGAAAGTTTTTAAAAAAGCTCCCTAGGTAATCCAAATGTGCAGCCACAGTTGAGAGCCTCTGGTAGGATACACTTGTACAAAGTTTGGGATAATTGTTCTAGGACTGCAAAACTGATGGAAATAGGTCTGTAACAATTATGTCCTTAAATATTATTATTAGTCCTGTCAGCCATGACTAGGACATCTTTGCGCTCAAGCTTTATTTTTGATTTTCTTTTTAATGTAAAAAAAAGACATTTGTGACAGGATTTGAATTTGGTAATTCCTTGTGTAGGTTTTTAAAAAAATGTTCCACTGAATATATTACCTCAATATAGCTAAGATGCCCATTTTGGGGCCTGTTTTCTAGCACTCTGTATTAAACCAGGGTTAGGGGATGAGGCTCAAAATTGTCCAGACCTGGAATAGACTAGCTTTCATCTATCAATAATAGCATATTGACAGGCCCTATGAGGGGAAAACCTCACTTAGCAAAACTCTTTTGTCAACAAAAAGTACTTATAAGATTAGGGATCCTCAGGTTGCATCTACTTATCTCCCTGATTTCATCAGTTCAGGTCTGGGTATAATCAGAAGACATGCATATGGAGGGTCAATGTGAGGCAACAATGTTTGCTTTTGACCTGTTCTAAAATATCCATCCTGGGGCTTCCCTGGTAGCGCAGTGGTTGAGAGTCCACCTGCCGATGCAGGGGACACGGGTTCGTGCCCCGGTCCGGGAGGATCCCACATGCCGCGGAGCGGCTGGGCCCGTGAGCCATGGCCGCTGAGCCTGCGCGTCCAGAGCCTGTGCTCCACAGCGGGAGGGGCTGCAGCAGTGAGAAGCCCGCGTACTGCAAAAAATAAATAAATAAATAAATAAAATATCCGTCCCGTAGATGAGGAGACACAAAGAGAAACTCACTATTAAGACATTTCTAACAGTAATGCCTAAGTTAGAGGTGCAAACAGGGTTCCCCAACATTCTGCAGAAAGAAATTTTAACTGCAGGCCTATTTGCTGGATGAATCCTGGACTCATACAATTTATCCCAGAGGGTGGCCCATGGGGAAATAATTCTCCTGGTTAGGGTAAAGTTTGAGCAATTGTTCTATATCCTTCATATTGAGGTCTCCAGAAATATTTGCCTGAACTGTCCTGCACACAGCAACTATAGGGGGCCAAAAGTTGGAAGATCTAGTGGAGAGAGTGTGGTATTGGAGCTACAAATATCTGTATTAGAATCCTTGTTTCACTTCTCATTAGTTGTGGGACCTTGGGTGCTAGCAACAGCGTCTCAGAGCCTCAGTCTTCCCATCTATAAAATGCGAATAACAACGACAACCATAATAACAGCTTACTCTTAGGACTGTGAGATTTAAAAATAATTTTAGAAATGGCAAATGTAAGGCATATAGTTTCTGCATATAGTCATCACTCAAATTTGTAGCTGCTTCTTCTACTCCTTTATTCATCATCTTCTAGATAATTTCTAGTTTGGTCGATGTTAAAATTGGAAAGAGCTGAGGGCTTGAAGCATGAGGATGGGCAAGGATAAGTTTCTGAGAGATAGGATGGAAGTAGCTACTTAAGTATCATGAGCCCGGGTCTGGATTTTTCCCTTTGAAAGTGGTGCTGGTACCTTTATGAAAAAATGCGTGTACATATTTAATACTTCTGTTACTCCCAGAACTCTAGCTCAATTCATTTTTTGGAAAGAGGTCTCACTATGTAGCTGGGTGTCGGGCACGGCTTTGTTGCAGAGTGTAAAGTTCAGCCTCACAGTCTGCTTGTACTATTCAGGAGTTTTTCTAGATGCTTCTATCAAAAAGAGGCAGCGGCAGGCTGTAAGGAAAGTCCTAAAAGTAGGAGCAAGTTGACCCCTCCTCAGCTTATTAGTGGATGAAAGGCCACTGATGATCTTAAACCCAAAAGAAAAAAAGTAGAGATATTTAACAAAAAAGCAAACAAACAACTCTAAACCAGGGAACTCTTACACCAGCCATGGTACCAGTCCTAAAATAAATACTGTTTTGTCTTTCCTTATCAAAGGTAAGACCAGTTCCAGCAACTCTTGATCTGGATTTCACTAGAGAAGGTTGGGGTTTGTCCTACCAAGCCAGGAAATTTCAGTCTGGCTTTCCAAAGGAAATTCTAGAAAGAGGACCAGAACAATTCAAAAGCTGTATGATGGATGAACTAGGACTCCTGTTGTGGTACCAGAAGGTGGGTAGTTGTGAACACATGGCCTATTATTAAATGAAATAATACTGCATGGCATAAGGCCTGTACATAATAGCATTATAATACTCACTACTCTTACCATGGTTTTGGATCTATACCATGTACTGGGAGCTAGGCTCTATTTGACAGGAATTATCTCTTTCAATTCTCACAACAATCCTATTAGATACTATTATCAGGGAACCCAGAGAGGTTAAGTAACTTGCCCAAAGTCACATAGGTTTAGCTGTTCAAAGTTTGTTCATTCTCCATTCATTTATTCAGTCAATGCTTAATGAGTACCTACTGCAGATCGGGTTCTGTTTGGAGCTTGAGATAAAGCGATGACCAAGGCAGACACAGTCACTCCCTCAATGAGATTACCATCCAGATGGGATGGGCTATAAATAAAAAAAGAAATGAACATATATTAGGTAGTGATGAATGCTATTGAGGAGAATATATTTGGGAAGGGGAAGGAGATGTGCCGGGGGCGGGTAGAGGATGCCGCTCTATGCGGGGGTAGAGGAAGACCATGCTGATGAGTCCTTTGCTCTGGAATGACTTTAGGTTGGTGCTGAGAATAAGGACAGCATATCTCTAGCTACATTCTCTTTCACATCTGCCTTCCATAGAAATTTTCTAGGTACTACGATTTAAATATAGAACTGGAAGTGAAACCCTCCTTGCTAACAGTATGGGAGCAGCCATCAGAGTAGAGAGGAATCTTGGGGCCATTTGCAGGAAATGTTTGGATCTGATCAAGGAGATTCATCTTGATACTGGGATGGAATAGTCACATATTCCTTCATGTATGACATCTGCATAAAGTGGGCCTTTGTGAGGTGGGGATGTGGATAGGTATTAGGGTACAGGCAGATTTCCCCCACATACACCATCACGAGGTAGCAGGCAGTTGAGGGGAGGAAGGAACTTTGCTCTCTGAGGTTGGCCAAGGATCCACATCCCTTTGTTTTGTGGCTCGTCCAATTCGTGGATTGTTGTCTCCGACTGTGTGTTCACCATCATCAAGTCCTGACTGAGGGAAAGAGGAGAGAGTGGTGGACGAGATTCCTTTTTCAGGACCAGGCTGTCTGCATCACTTCCTCCCACGTTTCGTTGACCAACACTCGGTCACGCTTGGAGGCAGCAGATTAAGAGCACAGACTCTGGACTCATACTGCTGGGATTCACATCCCAGCTCTGCTACTTGTGCAAGTTACTTAACCTCTCAGTTTCAGCATCTGTAAAATGGGAATGATGAAATAGCACCTAGCTCCTAGGATGACAATTAAATATTTTAATTCGAGGAGTACCTAGAACAGTGCCTGGCAAAAAGTCAGCATGACATGCTTGTTTATTATATGAATAATTGGCCACACCAAGCTGCAAAGAGAACTGGAAAATGCAGTGTCAAGCTGGACAAGTATCCTGTTACATAAAACTCTGCAGGGGCATAGTTACTAAAAGGAAGAAATTGGGGATAAATACAGGATAGCATGACTATATAATTTTCATCTAAAATAGGATACTTTTGAGAGTGAAAGGATGCCACTGTTAATAATTACACTGCGATAACATGCATAAACAGGAATTGTCCTGGAAAACCGCTATGTCTGGCCATCTAATCCTGGGAGGTGATTAGCTCTCTCCACCAGAGCATGTCTGATTGACCTAAATTTTTAATTTAAAAATGACAATTCAAGTAGCTGACTTCTGTTTTCAGGAGTGAGTGGAGGGGCAGGCGGAGGGAGTGTTAGATATTTATCCCATTTAAATGACACCCTGAACTACCTGACCTCTTGGAAAAGTATATAAATTAACAAAAGAAGCCCTGGCTAAAAGTGGCAGTAGACATCAATTTAGACAAGGCCTTCTCAGCGTCCACCACTTTGCTGGGTGCCTTAGGGGAGGCAAGAGAGAGAGAAAGCACTCTGGGTGTTTTCAGTTTCCGGTCTCAGTTGGTTTGTGATTCACTTTGGAGAGAAAACCTACATGTCAGTCTTCAAAATCAAACATTTCTCAGGTGTGAGCATCTTCGTGTTTTTCATCCCCACTTTTTAAAGTTATCTTCAATATTGGCAAATGGGTTCCTAAGTGGCTTCAAAAGCTCTACTTTTTGCCAAGCTGTTCTGAAGTGATCTTAGACTCTGAAGAAAAATTAGCCTTGCTCTGGGCCTTTTGAGAGAGAGGATCCTTCACTAAGTAATAAATAACATATCCAGGTTGGGAAAGGAGGTGACCACCTACAGCATGAATCACAGAAAATTCAGAAACCTCCGTAAGGAACCTACCCAGCCTGAATTTTCTTTTTCTTTCCGAGAGAACTAATATGTCATGGCAGATAAGGAGAAACAAGTGAGAAATGAATATGAACTCCAGGTTCCTCACAACATAAAAAAATGTAAAAAACATTTCAGCATCGGGTTGATAAGAGGAAAAATCATAGCCAACTGTAAAAATCCATCCTCTACCTTACATGTCCCAACCAAATAAACTGATGCATTTCAGCAAATGGTAAATAATGCTTAAAATGGCAGAAGCTAGAGTTGGGAAAATAAGAACCAGGTGTTGGGAGGAAGGAAAATCAAAAAGAGCATACATCTTCCGTCAACAATCCCCACCATAAATCGTAGCAATGCCACCATCACGACCTGGAGCCCGCAGGGAAGAGACTGTTGTAAAAATGATAAATCAGAATCACTACACACCAGGTCTTGATAAAACAAAGAAAGTTGATTCCAGGGTCTGATGTATATATGTAATCACAGGGAAACAAAGCTTGATCAGGGAAGGGCCAAATGTGAGGAAATGCAAAGTTCAGAATCTGATGGCTGCTTAATATTCCAACCGAGCCGAACATTGCATAATACAGTGGAAATTGATGACTCAGTGGAATCCGGCTGCAGCAAAATAGAGATATATTACAAATTTCTGCACAAGAACAGAATGATATTTATGCCAGTGCCTGTTCATCACGTTTTTATGTATTCTTCATATCTGGAAACAAAAGAGAATATACTGTCTATACCGCCTTCATAAAACAGGGTTAACATATTTTCTGGGGTTTTGTCATTGTCTTATTCACTTCAAGGAGCAAAGTCTGCCTCTCCCTTTAAGAAAAACACTTAGGTGTAAAACTGAGCGATTGCTGATGCATTTCTTAAAAGATTCACCTAATTGTACTCCTGAAAGACCCTCAGATTCTGAAAATTTGTGTGTGTGTATGAGATAGGGCATGGAGAGACGGAGGTGCTGGAGAAATCTTACTGCGGGCTAGTGGGTGTTTAGCTGAGCAGCCTCAATCAGACTGTAACACTGGATCTTATTAGCACTGGTCTGGTTGATCTCAGGGACTTTCAGGGACTGTTTATAAGGCAGCAAGGCCTCTAGGAGTGGAGATGGGAGATCCTTGGGTAGGAGTTTCCGAAGGTCTTAAGTGGAAGAACAGTTATCACAAGGAGTTTTAGACAAACTGCTTACTTAGCTCAGAGTCTTCTGACCCTAATGAGTCCCTGACACTGAGTCCATCAAGGGGTCAGGATTACGGTCATTTTTGGCCTTCTGTTTTCCTAGCTGGCTTTGCTTGTGAGTTAGTGATTGACACCCAGGAGCTTGGCATGGCCATTCTAGGGTAAAGATTTTTACCCAGTGACCTCTATCTCTGTGTCTACATGACACCTCTGGCTTGAGAGCATTGGTTCCCAAAGTGTGATGCCAGGGCCCAGCTACATTGGCAGCAGCCTCCGAATCAGAAACTTGGAGGATGGTGCAACTCAGCAGGCTGTGTTTTAACACGCTCTCATGCACATTGGAGTTTAGGACACCCGTCTAGGGGAAGTAGGCTAACAATTGTTAAGGGCCTCTATGTGGTTACTGAACTTGTGATATTATTTATTGTTGTACAATCATGCCTGAGTTTACAGGTGATCACCCCATTTTAAGGATGAGAAAAACCAGACTCAGAATTTCAGGAACTTGCTCAAGATCATGCAAAGTCAGGATTGTGAACCCAGATCCTTCTGATCCGAAACCTGTTTTTTGTACTCTACCATGATGACAGCTGTAGCTCCAAATCTGCTCCTAATTGGTACAGAAAGGAATTCAGTTGGTTCTTCAATGTCTTTAAAGTTAATGGCCTCTTCTTAAGAAGTAGATTAATACAGCGATTTGTTAGGTTGTATGGGCTTTATTTTCATGTGATTTGAAACTAATAGTCTTTTACATGGAAGGGCCAGAACCATGAATATTCATTAGCTCTCTTGCTGAAGGCCAAAGTAACCAGAAAATGAGAGGTAGCAGAAGTAGAGTAATGGAGAGCATGTACACCAGAAGCCAGGGAGCCTGGGTTCAAGTCTTTGTAGTTTCGTGGCTGTATGACTAAGTCACCTAATTTCTCTGAAGCTCAATATTTTCCCATCTGTAAAATGAGTGGTATGTCTTGCCTCTCTCATGAGGTTAGGGAGAGGGTCAAATGAGAGAAGATAGAGGAAAATGTCTTACCAGAGGGTCCTTTAAATTTAGAGTCATGCTTCTGTTAACATAACAAGGAGACAAAGATTCAAGATACGGTTATCCACTGTCCGCGGTATCAGGATGCTCTTCCTCTGCTTTGGTTTGTTTATGCCATAGAGATCAGGAGCCTTGTGGGACAGTTAGTTAAGTGCATCTTTGGCAAATAAATTAATTGTCTTCAGGTACAGTGCCCACCCTCATAAATAATGACTGCAGCACTGGGAGAGGTTTGGGATTGCGTGAGATCACAAGAAACAGATCCTGTGAAAAATGGTTAAGCTGGCTGGTGATGATCGTGGGCAGGTAAACTATGTGAGACCGGGGAGCATCCAACTTGAGAGAGGCTGGACATCTGGGATGGGACCCAGAAAGTGGGAGAACAAGTCTGGGGAATCTGTCACAGATGGTCTGGCGCCCGCAGGGGAGACTCAGCCATGGGGAAATTCTACATCTTCTTCACGCAGGCAAACTATGGCTCTAAATTTGAAATTTTCTTTATCATTTTTTTTGCTCTGTTTACCTGAATTTTCAATAAATGTTAGATATTGTAATTTAATTTTTATTAAAAAAACTAAATGTAAGGTACTGAGATAGGCATTGCACGTGTATTATACCATTTACTCTTTAGAATGACCTTGACATGTTGGTATTTATTTTTTTACATATACATATGGGTATTATATTGCATAATTTCATACAATGAAATAAACAACTCAAGTATACAGCTTGATAATTACATGTGAATTTTTACATATGTATAGTGTGTAACAACCAACCAAATGACGATATAGAACATTTCTTTTATTGCAGAATATTAAACCCGTTGGGTTGGTATTATTATTCTCATCTTGCAGAGGAAAAACTGAAGCCCTAGACGGTTAAATCACTTGCCAAGAGGACATAGTCAGTAAGTGGCAGAACTGGGGTTGGATCATTGGGCTGTCTGGGCTTAGGCTAGTCTCCTTCTCCTCTCCCTGCTGCTGTGCTGTGGACACCCAAGAATTTGCAGCTGTAGAGACGATCCAGTCCTCGTGCAGCTCTGAGGGTGGCTCTTGGTATCTGAAGCTTCCTGGAATCAAATTTTTAGGGCTTCCCAGGTGCCTGGAAGACTTGGCAATCACTCTCAGATCTGGTTGACCAGCTTCATTTCTCAGTCCACCTCCCACCCCACTATCGATGCTCTGTTCATACTGAATTTCTTCTTATCCCTGAAATATCATGTACCGTTATGATCCTGCTCAGGCATTTCTCAAAATGTGACCTGAACTCTACCTACTTGTTAAAAATGCAACCTCCAGATCCCTGTGTTTGAACAACAGAACCAGAATCTGAGAGGAAGGCTCAGCAATTTGCATTTTTAGAAGCACACCCAAGTGATGTGTCTGAAGATGAACGTTTTAAGGACCACAGCCTTTGTTCATGCTGTGCTCCCTTCTTAGAGCACTCTCCTTGCATTTGTAGTTTTCTGTCCCTCTGCTTTTCCTACCACATGAATACCTTTAAATGCTACCTCAGATGTCACCTCTTTCATGAAATTTTCTTTGTTCTATCCCGTCATCCCAGTGATCCCCGCCTTTGTTCTCCCTACCAATTTGTTTCTTCCCCTCTTAGAGCACTTTTCATCTTGTAGTGTACGTAAGATACATCTCTAGCCTTCTCTCTACTGTGAGTATTTTTTGAGAGCAGGGACTGTGCCCTGTTTATTTTCATTCTTCTCCCCAGTGCCCAGCACAGTGCTTGATATCAAGTAGTACCCACTAAATGTTTGTATGTAGGAAGACAGGATAAGGCAGGCCTGACTCCTAGAGGAACTTGGGTAAGTGGGCAAGTACAAAAGCAGGGATCTAGTTGTTTGCCCCAGAGCATGAGACTGTGGATTTGTTCAAGCTAGTACTCAGCAACTAAAACCAAAGGAAAAGTCACTGCAAATCAGACCCTGCTATCTACCAACTTAGGACCCTTAAAATTTCTCATTGCTTGGATGGAGAATAGTTCTCAGACCTACAAGTGGGGGGTCATCTGAACCAACTGGTGCTCACTTCAGCTTCTATGGATTAAGTTGGTGGTGATAAATGCTCTGAGATCTGAATGTGGGAAGCCTTGGCAGTGGCTGTCCAGTTGGGTGAGGGTTGTTTTAAACATGGAGCTACCACCAAGCTATTTTTAAAGTTTTTATTTTTTAATTTATTTAATTTATTTATTTTTGGCTGCATTGGGTCTTTGTTGCTGTGTGTGGGCTTTCTCTAGTTGCGGCGAGCAGGGGCTACTCTTCATTGCAGTGCGTGGGCTTCTCATTGTGGTGGCTTCTCTTGTTGCGGAGCATGGGCTCTAGGTGCGCAGGCTTCAGTAATTGTGGTGCATGGGCTCAGTAGTTGTGGCGCACCGGCTTAGTTGCTCCGTGACAACTCTGTGATCTTCCCGGACCAGGGCTTGAACCTGTGTCCCCTGCATTGGCAGGCAGATTCTTAACCCCTGAGCCACCAAGGAAGCCCCAAGCAATTTTTATATATGCAGTTTTCTCTAGAAGGATAGGGAAGGTCCTTCAATCCAATTTTAGATCAAAGCTCAGAAGTGCCATTGTCCTACCAATGATGTTCATGACTCAAAGCCTTTTAAGAAATGTCTTCTGGGTTTTAACCAAGGTTGCATAGCTGTGTGGGTGCCTGATAAATGTACTGTTGTGACAATTTCTACTGGATAGTGAGTTTGATAGACCCTGTGGCTTTGGTTCTCTGGCAGCTTCTTCCTTTGACCTGGACTAAGAGACTAGCTGCTGAAATGGTATCTGGATAAGGAGGAAAGTCAACTGATTTTTTTTTTAAACCTTACTTTTTATTTTTGCCCAATCACTTCATTTCCAGAATCTTCTTTTTATAAAATTATTATATTTACCATGTTATAAATTCACCTACAGCAATTTACATGGAAGAAAAAGGAAGGTTTGGGTTTTTAAGAAGAAATTATTTTTGTTTACTAAAAACCATTAAAAAGAGAGGCTATTAAAGATTACTGTTGTTTCAGTCAAGTTTCACCAACAAATGTTAGAAGTCCCATTGAAAACCATAGCATTCCCATTCCTGGATAATCTGTTTCTGTCCTTGTTTGCCTGCATATGTTTTAAGATTTTCCAGAGTGGTTGTTTCTATTTAAGGCACATCATCTGCAGAATTCTGAAATATATACCAGTTCTTTGAAATAGTTGGTAAAGCTCAGCTCTTAATAATAGGAGAGTTTCAAATGCCCTCATAGACACTTGGCCATCTGTAAATAAATGAAGTTCAATGGGGAAAATAGCATAAGGAATCCGTTTTGGTTACTGTTTCTATTTTGTTCATTCACATCATCTGATTTCAAGATGACAAATATGGAAAGAGTGTGAGAACACGTTTAAAAAATATTATATTTTGAAACTTGGATGTGAGTTCAAACACTCAATCTAAAGGAGACCTATGATTCGAAAGTGAGTTACTTATTGTCTTTGTCAGTTTCTAGAATTTAAATTTATGTTGGGATAAAGCAAATGCAAAGCTACATTTGAACAACAATGGGTACATTTTTCTTTTGAATTTACTTATTCTTCAAGCAGAGGCTCTTACATTCTCTGTTTGAGACTATGGGCACTAGTCCTGAACAGACATGGATACTAGAATCTCAGATTATTATTGTATCCTGATGTCCCCTTCTGCATGTAGGCTTGATCACTGGGTCGCATTTATACCACCTGAAATGGAAGTGATTCTGATTTATAGCTCAAAATGCGGCTGACTAAGCCAAATGGTGACCATTTCATTATTTCAGTTTCATGGGTTGTGTCTGAAGGGGTTTGGTTCAGAACATGCACCACTGCTCAAAAGGAGAAAGTCTGTTCCTATGAGGCAGTAGGTATTGAGTCAGCAAATTATGGTTTGTCCAGCCTCAGAATGTCAAACAGACCATATGTTGCAGCTGCCCAAGTCATCCCACCCCGTGTGCATGCACACACCTAAACGCACTCACCAAACATTCATAGAGAGACAGACAGACAGACATATGACATGAGTTAGCAGTCTTACTACAGAAGAGAAAGGGGCCACATGATAGAGTGAGGTTGTGACTCAGAGCCCTGTGTTCTCTCCTTGACTTCTCTTTCTCACCCATCTTTTCCCAGTGCCAAGAGTAATACGGATTGCAAGTGAAGAGTGAGGAGAAAGCAGTGTAAGAGTGTATGAGTCTCTGTGTGTGTGTCTTCCTTGACCATGGGGCTCTCAGACTTTGATTCAATCTCTGGCACAATGCAGCCTCTGTAGAAAAGATATTAGGAACAAAAAACAAACTTGAAGATTCAGGAGCAGGCTGCCAGAATTATTAAGAAAAACATTCAGATGATGCCATTAAAAACATATGGGGATTCTGTAAAGCCCTGAAAAGAAAATGTTTAATTATGCGCCGTATGCAAAAGCCATCACGTTGAGATTAATACTAAGGGCTGAACTGTGTGGGGGCGTAAGTAGTCCACAGTGATGCATCAATCTTTTTACTCTTTTAAAAATAATGTTTTTCTTTCACTGATGACAAATACCTTTCAAACTGTTGAGATCATGCTGCTAGAGTGATACATAGAGTTTAATGAAGTCCAAAGTCACTAACAAAGTTTCCAAATTAAGTTTTCAAGGTCCTTGAGTTAGATTTCTTTCCTTTCCTCTCCTACATTCCCACTCACTTACCGCCCCCATAGGGACCCCCCCTTCCTCCTTCCGTCACACAAAGGTTGCCTATGCCAGTGGGTTGGTTAGAAATACCCAGTTTTGAGGTTTCCGGTTTTAAGACACTGTAATGATTCACTGCCCAATATTTAAGTGTTAATAGTTACAGTGATTTTGATTTCCATTCTCAATAGCTCACATTAGAAACTTGAAGAATATAAAATTCTTGTCCCTTTTTGATGATCATAGAGACTATTTTCTTTCATCTGAATCAGATGTGTTTGAGGATTGCCATCATTTCCTTTAGGTTCTTGTAAATGTGTGGAATCATCATGCCAAACGGCTTTGTATGTGTGAGAGAAGTGCCACAACGAGAAGAAAAAAATCAAACTTTGTAGTTAATAGAACTTCCAAACAAGTATACTGGATATGATCTACATAAATAGAAGTCAAAACTGCAAAAAGTCACTGGGCTTTAATTACTTGAGTACTGCTCTCACTTTTATACTCATAAATATTGGAAAGGCAGATAGGTAGCTTCTCAGAACTAAAAAAAAGTATAGTGTACAGATGCAAAAAAAGAGAGCAAGTTATGTATTTTTGAAAAGCTGTACTCATTTGAAGAAGGTCAGATATATTCTGTTGGTGCTAGTTCACCTCCGGGAATTTTATGGACTTAAGCACTTGGGATTTTGATCCCTATTTATTGGGCCAGGCTTCTTTAAGTAAACATGTGGCTTATGAATCAGTGGACAGATTTGTTGCTCACACTTAAATGTGTCAAAACGTTTTCTTAAGCGTCAGTCAGGCTCACTGCAGTAAAAATATAAAACTCCTCCCAACCCCTTCATGTCTGTCATTTTCTATATTGCATGTATGATGGAAACTTACAAACTACCCAGCCTGCAGTGATTTTTGGTAAAGGTGACAGGCTCTCGGAACCTGACTGGCTTACTCAAATTCCTGTTTAGAAACAGGCTCCCCCAGTGCCCAGCATTGAGGCTTTTGGATTCAGGTACACTGAACAGGCAGGGGTGATTTCAAATTCAATCTGCTTCTTGATTATGGGATCCTGAGTCAACCATTGTTTCAGTGTTTTCCTCCTGTGTATTTGTTTTTGTGTGAGAAAACTTTACTTCCATTGGTTAACAGCCAGCCACATTTCTACAAAGAGCCACCTGTTTCTGAGTTTACACAGGGTATTTTGGATTTGTGTAATACAATAGGATCAATTTAATTATGCTTTTCCTTAAGTACAGTGCTACCTGGCATTATTTCACTACCTGATACATGCTCGTTCTTTGGAGACCAGAAAAAACCACACCAGCCCTGACTTAAGTTAGCCTTAAGGTATTTTATTACCCCAATTTCTTCTAATATGCATTAAAAGCTATATACTTTTGGTATGAAAAAATGGTTGCCCTGAACCCCCTACAGTCCCTGTTATTTACAATGTTTCAAAGCTTTAGAATTACTACAAAAGATTTACTCATATAGCAGAGCATGTAAAATTTAAAATCAATAAAGTATATAAATTTTGCTTGTCTCCTTGAATTGATTCCCTGCTCTAATAGCTCAATACTGTAATACTATATACTTTTTTATTTCCAATGTCATTACCCAATAATAATCTCTGGACTTTCTTGCCACACCTCTGGGGCAGTTCGGAATTTCTGACAATATTCTTCACAGACAGTTGTCATAGGCAATTGTTACTCCTTGCATGGCTTCTAAACATGAATATCCACGTGAGAACTATTAGTTTGGTTCTGTGATATTAGAAACTCAACTAATTTCTTTTGACGTGGTAAATATAGCTGAGCATTTTATTTTGTGGTAGAATGGAGAAAGATTTGAATTTGGAATGTCTTAGCAGTGGTAGGTTAATCCCATGCTATGTCTTTTTTTTTTTTTTTTAACAAGAAGTATGAGGTTCAGTATTCTATAGTTTTCTAACATAAAAGTTCTTCTAGGGGCTTCCCTGGTGGCGCAGTGGTTGAGAGTCCGCCTGCCGATGCAGGGGACACAGGTTCGTGCCCCGATCCCGGAAGATCCCACATGCCGCGGAGCGGCTGGGCCCGCGAGCCATGGCCGCGGAGCCTGTGTGTCCGGAGCCTGTGCTCCGCAACGGGAGAGGCCACAGCAGTGAGAGGCCCGCGTACAGCAAAAAAAAAAAAAAAAAAAAAAAAAAGTTCTTCTAACCATAGCTTTGCTTGGAGTTAGAAAATAAGGCGCATGCTTCAAGGCAGCTAACGTTGGGAAGGTTACCTTTTACTGATGTTACTCAGTTTTTATTCCCTAAGTGTATTCACAAGGATAAATTCTATCTCATTTCAGAAATTGCTAGTATTTTGCAGAGTGAAATAGAGCTCTCCTTAATAGATTTAGAGGTAAAGATAGTCTTGGCAAATTAAAGCATGGGAGGCAGTGAACAGTTATTCCATCACTTACTCTTAAATTCACCAGGGTAGTTGTTTGCTTAAATCATGGTGGTATCTGGGTCTCAGTGCTAAAAAGGTTGAGCTGACCTTGGTTTCTTGAAATGCAAAATGTCGTCCAATCCAAACATGCTGGTGAAATCTAAACTCGCTTTCATTTCTTAATGGCCACTCTCAGCCTGTAAAGAACACAGACAGATGATTGCTTACTTAGGCGTGAAAACAGAAGAGAGTGTCCATGCTTGCGCCAGGTATTTTTGCTTGCTAAAGCAATGCTTTCCAGCCAGTTTCTTAAATTCTTCCTTCTCTGATGTTTGTTTAGTGTAGTGATTGACAGAGCCCCCTACAAAATGCCAGAGGATCTTAATTTGAATCCCAGCTCTTCTACTTTGCTTTGTAACCTTGTGCAATTCTTTAACTCAGAGTCTACATTCAAAAAGTAGGGATTAAGGACTTTGGTCCTACCTCACAGAGAAGTTGTAAAGTAAGCACAGTGCAATCTGCAGGACCCTGGACACATTAAAAAGCTCAGAATTCACTTTCCCCATATTCCCTTCCACCTGGGCTAATATTTAGCTCTGAGAGAAATTCTTCATTGATAGCTTCAGGGATACGATTACCAAATAAAATACAGGATACCCAGTTAAATTTGAATTTCAGAGAAACTGGGTATATATCTATATCTATATCTATTTATCATAGGTATATCTTCATGTGATATCTGGGACATACTTGTACTCAAATTATATTTGTTGTTTATTTCAGATTCAAATTTAACTGGGGGCCCTAAATTTTTATTTGCTAATCTGACAACCCTTCTTAAGGATTCTGGTTGGAATATTTTCTACACTGTATAGATAGCAAACTAAAGATGCTAGGAAGTGGGTATACAAGGGCCCTTCATGCTTCCAAGTTAATGCCTAAGTACTTAGACCAATGTGGTATCTGCAAGTGTCTGGTCTTACATTCCACAAATCTGCAATACAGAACTTAGTTTCTGACTTGCAAAAAGGGCAAATTAAGCCTGGTTCTCCCTTCTTTCTAGAGGGAGATCATCTCCCTTCCACAAAAAAACCCAAAAAAACAAAAAACCTACAATGGTGAGTTTTGATGGTGAAGTTCCTCTGGAATGCCATTGCAATGCACCAGTCCTTCTTGAGGATTATTTTTTCCCCTAGCCAGCAGAACCAGGTTGTAAAATATGGAGAAGGAAGAGGCCTCTCTTTACAGGGTAGAGTCAGTTCCCAGGACCCAGCGCCCAGGTGATTGTGTAGTCTGGGCCTGTCTGGAAGGGCAAATTGGTTTTGGATGCCTTTCCACTTAGTACATTCATCATCAAATTTTCTTTGTTAATTTTTTATAAAAAGAGATGAAAGAGCTCAGTTAGGTTGATCTCAATTTCAATTTTTCAAAGTGATGACCATTAAAAAATTATCTATAATATGATGTCATACTTGTCTCCTGACATCTGTTATGTTAGGAAAGTCTTGTGAATACAGTTAATCAGGGTTTTCTCCTTTTAAATCTTCAAGTGCTGGATCTGGCATGAAATGCTGGGTCTTTACAAGTGTGTAAAGGTGTGGGGTCATTTGTGTACTTTAATTACTAAAAATATGCACTCTTTCAGAGGACTACTTATAAAATCTGGCCAAATGCTAGGCAATTATCACACACATCAGAAGAAGACTGATTACATAACCCACACTTCCTTTTTATATTTCTTCTGCCACAATGGTTTATACTAACCACGTCTATACTTTGTCCTGATACCATACCTTTTTCTCCTACATTCGCATCTGTGTGGTCACATGTACTCTCTGAATGTCCAGGACTAAGATGCCTGGAGATGCCAGAAAGATCTGATTTACTTTTCTGGGTTAATTTAACACACATTGACCACTGTACTTTGGAGCAGTAGTTTTGGCCCCAAAACTCAGTAGATGGGTGCTCAGTCTATCATAATATCATAATGGGCTGAACATAGTTGTAAACTTCTTATGAAGTTCACATACAACCCAGAGGGCGATCTAGGGTCCTGCCTGACATGTTATAGATGGTGCCCTAACCTGCAGGTGACCCTTTGGATCCTTAAGCCAAGGAACAGAGCTTCTTAATATCAGCAACTCTGATCTTACTCATCTTTCTTTGGGGGATGGGTGGGGTATGCGGGCCTCTCACTTTGTGGCCTGTCCCGTTGCAGAGCACAGGCTCCGGACGCGCAGGCTCAGCGGCCATGGCTCGTGGTCCCAGCCGCTCCGCGGCATGTGGGATCTTCCCGGACCGGGGCACGAACCCGTGTCCCCTGCATCAGCAGGCGGACTCTCAACCACTGTGCCACCGGGGAAGCCCCCTTACTCGTCTTTGCATTGTACATATTTAGCAAATATCTTTGAAAAAGTTTGCTACAGGAAGCATAATGATGTCAAAGTTCATGTGGCTTTGATATATAGCACATTCAATGTCTCAAGAGTTAAATGACTGAGGCCCTCATAAATCAGTAGACATTATCATTTCCCTCATTTGTAAAATGAAAGGCTGGATGGGACATATTCTAAGATTTATTCAAAGTCCAACATAATATGATTCTATGATTTTAAGGTTCAGGCTAGATCATAGCAGTTGTTTTTAAAAGTAGACAAACATTTTTCAAATTTTCTTTTTAAGATGTGCCTTGACTCTACACTGAGAGAAATGTTATTATTTATTTAATTAAAAAATTAGTTGTAGAAAGGAAACAGAAAAAAAGTCAAGACTTTGTCACTCTGGCTGTCAAGTTTAAGATGGAGCCATTCCTGGAGTCACTATGAGGATGTCTATAAAATGTGAAGTTGGCAAAGAAAAGAAAATGAGGAGAGAGTAAAACATATAGTACATGTGTATCTATATATCCAGGGCTTTTAACTTATGGGGGCTGGTTGCCATTTCAGTTTGGTAACCAGAATCAACAATGAGTCCAGTTGCCAGAATTGGAGGTTTGGTACAGAATCCCAGGAAAAATGTTTCTAAACTTTACTTTAAAAAACATTCTGTCGGGAATGCTTTTGGATAACTGACATCTTGTTGCTTCCCTCCCCTCACTCAGCCACCTTTCAGGAATCTAGCTTCCTTTAAACTAAACTGGAGGGCACCAGATCTATATTTGTCAGCTGTTTTATTTTTAATTGGAAGGTTATTCATGACTTGATGTTCACTGTCTTACTTCTCTGTTGGACTGTAAACTCCTTGAGGGCAAGTGCTATTCCTGTGTTTTTTCTTGTTGAATCCCTAGTACCTACCACAGAGCCTAACTGAATCCATGGATGGAAATCTTCAGGTTTACATTGGGCTCTCGTTATTTTAGGCATGTCGTTATGAGAAACAGCTGCCATCAACTGTGTTTTAGGGATTCTTCTACTGTAATGTTTTGAAAATAGCAGTAACTCTAGAGTTTTCATTTAATAGAGTATTGAAAAACTTTGTTGGCGTTCAGAGAGTGTTTTAGGCTGATTTGAAGAGAGAGAAAGGGTCTATTTGTATAAGCCCTAAAGGACACTCCCTCTCCTGGATAACTGTCCTTGGACAAGCTACCAATATCTTTCTTTTCCTCTCTCATGATTTCAAATGTCTACATGCTTCGGTACATATTGGGTAAGTCTTCAAAAAATTCAAAGACACAATCTGCTTAAAAGTGGTAGCAAAATTACCATGTTTGGAAAAATCTATTGTCTTATACATGAAAATAAAGGATCATGAACCCAACTATTGATAATTTCTAGCTGAAATGCAACATCTGGGCAAGATTTCAGAACTCCATTTCCTGACTATGCCAAATGGCTCATCTGGAAGCAGTCGGCCCAAGATTTAAGAGGTGATAGTGGTCCCTTTACTCATTCAGTCCTTGGTCCCCCTGGAGTTTCCTGCTAGGGCAATGATGAGTGATACTTGCTTCTGGGTTTCTGTAGTGTGGTCCATGGTGTTTTAGGTGTTTGCTTTGACCACTAACTTATTTCATCTAGAACATTATCCATGATGACAATTCGTTACTTTTAACTGACTTTGAGTTGATTGGTGACCTGAAGAGAAAGTTCCTATTACCTATTCTATGAAGCATATAACTTCCTATATGCTTCCATATAGACTCTGTTCATTTCCCCACACATTGCAGTATTTATTATCTGTTGTTGCTGAGGTTTAAAAATACATTTGGGTTATGGTTTCAAATTCTTCACTTGATCAAAAGCAACTAGTGTCCAGATTTCCTCTGTGAGCCTAACCTTAAAGAATTGACCTACGGAAAATATTATTTCCCCAGGAAGATGTTCTTATCTACCTGACTTTGGAAATACAGATAAAAATGTCACATACCCTTATGGTAAACAGAATAGGATTTGTAGTATGATGATTAAGAGCTCAATTCTGGAATCAGATTAACCCAGGCTGGACTCCCGGGCTTGCCACTTGCGGTTCTGACACTGAGGGTGGGATCTTTAAGAGCCCAGAGTTGCATGCTTAGCACAGGGCTAGGTTAAACACGAAATGGTCCATAGGTGTTACCTTAAAAAAAAAAGAGATGGATTTTTATTGCTAAAAATGTACAGACAAGTAACTGATCTTGAAAAAGAGGTGGAAGGAATCAAGTGTACTCTTCATTGGTATAAAGATTAGATATGATCTATGGAGAAGGAAAATAGAGTTGCATCTGAAACAAATTACTTTTCTTAAAAATGACTCTCCTTTAGCTTCTCTTGAGGGTCAATTTAAGTAATGTCGCATGAAGAGTATCTGTGTATTTTTTGTAAAGTAGCGGTAGAAGATATCCAATGTCTTATTTACAGTTTCTTAAACAACAATCCACAGAAACCTCTTTTATTGGACAATGAGAATTATATATAAATGATTTTTTTTTCTCTTCACCTTGTTTTTTAAGAAGCTGAACACTAAATTCAGTTCTCAAATGGTAGTAGCCATACTAGGGTATTTTTTTGTACTTCATGAATTTTGGAATTCTATTTTAATAGTTTTAGTGTCAATATGTGTTTTGAGATGCCTACCTTTTTTGGGGAAGAAGAAAGATAAATTTTATTTAAGGGATGCCACCTAGAGTTTGTCTATAATATTTCAGCTTTTATTTTCTCAAGCAAATACCAAATTGGTATTCGAAAAATGCTTTGAACTCTTTCAGTGGAAAAGTGCTATGTAATGCTAATATATTTATTTTCACAAGTGCAAGTAAAGCTTGCAAGATATTCTTACAAAGAGGGTTCCTTCTGTAGTATACGGTGGAATGAGAGACTTCTATGATGTTTGTTACTTTGTGATATTTCAGTTTTTTCAAATTTGGGCTTAAATTATTAGACCCATATGTATAAAGGATTTTATCTAAAAATGATGCCTAGTTTGAATACAGAAGAGAGTGCCTCTTTATATAATCACATTCTCATCGGGAGTATGAGCTTACATGGGGATTGGATCCAGGAGGCAAAATGATGTGCTGGAAAAAAATCTCATGTTTTAGAGTCAGACAAACTGAGGTTCCTATCCAAACTTCATCACCTGCTAAATAGATTCGCCTTACATTTTTCTTCTGTAAAATGGTGATAATAATATTTACTTTATATGGTTGTACTGAATATTTACTTTGTATCAATCAATGACGGTTGTTATTTGCCTAGGCTGCCCGCCCTATGGGAGTTGGCCAGCTCCCAGCTGCTCAGAAACTTGGGTAGATATAACGGAGTGAATGAGTTGGGATTGTTACAGGAGCATAAAATAATATTGTGCCTTAGGGTCTGGCCTATGGCACCATCCCCTAGCAGATCCCTCCTTCTTTGTCCTCCCATACTCTCCACCCTCCCACAGGAGAGAGCTGCCACTGTGGTGCAGTAAAAGGGGAGGTTGGATCTTTTGGGCAGAAGCTTTACTTGGAGCTCCCTCCCATCATTCTCAGGAGGCAACTGCCCTCCCAGTTGTGAGATGTGGGTGATGCTTCTGTGAACAACTCTATCCTTTTTTTAAGGCAGAATTGTGTCTATTGGGACTAAAAAATGTTTTTGATTGCTCAGCAGAGAGGCAGAAAATTATATCCCTTATTTCTATTTATTTCCGGAGTTGAATTGTATCCTATGGAACCATTGATTTAAAAATATACTGGCTCTAAGGTACTTTAAAGGGACCGCTTTAAAGTATGATGCATCGGAGGCACCAAGATGACATTCAAGCCCCCATCTCAGTCTCTCACTGATTCGCCCATCCCATGTACATCACCGGGTGTCTGCTGTGTGCTGGGTATCACTCAAGGTGCTGAGAAGAGGAGAGTGAGCACTGCACCTGGACCAATCAGTGTGCAGTACAGTTTGACAATCAAATCTAACATTGTTTTAAATTAAAAGTTATCTTGCTTTGGATCCAAAGACCTGAATGAAAGGAAAGATTTGATATTCAAGGCTTTAGGGTCAGTTTGGGCACAATTACTTCTCCAGCCACCCTGATTCTTTTGTTAGTGGGCCCTGCGAAGTCCTGTTTAATTTTGCACCCTCAAAGCCTCTGCTTTCATATGCTCCAGTCTCCTTGCACGCCAACCCTCTTAGTCACTCCACCCCTCACCATCCACCACTAAAGAAGGCAGAATCAGCCTGGCAAACTGACTTATTTTGTAAAGTGATACCTTTTCTTCGACTCTCTGCTTAAGAGCTGTAGAAGTTTTGGTTGTGTCAGTGTCTCTTTCCCTGTTTGGAAAAGTTGCATCTTATGAAATCCTGTGGTAAGATTCCTTGCACTTGAATTAAACAGCTTATTGTGAGCATACTAGGAATTTGGGAGTTCACTTCAGCACTGAACTTTTGCATACACCCCAATATAAAGGTATGTACTAGATTAGTGACATGGTTTTCTTCTGACCCTCTCAACTCCTTTCCCTCTAAAATTAGATTTTCTTGTTTGGGTTAGTAAAGCATGTGGTTGCACACCCTCGTAGAGCTATTGCGAAATACTAGGTTCGCATTTCCGGAGGCGCTAGCCACTGGCTGTAACCCAATTCTGTTGGGAGAGTGAGTTGTGCATATGACTGACGTTACAAATGCAATGAAAGTAAAACAACCGTCTGAAAAAAGAGCAAGCAGTTATTTTTCAGTGGTGGGAAGAAGTTGCAGGTGTGCCTGATGTTTTTAAAGCTCTCAATTATTGATCTTGTCTTAAGACTTACAAATAGAACCATTAATGTGTCAGTGTTACCCGGATAACAGATGATTATTGTCCATCTTTAAACTGTACTTAGCACTAAAATGTATATGTAATGCATGCAAAAAAGGCTAGCTTTTATCACACTTCCTCAAGGTTTTACAGGAAAGAATTCATCCTTTCATTCATTTTTCCCTTGGCCCTCCTCCTTCCCCACTGCCCCCAACCCACATTTATTCCCTTTGCTAATTGAGAGAAATTTCTACTAGACATTCCAGCCACTAGCTGGCAGACATAACAAACACAAACTTTACAGCGCTATGGTGGAAATATCTTAGGACACAACTTTTCAGCCTGCAGTAACTACCGCCTTCTGAACTATGTAGCTCATCACAGTGAATGAAGCAAGTTAAAGTAGTATAACACCTAGGGATTTTAGTTCAACTTCACTGTAACCTCAATTTTACTCCCGTAAGTCAAGTTTGTCGTCAGAGAGTTCCGTATTACACTTGACAGACAGATTCATCTGCCTTCACTCTGTGAATATGGTCAACGCATGAGCAGCAAGGCAGTAATACATCTTTATTTAAGCCAAGTCTTGGATTTAGTCCCAAATGACATAATCCCCCATAAGCTGGAAAATCTGGTCTAGACCACAGAATGTTATGGGGAACACACCTGTTCAGAGAAGTGCAGTCAAAGGATAGTTAAACAGCATTTCATTGTCATCCTGGGAGAACGGAATAAGTCACACATGGCAGGAGTTGGACCTGGGCCTAGAGCTACTTGACATTTTTATATAACAAATTAGACTATTCGACGGGATTGTTGCAAGGGGTCTGTGTTTTAGGTAAGAGTGAAGCACCAGTTTTTGTACAGCACTACTATCTGTGCCCAGCCATAGTTGGGAGGGGTTCGGTGGAGAAACTAAGGCAGATGAACCAACAATGGTTTGTAGTAATTCAGATCCCTGGTGAAGGAAGTCTGGAAAATGGAGATGGTTGTGAAGGAGGAAGTGGAAAAGAAGAGGTGGGATACTGTGAAGGAAAAATTATCAAAGACTCAGTGATTTTATCAAGTTTGTCCATTTCTACATTGATCCTTTCTTTTTTCTTTTTTTTTTTTTTTTTGCGGTACATGGGTCTCTCATGTTGTGGCCTCTCCCGTTGCGGAGCACAGGCTCTGGACGCGCAGGCTCAGCGGCCATGGCTCACGGGCCCAGGTGCTCCACGGCATGTGGGATCTTCCCGGACCGGGGCACGAACCCGTGTCCCCTGCATCGGCAGGCGGACTCTCAACCACTGCGCCACCAGGGTAGCCCAATCCTTTCATTTTTTTGCTCATTTATCCATGCATTACTAAGTGCCTACTATGTTTGAGGTACTGCGGCAGGCACATTGGACAAAGCAATGAATAATTGCTTGGTTCTTCACTACAGGGAAGTAGGTAGGGCCGAGAAAGGACTCTCAAAGGTTAAAAATTAGGGATCATGAAAATGATGTTTCTTCTTTCAAGATGGGAGGATTGGGAGAGGGACCCTGGAAATGATTTGTTCTTAGACTTACTGTGTTTGAACAGAGGCCTCTCACAGAGATGAGGAAGAAAAGAGCTGAAGAGTCAGGACTAAGCCTAAAAAACGTCAGAGTTACTTACTGGTGGCAAGAACTCTAGGGCCAGATGAGCTTCTTGGGAGAGGGGCTAAGCAGTAGGTCTGAAAGTGAGTCCCTGTGGCATTGCGTGTGTGGTGTGGCACGGCAGTGTAGCTGATAAAGGAGGAACTAGACACCAAAGGAGGCCATTTCTCTGAAATGCTGTCGACCTAAAAAACCGATTATGACAAAGTTGTTAGAGATACACCTAAACTCACTTCTACAAGGTGTACATTTAAGAAGCAAGTCTGCTGAACAGATTGCAACTCACTGGACTCAATAAGAAAATGATCTGGAGGTAGCACAGCAGAAGTCTTGATAATGTGGAAGAACCAAGTGGTGCCCAAGCAGTTATGTAAATGATCTACTGAGTGTTTTTGTGGGCACGATGGGAATTTCAAGACTTAAAGAAGTACATCTTAAAGAGAAGAACATTTGAAACAATTTATGTGTTGGAACCTATAAGATGAAAAGAATTGTGAGTTCTTTAGATCTTTAGGAAAGAAGGCTGAAGGAGCAGAATCAATAAGTTGTTAAACAGATGTCTAGTAACTAGGTGCCAGACTCCATAAGAATTCTACAAATAAAGTGTTTACTTCCAAGGAACCCCAGACTATGTGGGAGAGATTTTGGTTCCGGGTTGGCCTTGCCACCAGTGTGCTGTAAGATCTAGTTATGTTACATAATTCAACCTTCTCTCTTCCTATTTGTAAAATACAAAGATTGGCAGATGACCACTAAGGCCCAAACCTAAAAAAACAAACAACCAAACAAAAAAAAGTTATACTATTAATTACTGTTGTAACCTATTAACATTCAAAGATAATCAAGTCTGATTGCTTTGAATGAAAGTCTCATGTGATACCTACAAATCTAGCATATAAAATGAATCTAAAGAGTACTTTGCTTAAGAAAAAATCTGCTACTTGACCCTAACGTAAAAACATTTCAAAAATAATGATTGAAAAAAAATCAGGTTATGTATACTCGTTAAGATTTGCTTGTTATCTTTGACACAGGTCTCTTTTAAATAGGGTTCATTTTTTAAAGCTTGAATTTGTTTTTCTTGATTCAGTGGCAAAGGGTGACTACCGCCTTCCGGCTGAAGGTTTTTCCCAACACCTTTGCCATGTCTGCCCTCAGGGGATTTCAGATAACAAGCAGCACCAAGTTGGCCCTCTAAATTTTGCCCCCTCTCCCTGCCACAGTACTTAGCAGATTGGGTGAAAATGTGTCCACAGAGATTAGATATTTCAGTGACCACAGTTCATTTTTCTGCTCTGAAAGCTATCTCCCGAATCAGCCCTCTACCTCTGGTTTATCGGGAGGAGAGTACAGACAGATAACATCCTTGTGATGTGACCCTGACCTTTGTCAACCTTTGTTAAGGCTTCATCTGAAGTCAGGCCTAATGTTTGTAAACAGGATGTAATTAAGGCTGGGAACTGACAGGGTCTGACATTAAGACAATGCAGAGCTGGCAGGGAATGGTCTGTCAGATGTCAGCTCGCATTGTGTTCTAAGTGCCTTCATAATAATTAGTGTCCTCTGTCTGAAGGAAGTTCAGTCCACTTGGATTAATCTGTCACAGCGTGGAGGCCATCCTTGGGAGGGCAAGTGTTTCCTCTGATAAACCTTAGAACAAGTATGAGAAAAAAAGCAAAGAGACTCAAAAGAAAACTGTCAAAGTCAAGACTGCTGGTGACAGGTGCTGCCTGAAAAATAGAAACAGGAAGTAGGGAAACAGAGTGCCACCTCCACATCCCAATCATGAAGTGAACACAGGAGTTCAGTGTGATCAGAATTGGCTACAGTCATCCGGGGCCTGCTGGTCTGGGTGTCGTGAGTAGACACAGGAAGATGAGTGTTCAGAAAAGCCAGTGCATAAACATATTGTTTGGCTTTTGCCCTTAACCAGCACGATGCGCGGGCAGGAGGTTGCCCACACCCTATAAGAGGATTTAGGCTTAACGTGTAATTGATCCAAAGAGGCTGAGTCTGCTTTCTGTTATTAGAAGACCTTTGTTGAGCAGCTTCTGGTAGTTGGTATGGTACAAAGTGAGTCAAGAGATGTCGCATCTATCTTCTTGACTTTCTAACCAGGGCACATGAGCCCGATGCCGACAGGCTACTGTCAATAGCCTTTTAAGTCTGCTTGGACTCTTCCTGAATCTCAAAAGTTGCCATTGAACGTAGGGACTCAAACAGATAGTTGTACACCAGTGTTCATAGTAGCATTATTAGTAATAGCTAAAAAGGTAGAAACAACTTAAATGCCCATCAGCAGATGAATGGATACACAAAATGTAGTCTATCTATACAGTGGAATATTATTCAACCTTAAAAAGGAATGGAATTTTGACACATGCTACAGCATGGGTGTACCTTGAAACAATACGCTAAGTGAAATAAGCCAGACATCAAAGGACAAAATATGATTCCACTTATATGGGGTACCTAGAATAGGCAAATGCATCAAGACAGAAAGGAGAATAGTGGTTACCAGGAGCTGTGGGGAGAAGAAAATGATAAGTTATTGTTTAATGGGTACAGAGTTTCAGTTTGGAATGATGAAAAAGTTCTGGAGATGAATGGTGGTGATGGTTGCACATGTAAATGTACCTAATTGTACACTTTAAAGTGTACACTTATACATGTCACAATGTACACTTAAAATGTTTACAATTAAATTGTACACATAAGAATGGTTAAAATGGTAAATTTTATGTATATTTTACCACAAGATTTTAAAAAACAAGTAGTTATAGAAAAATAGACTGTTTAAGCTGGATGGGCCTTCAGGGTTTCTCTGCTTCAATTACCGCATCAGGGAGTTGAGAGGATCCACAGGGTCAAGCCAGGGCTGGTAGTAGAGCCTGCTCCTGACAAGCGGACCATTCACTTTCTAATACCAAATTCTATTCTTATATCCGTGACCCTTTGCTACTCAGCCTTTGGGGGAAGATGAAGCCCTGAGGCATATTAGTAGCTGTTCTCTTTGAGGTTTATCTAAGTGTAGAACTTAGTGACTATTTGTATTTATTTTGTAACTTTCAAAGGCCTATATTTGCAAAAGACTCTTCTAAATCTCTTTCAACTCTGTCACTTGATGTCTCCATGGTTGTGTACGGGAAGGATCACTATAGGTCCAAGTTTAGTCTGTAACTAAAAATAAGACTAAGATTCTTCACCTAAGGCATTGAATTTTTTGTTGGCTCCAGTGATAGGTTTAAAAGCTTCCTAATTATCAATGAGACATAAAAGACCACACAGTAGGTCCTGGTAGAATAAAGGCCAGAAAGGAATGTTACATCAAAGAGGCAACAACTTTTGAATATATATTTTAGGAAAAAATAATTTGATTTCATTATTTTTCCAGTTGCACGGCTTTCTTAAATTAGAAGATGGTGCTGCTCATATGAATGGCTTCCTCTCAGGTTTATTGTATGTAAGGCACTAAACTTATTTATAGGATGGATAGGTGGGTAAGGGTTGTCAGGAGAAGTGTGTGTGTGTGTGTGTGTGTGTGTGTGTGTGTGTGTGCGCGCGCTCTTCTTTTGCTCATTAACATCCTGAGGAAATTTTTCAATTCCTCTTTGGGTCATTCATTGATTCACTGTGTCCTACCCCACCCTCATGCCAGATTTTACTGTAGTTGAAGTAATTAATGGCATGTACACAGTGATGAAGTGTAGGAGTGGGAGAAAATGGGGAATACTCAACAAAACACTTCTGGGGTTCTCTTTTCCAGGTCCTCCTGCCATATTTGAAAGTATACAGAGGACTCCATGGGGAGGGACTCTTCTTGAATTAGCATGCATATCATATTACTAGTATCCAACATCCCTTAGGAACAGCTATCATTTACCAAACACCTATTATGTTCAAAATATTCTTTCATTTATTTTTGGCAACAGTCCCTTAAAAGAGTTATTTTCTCCATGGATTCAATTGAGATTTAAAAGGCCAAATAACTTTCTCATGGTTACTCATTAAGAAACAATAAAGTTGGGATTTAAACTAAGATTGGACTCTACCCTTTCCATAATGGTAGGCCATTGGTTCTCAGATATAAATGAAAAGAAAGGTAAAAGAAAACCCGGTAAAGCTTCTCTTTTCCTTTCCTCCTTCTTCCTGAAAACAGACATCTTAATGCAGGAAAGTTAGCTTAGGACTCAACTGGCGAGTTCCCTAGTAGGAGGGAGGCCTGTATAACTTTAAGTAGGTTGGCATGGAGGCAAGTAGGGGGTACCAGTCTCCTTCAGCCTGACGTCAGCAGTGTTTTCAAAGAGAAGATAGGGACTATCAAATTAAGCTAACAGTAGGTTAATTTTTCATTACCCTGAATTAACGTACTCATTTACCTGTAGGCTATATCTTAAGACTATCATTAGTGTAGGAGAAAGAGAAGTTTGCTTTAGTGGCTGGCAAGGGGACAGATCTTTTCAGAAGCACCATTTGAGCTGGAGTGATAAACCATTTTGTACAGGATGACTAGTGCCAATGCTTATGCAATTTGTATGGTAGATATTTGACCAAGAGTTTGTATCACTGGCATTGTGATTGAGGCCCATTTTTAATATAATCCAGACAACAAAGAGATGCGTTTCTTATGACTAGTGAAGACAGCAATTATTTCCTCCTTGATGAAAGACTAGACTTAAACATAGCTTGAGATCCATATGAGGAACAGTTAAGTGGAAGCACATGCAAATTTTAAAAACAAATGGCTTTCCAACTACCACAACCTGGAAGAAGGAGGAGAAAAAAGAGGCATGGGGGTGGGCACACACACCGTTCACAATCGGAGAAATGCGAGCCAAACTGGGACCAAGTAATCCCACTTAACCTGGGAACCTTCTTAACTAAATGTAGTATTATTTTTCCAGGGAGTATCCAGCCACCCCTCCTAAGGATAGCTGTCATTTGTGGCTATTAGATGAAAGAGGAAATGACAGAGAAGCAGCTTACAGAATTAACTTTGATGCCCTAAATACATTTTTGGGGGGCATGTAAATATATAACCCCTGAAAGAAAAAAGCAGGGCAGAGCACATAAGGCTTTTTTAAGATGGGTAAATCATTTTCTTTTTAAATGAAATTCAGTTTGACTGCATGAAATATGAACAGTAATTAAATGCACAGTCTGTGGGCCTTCCATACTTTAAAGCGCTTTCTTTAAAAAGAAAAAAAAAAAAAAGAGTACTCACCTCAGACAGGCCAATTACCCAAGAATGATGAAGTCAAGAGGAAAGTCGCTACATTTCTTTACTTGAGTGATCACAACCCCAGCCCGTGATTAGTCCCCACGGCACCAGCGGGGATGTGGCAGAGACACTCACGTTGGAAGACTTCAAATAGTCATTTCCTTGGTTAAAATAAAATCTGACTGCACTAAATAGACAGTTTTTAATCTCAATTGGACATCTGAAGATTTCTCAAGCTGTTGTTGGCCGTGGCAGAAACAAATTTTTCTGCTTTGTTGATTAAACCGCTAGTCTCCACCATTGCTTATCGGCCTGCAACGAGCTGTTCTTTTTAATTACAAGTGAGCCACCACGAGAGAGCAATTAACAGCTAGTAATTACTGGGCTCTTCAGAACGGCAACATTTTGCCTTTCATTCCAATTATATAATGGACAAGTGGCTTTTTGATCTTCAAATTAGTGAGCTCTTGTCCTCCTTGTTTGGAGGCAGAATTGGCAGGTTAATGATGGCTTGTGGAGGCAGTCTGTCCTGTGACTGATGGGAGGCGAGAAATGCCGGGAAAGAAGGCAGCAAGAGGCTTTCAAGAACCGAAGTTCTACCTTCATGATAAAGACGGGAAAGAGCCCTTGTTTTCAGAAGGTTTTGATGAAGAGCAAAAGCTGGCTTCCATGGAGCCTCCAGAGAGCGTCATGGACTTCCTTCCCTCCTCTCCTGCAGCAAAAGGTGCCCATGTTGTAAAACACGGAAAACTGGAATTAGACCGTGTGTTGCTCTGGTATGCCTTTGATAAGGGTATGAAATAGTCCACATTGGCAAAAAGAAAAATAGTTGCTCTAGGATTAGGGAAGGATTTTGACTTTATTTAAATGTGTTTTAACTTTCTTTGAGAATCTCAGGGTATCTTATCCTTGCATACAATAGAATCTTATCTTACTTGATAATTTATTGCCAGATCTGGTATAAACCCTGAGGTTGTTAATAGAGGAAGTTGGACATTTTTGCTTTCCTGTGTCTAATCTCTGCTTTTCATTTAACAGCATAGAGGGGGTTCTACTATATTATAGCACACTCAGCAGTCGGCCAGTTTCTCCCCACACCTCTACCTTATGGGTGTGGCCTCCCATTTGGACCAGTTGTTAGTTGCAGATGCAGAAATGCAGGTGCAATCGGCCAGCTGTTCTTCCACGTCTTAGTTATATGCGCCAGTTGAGAGTGTGGTAGTTATGGCGTTTTGTGGCCACAAATCACTATATGGGGGCATTCCTTTAGACAATAAAAATATCAATAGCATGAAACCCTTGATTTCTGGATACACAAGATCACTCCAAACCTTAAGAGGCAGAATTGACAAATGTTCGCCTCATCATTCACTTGCCTTCGCCATCACCATCACTGATAGGATCCCACAGATCTTATTTAGGCAGCCAGGCTGGTTGGTGATGGGAACCATTTTGTTGGGGATGGACTGAAAAAAGTGATGAAATATGAAAGAAAGTTGAGTTTGTGACTGTGGAATCTGGCTTCTGAGCTGTTTTCAATGGTGTTATATGAATTAGAGTATGTGCATGTAATAGCCACGACCTAATCTTTCTGAAAAGCTTTTTCTTTAGGAGGAATATAGCAATTAATCAAATAGGAAAAATAAGTACATTCACATTTGTTTAAACTCCACTATAGGACATCTTCATTAAGCACTTTACTGATACAATTCTTGGTTGTTTGATTTTAGTATCCTCATGGGGACAGAGCTCCAGATGAAGTGAGGGTAATCAAGCAAGGTTGAATCTTCCCCCACCAAACACCAAGTCTGGGCAATCCCACCGTTAGGTTGTGCAATCATTCAATTAAAAAAGTGTTTTTTTTGAGAACTGCTCTCACTTTTTTCCAGAAAAGGACATTATTGAGCCATCTTGAGCAGGGTGTGCCTTTTGATCTATTTTCAGAGATGGTTGTAAGCTTAAATCTGTTAGTAACTTGTAGGATTCAATTTTAGGATGACTAGACATGAGTAGAGGTTCAATACATAGCTTTAAACAGACTTTTACATGTTGAAACAATTGATACTATTACAAGAACGATATTCACCACCATGCCTCATTAGCACTGTGGCCTACATTACAGCACTACTAGATGGTGTTTTGAAATCACACACTTCTCCTTGCCAATACAAATATCATATAGTTTGCCCATGAAAAGTTTTGGATCCAGATGGAAAAAATAAGCCTAGGTGTGTCTCTTTTTTCTTAACTGCTAAAGGTTTTAAAGACATATTCCACGTAACAATGATTTTGCCTTCACAATTGGGTTATGCAGTAATTGTGAAGGGTGGGATATTGAGTTTGAGAGGCACATCTGTTAAAAGGGAAATTTTGATTGATATAAGCTAAACTTTTTGGAGAGAAATGTAGTAGGAAGGCAAAGAAATCTAGGAGAGAAAGTGAAGTTCCCTTTTCCCTTGTAAACCTGAAGGCAAGATTTCTAGACTTTTTCAAAACGTAAGCCTTTTCTGACATCAAATGGGGGTAAATGTTGTCTTTTCAATTATCACAGTATTCAGATTCTCTACTTAACATAGATATCTTGTGATTTTCCAAATTCTGAGTATAGATTTAGTGTTTCTATTGATTATGATTTATGCAGTGCTAGTTGTCACAGAGTCTATGATATTAACAACCTTCTCTTTGTCTAAGCCTTTGAAGGGATAAGACTATATCCTAATGTCTCACTTCAGTGTTTCTAAGAGAATATATGGTATCCATGGAAGTAATTTGGGCTTCAGATTGTAGTTTTATCATTATTCAGTTATATGAACTTGGGCAAGTTATTAACATCTCTAAGTCTCAGTTCACTCATTTTAAACTGAGATATTGGTACTGACTCTGCAATGCTGTTATGAGGATTTAATAACATTTGATATATATAAAGTGGCCAATAAATTTCCTGACACATGGTAGGCACTCAAAAAATGCTAGCCATTATTGCTGTTAGAGTTCTTGATTCACTTAATTTGCTGTATCATTTTGCTTTTTTTAATATGACGATTGAATCCAGAAAACAAGTATTTGGAAAAGTCAGTCAGTAGTAGGCATTATAACCCAATATTGAAGTACAAGGTACAATATAAGGTTTTCCTTATAAAAATCTGGAAGTATTACTGAAGGAAATAGATGGCGTTTCTCTAAAAGTGCTATGAAGATACTTATGCCTATCCAAAATTAGATTATCCTTTTCTTTAAAGTTATTCCTGTAGTGATTTTTAAACTTTAAAGCAATTTTGCCTTTGGAAAATGAAACTCCATTTAAAAGAAGTGTTGTATGGGAGATTGACCAAGGTGGCAGAGTAAGAGGACATGGAGCTCACCTCCCCTCAGGAACACATAAAAAATAATCTACATGTGGAACAATTCTCACTGAAAACTAACTGGAAACTGGCAGAGGGACTCCTGTACAACCAAGACTATAAGAAAGATACAAAGTAATTGGGTAGGAAGGGAAGAAAAGCAATCCAGTCAGGACCTATGCTCCTGGGAGGGGATTCAGAGGAAAGAGGAGAATATATGAGTGGATATCCACCCTGGGGAGTGAAGGATGAGAGCCACAGATTGGGTGTCCCAGTCCTGGGGTCCTATCTGGGGGAGATGAGAACCACTGGCTGGTTAAAGGACCACTGGGACTAACAGGAGGGCTGTAGGAAGCCTGTACTCCACTCATGAGGAGCTGGCTTGCCCTGGAGGCAGGGTAGAGAAAGGACTGCTCTAGAGGCTACTGGGTTTCCTGCAACAGCCTCAGCTGAGGTGTGTGTCCCAGCCCAAGTGGAGTGAGCACTCTGGCCCCCTCCATCTCCAGCTTCACCCCCTACCAAGGTGATAGCTGCCAGCACACCCTGAGGAAAGATGTGACTTGTGTCCATCTCAAATCTAGCTCTCCCATCAAAGGGATTGGGCAATGTCTGTATAGGGACACGCCCATGTAAGAATATCCCTTTAAAACCACAATAGGTAACTGTTTCACCTAAATTCATAGAAGCAGAGAAAGTTAAGCAAAATGAAAAAAGAAACTGCTCTCACTTGAAAGAGCAAGAGAGAACCTCTGAAAAAATAAATAATGAAACAGAAATAAACAATTTACCAGATAAAGAGTTCAAAGCACTAGTAATACAAATCTTAACTGAATTAGGGAAAAGAACACATGTACAGAGTGAAAATTTTAACAAGGAACTAGAAAATATAAAAAAGACACAATCAGAAATGAAGAATTCAATAGCTGAACTAAAGACACACTAGAAGGAATGAATAGCAGACTAAGTGATACAAAAGAATGCATAAGTGATCTGGAAGATAGAATAATGGAAATCACCCAATCAGAACAGCAAAAAGGAAAACAAATTACAAAAATGAAAACAGTCTAAGATATCTCAGGGATAACTTTAAGGGTACCAACCTTTGCATTATAGGGGTCCTAGAAGGAGAAGAGAGAGAAGGTTTCAAAAATGTATTTGAGGAAATTATGGCTGAAAACTCTCCAAACCTGAAGATGGAAATAGATATCTAAGCACAGGAAGCACAGAGGGTCCCAAACAAGATGAACACAAACAGACCCACGCCAAGACATATCATAATTAAAATGGCAAAAGGTAAAGATAAACAGAGAATTCTAAAGGCAGCAAGAGAAGAACAAAGAGTCATATACAAGTGAATCTCCATAAGGCTATCAGCTGATTTCTCTGCAGAAACTTTGCAGGCCAAAAGGAAGTGGTATGTTATATTCAATGTGCTGAAAGGGCAAAATCTGCAACCTAGGATACTCTACCCAGCAAGATTATCATTTAGAATTGAAAGAGAGATAAAGAGCTTCTTGGACAAGCAAAAACTAAAAGAGTTAATCATAGTAAACCTACCCTAAAAGAAGTGTTGAAGGGTCTTCTCTAAGTGGAAAGGAAGTAGGAATTTCTAGGAAAGGGAAAATCCCACTAGGAAAGGCAAATATACAGTAAGAACTGAGGATCAACCACTGAAATAAGCCAGTACAAAGATTAAAAGACAAAACTATAAAAGCAACTATAACTACAATAAACAGAGATAAACATGAAGATGTAGAATATGACATGAAAAACACAAAATGTGGGGGTGGAGAGTAAAAAGTGTGTATCTTTTAACATTTGAACTTAAATGACTACCAGTTTAAAACAAGTAGATGTAGTTATAGATCAAAGTATCTGAACCCCATGGTAACCACTTATCAAAAACCTACAATAGATACACAAAAATAAAAAGAAAGGTACATAAGCATACTACTAAAGAAAACCATCAAACCACATGGGAAGAAAGAAGAATAAGAAGAAGGAAGAGGAGGAGGAGGAGAAGGAGAAGAAGAGATTCATTTCAGAATAAAGACACACACAGACTGAAAGTGAGGGGATGGAGAAAGGTATTTCATGCAAACAGAAATGACAAAAAAGCAGGGGTAGCAATATTTGTATACTTTTCAGACAAAATAGACTTTAAAACAAAGGCTATAACAAAAAACAAAGAAAGACATTATATGACAAAAGGATCAATACAACAAGAGGATATTACACTTCTTAACATATATGTACCCAATACAGGAACACCTACATATATAAACAAATACTAACAGACATAAAGGGAGAAATTGACAATAATACAATAAGAGTAGGGGACCTTAACACCCCACTTACATCACTAAGCAGATCATCCAGACAGAATATCAATAAGGCAACCGTGGTTTTTTTTTTTTTTTTTTTAATTTTATTTTACAAATTTAATCAGTTATACATATACATATGTTCCCATATCCCCTCCCTTTTGCGTCTCCCTCCCACCCTCCCTATCCCACCCCTCCAGGCGGTCACAAAGAACCGAGCTGATCTCCCTGTGCTATGCGGCTGCTTCCCACTAGCTATCTACCTTACGTTTGGTAGTGTATATATGTCCATGCCGCTCTTTCACTTTGTCACAGCTTACCCTTCCCCCTCCCCATATCCTCAAGTCCATGCTCTAGTAGGTCTGTGTCTTTATTCCTGTCTTACCCCTATGTTCTTGATGACATTTTTTTCTTAAATTCCATATATATGTGTCAGCATACAGTATTTGTCTTTCTCTTTCTGACTTACTTCACTCTGTATGACAGACTCTGGGTCCATCCACCTCATTACAAATAGCTCAATTTCATTTCTTTTTATGGCTGAGTAATATTCCATTGTATATATGTGCCACATCTTCTTTATCCATTCATCCGATGATGGACACTTAGGTTGTTTCCATCTCCGGGCTATTGTAAATAGGGCTGCTATGAACATTTTGGTACATGTCTCTTTGAATTATGGTTTTCTCAGGGTATATGCCCAGTAGTGGGATTGCTGGGTCATATGGTAGTTCTATTTGTAGTTTTTTAAGGAACCTCCATACCGTTCTCCATAGTGGCTGTACCAATTCACATTCCCACCAGCAGTGCAAGAGTGTTCCCTTTTTTCCACACCCTCTCCAGCATTTATTGTTTCTAGATTTTTTGATGATGGCCATTCTGACTGGTGTGAGATGATATCTCATTGTAGTTTTGATTTGCATTTCTCTAATGAGTAAAGATGTTGAGCATCCTTTCATGTGTTTGTTGGCTGTCTGTATATCTTCTGTGGAGAAATGTCTATTTAGGTCTTCTGCCCATTTTTGGATTGGGTTGTTTGTTTTTTTGCTATTGAGCTGCATGAGCTGCTTATAAATTTTGGAGATTAATCCTTTGTCAGTTGCTTCATTTGCAAATATTTTCTCCCATTCTGAGGGTTGTCTTTTCGTCTTGTTTATGGTTTCCTTTGCTGTGCAAAAGCTTTGAAGTTTCATTAGGTCCCATGTGTTTATTTTTGTCTTTATTTCCATTTCTCAAGGAGGTGGGTCAAAAAGGATCTTGCTGTGATTTATGTCATAGAGTGTTCTGCCTATGTTTTCCTCTAGGAATTTGATAGTGTCTGGCCTTACATTTAGGTCTTTAATCCATTTTGAGCTAATTTTTGTGTATGGTGTTAGGGAGT
Source organism: Mesoplodon densirostris (assembly GCF_025265405.1). Classification (NCBI taxonomy): domain Eukaryota; kingdom Metazoa; phylum Chordata; class Mammalia; order Artiodactyla; family Ziphiidae; genus Mesoplodon; species Mesoplodon densirostris. The sequence goes on along the minus strand of NC_082665.1, from coordinate 92,685,259 downwards.
GATCTAATCTCATACTTTTACATGTCCCTGTCCAGTTTTCCCAGCACTACTTATTGAAGAGACTGTCCTTTCTCCACTGTACATTCCTGCCTCCTTTATCAAAGATAAGGTGACCATATGTCCGTGGGTTTATCTCTGGGCTTTCTATCCTGTTCCATTGATCTATATTTCTGTTTTTGTGCCAGTACCATACTGTCTTGATTACTGTAGCTTTGTAGTATAGTCTGAAGTCAGGGAGCCTGATTCCTCCAGCTCCGTTTTTGGTTCTCAAGATTGCTTTGGCTATTCGGGGTCTTTTGTGTTTCCATACAAATTGTGAAATTTTTTGTTCTAGTTCTGTGAAAAATGCCATTGGTAGTTTGATAGGTATTGCATTGAATCTGTAGATTGCTTTGGGTAGTAGAGTCATTTTCACAATGTTGATTCTTCCAATCCAAGAACATGGTACATCTCTCCATCTATTTGTATCATCTTTAATTTCTTTCATCAGTGTCTTATGATTTTCTGCATACAGGTCTTTTGTCTCCTTAGGTAGGTTTATTCCTAGATATTTTATTCTTTTTGTTGCAATGGTAAATGGGAGTGTTTCCTTGATTTCACTTTCAGATTTTTCATCATTAGTATATAGGAATGCCAGAGATTTCTGTGCATTAATTTTGTATCCTGCAACTTTACCAAATTCATTGATTAGCTCTAGTAGTTTTCTGGTAGCATCTTTAGGATTCTCTATGTATAGTATCACGTCATCTGCAAACAGTGACAGCTTTACTTCTTCTTTTCCCATTTGGATTCCTTTTATTTCCTTTTCTTCTCTGATTGCTGTGGCTAAAACTTCCAAAACTATGTTGAATAAGAGTGGTGAGAGTGGGCAACCTTGTCTTGTTCCTGATCTTAGTGGAAATGGTTTCAGTTTTTCACCATTGAGGACGATGCTGGCTGTGGGTTTGTCATATATGGCCTTTATTATGTTGAGGAAAGTTCCCTCTATGCCTACTTTCTGCAGGGTTTTTATCATAAATGGGTGTTGAATTTTGTCAAAAGCTTTCTCTGCATCTATTGAGATGATCATATGGTTTTTCTCCTTCAATTTGTTAATATGGTGTATCACATTGATTGATTTGCGTATATTGAAGAATCCTTGCATTCCTGGAATAAACCCCACTTGATCATGGTGTATGATCCTTTTAATGTGCTGTTGGATTCTGTTTGCTAGTATTTTGTTGAGGATTTTTGCATCTATGTTCATCAGTGATATTGGCCTGTAGTTTTCTTTCTTTGTGACATCCTTGTCTGGTTTTGGTATCAAGGTGATGGTGGCCTCGTAGAATGAGTTTGGGAGTGTTCCTCCCTCTGCTATATTTTGGAAGAGTTTGAGAAGGATAGGTGTTAACTCTTCTCTAAATGCTTGATAGAATTCGCCTGTGAAGCCATCTGGTCCTGGGCTTTTGTTTGTTGGAAGATTTTTAATCACAGTTTCAATTTCAGTGCTTGTGATTGGTCTGTTCATATTTTCTATTTCTTCCTGATTCAGTCTTGGCAGGTTGTGCATTTCTAAGAATTTGTCCATTTCTTCCAGGTTGTCCATTTTATTGGCATAGAGTTGCTTATAGTAATCTCTCATGATCTTTTGTATTTCTGCAGTGTCAGTTGTTACTTCTCCTTTTTCATTTCTAATTCTATTGATTTGAGTCTTCTCCCTTTTTTTCTTGATGAGTATGGCTAATGGTTTATCAATTTTGTTTATCTTCTCAAAGAACCAGCTTTTAGTTTTATTGATCTTTGCTATCGTTTCCTTCATTTCTTTTTCATTTATTTCTGATCTGATTTTTATGATTTCTTTCCTTCTGCTAACTTTGGGATGTTTTTGTTCTTCTTTCTCTAATTGCTTTAGGTGCAAGGTTAGGTTGTTTATTCGAGATATTTCCTGTTTCTTAAGGTGGGATTGTATTGCCATAAACTTCCCTCTTAGAACTGCTTTTGCTGCATCCCATAGGTTTTGGGTCGTCGTGTCTCCATTGTCATTTGTTTCTAGGTATTTTTTAATTTCCTCTTTGATTTCTTCAGTGATCACTTCGTTATTAAGTAATGTATTGTTTAGCCTCCATGTGTTTGTATGTTTTACAGCTCTTTTCCTGTAATTGATATCTAGTCTCATAGCATTGTGGTCGGAAAAGATACTTGATACAATTTCAATTTTCTTAAATTTACCAAGGCTTGATTTGTGACCCAAGATATGATCTATCCTGGAGAATGTTCCATGAGCACTTGAGAAAAATGTGTATTCTGTTGTTTTTGGATGGAATGTCCTATAAATATCAATTAAGTCCATCTTGTTTAATGTATCATTTAAAGCTTGTGTTTCCTTATTTATTTTCATTTTGGATGACCTGTCCATTGGTGAAAGTGGGGTGTTAAAGTCCCCTACTATGATTGTGTTACTGTCGATTTCTCCTTTTATGGCTGTTAATATTTCCCTTATGTATTGAGGTGCTCCTATGTTTGGTGCATAAATATTTACAATTGTTATATCTTCTTCTTGGATTGATCCCTTGATCATTATGTAGTGTCCTTCTTTGTCTCTTCTAGTAGTCTTTATTTTAAAGTCTATTTTGTCTGATATGAGAATTGCTACTCCAGCTTTCTTTTGGTTTCCATTTGCATGGAATATCTTTTTCCATCCCCTTACTTTCAGTCTGTATGTGTCTCTAGGTCTGAAGTGGGTCTCTTGTAGACAGCATATATATGGGTCTTGTTTTTGTATCCATTCAGCCAGTCTGTGTCTTTTGGTGGGAGCATTTAGTCCATTTACATTTAAGGTAATTATTGATATGTATGTTCCTATTCCCATTTTCTTAATTGTTTTGGGTTCGTTATTGTAGTTCTTTTCCTTCTGTTGTGTTTCTTGCCTAGAGAAATTCCTTTAGCATTTGTTGTAAAGCTGGTTTGGTGGTGCTGAACTCTCTCAGCTTTTGCTTGTCTGTAAAGGTTTTAATTTCTCCATCAAATCTGAATGAGATCCTTGCTGGGTAGAGTAATCTTGGTTGCAGGTTTTTCTCCTTCATCACTTTAAGTATGTCCTGCCACTCCCTTCTGGCTTGTAGAGTTTCTGCTGAGAGATCAGCTGTTATCCTGATGGGGATTCCCTTGTGTGTTATTTGTTGTTTTTGCCTTGCTGCTTTTAATATGATTTCTTTGTGTTTAATTTTTGACAGTTTGATTAATATGTGTCTTGGTGTATTTCTCCTTGGATTTATTCTGTATGGGACTCTCTGTGCCTCCTGGACTTGATTAACTATTTCCTTTCCCATATTAGGGAAGTTTTCAACTATAATCTCTTCAAATATTTTCTCAGTCCCTTTCTTTTTCTCTTCTTCTTCTGGAACCCCTATAATTCGAATGTTGGTGCGTTTAATGTTGTCCCAGAGGTCTCTGAGACTGTCCTCTGTTCTTTTCATTCTTTTTTCTTTATTTTGCTGTGCAGCTGTTATTTCCACTATTTTATCTTCCACCTCACCTATCCATTCTTCTGCCTCAGTTATTCTGCTATTGATCCCATCTAGAGTATTTTTTATTTCATTTATTGTGTTTTTAATCGATGCTTGATTCGTCTTTAGTTCTTCTAGGTCCTTGTTAACTGTTTCTTGCATTTTGTCTATTCTATTTCCAAGATTTTGGATCATCTTTACCATCATTATTCTGAATTCTTTTTCAGATAGACTGCCTATTACCTCTTCATTTGTTAGGTCTGGTGGGTTTTTATCTTGCTCCTTCTCCTGCTGTGTGTTTTTCTGTCTTCTCATTTTGCTTATGTTACTGTGTTTGGGGTCTCCTTTTTGCAGGCTGCAGGTTCGTAGTTCCCGTTGTTTTTGGTGTCTGTCCCCAGTGGCTAAGGTTGGTTTAGTGGGTTGTGTAGGCTTCTTGGTGGAGGGGACTACTGCCTGTGTTCTGGTGGATGAGGCTGGATCTTGTCTTTCTGGTGGGCAGGTCCACGTCTGGTGGTGTGTTTTGGGGTGTTTGCGGACTTTTTATGATTTTAGGCAGCCTCTCTGCTAATGGGTGGCGTTGTGTTCCTGTCTTGTTAGTTGTTTGGCATAGGGTGTCCAGCACTGTAGCTTGCTGGTCGTTGAGTGAATCTGGGTGCTGGTGTTGAGATGGAGATCTCTGGAAGATTTTTGCCGTTTGATATTATGTGGAGCTGGGAGGTCTCTTGTGGACCAGTGTCCTGAAGTTCGCTCTCCCACCTCAGAGGCACAGCACTGACTCCTGGCTCCTCAATTTGGGATGATTTGTTGTCTATTCATGTATTCCACAGATGCAGGGTACATGAAGTTGATTGTGGAGCTTTAATCCGCTGCTTCTGAGGCTGCTGGGAGAGGTTTCCCTTTCTCTTCTTTGTTCTCACAGCTCCTGGGTCTCAGCTTTGGATTTGGCCCCGCCTCTGCGTGTATGTCGCCGGAGGGCGTCTGTTCTTCGCTCAGACAGGACAGGGTTAAAGGAGCAGCCTCTTCGGGGACTCTGGCTCACTCAGGCCGGGTGGGAGGGAGGGGCACGGAGTGCGGGGCGAGCCTGCAGCGGCAGAAGTCGGCGTGACGTTGCACCAGCCCGAGGCGCGCCGTGCGTTCTCCCAGGGAAGCCGCCCCTGGATCCCGGGACCCCGGCAGTGGCAGGCTGCACAGGCTCCCGGAAGGGCGGTGTGGACAGTGACCTGCGCTCGCACACAGGCTTCTTGGCAGCGGCAGCAGCAGACCCAGCGTCTCACGCCCGTCTCTGGGCTCCGCGCTTTCAGCCGCGACTCGCGCTCGTCTCTGGAGCTCCTTTACGCGGCGCTCTTAATCCGCTCTCCTCGCGCACCAGGAAACCAAGAGGGAAGAAAAAGTCTCCTGCCTCTTCGGCAGCTCCAGAGTTTTCCCGGACTCCCTCCTGGCTAGCTGTGGCACATTAGCCCCCTTCAGGCTGAGTTCTCGCCGCCAGCCCCAGTCCTCTCCCTGCGCTCTGACCGAAGCCCGAGCCTCAGCTCCAGCGCCGCCCGCCCCGGCGGGGGAGCAGACAAGCCTCTCGGGCTGGTGAGTGCCGCTCGGCACCGCTCCTCTGTGCGGGAATCTCTCTGCTTTGCCCTACCCAGGTATGTGGGGAGTTTCTTGCCTTTTGGGAGGTCTGGGGTCTTCTGCCAGCGTTCAGTAGGTGTTCTGTAGGAGTTGTTCCACGTGTAGCTGTATTTCTGGTGTATCTGTGGGGAGGAAGGTGATCTCCGCGTCTTACTCTTCCGCCATCTTATCCGGAAGTCCCAACCGTGGTTTTAAATGACACAATAGACCAGATGGTCTTAATAGATATCTACAGCATTAAATCCCAAAACAATAGAATACACATTCTTTTCAAATGCATATTGAACGTTCTCCAGGATAAATCATGTGCTAGGTCACAAAACAAGTCTCAAGAAATTTAAGAGGATAGAAATTATATCAAGCATTTTTTCTGACCACAATGGTATGAAACTAGAAATCAATTACAGAAAGAAAAATGGAAAAGAACAAACATGTGGAGATGAAACAACATGCTACTAAAAAATGGGTCAGTTGACCATTTCATTGACCAATGGGTCAATGAAGAAATCAAAGAGGAAATCAGAAAATACCTTGAGACAAATGAAAATGGAAACACACTTAAAAAGTCTATAGGATGCAGCAAAAGCTATTCTAAGAGGGAGGTTCATAGAGATACAGGTCTTCCTCCAGAAATGAGAAAGATCTCAAATAAACCACCTAACCTACCACCCAAAGGAATTAGAAAAAGAAGAATAAAGAAATCCTAAATTCAGCTGAAGGAAGGAAATAATAAAGATCTGAGAGGAAATAAATAAGACAGAGATTAAAAAAACAATAGGAAAGATCAATGAAACCAAGAGCTGGTTTTTTTAAAAGATAAAATTGATAAACCTTTAGCCAGGCTCACCTAGAAGAAAAGAGAGAGGACCTAAATAAACAAAATAAGAATTGAAAGAGGAGAAATAACTAACACCACAGAGATGCAATCATAAGAGAATACTATGAACAGTTATGTGCCAACAAACAGGACAATGTAGAAGAAATGGAAAAATTTCTAGAAACATACAGCAGCCAAGTCTGAATCAAGGAGAAACAGACAGTTTGAACAGACTGATCACTAGAAGTGAAATTGAATTTGTAATAATAATAAAAAAGCTACCAGCAAAAGTCCAGGACTAGACAGCTTCACAGGGAAATTCTACCAAACATATAAAGAGTTAATACCTATAAAATTTAACAGGATGGAATACCCTCAGATTCATTCTAAGAGGCATCCATTACCTGATACCAAAACCAGACAAAGACACTACAAAAAACAAAAAGAAAATTACAAGTCAATATCCCTGATGAATATAGATGCAAAAATCCTCAACAAAATATCAGCAAACTGAATGCAACAATATATAAAAAGGATCATACTCCATGATCAAGTTGGATTTACTCCAGGGTTGCAAGAATGGTTCAATATTTGCAAATCAATCAATGTGATACATCATGTTAACAAAAGGAAGAATAAAAAATCACATGATAATCTCAATAGATGCTGAAAAAGCATTTGACAAAAGCCAACATTTATTCATGATAAAAACTCTCATCAATGTGTTCATAAGTAGCACTATTTACAATAGTCAAGATACATAAGTGACCCAAGTGCCCACCATCAGATGAATGGATAAAGAGGATGTGGTTTATGTACAATGGAATATTACTTAGCCATAAAAAGAATGAAATTCTTCCATTTGCAGCAATGTGGATGGACCTAGAGAATATTATGCTTAGTGAAATGTCAAACATAGAAAAACAAATACTATATGATATCACTTGTGTGTGGAATCTAAAAAATAAAACAAATGAAGGTATATAGCAAAACTGAAACAGACTCACAGATAGAGAAAATAAACTAGTGGTTACCAGTGGAAAGAGGGAAGGAGGGAGGGGCAAGATAGGGGTATGAGATTAAGAGATACAAACTACTCTATAAAATGGATAGGCAACAAGGATATACTGTATAACACAGGAAATTATAGCAATTATCTTGTAATAACTTTTATGGAGTAATAATCTGTAAAAATACTGAATAACTGCTGTACACCTAAAACTATTGATAATATAATATTATAACTCAATTATACTTCAATAAAGAAAGTGTTGTATGATCATCTTGATCTTTGTGGCAGAGTGCAAAGAACACTGGATTAGGAGTCATGAGGTCACCACTCTCCTGCTTATTGAACAACCTGGGAAAATCACTTAACATTTCTGTATTTCAGATGCTTCATGTGTAAAAGGGTATTTCAGGGTTCTCTGGTTGGAAGCAACAGGGTTATCTGTCTTTGTTCCTCTGCTCAAGATTCAGATTCACAGGAGGGACCCCAAAGTTTGGCCTAACTTGGCTAACATGCCAAATTCTAGGAAGGGAATGGGATTCTGAGTCTGGTTCCATGTCTGTCCAATGGGTAAAAGGTAAATCCTCAGAAGGAAATCAGAGCACTATAGGAAAGAGAAGTAGAACCTGGGTTGTAAGAAAACAACAGATGCCAACTGAGGATCATAAATGATGCTGCTTTTCCTACAATTTGCGAATGTTACATTATGTGACATATGTGGTAATGCTTATTAAAGTCTAATGCACCCAGTAGTATTATTGTTATTGGGTAGTGTTATTATATTAATGATACAGACCTTGAATTTGTAAGTGGCTGACTCAGCAATCATACTATTTAGTTATTTCTGAATAGCATGATATCCTTAAACATAATTTTACATTAAAAAATAAAAGTTTGAGTATAGTCATGGAAACCAGTCTTTCTAATTAAAATCCTGAATTCATTGTCTCTTTGAGGATCAGAGAAACTCCAGCTAACCCTAATGAGTTCTAAGGTATCCATCAAAAATGAGTAAATCCTTTGTTAGATTTTAAACAATGAAAGTAGGTAAATGAACAGTCTGGTCATTAAAAATCTTGCCAGTGGCATAAGTGGGAATGTTTTCATCTTGTTAACAATAGACTTGCTTCTTGAACCAGATACAGTAATAGGAATTTGTAGAAATGGCACTTAAAGTTTTTATTTTCAGGGTCCAAATGAGTATTCCAGAATTGGATAAAAACATGGACTTTAATAAGAGACTTTTCTTTCTTTCTTTTTTTTAATTAGTGAGGATAAACATATTAAGTAGATCATCACTATAATTTGAGTATAAATGCTTTTAGTAATTTTATTAGGAAATTCAGTAGCAATGTTTTCCACTATTTTTAAAAAAAATTAGACGTCTCTTTTCTGGTCTTTAGCCCTTGTGGTATAATAAAATAAAAATGAGATAAAGGAAATTGGAAGTCTGTTAATGTTCATTACATTATACAGAGTCATGTAGGATGGAATGATTAATATGCTTGACTCAACCCAGGCATGCATATTCAAACTTTAAGCAAACCTCTAGATTACTCAGTTATTATTGGAAATTTGAGAATAACACTTCTGAATGAGTGTTTTTAAGGAATCAGGAGGGGCCTAATTGTGTAGATACTTTAATGTAGGCCTTAACAGAAAGAGAAGTAAATTATACTCCTGAAGATTCCATGGACAGATTAATTGATTTTATAAAAGTCTGGAAAATGACCAAATTTAACTTAATTTTTGTTTCAGTGAAGAATAAATTGATTTTCCTTGGACTATTAGAACTTTTCTTTAGTCCCTTTGGGCCTTTATTATTTTATCAAATGTTTTATGTGTGAGTGGAAGAGATTAGTGGAAGAGATCAGATTTAGCCCTGTTTTTTATGAGCAACATGTTATATAATCTCACATTATGCTACATGTTGACTTTTGGTTAGGTGAATAATTAAACCTAATATCTACACAATTAAAACTACTTGTATATTGGATGAATTACATAGGGTTTTAGAATCTTTCTTTAAAATTATATAATGCTTATCAATTGAATCCTTATAAAGATGGATTCATGTGGAAAGTTTATGATTTTAAAACATTTATTTTGCCTGATGATAAAGCAATATAAAATAATACATGTTGATTATAGGGAGTATTAGAAAGTTTGGAAAAGAAAATGTCATCCACTATCATGTCATTCAGAAGCAAATACCATTTTTATTTTGAAGTATTCAAAATTCTAATTTTGAACTGAGTTTTTTCTCTATATGTATTTACTTTTAAAATATAGGTTTGTCTATTGGTTTAGATATGAACAGTTCTCATCTGTGTACATTATTCAGAAGCTGAATAATTAACAACTTGTTGACATTTTTAAAAGGACGATTAGAAAATACTCATCAAACTTAGAGAAGATAGAGGAGTGTGAACCTATTATATTGCCTAATTCACTGCTATCAGGGAATACACAGCCAAATGTTATCATTGACTTTTATTGTGTGGTCCTTTATCTAGTTTTATTTTACTTTCAGATATGTCTTCTAACAGTTTCCGTTGATAAGCTTTGTGATCTAATAAGTAGTTTTTCCTAATATTTTTATTTAGTTATTTTAAACCTCATGTCCTTAATCTATTGTCAAATTATTAAATATTATTTTAAAAACTATAAACTGTGAATGATTGATTACAGTGCTGTCTGATTTCAAAATTTTACACTGTTCCCTTTACTGACAGTAAAATCAAGTCTGTAGTTTTAAGATGTTTTGTCTCTTCTGAAGATAGTAAATGGCCCTAGAAGATCAGAGGGGAGAGAACCTTAGAAAAACTCTGTATTTTTATTCCTGTTTTTCCTCTACTGGCTATGCTATACTTAACACACATTATCATTTTTTATTTTTCTAAAGAAGTCTCTATTTAGTATTGCTAACATCCTCCCATGAAAGATAAGGACTTTTGTACTTTTTAGAACATCCTTCTGATCTCTCTCATGGCCTAGCCATCAACTTGCAGCTCTCTTGTTATTATTTTCTAGAATGTTTGTTAGTTGTAGTTTTTTTTTTTTTTTAAGATGTATCAGCATGTCTTGCTGACTTATTTGCTTACTACTGTTTTTTGCATCTCATTCTTTCCTTTTTCCCCTCCCTAGGTTCAAGTACGTAATTTAATACTTCTTTCAGCAATAATTCATGAATAGTTAACTTTTTTAGTTCTGGTATGTCTGGAAATATCTTTTTCTTGCCCTCTCCCTTGAAAGTTGGTTTGACTGAATATGGAATCCTGGTTCAGTTATTTTGTCCTGATACTTTGAAAATGCTTCTCTATTCTCTTTTAGCAGCTCTGGTTGTTGAGACAATTCTGTCATCCTGATTATTCTCTTTTTTGGGTAATCTGTCTTTCCTCTCTGAAAACTTTTAAGATTTTTCTTTTTATCATTGATCTTTTGAAGTTTCACTATAATATCTTTGGGTTTGGATTTTTCTTTTTTGATACTGTTTGTGACTCTTTCAAGTGTTTATATCTTTTTTTGATTCTGGAAAAATTTTAGCCATTATCTCTTCAGAAATTGCCTCTCTTCTGTTCCCTTTTTTCTGGTATATATACATCTATACATAAATATACGTTTAAATGTATATATATTCATATATATATTTGTGTATATATTCATATATATATTCTCATACCTATTAACTTCTTTTTATTTCATTATCTTTATCTCTTTACAGTCTGTGAGATTTATTCAGTTTCATAATGGAGTTCACTAATTTTTCTCTTCAGCTTTATCTAGTTTACATTTTAGCCCATATATTGGACTTTTTATTTCATATTTTCCATTCCAGGATTTCCAATTGAGAACAGTTTTTCATAGCTATTGTTCTGTTTCATACCCTACTTTTGTTTCATTGATGTTAATCCTCATTTTCCTCTTTGAGAATTTTAAGCATCATTATTTAAAAGTTCTTTTCAGATTGCTTATTTATTTCTATTTATTTGTGTAAGTTGTCCCTTCTATTGAGTTTAGGGTCTTTTTTGGTGCTGATTTTCTCTTGAGAATTTAGTTTTTAAGAGCTCATCCTGCGTGGGAATTTTCTTCAACACATTCCTTGCTATATGGAAATTCACAGTTGCCTCAGTTGAACCAGGTCTTGTGATACTGTGAATAAAATGATTTTACCCTCTGTTCAGAGGCTGGGAATGCAGTTATAACTCTGGCTTCAACTGGGTGCTTGGTTCATGTGTGGAGCATGTTCAGGTCCTTTCCTAAATGCTGAAGCACAATCCTTACAATTCATTTTTGGCCATAACCCAGACAAAGACTCTTTATTGTTGTAGATTTCCTTTTTTTTTAATGGGCCATGGAAAACGTTCTTTCTTGCTTTTGAACAGGATTGTGCTTTCAAATAGTTCAAACATAGTTATCCATTATTTCTCATATTTGAACAGGAACAATTTTGGCATGTGTTTACATTGTCATCTTGGTGTGTTATCTTTCATGGGATTTAAAGATAAATTTTACTTTGGATAGACATTTTCCATGAAGGTAAAATATGTTTTTACTGAATCTTCTTTATTAATTCAGTATATGATATGTTCAAATTACACTAAACTGAAATGGAAGAGATAGTTGGGATCATCAGGACAAATTGTATATTTTGGCACCCTGAACTTCAAACTTCCTTAGGTTAAACATTCATGAAGAAGAATCAATAGAGAGAACTTTTATAATATCTTAAGGAATAGAAATAAAGGGTATATTCAGTTGAAATCTGAAAGAGATTTTTAAAATCTAGACAGCAGAAGACATAAAATAGTAACTCTTCTTTATCAGCTGATTTACCAGTAGTGATTCAAACATTTCAGAGGCCACAAACAATATATGGGGAACCTTGGCTTAAGACACAAAACAAAACAAAACCAAACCTCTCTTTCAGACTTTATTCAGTAAATAACAAGTTAGTTGCTAAAGCTTGCATGTGGAATTTTTCTACTCATTCACTCAGCAAACACATTGGCCTCATATGAATTGAAGTTAAACTTTATTTAGACATAATGGGGAGCCATTGGAATGTCTAAAATGTGAAGAGATACAATCAGAATTATGCTGTAGGATGTTTAATTTGGCAAAGGTATGCAAGATGAATTGTAACAGAGAAACACTGAAAATTTAGAGAACTAGTTAGTGAGCTATTATTGCAAAAGAAACATTGGAAGTAAATAATAAGAACATGGACTAGCCTGTGGCAATAGGAGTAGAAAGAACAGCTTAGCAAGGGAAGAATCAGCAGGACTTGGTTGCTGACTGTATGTGGGAAATATGGAGGCAGAGAAGTAAGGTATGAATTGGGGGATGGGGAGAACAATGCTGCTGAGAAATAACTGCAAAATCAGACTGCATGGGATCAAGGAAATAAAGATTCTGCCCATTTTAATGTGATGTGAATTCTTAGACTCTTTTTTAGGGGCGATCAGTGGCAGTGAAAAGGAGAGAAATTGTGTAATAGTTTTAATGGGTGGAGGGCCAAAATCTTTCTTAAAGCTTATGCATGATTGGTCGTGTTTTAGGGAATATAGTCTATTTTATGTGGGTCCCCAAGAAAATTTTTCAGTTGTCATCACAGTTGCCTGTAAATATTTATTGTTCATTATTGTATGTTTAGAAAATGGAATCAAGAAAAAGCCATTATTTTCCTTCTGACTGTCACATGATTTGGATTTTCCACTGCAGTTCAACCAAAAGTCAGATTGGGATTTTAGGAATGAACCAAGTCATGGAAACGCTTAGGTCCAGCCATGTTCTGGGGGAGGCTTTATGATGGAGATGGAATCAGATACTGAATGAAAGAATTTGGAGTCACTGCAGGGTTATCTCCAGCCTGAGGGGAAATGACCAGTCAGGAAGGGCATTGGCATGAGAAGCTGGAGTGGCAGCTTGCCGATAACCCTCAGAAGAGCTACATGCTCTTTAAGGAAGTAACAGGATCACCTTCCTGCAAAAACACGTTAATCTGACAATTCACTTGATCTCAAATGAGGTATGGCTAATGGTGATCCTACAAAAAATGAGGCAGTTTTAGCAAATTTGAGAAAATCCCTCTTTTGGTTGCAAACGCCACAAATGTTTTATAACTGAAGCCCTCAGCCAAGGGATAATAATAATTTCCATATGCACGTCTGGTTCTAACATGGGAATATATTTCCAAAGATGGGTGCGGTGTCTCTCTTCAAGGGAATATTTAAGGTGCATAGAGGCAACTGCTTATCTGCTGAATTCCAATTGACTCCTGTTAGACTCTGCAGATCCCCGATGTGTTTTCAGCCATGAGATGTTCGGCCATTGGCCACGACAGCATTTTCTTTGCTCTCTGCTTTTCCCATGACCACTGTGCTTTATCTTGTTTGAAGAGGCACTCACATAATAATTGCATATCCAAGGGAACAGATTTTTGTGTCCCCCTTTGGTTTTGATGTTCATGACTTGCACCTGTAGTCAGTTCCTTTTCTGATAGTGTGTTTATGCTTACTATGTGCTAGGTGCTGTTCCCACCAAATACTCACATCACTTCTATGGTGTAGTTCTATTATTGTCTCAGAGCCTTGAAGAGGAGTCCCACCTTGCTGAAATTTCCCAGCTTATAAGTGGTTGGCCACCAATCACTGCCACTGTGCCATACTGCTTCCCATGAGTACAAGCTGGCTAATGGCTTTGAAACTGAAGAGATTCTGCTAATGATTGGTTTAGAGTTCTGACTGTGAAAACAGTATTCAAACTACCAATATAGTCAGGATTGGGCTGCTTAGCTTCTTTTGGAAAAACCATGGAAAAAATGAATATTGGTGATACAGTGGACATACCCTGGCTTCTCCGTCTTTCATAGGTACTTGATTCCTAGTAGCACTTCTCTACAGTTAAAAAGCAATTTCCACTCAAGAAACAACCAACCTTTTGAAAAATGTAGTCCCTTCTTTCTGTTCCCTAAAGGAACCAGACACTGGTTTGCGCTAAAAAAGCATCCGTATAAAATACAGACTCTAATTGTGACTTAGAATATTTTACTGTATTATAGTATGTTTAGAAATAATCACAAAGGAATAAAAACTTAAGTGAGTATCATATTTGTGTTGAAATTTACCATACAATTGAACTATCTGCTCCTCCATCCCTGTCCCCGCCCCCATATACATTTATATTCTGTAGTGATGAGATTCTACCTTTTCCACCACCCAGGCTTATCAAAGCTATAAACTGGTCACATAATTCACAGAAGCTTAAAGATACGTGGCAAACTTGGATAGGGTCCAGGGGAGAGCAATGAAAATGATTAACGGGTTGGAAAACAGCACTGATGAAAAAAGATGAACGGAATTAGGATTACTGGTATTGAGGTTTAAAGGTGACTTAATAACTGTCCTCAACTGTATGAAGGACTTTTAAGAGAAGCCTGGTGACCAAGTCTTCCAAATCTGTCTCATAGAAGGAGAAAGGCGACTACATTAAACAGGAAGGATTTAACCTAGATATGATTTGCAAAGAGGGTTCATCCTCATTACAGCCATTTATTGACTCTCTTCCATTCCTTCTGTCATCATTATTGATGTTTTCATCATTATTGATTCTTAATGAGAAAGTTGAAGGTGAATGGCACCCTAAGTAGAACAGTTTAATACACATAAAAAGCTTTCTTCCCAGTAAGGCAGTGATTCTCAGTTGGAAGTTTGGGGTAGTAAGGGGAACCAGAATCGGCACACGGGGAGTCTTTACAAAATGCAGATGCTCTAGGATCCATCACTGTCCTCTATCTTCCTTTGAAGAATAACTGCCTTAAGGATTAATGCTCTCACTTAGTCAATGCAGGTAGGTGAAAAGAGGAAGATCTCAATGGTATATAATAAAACTTCAGTGATGAGTATATTCAGTGTGGTGTTCTGATTAGTTGGTCATTTTAATTAGCTAAGCACTAATTTATTTTAGTGCTTATCCTTGAGAAAGTTTTGAAAATATTTTTATCTGTCCCCAGCTTTAATAGTGTCCTCAACAGTTAGAACTTGTGGCATCTGACTTTATGAGAAACAGTTCTGCGGGGCAGAGTAGTGTGGATCAAGACAGGCAAAGCGTGGGCTTGGTATTTGGGGCTGCATCATGCCTTTGGAAGCTCAAGAGGAAGAACTGGGCAGTGTAAACTGTCAACTTGTTAATTTGAACAATAGGCTTACTCTCTGAAAATGTTCCCCCTCGAAAATTCATCATCAAAAATCACAAGAACAAAATCGCTTAAAATTAAGTATTCCCTTTGTGTAATAAGAACTGTTCTTAATCTCCTGTTTTACATTTTAAAGTGGAGGAAATGAACCACAGGGAAAGCAGAGAAGATCGTGTCATGGTCAGTGGTCATGTTTACATGTTATGAGAATGCTGTATAATCCTAACAACTGTTTTCTCTCAAAAGCTCCACCTCTTTGATCTATTTGAAATTTTGCACCTACCATCACAGATGATCATGGCATAAATCTGTATTCTTTCCTACCGTTTAAGGCTATGGGTCCTTTAATTAATTTAACCACATGTTACTGTCAGGTTGAACACATTTATCTTCTGTTTCAAAGTGTATACTCGTCAATCCCTCTACCGTTCCATCCCTTCAGGCCTTATTTCATCCCATTTAAGGAGATTCTTTCCTGCCTGTCTTTATCTTGTTAGGCTTTCAACAGCTTAAGTTGACTCTTCATTCCTTCATTCTCGCTGTCAAGCCTTCTTTTACATGGTCTCTCATTTCCCTATTCATAAAATGTCAGGGCTGCTCCTGCTTCACCAAACATTATATGCACAGTCAAATGCTGCTACAGATTAAATCATTTTCCATCTGAGGAGCTTACCCAGGACACATTTTTTTGAGTAGGTTGCACTGCTCAAAGTGGGGTGCAATCAGTGTCATCATCAGAGTCTGAGGGAGACTCTTGGCTCTGTTGCTGGTGGGAGCTCCGGTGCTGCCTGAGGAGGGAGAGGCACCTTTCAGGTTTTGTGAGAACTGAAAGTTCAACAAGGAAAATAAAAGGACATAGTGTTGCACAGATATTTAGAATAAAGTTTTATAAGGCACGCTATGTGATCAAATAAACTCTAACTTTTAACTATGAACTCTGTTTTGAGCCCCAGTGCTTGGTACCCAGCAAACGCTCAAATATCTTTTTGAATGAATGAATGAATGAATTGCATGGCATACCATGCAATTGGAGGCAAAGGGAAAAATTATAGAAAGTAGTGCCTTAAACAGATATTCATATAAGTTTCAATGCTTGAACAGCAAGGTTGCACGTTGTTCTAACTATAGCTTTCTATTCTGTTAAATAAGAAAAGAGAGATATAATACATATGCTTATGTTTCTAAATACAGATTAATTTCTGTGGTTACTCTATTTACTATTATTTCTCCAGTAATATTACTGTAGGTAGGTCATAGTATATAATCATAGTAATAAAAACATATGTGTTAAATAACTATATTTAACTTGATCTTTTATGTCATTTTGTCTCTGTGTGCTTATCACAAGTAGTTATTTTATATTTCCTACCTAAATTGAAAATGCATTGAAGGCAAAGATTTTTATATGTCATTCCTGAGTAGAAATTCCATAATGAACTTCCATGGTTGACAAGTCCTGAGATTGGCTAAACCTATATGGATTTGGAATTGGGCACAGGAGTGAATGGAAAAGTGACCTATTTAGCCAACAGGTTGTCCTGTCACACAGTTGATTTGGCTGATGCTGTCATTGAATTGATTGACTAAGCTGTATTTTGCTTTGCATGAAGAGCTAATTCCTTTTTATCTCCCATGTGGCTGCAAAATCTAAGTTGCCTCATATCTATTTTCAACATTGTGCATTAACTCTTCCTTTCCAACTCTTCTTCAAAGTTAGTGGGGTCATGTCACTGACCTCAGGAAACTGTCTGCATGTCTGTGCTGAGCAGAATTGAAGACAATATTAGTAATGTACCAAACTTGGAAAGATTAAAAAGTGTTTATTTTTAAGGATGCTAGTCCCAAATAAAAGTGTTTTCCTAATATCTAAATATGTTCTGTGCATGTTTTACTGATTTAAACAAAAATAAGCAAGGCAAGATAGAGCAAAAACATTTGGGATTATATTACTTCTTGAACCAGCAAAAGAAACAATTTTTTGTAATTAACAATAGATGAATAGCATGAGATTCATAGTATATTGTACATTTAGTCTTGGACAGCCAGTGTTTCTCACTGAGACATGAAACGGGAAGAATTGATGAAGAAAAGCAAAATTTATCATGTAATTCCTGAAATCCCCCTGGGGTCGCTATAAGTGTCTTATCGTAATGCTAGTTTTGTTGGTAATCTGTGCTCTAGCTGGTAACGGAATGCCAAGTATGTTCCCAAGACAAGCAGTCCCCAAACATTGGTTTATGATCTCTTCTTAGTCTATTGGAAAGTTTTCATTATTCTTAGGCAAAATGAGAAAGATGAGAAAAATATGGCTATTCATAAAGATAAATTGATTTCATTTGAAAGACTTGTTTATTATGAGATTATTTAAATTTTTTGTTATAATGCTTTTACTTTTGTGAAATGATGTTAATTGTGTGGGTATGTGTGTGTCTATGTGCATGTGCGTGTGTGTGTATGTATAAAACTTACTTAACTACTGATACTTGAAATCCTGGTCTGGAAATCACCACCTTTGATGCTTTTTCTAGCATCATTCCTGGTCCATATCCACAAAACCTGGGGGAAACACCAGGTATTTTGGTTAGGACGCTTGCCCGGCTGGATCAGTTTGGTCAGCAATTATCTCTGGAGTGACTCTAGGCCTGATCCAGGAAACCCTCATGTGAGCAGATTTTTAATTTTTATTTTTAACTTGATATATAACTGACATATAACATGGATTTGATATATGTGTATATTATGAAATGATTACCACATTAAGTTTAGTTAATATTCATCACCACACATAATTACAAAAAACTTTTTTCTTGTGATGAGAGCTTTTTAGATCTGGGCAGGACTTTTAAATGGAAAACATCTGTTTTCTTTTTTCATGTTATATACTCCTAATAATTAATTTTATTTTAATTATGTTTCAAATATATAAAAAAAGAATAGGATAAAAATATCATATATTCAGATATTAACATTTTGCATATTTGCTAATGATCTCTCTTTTGTAAAAGAAATAAAAATTTAGAGATATAGTTAGAGGACCACTTCTCTGATATCCTGGATGGGTGAAGTATTTCCATATTCATTTTTGTACTTTTACTGAATATATCCACCGTAAGCTACATATGATCTTTTACTATGTTGTAAAATGTACAGGAATGGTATTATACTGTGCATATCATTTTTCAGTTTGCTTTTTTCACTTAACATTTTGTATTTGAGACTAATCCATGCTGATAAATGTTCAACAGATTTATTCATCTTAACTGTAGTATAACATTCCATTCTATTCTGTGACTACACCACAGTTGATTAATTTGTCCCTCTTCTTAGAAAGACCTGGGTTGTTTCTGCTTTTCTGCTATCACAAACTGCGCTGTACTGAACATATCTTTTGGATTGCTTATGCACAGGTATGAGAATTTTTCTAGGGTAAATACCTAGAAGGGAAATTGCCAGGTAATGGTTTATGCGTGTTTAAAAGTTTGCCAGCTAATTCTAGCTTATGATTTTACCTTTCATACTCCTAATGGTAATGAATGAGTTTCTGGGTATTTTTGTTTTTTTTTTTTTGATTTGGTTACTACATGAGGCTCCATTTTTTTCCCTTTTTTATGGAGAGCTAAGTATTTTGGCTTTATTTATTAAACAATTCATCTTTCCTCTACTCATTTTTTTTACCATTTTTTCCAATTTTAATTTTTATTATTTTTTAATCTACCTTTTTTTTGAATTTTATTTAATTTATTTATTTTTATACAGCAGGTTCTTCTTAGTTATCTATTTTATACATATTACCGTATATATGTCAATCCCAATCTCCCAATTCATCCCCCCACTCCCGAACTTTCCACCCTCCTTGGTGTCCATATGTTTGTTCTCTACATCTGTGTCTCTATTTCTGCCTGGCAAACCAGTTCATCTGTACTATTTTTTTAGATTCCACATATGTGCATTAATATATGATATTTGTTTTTCTCTTTCTGACTTACTTCACTCTGTATGACAGTCTCTATGTCCATCCCCATCTCTACAAATGACCCAATTTCGTTCCTTTTATGGCTGAGTAATATTTCATTGTATATATGTACCACAACTTCTTTATCCATTCATCTGTCGATGGGCATTTAGGTTGCTTCCATGACCTGGCTATTGTAAATAGTGCTGCAATGAACACTGGAGGGTGCATGTGTCTTTTTGAATTATGGTTTTCTCAGGCTATATGCCCAGTAGTGGGATTGCTGGGTCGTATGGTAGTTCTATTTTTAGATTTTTAAGGAACCTCCACAATGTTCTCCATAGTGGCTGTTATCAATTTACATTCCCACCAACAGTGCAAGAGGGTTCCCTTTTCTCCACACCCTCTCCAGCATTTGCTGATTGTAGATTTTCTGATGATGCCCATTCTAACTGGTGTAAGGTGATACCTCACTGTAGTTTTGTTTTGCATTTCTCTAATAATTAGTGATGTTGAGAATCTTTTCATGTGCCTCTTGGCCATCTGTACATCTTCGTTGGACAAATGTCTGTTTAAGTCTTCTGCCCATTTGTTGATTGGATTGTTTGTTTTTTTAATATTGAGCTGCATGAGCTGTTTATATATTTTGGAGATTAATCTTTGTCCATTGCTTCATTTGCAAATATTTTCTCCCATTCTGAGGGTTGTCTTTTCTTCTTGTTTATAGTTTCCTTTGCTGTGCAAAAGCTTTTTATGTTTTTTTTAAACATCTCTATTGGAGTATAATTGCTTTACAATGGTGTGTTAGTTTCTGCTTTATAACAAAGTGAATCAGCTATACATATACATATATCCCCATATCTCCTCCCTCTTGCATCTCCCTCCCATACTCCCTATCCCACCCCTCTAGGTGGACACAAAGCACCAAGCTGATCTCCCTGTGCTATGCAGCTGCTTCCCACTAGCTATCTATTTTACATGTGGTAGTGTATATATGTCCATGCCATTCTCTCACTTCGTCCCATCTTACCCTTCCCCCTCCGCATGTCCTCAAGTCCATTTTCTACGTCTGAGTCTTTATTCCTGTCCTGCCCCTAGGTTCTTCAGAACCTTTTTTTTTAAGATTCCACGTATATGTGCTAATATATGATATTTGTTTTTCTCTTTCTGACTTACTTCACTCTGTATGACAGATTCTAGGTCTGTCCACCTAACTACAGGTAATTCAATTTCATTTCCTTTTATGGCTGAGTAATATTCCATTGTATATATGTGCCACATCTTCTTTATCCATTAATCTGTCTATGAACTCTTAGGTTGCTTCCATGTCCTGGCTATTGTAAATAGAGCTGCAATGAACATTGTGGTACGTGACTCTTTTTGAATTATGGTTTTCTCAGGGTATGCCCAGTAGTGGGATTGCTGGGGCATATGGTAGTTCTATTTTTAGTTTTTAAAGGAACCTCCATACTGTTCTCCATAGTGGCTGTATTGTGTGCAAAAACTTTTAAGTGTCATTAGGTCCCATTTGTTTATTTATGACTTTATTTCCATTACTTTAGGAGGTGGGTCAAAAAAGATCTTGCTGTGATTTATGTTAAAGAATTTTCTTCCTATGTTTTCCTCTAAGAGTTTTATAGTGTCTGGTCTTACAATTAGGTCTGCAATCCACTTTGAGTTTATTTTTGTGTATGGTGTTAGAGAGTGTTCTAATTTCATTCTTTTACATGAAGCTGTCCAGTTTTCTCAGCAGAGAAAGAGGCTGTCCTTTCTCCATTGTAAATCCTTGCCTCCTTTGTCATAGGTTAGTTGACCATAGGCGAGTGGGTTTATCTCTGGACTTTCTATCCTGTACCATTCATCTATATTTCTGTTTTTGTGCCAGTACCATATTGTCTTGATTACTGTAGCTTTGTAGTATAGTCTGAAGTCTGGGAATCTGACTCCTCCAGATCTGTTTTTTTTCCCTCAGGATTGCTTTGGCTATTCAGGGTCTTTTGCATCTCCTTACAAATTTTTAACATTTTTTAAAAGATTTTTTGTTCTAGTTTTTAAAGATTTTTTTTGAAGATTTTTTTAAAAGATTTTTTTGTCCTAGTTCTGTAAAAAATGCCATTGGTAATTTGATGGAGATTGCATTCAATCTGAGGGTTGCTTTGGGTAGAACAGTCATTTTCACAATTTGATTCCTCTAATCCAAGAACATGGTATATCTCTCCATCTGTTTTTGTCATCTTTGATTTCTTTCATCAGTGTCTTACAGTTTTCTGCATACAGGTCTTTTACCTCCTTAGATAGGTTTATTCCTGGCTATTTTATTCTTTTTATTGCAATGGTGAATGGGAGTGTTTCCTTAATTTCTCTTTCTGATCTTTCTGATCTTTCATTGTTAGTGTATAGGAATGCAAGAGATTTCTGTGCATTAATTTTGTATCCTGCAACTTTAGCAGATTCATTGATTAGCTCTAGTAGTTTTCTGGTAGCATCTTTAGGATTCTCTATATATAGTATCATGTCATTTGCAAACAGTGACAGTTTTACTTCTTCTTTTCCAATTTGTATTTCTTTTATTTCTTTTTCTTCTCTGATTGCCGTGGCTGGGACTTCCAAAAATATGTTGAATAATAGTGGCAAGAGTGGACACCCTTGTCTTGTTCCTGATCTTAGAGGAAACGCTTTCAGTTTTTTACCATTGAGAATGATGATTGCTGTGGGTTTGTCATATATGGCCTTTATTATGTTGAGGTAAGTTCCCTCTATGCCCACTTTCTGCAGAATTTTTATCATAAATGGGTGTTGAACTTGTCAAAAGCTTTTTCTGCATCTATTGAGATGATCATATGGTTTTTATTCTTCAGTTTGTTACTATGGTGTATCACATTGATTGATTTGCGTACAGTGAAGAATCCTTGCATCCCTGGGATAAAACCCACTTGATCATGGTGTATGATCCTTTTAATGTGTTGCTGGATTCTGTTTGCTAGTATTTTGTTGAGGATTTTTCATCTATATTCTTCAGCGATATTGGTCTGTAATTTTCTTTTTTTTGTAATATCTTTGTCTGGTTTTGGTATCAGGGTGATGGTGGCCTTGTAGAATGAGTTTGGGAGTGTTCCTTCCTCGGCAAGTTTTGGGAAGAGTTTGAGAAAGATGGGTGTTAGCTCTACTCTAAATGTTTGATAGAATTCACCTATGAAGCCATCTTTGGGACTTTTGAAAGATTTTTAATCACAGTTTCAATTTTATTACTTGTGATTGGTCTGTTCATATTTTCTATTTCTTCCTTGTTCAGTCTTGAAAGGTTATACCTTTCTAAGAATTTGTCGATTTCTTCCAGGTTGTCCACGTTATTGGCATAGGGTTGCTTGTAGTAGTCTCCTATGATGCTTTTTATTTCTGTGGTGTCCGTTGTAACTTCTCCTTCTTCATTTCTTATTTTATTGATTTGAGTCCTCTCCCTCTTTTTCTTGATGAGTCTTGCTAAAGGTTTATCAATTTTATTTATCTTCTCAGAGAACCAGCTTTTAGTTTTATTGATGTTCGCTATTGTTTTGTTTGTTTCTATTTCATTTATTTCTGCTGTGATCTTTATGATTTCTTTCCTTCTGTAAACTTTGGGTTTTGTTTGTTCTTCTTTCTCTAGTTCCTTTAGGTGTAAGGTTAGATTGTTTATTTGAGATTTTTCTTGTTTCTTGGGTAGGATTGTATTGCTAGAAACTTCCCTCTTAGAACTGCTTTTGCTGCATCCCATAGGTTTTGGATCAACGTGTTTTCATTGTCATTTGCCTCTAGGTATTTTTTGATTTCCTCTTTGATTTCTTCAGTGATCTCTTGGTTATTTAGTAACATATTGTTTAGCATCCGTGTGTTTGTGTTTTTTACTTTTTTTTCCCCTGTAATTTATTTCTAATCTCATAGCATTGTGGTCAGAAACGATGTTTGATATGATTTCAATTTTCTTAAATTTACCAAGGCTTGATTTGTGACCCAAGATGTGATCTATCCTGGAGAATGTTCCATGTGCACTTGAGAAGAAAGTGTAATCTGCTGTTTTTGGATGGAATGTCCTATAAATATCAATTAAATGTATCTGGTCTATTGTGTCATTTAAAGCTTGTGTTTCCTTATGAATTTTCTGTGTGCATGATCTGTCCATTCGTGTTAAGTGAGGTGTTGATATCCCCCACTATTATTGTGTTACTGTCAATTTCCTCTTTTATAGCTGTTAGCATTTGCCTAATGTGTTGTGGTGCTCCTATGTTAGGTGCGTATATATTTATAATTGCTATATCTTCTTCTTGGATTGATCCGTTGATCATTATGTAGTGTCCTTCCTTGTCTCTTGTAACATTCTTTATTTTAAAGTCTATTTTATCTGATATGAGTACTGCTACTCCAGCTTTCTTTTGATTTCCATTTGCATAGAATATCTTTTTCCATCCCCTCACTTTCAGTCTGTATATGTCCCTAGGTCAGAAGTGGGTCTCTTGTAGACAGTGTATATATGGGTCTTGTTTTTGTATCTATTCAGCAAGCCTGTGTCTTTTGCTTGGAGCATTTAATCCATTCACATTTAAGGTAATTATCAATATGTATGTTCCTATTACCATTTTCTTAATTGTTTTAGGTGTAGGTCCTTTTTGTAGGTCCTTTTCTTGTCTTGTGTTTCCCATTTAGAGAAGTTCTTTCAGCATTTATTTTAGAGCTGGTTTGGTGGTGCTGAATTCTCTTAGCTTTTCTTGTCTGTAAAGCTTTTGATTTCTCCATCGAATCTGAATGAGATCCTTGCTGGGAAGAGTAATCTTGGCTGTAGGTTCTTCCCTCTCATCACTTTAAATACTCATGCCACTCCCTTCTGGCTTGTAGAGTTTCTGCTGAGAAATCAGCTCTTAACCTTATGGGAGTTCCCTTGTATGTTATTTGTCATTTTTCCCTTGTTGCTTTTAATAATTTTTCTTTGTCTTTAATTTTTGTCAATTTGATTACTATGTGTCTTGACATGTTTCTCCTTGGATTTATCCTGCCTGGGACTCTCTGTGCTTCCTGGACTTGGGTGGCTATTTTCTTTCCCATGTTAGGGAAGTTTTCAACTATAATCTCTTCATATATTTTCTTGGGTCTTTTCTCTCTCTCTTCTCTTCTGGCACCCCTATAATGTGAATGTTTTGTGTTTAATGTTGTCCCAG
Organism: Mesoplodon densirostris; assembly: GCF_025265405.1. NCBI lineage: Eukaryota > Metazoa > Chordata > Mammalia > Artiodactyla > Ziphiidae > Mesoplodon > Mesoplodon densirostris. The sequence continues at coordinate 92,660,993 of NC_082665.1, read as the reverse complement.
AGGTCTCTTAGGCTGTCTTCATTTCTTTTCATTCTTTTTTTCTTTATTCTGTTCCACGGTAGTGAATTCCACCATTCTGTCTTCCAGGTCACTTATCCTTTCTTCTGCCTCAGTTATTCTGCTATTGATTCCTTCTAGTGTATTTTTCATTTCAGTATGTATTGCTCATCTCTGTTTGTTTGTTCTTTAATTCTTCTAGGTGTTCATTAAGCATTTCTTGCATTTTTTCGATCTTTGCCTCCATTCTCTTCCCGAGGTCCTGGATCATCTTCACTATCATTATTCTGAATTCTTTTTCTGGAAGGTTGCCTATGTCCACTTCGTTTAGTTGTTTTCTGGGGTTTTATTTTGTTCCTTCATCTGGTACATAGTCCTCTGCCTTTTCATTTTGTCTATCTTTCTGTGAATGTGGTTTTCGTTCCACAGGCTGCAGGATTGTAGTTCTTGCTTCTGCTGTGTGCCCTCTGGTGGATGAGGCTTTCTAACAGGCTTGTGCAGGCATCCTGATGGGAGGGACTGGTCTTGGGTATTGTTAGGTGTTGCTCTGGTGGGCAAAGCTTGGTAATACTTTAATACTCTTGTCTGCTGATGGGTGAGGCTGAGTTCCCTCCCTGTTTGTTGTTTAGTCTGAGTCAACCAAGCCTTGGAGCCTACAGGCCTTTTGGTGGGGCTAATGGCAGACTCCAGGGGGGCTCACTCCAGGGAGTACCCTCCAGAACTTCTGCTGCCAGTGTCCTTGTCCTCACCTCTGCAGGAGACCCTCCAACACTAGCAGGTAGGTCTGGTTCAGTCTCCTATGGGGTCACTGCTCCTTCCCACTGGGTCCTGATCTGCATACTACTTTGTGTGTGCCCTGCAAGAGCAAAGTCTTTGTTTCACGCAGACCTGTCGAAGCCCTGCAGTCAAATCTCGCTAGCCTTCAAAGTCTAATTCTCTAGGAATTCCTCCTCCCATTGCCGGACCCCCACGTTGGGAAGCCTCACTTGGGCTCAGAACCTTCACTCCAGTGGGTGGACTTCTGTGGTATACTTTTTCTCCAGTTTGTGAGTCACCCACTCAGCCGTTATGGGATTTGATTTTATTGTGATTGAGGCCCTCGTACTGTCTCACTCTGGCTTCTGCTTTGTCTTTGAATGTGGGGTATCTTTTCTGGTGAGTTCCAGTGTCTTCCTATTAATTATTGTTCAACAATTAGTTGTGATTTTGGTGCTCTCACAATAGGGAGTGAGTGCACATCCTTCTACTCCGCCATCTTGAACCAGTCACCTCCTCCACTCATTTTTAATGCCAACTCTGTCCTACACCAGGTTTCCACAAACATATGGATCTGTTCCAGGATCTCTGTTCTGATCATTTGGTCTCTTTCTTTATCCTGATGCCACTAGCACTAATTTTTATAATTGCCACAGCTTTATAGTAAGTCTTGATATCAGTAAGGCAAATCTTCCCTTCACCTTCCTCACAATGTCCTTAGTCATTTATTCCTCCAGTTGTATTTTAGGATTTTAGTTTGTCAAGCTTCATAAAATATCCCACTATATTTTTACTTAAAATGATTTGATTTGCCACTTTCTCCATCTGTTCTCTGGAATGGTTTCTGTAAGATGGGATTACTGGTTACTTGGTGGTTTGTTAAGAAATCTCGTTTAATACTAGGTTGAAGTATTTTGGGAACTAGTTACAAATTGCATTTAATCCAATTGCATACATACATTCAAGTTTTTAATAGTTGTATTCAGATCTGTTCTTTCTTCCTGAGTCAACTTTAGTAAGTTTTCTCTTTCTAGGAAAGTATTCTTTTGTCTAGGTTTTCAAACTTATTGGAATAAATTTGTTCATAGCATTTGCTTAAGCATTTAAAATCTCTTGTGTTTCTCTGTTTCCCTTTAAATTACTAGTAGTTTCACTTACGTCTCTTTGATTTTATTAATCAAAATGCCAAAATTTTGTTTGCTTTATTAGTTTTTATAGGTGTTTTCCTTTTTCTTTAAAAAATTTTGTGTATTTTGCTGGTCTTTTTCTAAATTTTTGATCCGACTCCTTATATATTGGTTTACATTTTGCTTCATTTGTAATATAAACATTTAAGTCTCTAAATTTCCTCTAATATTGGTTTACCTGCTTTCTAAAAGTTTTGATATATAATGTTCTCAATATTATTTAGTTAAAAATATTTTATAATTTCTATCATGATTTCCTTTTGATCCACATATTATTTAATATGCTTTAAATTTTCTAAACCTAAGACTTTGGCTATATTTTTGTTACTGATTTTTTATTGTGCTGTGATTTTCATGGTTAAATGTGGCAAATTTTATAAATACTTCATATGAGCTGGAAAAATAATTTTTGGATGCAGACTCTATATACGTTCATTAGATCAAACTTGTTAATTATGTTGTTCAAATCTTATGTGTTCCTACAAATTTGGTCTCTTCTTTATTAGTTACTAAGAGAGGTGTGCTGAAATTTGTCATTAAATTGTGAACTTGTCAATTTATTTCTTGTAATTCTATGAATTTTTGCTTCATGGTTTTCGAGGTTAAGATACTACATATCTACAAATTCAGAATACAGTATTTTCTGGGTAAAGTTTTCCTTTTGTCCTTTTGTAATAATTAGGGAATAATTTTTTTTTCATTGAAGTCTACTTGGTTCCATATTAGTATAGCCACTTTGGCTTCCTTTTGGGTCATGTCTTTTTTCATCCACTTATTTCCGGAGTTTCTGAGTGTTTTTTTTTTTTTTTTTTTTTTTTGCCTGTATCTCTCCTGAACATATGTAAAATCCAACATATAGCTGGATTTTTTTTACTTAAATAAAATTTATCTTTCACTTTCTTTTAGTCCATTTATATCTATTGTGATTAGGGATCTGCTTGGATTTAAATAAGATAAATGTTATTTTCTGTTTTGTATTTGCCCTGCTTTTAGTTTGTTTCTTTTTTCCCCCCTCTACTTCTTTTTTCTTTCTTTCTTGCTCCCTGTTGAAGTTTCTTTTTCTTTTTCCTTCTACTGTGTTTTACCTATGTTCTTTTAATAGTCATTAATAAATATTTAATGTGGATATTTAATAAAGTCTCACATTAAGTAATATTGACCCCCTTTCTGAAATGTATGAGAGCTGTGGAACACGTTAACTTGGATTGTCTCTGCCTTCCAGTTTATGTGCTAATTGCTGCCCAGGATTTTAGCTTCACCTTGTACTTATGAGTCATTTTTACTGATGCAGTTAGTGATGATTTAGATTTATACATGTTATTTGCCAATTTATTTTCTCAATATTGCTTCTTGTGTTCTATTCCTTCCTCCGGGTTTCAGTATAAGTTTTCTTGAAGTATATTTTTTAGTATTCTTTTAGCAATGTTCTGTGAGGAGTAAATTCCCTTTGCCTTTGTCTGAAAATGTCTATATTTTACTCTCATTTCTAAATAATAGACTTTTGGACCATAAAATTCAAGATAAACAGTTATTTCCTCTCAGGTCACTGACTGTATTATTCCATTTTTTAAAGCTGTTGTTGAGGATTTTGCTGTCAGGTTTTTGTAGTTCCTCTATAGTACTTTGCTTTTTGACTTCTCCCTAATAACTCCTCTTTGTCTTTATATGTTTTGTGTTTATGGTGCTCCATAGTTTTACTACAATGTGTTTAGATCTGGAATTATTTTGACTTTTTCTACTTGGGCCTTCTAGTGATTCTTGAATCTGACAATTCATGTCTTTTATGAATTCTGAAAAATTCTTAGCCATCATCTCTTCCAATATCTTTTAACCCATTTTAGAAGCCCTAGTCCTATGTTAGACCATTTTATTATATCCCTGATATCTCTTAGCTTTTCTTTTATATTTTTCTCTTCAACTCATGATTCATTTTGGGGGATTTCCTGAGGTCTATATTGCATTGCATTTCATTCTACTCTCTTCACTTGTTTCCAGTCTGCTGTTTAGCTCATTTATTGATGTTTTCCTTACAGTAACTATATTTTCAAAATCAAGAAATTCTGTTTGCTTCTTTAAAAAAATCTGTCATGAAAAAAATAATATCTTGTTTCTTTCTTTTGATTTTAGATTCTTATTTTACATTTTTAATGAATAAATTTATTTTATAGTCTCAAATTATTCTATGGATATGTCTAATTATGTCTAATCCTGAAGTTCCTTGTGTCTGCTTATTTTCTCTTCTGAAGGAATATTTCTGTGTATGGTTTGTAATTTGGGGCTATGAGCTCATTTTCACAAGCCTTTATCTGAGGGAATCTTGTAGAGCCTACACTTAGATTATGCTGCTTCAGAGCAGTTTTGCATTTGTTTCTGCAATGTGGGAATTCCAGACTGAATTCATATATGACCTCATAAGCCTATTTCTCATCCTCTACTCCAAGCCTAAATTTCAGGAGATAACTTTTTTCTTCTTTATAACCCAAATCTGTTAGTTACCCAGGTGTTCTCTTTTCTCTCCTGGTTGATCAAATGTTTTTCAACAGATCTTTATGTATCCAGGATCATTTTCTTCCACAAACCCTTAGCACTGAGGTCAAATGATCTTTCTTAAAGAAGATTCAGATCATATTGATCCTTCGGTGGCTTACCAGGAAGCTATAGAACAAACTCCAGCCCCTTGAAAAGGTCTGGCCCCTGCTTTGTCATTTCTGACCTCAGCACTCACTTTTCTCTCATTGACACTTCATGTTAAAGCTGAAGAATTGATAATTTCTGGAATATATTGTGACCTGTCTTGTTTCAGTGCTTTTGCACATGCAGCTTTATCATTAACTGCCCTCCTTTCCTTGGTTAACTTTTGCTATTATTTAAGACAAATTAGGAATCTTAGAGAAGTGCTTTCAACCTTCAGCTCAGTATCATCTTGTTTATGTTTGTTGGTTGGTTTGTTTGCTTTTAAAGAATAATTAAAAAACAAAGGGAGAGTTTATCATTTTGTATTCCTAAGTTCTTCATATTTCCACACTTAAAACCACATCAAACTGTGCCTCTGGGACAGTATATACATTTGGAGAAAGAATTGAACATATGCTTCATTGAAAATCGTACATATTTCAAAGTCATCTCTGTACGGGAATATTAGTGGAAAATTATATAGTTGTAATATTGTGTATTTCATTGCCAAATTGTCTTTTGGAAGGTTCTGAAAAAATAAGGAAATGGATCTGTTTACATGGCCTTTTTAGTAAACTAGAAGGACTAGATTCTTATTTTGTCTCTACTACTAATATGCTGAGTATTATAACCAAAGCAATATTCTTGCTTTGGTTTCCCTCTTTTTATTTATTTATTTATTTTAAAAATTTATTATTATTATTATTTAATCTTTTGGCCATGCCACATGACATGTGGGACCTTATTCCCCAACTAGGGGTCAAACCCACGCCCCCTGCATTGGAAACGCAGAGTCTTAACCACTGGACCACCAGGGAAGTTCTGGTTTCCCTCTTTTTATTTTTATTTATTTAAAGTAATTAACTAATTTATTTTTGGCTACATTGGGTCTTCGTTGCTGCAGGCAGGCTTTTTCTAGTTGTGGCGATCGGGGGTTACTCTTCGTTGCGGTGTGCGGGCTTCTCATTGCAGTGGCTTCTCTTGTTGTGGAGCACAGGCTCTAGGTGCACAGGTTTCAGTAGTTGTGGCATGCGGGCTCCGTAGTTGTGGCTCATGGACTCTAGAGCGCAGGCTCAGTAGTTGTGGCTCACGGGCTGAGTTGCTCCACAGCATGTGGGATCTTCCCGGACCAGGGCTCAAACCCATGTCCCCTGCATTGGCAGACAGATTCTTAACCATCGTGCCACCAGGGAAGTCCTGGTTTCCCTCTTATTAAAGTGAAGATGTTGGTTGAGATGATCTCCAAGTTTTCTTTCACCTGCAAAATCCTTCTACTGATTCCAAGAAGTGTCATAGACATCTAGAAATATTGTATTATAACCCTCTTCTCTACATTACCATCACTTCTTTTTGGTTGGTAAAATTCAGCTAATGAATGGCTCATAATTCTTAGAAAATATACAATGTTTAAGGTAAATTTACATTAAAAATACTTTATTGAATATAAAGTACTTAGTTAATATAAACACTAATCAGAAAGTTTTGACTAATATAAAAATTTGAAGGCAAAGACAGATTTTTAAACCTTGCTTTGACTTAAAAGAGCAACAATGAAGATCAGAAATGCAGTGCTTCAGTAATGTGGACTTAAAGCCCAGTTAATGGGTAAAGCCCTCCCTGGGTAATATCAACTAGCTTATGTTTTCAGTCTTAGTTGGTGCTTGCTTTACTACAAATATATCTGGGTTCGAACACTGTAAAGATCAATAACTCTTTTGATATGCTTGCCAATTTCCAGTGTTGATGAGCAATTTCTTTCAAGCAGCTTGTCTTCAAATGTTAGTGTGCCTTCATAGGAAATAAAAAGTGCCATAATTTCCGATGAACCATCCGCCTGCTAGTGACATTTAATTATTTTTCCCATAATTAGCTGCGATGACTTAATCCCTGAAAACTTTAAAGAACTTGTCCTAAATTTACTGTGTAAAAAATATTTGCTCTAAATTTTCTTTGAGTTATTTATATAAGTTAATAGCTTTTTGCATATTACATCTTGAATGAAAAACTAGAATATTTATGATGTTTAAGACATTTGAGTTGGGTAGAAACATCTTTATAAATGGAGAAGAATATTGGAAAGAAATAAATTTCTTTTTGTTGAAATTTATGAAAATACACAGCTAATCAGTAGTGATATTTTAAATTTTTTCTCCATGATTCTATTACCTTCTTCTCCTTTCTTATTTTATTATATATCTCAATTCTTCTCACCAATTTCTTCTTTCACCTCCTCCCTCCACTCTATTTCCTCTTTCTTTCTTCCTTCTCTCTTTTTCCTTTCCTTTAAAAATTTTCTTTTTCTCCTTCCTTTCTTAGTCTTCCTTTTATTTTTTATTATATAAATATTTATCTATATGCAAACCTCACCAGTTAAGTGGAAGCAGGAATGAGATTTATAAGCAAAGAAGCAGAATGTCAAATTGTAAGATAAAAGGAATCACTTTTTGTGTATTAGACAAATCCAAACAGAATAGAATAACAACAGATTCTTTCACATTCCTGGTGACCATAGGTTGTCCTTTTATTTCCATTAAATGTATGAAACAATTCAGTGATTTTTCACTCGATGTATTTATTTTGAATATAAATTGGTGTGCGGAACTATGTTTCTATATGTTAAGTTGTAGTTTTGGCTGCTAGTTGCGTATACCATGAATTAATAATCCTTTGATATTGACTTCAGTTGAGGTGAATACAAAGATTTATTGACCTGAGTGGAAAATATGGACCAAAGTGAAACCTCTGTCAATATTTATTTACTTTTACAGGGACAATTAATCTTGATACTCACTGAAACAAGAAGTCGATATATGTATTGTAGTATACTTTTGGAGACTTCCATTAGAAATATTGGCGAGTCCCCCGTTCATGGCTATAGATTTAAAAGGCCTATCAATTTAAATGTTTTGGATATCAAGGGCTAAAACATGTAAAATATAACATTGTGCTTCTCCAGAAATAAGAAATCAAGAGTCTTCTCAGAGTAGATTAATGGGAATTCCTCTTTTCATTTCAGCTAATGCTTTTTTAGTAATAGGAACTGCCAAGAAGGCAACCAGTACTGAGTTCTCGATGAATGACTTCATCTTGTTAGCAGATGGGGTAAACTCTTCTATGAGAGAGTTCTGCAGTGCTCCTCCCGGTGGTGAATGACACTGGTGATTAAAACTCCCCAGTGCATCTTAGTTTCTTCATGAGAGCTTCCTTTGTAGGCAGCCCTTACCAATGGGAGAAGCCCAGGCTGTGAGATTTGGACTTTCGATTCTTAAGGTTTTTCTTTTCTTCTCTTTTGGAATAAAATAGTGGTGGAGGTAAGAGAAACTTCTACTTTACAATGACTGAAAATGTAATGAAGCACTTGACATGTATGTATGAAGTATTAAGGTTGAATTTCCAGTGAGAGAGCATATTCACTTTAGTCAATAAATTCCCTATTCAGAATGTGATCTCAAGAACTGTGCTTAAAATTTCTTCTCCCCCTAAAATGGTTAAAAAATTTAAAAAAATTTTTTCTCCTTCCCCCCAACCCCAAAAAAGTAACAAAAAGAATAAACAAACAAAAACAATTAATACTTCACAGGAATCACAGTTGAGGTAGATCTTTAAGATATGGTATTAGAGTGATTGACTTTTACTTAGTTAAGAATGAAACCTGCCTTCGCTATATAAATTTAGATAAAAAGCTTACATGTCACATTGCAGCCTTCATTGCAACAATTTGGTAGAGATCAGAGATCGCCTTACTTAGGGAAATGTCCAAAATAACAGTGAAAGATATTGATGATATATATGATATTATATATAAATTACATGATATAATATATAAATTATGTAATGTGATATATAATATTATATATAAATTAATTTGCCATTGGGATAATTTAACATATTTATCAACAAATTTTTGGAAGAGACAAATTGTATTCCAGACATTGTGAACAATTTTCAGGGTTAAAAAAATTTTTTTTAATGGCCAGTCTTGACACTGTTTCAGAATTGTTTATAACACCCAACATAACATGTCTTGATATATAGCAGAAAGTCATAAATTTGCTAATAACCACGAACAACCAACACATGAGTAAATTAGTGCTCAGCTTTAAGTTTTCAACTTTTTTTTTAACTGATATTTTCTGCCACCCTAAAGTAATGATTCTTTGTGGGGGGGGAGGATTTACTTATTTTCATCAAATTTTATTGCTTTTCCTGGTTATAATAGAAATGTGTATTTTTTTTTGAGGGGGTGAACTTGTGAAGTACAGAAAAACCTTTTAAGAAGTTGTACTATGTGTTGTTAATGAGGATAGCAAAAGCAAAACAAAAACAAAGCAAAAAGCAAAACAATGAAAACCACCAAATAACAAACAATATCTCTCCCTCTCCCCCACCCCCATCCCAGTCACATGAATTCTTAAATACCCAGAAGATGCAGTCCTTCTAGTTACTTGTCCTTGACATTTTGCAGGCACAGCAGTAAAAAACACATGCACACAAATACACGCCTTCATCTTCCACAGAGCAGCCTCCTGGAAAGTACAGGCTTCCTGCACATGTCTCAGAAACAGCTCATCTTCCTTCCTCTCCTTTCTGAGGAACAAGAATCATCCACCTCTGTGGTGCACAGAAGCCCTATCATCAACCAGCCTCGACAAGCACAACAGAGAAACGCTGAAGGGCCCTATGCTGTAACTGGTGGAAGGAAAACAGCCGGTGATGTCTATGGAAGGCCAGTTTATTTATATAAACCTGAGAGGTGTGGACAAAGTGATTAAAAAGATGAGAAGAAAAGAAAGTGGGAAGGGGCTGGAGGAGGACGGGAGAAGCAGTGGTGAAGGGGGAGGGCGTGAGCAGTGGGCTGAGAGCAGGTAAGAAAGAGGCACAGCAGTGAATAGAGAGCATGGAAGGGGCCAGATTGGTACACACCTTAGAACCATTCTCCTGAAGATAAAGGATCTTCCCTTCCACTGAGACGCCCTCTAGTAGTCCTTAAAGAATCCAAATTGTCATGTTGAAGGCAAGCTAGAGGGTAAAGCTCAATAGTTTGGGGGTGGAAGTCAGGATGGGGGGCGATATTCATGGAACAGTGTATATGACAAAGAAACCCTTTCAGTTAAAATAAAAGGAGAGGAAGGTGTTTGCTTGCCTGAAAAAAACATATCTAAATTTGAATTCTTCACATTTCAATGTGTTAGTCTTTGGCAACCTCCATAAAACCATCACCGTATTTTTTCATACCAAGAGTTTAAAGTGATGACTCCAGTTTGACTGGTGGGTGGATCAATGTGGAAAAAGGCCTGTGTCTTTACTGTGGAAGCTGTGTAGACTTTGGAGACAGATAGACCAAGATTCAAGCCTCTTGGTAGTTCTCTGATATTGCACAATTTACCTACTTTCTGTTTTCTCAGTTGAAAAATGGGGGATTTATCTGAAAATTTTGTGGGGATTAAAATTAAAAAATGTATTTAAAAAGTGCCTAGCTCACTGCCTGGCACACACTTAACTGTGTGTGCATTTATGTTTGTTTTCCATCTGCCATGTGAAGAGCTTTTGAAGACCCTGTAAGAAAAAGGCCATGAAAATTGAGAAGAAGAAATTTAGGATGATATGATTTTAGTGGTTGTATTATCATATGTGCCTGCCTTCTAAATTTGTTCCCTAGAATCAGGCAGCATTTTTTTTTTTTGAGGGAAGAGGAAATCTGAAAATGAGACCTTTAATTTATCATCGTATCCTTGCTGCTCAGACATGTTAGTCTGTGTCTGCTTTGCTTTACTCGCAGTGCTTTCTCTAATTGCAGAGGTATGTGAAGGCCACCGTCTTCAGCAGGGTCTGGGCCTTGTCACTCTCTCCCCCATTGGCTACACTCCAAACGTACTGGCTTCAACACCCCAAACTCCTTTCCTCCTCAAGGTCTTCTTACCTCTGCTTGAAATACTAGACTTCTCCTTTCCTCTCGTGTCTCCTCCATCTCTGTTTTTCATACACACACACACACACACACACACACACACACACACACCCCGTATGTGTTTGGCTAATTCCTACCTAATTCCTATTTACATCTTACATTAATTGTCACTTCCTGCCTGAGACCCTAGCCTCGGTTAGATATGTTGGTTTAAAGCTTTCTCAACATCTTTCCGTCTACTTATCACAATTATGATTAATTAATTATCTGGTAGGTATTGGCTCCTTTCTGCCTTTCTTTCTGGCTAAGACATCAGTGAAGACAGGGACTGTGTTTGTTTTGGTCATCACTCTGTCCCCCACATTCAACTCAGCGCCTTGCATGTGATTGGTGATCAACAAATATTCATTGAATGAATGATGCTAGATGCAGAAATACTGTGCTCAGCGTCACTGACTGTTGCCTACGTGTGGTTAGTTTGTGATCTCTAGCTTGTAAAATGGCCCAGTGTGGTATCATGAGCCTGAGGCAACATGAACCGTTTGTACAGAGTAAGGTCTGAGCAAGTATCTGTTCAAAAAAGGAAGCTGGCTCAGCTCAGGAGCTGGCATCCCTTCTCTTGTACAGTATCTTATACCACAAGATTCAAGTCTATCGAATATCCTAACCGAATAAACACAACCAACCATACGGAAGTAGCAGTCATCGGGTACTATTCTGTGGGTCATTAAGCCTTTGGAATTTGGGAACAACTTGAAGGCTGGCCATTTGTGAAACTTTTTGTCTGGACACGGCTCCATCATGGCTTTGCTTGGAAGCGGTCATACCTTGAGTTGTAGGGAGTGCTTGGCTGAGGTCAAAGGCCCGCCTATAGGTGAGATTCAACTATTTGATCACTCTGAAACATTTCATCTGCGTAATAGCCATTAACAAATAATGGAAAAAGTGTAGACAGACCAGCTACTATAGGTGGCTGTGAAACAAGAATATATAGGACAAAATATTTACAAAAAGGAGCGGAGTGAGTACACATTGTAAAAACTGTACTGCGTGTTGAATTCTGCCTGGGCTGCATCATCCTTCTGTAGTAGTCAATGGTATTCCTCTTCTATAAGGAAACTGAATGACATTAATGATACACACAAGATCCTTTTTAGAAAA